>NC_092512.1:41260109-41869796 GCF_047511675.1 Marmota flaviventris | reverse complement strand
ATTAGTTTATTTAAGAAATAATATATGGGGACTGGGTAGAGGCTCAGTGGTAGAGCACTTGCCTAGCATGTGTGAGACACTGGGTTCCATCCTCAGCACCACATAAAAATAAATAAATAAAGGTACTGTGTCCATTTGCAACTAAAATATATATATTTAAAAAACAAAGAGGGCTGGGGTTGTGGCTCAGTGGTGGCGCTCTCACTTAGCACAGGTGAGGCACAGGATTTGGTCCTCAGAGCATATAAAAAATAAATAAATAAATAAATATAAATAAAGGCATTGTCTCCATCTGCAACTCAAAATAATTTTTTAAAAGAAGAAATAATATAATTTAGGCTCTCTATGCCCAGGAACTGGCAAGGGCTTTAAGTGGCAGCCATTGTTACTATGATCATATTATAATTATTGAACCATGATGCTGCCCTGTAGGAACTGTATTTAGAACTAGGTTGGTGGCTTGTGTTGTCTTTGTCATCAAAAGAGGAGTGGGTCTGTGTTTTGGGTCTTCATTTGAGTCAAGATTCACTTCAACATAGTGCAATCTAATTATTAGCATACTATTCCCCCATTTTGTGCTTTCAATTTATCCCAAATAAGCAAATTAATGGAAAGCAGGCCTGAGACTAAAAAGCTATTTCTGGAAAAAGGGGTGGGAGCCTGGGTGTCCAGTCAAATCCCTCAACCTCAAGAAGGCCACTGAGGATGCCGATGCTCACACAATGGGTTCATCTCTGTGTGACTCGAGATTCTCCAGGGAAACAGAATAATAGGATATGGATCTATATAGAAAAAGATTTAGTTTAAGGAATTGGTTGATGTGATTATGGAGGCCAACAAGTCCACAATCTGCAGGGTGGGGATATGTCACCTGTCAAGACTGAAGGCCATCTGCTAAGAACTCCCTCCTGCCTGGGTGAGGTCCACCTTGTGCTGATTCAGGCCTTTGGCTAATGGGATGAGGCCTGGGAAGGACAGTCTGCTCTACCACTGATTTAAGTGTTAATTTCTTCCCAAAACATCCTCCGGGAAATATCCAGAATGACATGTGACCATCTATCTGGACATCATGGCCCAGCCACGTTGAAGCAAAATTAGCTATCACAATCTCTGTCTCCCTGACATGCACTTGAGTGAAGTTTGTCACCAAGAGGGGAAGAAAGCATCAAGGCATCACACCAAGACCATCATGGGACCCTCCACAGACACCGCCTATGACTGAGGACAGTAACCTCAAACACCACTGCATCAATTCCCTGGGAAGATTTTCTCTCTTCTTCTTCTTTAATGATAAAAATAATCCATTGGTTCTGAACACAGACATTCTTCATATGTGATATTTCCCTAAACCTCTCAAATAAAAGTGTGGAATCCCCATCTCATAGATGAAGAAACTCTTTTTGGTTAAGTGACACCCCAACATCCATTCAGAAGAATCTACATTTGAACGTAGATCCTCAAACATCCCTGCTATCTTTCTTCACAGGCCCCACAGGGAAGGGAAGCAAGAAGATCAGAAAATGTGTGTAAGAAAAGGAGCCATTAGCAGGGCACAGTGGCGCACACCTGTAATTCCACCAACTCAGGAGGCTGAAGCAGGAGGATCCCAAGTTCAAGACCAGCTCAGCAACTTAGTGAGACCCTGTCTCAAAAAATAAATAAATAAAAATAAAAATAAGGAAAACAAACTGGGGATGTTAGCTCAGTAGAAAAACACCCCTATACCAAAAAAAGAGAGAAAGAAGAAGAAGGAGGAGGAGGAAGAGAAGCCCTGGGGAGCATCTAATCTTCCAAAGTGTTGGTGGTTTCTCCTCTGGTGAAAACTGTGGGAAGCAGCATTCTCAGATGCTCATCTAAGCCAGGGGACTGCAACCTGGAACTTCCCCTTCCAAAGAGATTTGGGGATGCTTTTCATAGCAAGACACACCACAGGTGCCAACCTACCACACTCTCTTAACCATCATCATTTGTCAGGGAAGCTCACTGAGGCCCTGGCAAGGCAATCACACAGGCCATCTGCAGGCTCTTGGCTTTGCTAACACCAAGCTTTGGCTAGTGATTGCTGGTACTTGGTAGTACAGGTTTTCCAAAGAGCAGCGGACACGTGCTAGCTAATGGCGCAGCTGCTCTTGGGTCTCTAGCTGACCCCTGACAGCATCCTAGGTGACCCACTCCAGGGCTCCCCTAGGGAGACCATGTCTTTGGCTCAGGTTCAGAACTGTCCTTGCT
Organism: Marmota flaviventris; assembly: GCF_047511675.1. Classification (NCBI taxonomy): domain Eukaryota; kingdom Metazoa; phylum Chordata; class Mammalia; order Rodentia; family Sciuridae; genus Marmota; species Marmota flaviventris. The sequence continues at coordinate 41,867,567 of NC_092512.1, read as the reverse complement.
CATGGCTAGCTGTTCAGAGGGTAGAAACATCAAGGAGATGATTCCTATGAAGCCCTTGTGCTGTTTGTCTTTAAATTTTGTGTGGGATTGGGGCAGGAAAAGAGGTCTATGTCCTTTCTTCTCCCTGTGTGCCCACCTCCCATCAGCTTTATACCTGGGAAGGTGAAGAGAGTCCTCTTCCTGCTTTTGTTCCCTTTCTGACCTGAAGGAGGACCAGGAGCCCTGAGAGGAGGGGTGGATCTGAGCACGTAGCAGAGCTCTGAGATGCAGACATGAGGAAAATCTCACCCCCAGGACCAGCCAGTCTTGCAATGACCGTCTTCTGTGACAGCAGCACAAGAGACCCTTCCTTCCCTCCTTAGAGTCTCTTGCTGCAAAGAATTGGCCAATGCACATTTACCAAAGCTCTGAAAATCATAGCGAAGCTATAAGGCAAAGCCAGATCAGTCCCTCTCTGCCAAGTCAGCTACGTTCAAGTCCCTAAATTACAGTTGCCAAGAAGTAATCCCAGGCACTTCAATGATCAGAAACCAGGAAAGTAGCTGCTTTATTTCCCAAACCCTATTACCAGCAATAAAACAATAACCATGCAAGGATTCATGTCAAAAGTATCCTGCACCAGGAAAAAAAATAACAATGTATTATTAATACAATGTATTCACTCATTCCAGTCAAGGTGTGGACTATGAGTTTACTATCTTCTAGATAAGAAGATGCAGACACATTGAGCTTAAGTAAACTTGTACAAAAGAACTCAACTAGTTAAGTGTACCACCAGGAAGTCTGACTCTCAAGTCTAAAAACATATATATATATATATATATATTACTCTGTTACACAAAAATATATAATCAAATGTATATTTGTGCTTATGAAACATTATTATTACAATTTGTCAGTTTTATTCTATCTTATTTTGCATAATAGTATCACATACATTTGTTTATAATAATGTCCATACTAAAATTTTATGTTTTCTCAATATCTTAGAATTTAGATTGTTTTCCTACCAAATAAGATATTATCCCTGCCTTTTCTCCATAATGTTCCAATTATGTGACCTTTACTAGACTAGTCAATTTTTTTATTTTAAAGATAGAGAGATAAAAGAGAGAGAGAGAGAGAATTTTTTAATATTTATTTTTTAGTTTTCGGCGGACACAACATCTTTGTTTGTATGTGGTGCTGAGGATCGAACCCAGCGCCCCTCACCTACCAGGCAAGCACACTACCACTTGAGCCACATCCCCAGCCCTAGACTAGTCAATTTTAACCCAAGGAGGTTATTTCAAGTATGAGGTCACACACTACACTCTCAAACCAATGCCCACCCCCAATATGTTGCTGCTTTTAGTCCACATTCAGTTTTAGCTTCTTTGAAGAATGTCTCCATTTTATCAGAAATTAAAACCTTAAATTAAGCACTAGTTTTCTTGTACCAGTGCATAAAATGAAAGAAAACTGGAGTAAGGTTTGAGTTTTCTGGTTTTCACATTTGGGGAAAGATTTGTTTTTCTTTCTTTCTTTTTTTTTTTTTTTTTAACTCAGGACCTTCCTACAATCATACCACAGAGATAATCTCAATCTACATTTGCGGTAGGTGAGTGGCCTGTTCCAAGGAGAATGGAAATTTTGTAGGATTTTTTAAAGTGTCCATCCAGTGCCTGAGACAGTCCTTATGGTATTGCAGGTAGCACTGGGACCTGACACTTCATGTACTTGCTGTGACATCATAACACTGCTAAGTCTCATTCTCTCAGTTACGAGGTGGAGCCCATCTGGTTTGCCTCTTGGCGTCTCGAGACATCATTCAAATGGCAGAGATAAAACCCACAAGCTGGGCATGGTGGTGTAATCAAGCAGTTCTGGAGGCTGAGGCAGGAGGATTGCAACTTTGGCTCCAGCCTCAGCAACTTAGTGAGGTGCTAAGCAACTTAGTAAGACCCTGTTTCAAAATAAAAAATTAAAATAAAAAGGACTGGCTTTGTGGTTAAGTGAATCTGGGTTCAATTCCTGGTACCAAAAAAAAAAAATAAAAAATAAAAAGAAGAAGAAGCCCTCACACAAAGCCTGACCCAAAGGACACAAATGACAGTTATAATTCCCATGATTCCCTAATTGGAGCTCTACCAGTTCCACAGCTTGGGGTGTGTTTATTCTTCTAGATTCTCATTCCTTGTGTGTGCGTCAGATGTCAAAGGGAACTGCTGACTCTGACTCTGGGTGACTCCAGGTTGTCCTCTGTTGCCCTCTCAGTGCCCCCTGGGCTGCTCCTCAAACTGGCACCAGGTGCAGCCAGCAGACTGGGGCATCTTCACAAACAGCTCTCTCCGGGACATCTGACCCGAGCTGGATGTGCCAGCTACTCAAGTAATTGCACAAACTTGAGGCTGCCTTCGTTAAAATAAACGCTGGACTCAAGAAAACTCAACTTGGAAGAAACAGAGGAGATCCAAGTTTGCCAGAGAGTTTTCTTAATGCTCTGAATAATCTAGAGTTGGCAGAGCTAAGCAAGCAATGGAAGTATCTTGCCTATACATTCTCCCAACACTAGCATGCTCCAGCCCAGATGATGGCAACCACCTCACTCTCTCCATTGCTATCCTCACCTTTGTTTTGAGAACTGGACCACAGCAGAAGCAAGGTGAAGGTGAGCTTAGTAAGCAGTGGGATACTGAATTTACAACACTCCAGCCACAACTGATGGACCACTTACTGTGACTCTAAGGACAGCCATGTAGACATTTAATCCTCACAACCATCCTATGATGTAGAGAGTGATCTATAAAGTAGGAATTTTAATCATCCTCCTTTTACAGAGTGGGAAACTGAGACACTGAGAGGTGATGTGGCCTGTCTGCAGCGCCCTTCTTCCCCACTGCATTATATTGCCCATGATGGCAAAAGTAGCAATGATGGCAACTCTTGTACCTGAAATGCACGAACTCGTACCAATGTAAGAGGAAGGAGGAAGCTGATCATTTCAAGAGAAAGAGTACAGCTTCCAGATGTTCATGTTTTAGAGAGATAACATTCATCTCAGAGATACAGGGTGCTTTTATTTATTCCAGTTGTTTTCAACCCTAGCTACATACAAGAACCACCTGTGGTCTTTTTAAAAATACCACTACCCAGGGAATGTGGCTCAGTGGTTAAGCACTGCTGGTTCAATCCTTGGTACAAAAAAAAAAAAAACACTATCCAAAACCTACCCCAACCTGGGCATCAGTAATTTTTAAAAATTTTGCAAGCAACTCTGAGACCCAGGCAGGTTAGAAACCGTAGTTTACTTTAATCAAACACATTTAGAAGATTAAAAAATAGAATTAGCACATGATCCAGCAATCCTGCTACTGTGCATACGTCCAAAAGAAATAAGTATGTTGAAAGAACATCTACACACCATGTTTATTTCAGTGCTCTTCACAATAGCCAAGAAATTGAACAACCTAAGTCTCCCTCAACAACCTAAGTGTCCCTCAAAGTTAGTAGATAAAGTATAATGGAGTCCTACTCAGTCATTAAAAAAAAAAATGAAATCCTGTCATTTGTGACAACATGGACAGAACTAGAGATCATTACATTAACTAAAATAAGCCAGGCATAGAAAGACAAGTGTGGAATGATCTCACTCATGTGAAAATTTTAAAAAGTTGATTTCCCAGAAGTTGAGAGTAATTACCAGAGGTTGGGGCAAGGAGGGAAGAGGTTCTTCAGTAGCTACAAAGTTCAGTTAGAAAGGAGAACAAGTTCCAGTGTGCTATTGCACAGTTAGGTGACCATAGATAGCAAATGTGTGCAGTACCTCTCAGAAAGCTGGAAGAAGAGTTTGAATGTTTCACTATAAAGAAGTGGTCAATGTTCAAGTAGGAAGATACTTATAAACTGATTACACAAGATACACAAGTATCAAAAATTACATGGTACCCCATTAATATGAATGATTTTTGTGGTTTTAGGTAGCAGCCAAAAAATAAACTAAGTTTTAAAAAATAAAAAAATAATAACCAAAAAAGGACCATTTTTAGTGGTAAACATATCTGGAAACAGAAACAGATATCATTGAATAAAATTATTCAGTATAATAAAGTTACAAGAATTTAAAGGCTTCTGGCCTGGGGTTGTAGCTCAGTGGTTGAGCACTTGCCTTACATGTGTGAGGAACTGGGTACGATCCTCAGCACCACATAAAAAACAAATAAGTAAATAAAACAAACATATTGGGTCCATCTACAATTTTAAAAATATTTTTTAAAAAAGAATTTAGAGGCTTCCTCAAATAGGAAGAAAAGTTTGGGTTCATAGAACAGGGAGAAGAGAATTTTGGAAGATTTCTAGACCCAGAAGGAGATACTGAAGCTCCAACAATAGTTAGACCCTGAGGGGAAGATGGCGGGGAGACTGCAAACATAGATACAATACTTCACTGCCTGTATCCATACCTTTGCTTCAGATTGAGGCTTTGCAACTTCTCACACTCAACCTGGAGTCTGTCTCCTCTACCCTTGAACGTGCACTGATCAGGTGACTCACTTTGACCAAGCGCGTGTGGTGGAGTGCCAATTCCAACCCAGGCCTCAGGGACCTTGCACACCCCGCTCCCTCACTTGTCAGACATCCTATGTGTCTCTGCAGCAAGTTAGCAGACCACCACAGACCAGATCCCAAGTGTTCCAGTCAGGACCCCAGACCTGTGAGAGTCCCAGCAAGATGAGCACATTGGCCCACAATTAACACGAATGCCCATTGTGAGCAGGCAGCTGAAACCAGAAGAGCCACTCACCCATTGGCTCTAAGTTGCTAACAGAATTCTAACCATGAAGGTTGAGGATGATTCATGGTGTGGAGTGAGCTGGCGTGAGAAGAGTGAAGCCTAATGCTGTTTTAGGTTGTCTTGGGTCTGTGCTCTGAACCTCCTCCAAACACACCCAACTAGAGCCCAACCTTCAGTGAACACACAACCTCCGGTTACTGGTGAAGAAAGCAGAGAAGAGTGGGAGTAAAGAAATAGGAAGGCACAAGGCCCTGGGTTCAATCCCCATGCACCACAAAAAAAAAAGAAAGAAAGAAAAAGAAATAGGAGGCCACTGGGATTGTTGGTGGAACCAGGTGTGTCTGACTGAGGTTGTCTGCATTTAATTAGGTGGTCAGAGTTCTGAACATTTATTCCCCAAAGTCCCAGGCCTCCCCTGCACCCTGGCCTTATCGGAAACCTGAGTCAAGTGACTCCAAACCTCTGATCCCAACCAGCCCCTCTGAAACTTTTCATTCCAACCAACAATCCCAGTGGCCTCCCAGGTCCCCTCTATGCTGTTTTCACAAGAGCCAGGGCTTCCGGGTTCCTGTGACCACCCTGTCCAGCCCCCACCTGGCACTTCTGGTCCTCAGATCAGGAGTTGAGAACCAGTGGGAACTCGGGAACACTCCAGATCACCCCAGCCATCAAATTCCTTCTCCCCAGGGCTTGTGCTTGGCCCCAGAGCCAGAGGAGCCTCACACAGAGCTGCTGACCTTCCGTGTCTTCAGGAGGGAAATCAAGGCCAGCTGAGATCACAGCCAACACCAGAAACGGAGAAGAGCCCACCCACAGCCCCGCCTCCTGCCCCTCTCTCCTGCCAACCAGGGTCAAAATTGTCTGTGTGTGCTGAGAATTTCCCCCATCGAATATTATGTCTCTTGAGGAGAAATAAAAAACTGCCACCTGGTTTCTCTTTCAAATTCCAAGAGAACAGACTTGATTTTTGCTCCCCAGATCTCCAGGGGGTGGGAAAGAGGGCAATTAAGTTCATTAGCCCTCCATCTGCTCGGTTTTTGTCATCCGTGTTTTGCACAGCTTGGAAATCCCTCTCCAGTGTTTGGGAGCCTGAGAGAAGAGGAGCTGTGGGCTAAATAAACTCCCTGCAGCCCTGGAGTCTCATCCTACAGCAAGAACAGGGCCCTTCCCCAGAGACACCAGGCAGGTCAGGTAAAAATTAATTGAATGTGAAGCCTTCTCCCCAGGCTGACTGCAAGCCCTGTGTGGAGCCTCTCAGGAGTTTTATGATAATTCATCTTGTATTTTGTGAGAGGGCAGCTATAGGGACACCTTGATCCTGGTCCCTGGGTTTCAGGGCCTGAGTGAGTCCCTCCCGTGGTGACTCACAGAGGCAGGCCCTGTGCCCATCTCTGTGGAAGCCGTGACCTTGTCAGTTAGCAGCTGTCACCGGGGGTGCCTCCACAGCCATCAAAGCCACCTCCAGGACTTGGATCATTCCCCCCACAGCTTACAGATTCATCTCCAGGCAGCTCTGTATACTCCACCCATAACTGTTCCCGAGCTGCTGGGCTACCTTAAAAGGTCCCCTCTGAGTCTCCACACATCCCACACACTTCCTGTTGCTAACAAATGAGTGTAGGCTTATCAAGTCTGTGTGCAAGGTCATTAAAAACCAGGGCCTGCAGGGTCAGCTTTCAGCAGGCAATTAGGACCCCAATTACCAGCCACTAACTACTATGAGGGACCTCTGAGCTTCCTGCAGCCAGGGAACTGTCAACCTTCCTTTGAAACCTACAAGTCTGGAAAATTTCAGGGTGTGGGTACAGGGGAAGGGGATAGTGTGACATAGCGGAGGGAGACCTGGTTGGGGACTCAGACACCCTTTAGCTGACAGTAGGGAGCACAGGACCCCAGGGGAGCAGGCACAGAGGCAGTGGTAGGTCTCACCCTCAGCACTGGCTTTCCCAACCAGCTCATATATCGTTCTCAACAACAGGGCTGCTTCTGCCTCTAAGGTAGCTTTTATTGGGTTTGTGGGACCCGGAATACCCTTTGGGCTTTGAAGTCCATAATAGTTACCCATGAGGGCTTCACCCCCAGGGTCTTCAACCCAGGACAGGCCAGCTCCCTGGACTCCTCTGGACTGCTCCCCTTCCTTGTCCTCCCCATCATCTCTCTCAGTGATTCTGGGGCTGCATTGTAACATAGCAGCCCCACTCAGACCTGGGATCAAATGCTGTTGATAAGCTGGGTGACTCTGGGCAAAGTCCTCAACCTCTCTGAGCCTGTCTTTCCTCTGTAAAATACCAATATTGTAATACCTAATGAGGTTGCTGGGAGATCTCCTAGAGATAGTGCATATGGTAGGACCCAAAGTAAGTGCTTGGCAAATGATAGCTATTATTTCACAGGGTGGAAAAATCTGGGAGGAGGGGGCAAAGTCATAGTCAGCAAGCGACAGAGCAGAGAACAGAGGACTGAGAGGCAAAGGGTCTGGATAGACTCCAGGGAGGCTTTAGATGGGTCACTTGACCTCCAGCCAGGGGGAAGAACAGCACGTCTCTCGCGGTGGTTGTGCCAGGGCATGTGGGAGCACACCCATCACAGGCTGCCACCAGTCAGGCATGATGTCATAGACTCACAGCACATAAGAGCAGCAAGAGCCCTTGGAAACCATCTTTACAAGGGCATGCGGCAGTCTTATTCAGTGTCATGTCCCTCTAGCGCAGAGCCCGGAGCATAACCAAAGTCCATAAATGTTTGTTTTTGAATTAATTAATTTGGCTTCACTCTCTTGGCTTTAGAGAGGAAAACCATCGTGAAGCACAGAGACCACCAGGCATCTGTGGAGGAGCCCAGGCTGACGCCCAGACCCCCGGTTCCCACCTTCTGGTTCACATTCTAGAAAATACCACCCCCTGTCCATTTCCATTGACCCAGCTCCTCCCACCCAGGACTTCAGCCCCCAGACCCCACTGTCTGGGAAGCAAGGGGTCAGAGGATTTAAGAAGCTGCTTCCAAACCCTGAGAGGCTCCCAGTAAGGTCTCCGCATGGCTGCTAGAAACCCATCTCCAGAGGGTCTGAAGGGAACTGACTATTAGGTAAGCCAAGAGTCTTCCCTTACAGCTGATAGGGGAGTCACCGTCCTGGTGGTTGGTCATTTGTTCCTCGCACACACACATCAGAACTTATGAAATGGTAGAACTACCTATGTCTGCCTGCAATTGGAAGAAGCTGAAAGGGGAGGTGCTGGCAACAGCCAATAAAATGCCACCAACTCTGATAATCTCCTAATCTCTAGGGTATGTAAAGGACTCAAAAAGCTAAGCACCAAAAAAACAAATAACCCAGTCAATAAATGGGCCAAGGACCTGAACAGTCACTTCTCCAAAGATGATGTATAATCAATCAACAAATATATGAAAAAATGCTTATCATCTCTAGCAATTAGAGAAATGCAAATCAAAACTACTCTAAGATATCATCTCACTCCAGTCAGAATGGCAGCTGTCATGAAGACAAACAATAAGTGTTGACGAGGATGTGGGGGAAAAGATACGCTCATACACTGCTGGTGGAACTGCAAATTGGTGCAGCCAATATGGAAAGCAATATGGAGATTTCTTGGAAAATTGAGAATGGAACCACCATTTAACCCAGCTATCCCTCTCCTATACCCTAAGGACTTAAAAACAGCATACTACAGGGACTCAGCCACTTCAATATTTATAGCAGCACAATTCACAATAGCTAAACTGTGGAACCAACCTAGATGCCCTTCAATAGATGAATGGGTTTTTTAAATGTGGTATATATACACAATGGAATATTACTCAGCAATAAAAGAGAATAAAATCATGGTATTTGCAGGTAAATGAGAAGATAATGCTAAGTGAAGTTAGCCAAAAAACCAAATGCTGAATGTTTTCTCTGATATAAGGAGGCTGATTCATAGTGGGGTAGGGAGAGGGAGCATGGGAGGAATAGATGAACTCTAGATAGGACAGAGGGGTTGGAGGGGAAGAGAGGGGAAGGGAGGGGCAGGGGGTAATTAATGATGGTGGAATGTGAAGGACATTATTATCCAAAGTACATGTATAAAGCCACAGATTAGTGTGAATATACATTGTATACAACCAGAGATATAAAAAAAAAACTGTACTCTTTATGTGTAATAAGAATTGAAATGCATTCTGCTATCAGATACAAATTTTAAAAATAATTTAAAAAAAAGAATGATGAGGAGAGACATATGAGGACAATCAGAGGCCACACCTGAGACCACCCCTCCCACCTGACAGGGAGACTCAGGACTAATTAAGAGAAATGGGAAGAAGGCTAGAAATCGCAGGTGGCAGCAGGGATATTGTGAACCTACTTATACCCTCTATCTAGGATGGAATAGGAAACATGTTTTACATGTATTTTAATAACACACATATAACTCCAACTTCCTGAAGATCACTTATAACTAGTCTAAGGACTTTATAATTAGTCTCCAAAATTGTCACAATCTCTAGAATCCTAATACTAACATATTCTTACATGCTATGTTATTGGAATAATGTGTCAAATGTGCTGAGACACGAAAACACATGAATAAAAGATACCATTAACTGAAGAAAAAAAAAAAGTCACCAACTCTGAAAGTCGGGGACAATCCACAAGTCAGTAACGTAGAAACACACAGTTGTGACCGGGAGTACAGGCCCCTCCCAGGCCCCAGCTCTTTCTCCAGTCACTCAGAGCCTTTAGCTTGTCAAACACTCAAGACCTCACAAACCAGGAACCTGGCCACAACCACCAGGCCCTCTCTTCTGAGTTTACCAGGACCTCTAAAACACATCTGTACGGGGTCAAATTTAGTGTCTCGGGATGTGGATACTAAGCCATGTTGGCTGGATGCTATTGCTGTTTTAGAAGAAGTCTGCTGTCCATTTTCAGAAGCCAGGAGACTAGCTTTTGCATTTTGAAAGGCAGGGCTCTTCCACCTCTGAGAACCTTATCAGGCGTTTATCCCAAAGGTTAGGTCAGTGCTCATGGAAGTGTGGTTAGGAGACCTGCTCTACCAGAATCTCCCAGGGAGTTTGTGCAAGTACCTAATTCCTGTTATTAGCATGTGAGAGTATTTCCTAAAACATGTTCTGTGGAACAGTCAACCTGTAAGACCCTCCTAAAGTTTTCTTGGATAAATAGGTATGGAAAGAGGTACATACTCTACTCCTCCCAACCCGAGACTTAGGAAGCCACATCAACCACTCTGAGAAAGTTTGCTGTGGTAAAATGTAGTGGGCATTTACGGTTCTGCCCACCTGCGCTTCTTCTGCAAAGGCACGTAGGTTTCCTTCCGGGAAACAACACCCTTCCTCCCATTCACCCTGACTCTACATTTTATGTAGTCCTGTTTCTTGAGACCATTTAGTGCTGCTTCACACACACACACACACACACACACACACACTCACACACATACACACACACACACACACACACACACACACTCCCACTTACAGGCCCCTAGCACAGAACTACACACATGCAAAAGATTATTAGAGCTGAGCCTCTCAAATCACAACGCCCCTAGAAATTGTCCTTGAGTTGCTGTTTCTAAGATTTCTAAATTTTCCCAAGATCTTGTATATCCAGAAATATGACCATTCTGCCTTTCTCTTAATTCCTATGAACTATTTTAAATTTTTTCCAATACTCTCCCTTTTTCCTTAAGTTAACTTATCTTGGTTTCTGTTGCCTGTAACCAATGAACTCTAGTTGATGCAAGAAACCTATTTCCATGCGATATATATATATACATGATATATATATATATGATATATATATGATATATATATCATAGATATATATATCATATATATATATGATATATATATACAAAATATATATATCATATATATATATGATATATATAATGGAATTTTATTCAGCAATAAGGAAAAATGAAATTATGGCATTTGCAGGAAAATGGATAGAACTAGATACCATCATGTTAAGTGAATTAAGTCAAACTCAGAAGGTTAAGGGATGTTTTCTCTCACATGTAGAACCTAGAGGGAAAAAGGAAAAGGAAAGTTCAGGCTGGATCTCCTAAAAATCAAAGGAAGGGGAAGAAAAAATAATCAAAGGAAGATCAGGAGAGGAATGGGACCACGTAATAGGAGAGAGGAAGTGCGGGGAAATGGTATTAGCCAAATTATATTGTTCTGTGATGTGCATGTATGAATATGTAACAACAAATCCCATCAACATGTATAACTGTAATGCGCCAATTTTTTAAAAAAAGGTGAAAAAAAAAAGAAACGTATTTCCCATATGAGAAAAAATAAAGATGGACTGTTACCAAATACCATTTATAAAAATTAACTCAAAATGGGTCAAGGACATAAGTGTAAGACCTAAAATCATAAAACTCTAAGAAGACAGAGAGCAAAAGCTTCATGACATTGGATTTGGCAGTGATTCCTTGGATATGACACGAGAGGGACAGACAACAAAAGAAAAAGATAAGTTGGACTCCATCAAAATTAAACACTTTTGTGCATCAAAGGACACTATCAACAGAGTAAAAAGGCAACCCCCAGAATGAGAGAAAATATTTGAAATTCATATGTCTAAGAAGAGATTAATATTTAGAACATATAAAGAACCACAACAAACTAAACTAAACAAAACTAAACAAACCAAAAAAAAAATTTAATGGGCAAAGGACTTGAATAGATATTTCTCCAGAGATGATACACAAAAGACCAACAGGAACACAAAACAATGTCCAACATCACTAATCACTAGGGAAAGGCAAATCAAAATCACAATGAAGCACCTCGTCATACCCAGTGTGAATTGTTATTATATGGAAAAAGAAAGAAAATAGGAAGTGTCGGTGAGGATAGGGAGAAAATGGAACTCTTGTAATATAAAATGATGAAGCCATTGTGAAAAACAGTATGGCAGTTTCTCAAAAAATTAAAAGGAATTAAATCACACGATCCATCATTTCCACTTTGGGGTATATGCCCCAAAGACTTGAAAGTATGGACTTGAACATGGGGTATTTCTACATGCATGTTCATAGCAGCATTATACACAGAGCCAAAAGTTGGAAGCAACCCAAGGATCCATTGCCAGTGAATGGATAAACAGAATGTGGAAAAGATGGACAATGGAATATTATTCAGGAAAGAAATTCTGACATGTTTTCTAACTTGAAGAAACATTGTGCTCTGTGAAAGGAACTAATTGCAAAAGGACAAATACCATATGATTCCACATGTATGAAGAACATGCAGTAGTCAAGTTCACAGAGATAGGAAGTAGAATGGTGATAGCCAGGAACTAAAGAGAGAGGGGAGTGGGGTGTTACCATTTAAGGGGTACAGAATTCAGTTTCAGTTGATGAAAATTTTCTGGATACAGACAGTGGTTATGGTTGCACAACAGGGTGAGTACACTTCATGCCAAAGAACTGTACACTTAAAAACGATTAAAATAGTAAATTATATGTTAGGTATATTTTGCCACAATATAAATAAAAAACCAATTCCACTTCCTTTAACCTGAACATATTTGACCAGGGAAGATTATACTGTTGACATTCAGGTTGCTTAGCCTCCTCCGACCTGCTTAAAGGCTTTCTGAAATTCTCAGCCTGTTCTCAGCTGCTAAGAGAGAACTCCTTTAGCTAGGGAAACTCTTCCCCTGTAAAACCCCTAAGAGACAGATGGCTTTTTAAATTCATTTACTCAATTTCTTCATTCAGATGAAAAAAAAAATGGAGCCTTAGAAAGAGGAGTTACTTGCCCTAATTACCCATCTGGAAACCTGCAGACCCAGGATTCAAAGCCTGAAAACTGGATTCCTGTGCCACCCCCTTCTCAGTCACTTCATGTCGTCTCTTCAGCCACCTTCTCACATAGCTGCACACTGGCATCTTCCTTCTCAGTCACAAATCAGGTAGATTCTTTGGGTCTACTTTTCTCTTTGTTGCCATGTTTACAATCATAACCAGAAGCACTTTGAGACCCTAGATGCCCATTTATCTTTTGGATACAGCATTGTTCTGCTTAATAGCAGGAGAACGGACCACTTTGCCCTCCAACTGAGTTTTAATCAGTCAAATGTCCTCATCATCAGCTTCCAAGATATCAGTTCTCATTGCCTAGTCTGTATGGAGACACAATAAAGGAAGTTAAATTAAGAGTTCCCTAGTTTCACTCCCAGAAGAGGTAATGTTGGCTTCTCCCCAATTGCTAATGTTTTTGAACTGGCTTTATATATTCCAAGGGAAAATGCTTAAGTCCAACCTGAGAGCAAAGTAGATGAATATCTATCTCTGTCTACACCACGGAGTGAGCTGGAGGTTGGACACTGAGAGACCCACCTACAACACAGTCTTTTCCCCATGCCAGTCAGACACACGCCTGTAATTCTCCCTCAAATATTGTTGAAGCACTTGAAATGAAAACAAGCCCTTATACCAACTCATATGTGCGCAGCACTGTAATGACCCTGAAGGATTTGAATACCCTTTAGATTACAGATCATTTTTACTTAGCCCAGTCTTTCATCTTTAAAACCCTGAGGTTGGGATCATTATTCTTATTTTATATATGAGGGTTTTAAAAACTCACTCATAATTAGCAAAAGCCAAGACTGGTATCTAAAGCTTTCCACTCCAAGACTAGTGTTCTGTTCTCTGCACGTAAGCTCTTAGCTTTTATCAACATCTCAGACACCCTTCTTTCACCTGGCAGGAGCCTAAAGCCTGGGACAAGTGAGTTTGGACAGCTGTGCCAAGAAGAAAGAAGTTTGAAGAAGAGCCTACAGCTCAATAAGGAAAGTCCAAGCAAAAATGAGCAAAGAGCTCCTCTGTGCCTGCCATGGTATGGACACAGGTGACATGCAGCATGCTCTGGTGGGAAGAGCAATGAGCTGGGACCTGGAGCTCTAGGTTCCAGGCCAACTGGTCTACCAAGTCTCCTGCAGCAAATCACATTCCATTTTGGGTTTCAATATCTCTGTATGTAAAAAAGGAGTAGGAGGACTTGGTATCTGAGGTCCTCTTCAGCTCTAAACTTGAGTCATCTTTGAGTTGGTCTACATGTGCTGCCAGGAGACAAAGAAAGTGAAGTAAACATTAGTCATCTCCATCCTCATCCACGTTGTCATCTTGGCAGTGACTCAGATAATGCACACATGGCAATTAAAATGTGCCCTTCCCACAGAGCTAGGTGGAGGTGTCTGAGACACCCACCTGCCTCCTTGGGCTGCATATTCATAGCTGTAGTAGTTCTTGTCCAAAAGACATCTGGAGGCCCTGACTTCTTTCATTTTTATTTTTCCACTCCAACTCAGAACTACTTTTGCCCAATCATTCCTCAAATAATCCAAGCTCCTCACAAGCTGTTTCCAAATATTGAAACACATTATGGCCGGCCACCAGCTCCATCTTATAATCAAATAGATGAATCACAAGGCAATTTCCTTCGGATTTTTTTTTAATAGGATTTCCACTCCTACCTCATTGCCTTGTCTGGCCTGATGTTTACAGAAAAAGAAATGACTACTTTCAAATATATCTCATCATGGTTTTTTGTCAAATAAAAGCTGGCTGACTGCTGGAGGCACACTCCTCAGAACTCCTCATGTGCTGGGCCTGTTTTATGATACTCACTCAGGTGCCCTTCCTTTGCATCTGTGGGTCTCCACTCCCCAGAAGGGAACTTTTGCCAGCATTCACAGGAGGGCTAGATTTCCCCATCAGGTGTTTATTTTAAAACATCTGCCAGCTACATCTGCAGCTTTTAAATTAGACTGGTTTAAATGTGTAAGTATATATTTGTGTATATTCACGTACATATATATGGGGATGTGTCTATACATATGTGTGTGTAAAATTGAAAATACGTTTTAAGAAACTGCCCTCCAAAACTGTTTCATTACCCACAGGGCAGCCACATTTCTCCAAATCAAAGGACTGCCTTCAGGCCTCTGGGTGATACTAGCAAGAGTATTTCTAAATTCGCCTGCATTTTGATTTTTCTTAAAGTCTGACATTAAAAAGGAATCTTCTCCACTTTAAATCAAGAGCCTGAACACTTCAGTGCAATAGAAGATGCAGGGACACTCTTGTCCTTGTTTTTTTGACTATAGTCCCAGCGAACCTAAATAACAATGACTCGTCTTAAGCTTCAGAAAGGGCACACACCTCATGAATGCTCACTGTCCTTGGCAGATTCTGAAATAATTAAGATGTTGACAGCATCCGCAGTTGGGGAACATAAAAATTGAGATGTGGAAGGAGATGAGAGTCTAGTTGATATGCGAAGTTATTCTAACTGCTATATTCAGATTTAACTGGGAGCTCTCTTTCCTACGTCTACTCTGTTCTCCAGCACCCATGAGTGCGGTGGGGGATCACCTGTGCAGTGAGAACTTATGTCCTTGATTTGCATATATTTGTTTGTAGCCACATGACAAGAAAAGCAGGTATCTGGTTTTTACTTCCTCATTCTGCTGTGGATTAGACTGGACCAATAATTGCTGGTTTAGGGGGTCTTGCAGCTCAGAGGCTGTTTTCTAGGTAGTTTCAACCCTGGAATCCTCTTCCTTACTCCAGGGAAATCTATACCTGGCGCACATGCGCTCTGGTCCCACTTGGACATTTTTTCCACGCTGCCATGTTCTGCCCTACTCTGGCCACTGCAGTCCTCAGGCTTCAGTGCTTTGTGAGCCCTTCTCCTGCAAAATCACCAGATAGGTGCACTCTCTAGGCCCAAGAAACACATCTCAGGCATGTTCTGAAGTGAGGCCTCTCCCACGACAGACCTCCCTTCCTCTGCCTGAAACACCTCACTCCACCCTCTAGCGCAGGGGCAAAGGGGGTATTCTGATCAGTCTTTCCCGGTGGGGTTCCTGCCTTCTGGCTTCAGCCAGCCTCAGCACTCCAGGGTGATGTCCTAAGCAGCACCATCTTAATGGGTCACACCCTTTTCTGAAATATGAAGCACCTGTGTTGCCTTGCGAGCCAAGTCCAAACTTCTCTGCCTGGAACTCAGCCTCATCCTATGATCGCTCTCTGACTTATCATTCCAGCTAACTCACTCTCCACCTCTAGAGTAGAGGGCAAGTTAATAAGTTAACAGGTTAAGTGCCTCACAGTTAGTCCTCATGATGTTCTTGTGAGACAGCTACTATTTTTTCTTGGTTTTCAGATGAAGAAATTGAGACTAATACAGGCTATGAACTTATCCTACATAACCCAGTGTGTTCAGGTTCCTAGGGCTGCTGACTTTCCCATAAACCTGGTGGCTTGAATGGACAGAAATTGACTCTTGAAATTCTGGAGACTGGAAACCCCCACATCCTGGTGTCTACTCCCTAGGGAAGTCTCTAGAGGAGAATCCTTCCTTGGCTCTTCCAGCTCTGGTGGTCCCACATGTTCCCTGCAGGTAACTGCATCACCCTCATCTTGACATAGCCCATTTGTCTCCTCTGCACTCCACACATTGGATTTGGGACCCACCCTAAAACCAAGCTGGCTTCCTTTTGAGATCCTTAACTAATTACATCTGTTCACAGACCCTGCTTCCCAGTTAGGTCATATTTTGAGGTTCAGGTGGAACTTGGACTTGGGGGGGACTCTATTCCACCCACTCTATTCATGTAAGAAATTGACACTGGGTTTATCTGACTCCAGCCTCAACATTTAACTCTGTGCTTCATGCCTGCCAGAAGGCTCTTGGCCAAATTGAATTTCTCTCACTTTTCTAAACAGATATCTCCCTTCCCTGCCGCTCTGTCTTTGCTCCTGCTATTTTCTTTATAGAGACCAATCTTTCCTTTTTTCTTTCCTTCCACCAACCTTACTCCTAGAAATCTTCAAAATGAAACTCAATGCCGTTTCCCCCAAGAAGACACCCAGGACTGCATGGGCCAGCCAGGAAACTCTTCCTCCCACCTGCACGCCCACTGCCTTACCTCACATCTCTGATGGCCATTATTGTCTTTGACCTCACATTCTAGATTTTTGTGCAGTTGTTTTCACTGGCCACCAGCCCCGATTCCTGCCAATGTTAACCATAGTTAAGTTTCTTAAAGGCAAAGATGCCTTTTCTTCTGTGTATTCTGCATAGCACCTTGCATAAGCAGCTTCTTAACTCTGGCCAAGTGAATTCTTAATCACCTCTTTCCCTGCAATAATACCTTGTGTATTAGTAAGCAAAAATGTGGAATGTATAAAATCCAGCTATTTCCAGTGCTCCTACCTTGCCCAAATGGAATTTTTTTTAAAGGCCAATTTACTTTTCCACATCTAATTCAATCATTTTAATAACTTTTTTCTTCATTCAAATTTTATCTAATAGGAACAAATCCAGGCCCTTCCAAGTATAATAATCCCACAAGTCTTTTCATTTTCTTCCTATTTCCAATGCCACCTTCGTTGGCTTTTGGGAACAGTCAGATTTACTGCCCTCAAGGTTTCCGAGGACAAGAACAACATCTTAGTCATCATGACATTCCCAGCACCCATCAGTGTCTGAATATCCAATAAAGTCTGAAGAAAGTGTGAGTGAGCGAAGGTGTGGACGCTGCGTTAGAGTAGGAAAAGTCTCAGTTCTCCCTGGAAGAGAACTTTTGCTTTTGCAGGTCTGAGGTCATCCTCGCCCCATGCCCATGAGGCAGATAATGCTGCCATCCTGACACATTACAGATGGGAAACAGAGGCCAGGAGAGAGTAAGGAACTTCACTTGGCCACACTTCCAATAAACATTGAAACCCAGGTCCATCTGGCTGCGGAGTTGCAGCTCTTAACTAAAAATCGCCTCAGATTGCTGTGCTGCCTGCATTGTCCCACCCTGGCTCAAGCTGGGGAGCCCTAGTGGGTCAATCCTGCCTAGGAGGCCTGGGATCTGTTGGCCATTTGGCTGGGGAGGTCTGAAAAAGATCTGAGGAAGGTTGATATGCAGGGTGTGTATATGTGTATGCACATATGCTGTATATTTGCTGTGTACATCTGTGGTATGTGTATGCTGCATGTGTGCTATGTGTGTTTGCTACATAAATGTGGTGGATATGTGCTATAGTGTGATACATGGAGACAAGAGGACTGAGTTATAGGAAACAGTTTTGGAGACTAGAATAGGCAAATAACCAGGAGTCACATTTTGACTCCAATCCTGGCCCGGACTCAACATCTGCATAAACTTAGACCAGTCACTATCCCCCTGAACTAGTTCGCTAAGAAATGAGGTTCTGTCACCCTCAAGGAAACACTAAAAGGATCTGTAAAATTCAAAAGAAAGTTATGAAAGTCTCAATACATGCAGGAGGATCAAAAGGAAAAGAACTTGTGGTCACGGATTTGAAGGAGTTCCCACTTGAATTGAAAGAATCAGACACAGGAAACTAGCTCTCATTTATGCAGGATGAAAGATGTGCACGATGAACCATGAGTTTAGCATTTCTTGAGCTTTTTACTGCACAACAGATTAAAAGACGCTAATCTCACAACAAGCTTACAAGTAGGTGTCATTAGCAAGCCCATTTTGCAGATGATAAAACTGATAGCTAAATACTATCCAAAGTTACACTAATGTTAAATGACACAGTCCAGATTCACACTTGGCCCATGTAACCCAAATTTTCTCTTTTATTACCTCTCTGTAGTGTTTCCTTTAGCAACTCAACAAGCATAGTGCGGAGAGACGGAACCTCTGCCCTTAGCTTGAGAAAGAAGCAGTCAACCAAAGAGCAAACCTTTTTAGAACTGTGTCACTTCAGACAATGTGAAAGTTCCCATGATTGTCACCTGTGCATCTGACTACAAACTCATAAAGATAGGGAGGTAGGAGAGTAAAAGAGAATGTACAGGGGACAAAGAAGATGTGGTAGGGCAACACCAGGAAGTTCCCTTCCAGCATAAGGGTTGCACACACCCTCAGAAAAATGCCACATGATTAACGTCAACCATATTAACGTCAGAGGGAAGACTCTGGTTCCAGCTTTGCCTGACTGATCCACAGCTGAAAATCACTAGTTCCCCCTCCCCTATATTTTTTAACTTTTCTTAATGCTTCAGTAAAGCTGAAGACTATGATCCCACAGGGAACAGATCAATCAGCTTTGACAATAGCTTAGCATTTAGGGGACCCCATATACTTACCCACTGAATCATCCAAAACTAACTTGAAATAATTGTGAACCACAATTCCAAAGGACAGATATATTTTTAAAACAGATAATTACTGGGCTTCTGCTAATGAGAAAATAAAACAACAGAATGGTTTATTTTTTTTTCCTCTCTGGAATATGCTTTTTTAAAAAACCATATAAAAATAATCATGATCATCTTGTTTGGGGAAGAAAACAGAATGTCTTTGTTTTCAAAGATTTTATTTCTTTTATTATAAGACATATAAGGTAAAAACTTGTATATTTTGAAAAAGATAGAAAATGGTAATAAAATGGACATTTTTCTTATTAAGAAATATGTTCATAAATATGCTTTATCAAATGTTAAAATGGTTATTTTGCAAAATAATAATAAATAGAGCAGAGCTGTAGCATACAAGGGCTAACTCAAAATACTGGAAGTTTTTATATATTTTATAAAAATTTAGCCTTTGATTCTATTTAAAAATTTGGCATTTTATACTCCAGGTTATCTATAATTCAGATTTTAAAAATATTTTTATGTTAGCTCCATGATTTCAAAAACAATGAAACACAAAAGGTGATTTTACTAAGTAGAATTTGTTGAAAATAACCTTCCCTTAAATAAAAAATTGTAAGACACATAAGATACATGTTTTGAACCTATAAATGGTACACACATTAGTTCCCAATACCACAAATCTCTGTAAGCATTACACAAAAATTGTTAGCTTAAGCTTTAGTTTCCAGCAAGATCCATCATTTCTTTTCACAGTTTGATGGAGCATTGATAGTCATGACCATGATGAGCCCAGTTCTTACAATTCTAGCTCCATGGAGATAAGGTACATGGACAGTTCTCCTCCTTTGAATAAATCCTTTCAGTGTTCCCATGTTCGTTTATCACCCAATGGCAAGAACACTGGGCAAAATTTTAGTGATGAAAAGCTCTTGTTCTAGGCATTCTTTTGTAAGCTTTGATTCTCTACTATCCAAAGGAGCAAAAAAACAAAAAAACATGTGAACACCAAACATGTCCCATAATGAGCATTAAGTGTCCACTTAGCAAAGTCAGCCTTTTTCGATAAATAAATACTAATTGTTTACAAAGATCTTTCATTTCCCATGCATTTTGTTGCCCATGAGGCTAACATATTCATTCCCAGCTGCATTGAGGGAAGCCACATCTAACAATACTCAAGTATTCAATCTAATATAGATTATTGGTCCCAGTGGCCTTTGACGATGTCCATCAGGAGGACATCTGGGTGATGCTTGGTGTCTAGAGCACAGAGAGGTCGTGGCAAGATTTGGACTTGAGCTTGAAGGCCATGTTCTTGTTGTTTTTGGCCACGATCTTGCCCCAGAAGCGCCGAGCTTTCCTGGGGATGCTCTCTCTCCGTTTCTGGTACGCCAGCCGCCGCTCATTTTTCTCCTTGCTGTCCCTACGTAGGCGGACCTGCCGCACAATGCCCTCGAACAGCTCCTTCACGTTGTGCTGGACAGCTGCTGAGGTCTCAATGAACTTGCAGTCGAACACCACAGCACATGCTCTCCCTTCTGGTAAGGAAAGGCAGAGGACAAAGTCAGGGGGACTGAAGAATGTGATCGCACCCAGCATGCAGCCAAGCTGGATGATTCCCGCAAAACTATCCTCAGAGGGTAACTCTAGGTCAGTGCTATAAACAATGAATAGAGGGAGCCACTATGACACATGCCCTCCCAGGGTACAAATAGAAGGACAGAGTCCCACAAAAGGATCCCTGGAAGCAGGGGAGATTATCTTCAGATATGTTCACCAGGAATTAACTGTGTGAAGGTCCAATTGCATCAAATATAGCATATTAATTAGAACATAAAACCATAGCCTGAATTTATTATGGACTGACTACATGCCAAGAAGTAGGCTAAGTTCTTTATAAACACTTTTTCAATGATCATAACAATCTTGGAAAATACATTATTATCCCCGATCAGGCTGGTGAAGAAATTGGGGGCAGGGCTCTTTTAAAACTTGTCAGAGTTCACACTGCCTGCAAGTGGCTGTGAATCCAGGTCAACTTAAATCTCTAATCCACACGCTTTCTCTTGACTCAGTTTCCTGAACTGAGAATTAGAATGCTACCATTTGACTTTCCCCTCTTTTTTATTTTTATTTATTATAATTTGTTATATATGACAGCAGAATGCATTGCAATTCATATTACACAAATAGAGCACAATTTTTCCATATCTCTGGTTGTACACAAAGTAGAGTCACACCATTTGTGTCTTCATACATGTACTTAAGGTAATGATGTCCATCTCACTCCACCGTCTTTCCTATCCCCATGCCTCCTCCCTTCCTCTCTCTCCCCTTTGCCCTATCTAGAGTTCATCTAATCCTCCCATACCCCACCCCTCCAACCACATTATGAATCAGCATCCTTAAATCAGAGAAAACATTCAGCATTTGTTTTTTTGGGATTGGCTAACTTCACTTAGCATTATATTCTCCAACTCCATCCATTTTCCTGCAAATGCCATGATTTTGTTCTCTTTTAATGCTGAATAATATTCTATTGTGCATATATATACCTAAATTGAGAATTAGGATTTTACCACTTGCCTTTCCTCTCTTAAAAAAAAAAGCTGTAGGGGTTTTTTAAATATATATATTTTTTTAGTTGTCAATGGACCTTTATTTTACCTATTTATATGTGGTGCTGAGAATCAAACCCAGTGCCTCACACATGCTAGGTAAGCACTCTACCACTGAGCCACAACCCCAGCCCTATAATATTTTTTTTAATGAGGTTTTTCAGTTACATCAAACTATTCAAGCTTCTCTGGAACAAACTCAATTTCAAATATTTCATTGTGTTCAATGATCACATGTCCCAATTCCAGTTTGGAAAGTAATGATTTTTGTGGACAATCATGTCTTAGTAGTAAGACATTCCCAACAAGTTGAGTACACGGTCTTGACTGGGTTGGGTTTCTCTTCTCCAGAGCAGGGTCTAGCAATGCTGCATTTTACTTTTACATTGTACAAGGGACAATATGTATTAGGTCACTATCTCAAGAGTCCTATAAGCACTTGGGTGTCCACTCAACAAAGAAGAAGTATCCTCAAACTTAAGTGTGAAAAAGTATGCAAAACCATCAGATTAATGTCTTAGCTGAAATTTAGAAGCAGGGGATAGGGTGAGGAAGTTATTTCTAGGGCTTGGAGGGACCAGTAACAGCCAGAATAGAATTCTTATTCTCAAGGAAACTCTTTCCCACAATTACCCTAAATCAGAGTTCCCTATCCTTCTTGCATAAAGATGTTCTTTTCCCAGCTGGGCACAGTGGCATATGCCTGTAATCCCAGTGGCTCAGAAAACTGAGGCAGGAGGTTCCAAATTCAAAGCCAGCCTCAGCAATGGTGAGGTGCTAAGCAACTCAGTGAGACTCTGTCTCTAATAAAATACAAAATTGGGCTGGGGATGTGGCTCAGTGGTTGACTGCTCCTAACAGTACCATCACCCCCGCCCCAAAAAAAGATGTTTTTTTCCCTTCCTTGAACCCTGCGAGGACAAAGAGAAAAGTCTGGAGACTGCCAATAAATCCCTGAGGATGGCATTTCAAATCACCAGAGGGTGTACATTATTTAGCAATTCCTTTTATAATTTTAGAGCTACAGGTGTGATAAGAGGAGGTTAATTTTATAACCTAGGGCATTTCCATTTTGTATATGTGTGTGTCATGTGTTTCATTAAAGCCTAGCTTGAAAGCTTCAGTTCATGTCTCTGTTGAGCTGAAGTATTCAGTCCATTGCAAAGAGGGTTCTCCCCCATGTAAAATAAGAGAATTTTCTTGTTAATGTTTCTAAGTTCTATAATGCTACCATTTTCAGCTAGTTTAAAAATAAAAGACTTCCTAATAGGGCCAACCAGGTATTTTATCAGAGTAAGAATAAGAAGTTTCTAGAGTGGCTTAGGAGGATTATCATAATGCATTCATGGAAAACCACCAACATAACCCATGTGACATTCAAGTTTGCTGTTAAAAGTAATATATAGTTGTCTTGTACAGAGGTCAAACTAATCTGAATAAGAAGAAAAATGCTCTAAAAAATATAGAAGGAATGAAAAGAAAGAAAAAATGAAAAGTCCCTGAGCATGATCTCTTCCCTAAAGGAATTCCAGGAAACCTCTTGGGGTGAGGAGATTGGACTCCTGCAGGAAAACCAGATGGACAAGGTAGAGCAACCAGCAGGGGATGACTGTTGGGGACTGGAGCAGTCTTGGAAAGTACAGAAGTATTTTTATGGAGCATTTTAATGAGTCCCTGATGCCAGCCTCATGAAAGAGGAAGGGAAGAACTTATAGGCAGGGGCTGTTTCCAAGGCACTGGTACCACCTCTCTTACCTGATACAGACACCTCCCGGCACCGAACTAGGTCACTTTTGTTGCCAACTAAAATGATAGGAATGTCCTCTGTCTGCCGGGCCCTGCGGAGCTGTATTCGCAACTCAGATGCCTTCTCAAAGCTCGCTCGATCTGTGATGGAGTAGACAATCAGGTAGGCATCCCCAACTTGCATGCAGTGGTCTTGGAGCCATTCATTCTCTCCCTAAAGAAATGAAAAGATCCTCTATGAGCTCAGGGTGGCCTGGGAAAGAAAGTGTCATTTTGCAAAGAAATCATATGTGTATCCTAAAGTACCTTTGCTGATAACAGAAGGGAAGAAAACTGCTTCAAACTCTTCAAAATCCTTTGAACTTCCATTTCTGTGAGATGTTGGGGCTGTGAAGATTACTAGCCTGTATGGTATTTGTGCCCAAAAGAGTTTACTCTCCTATGTCTTTTACAGCTTGAGTTGATAAATTACATAACTGCTCTGCCATACGGTATTTCTAACTCCCCCCCCCAAATTCCTTTTCCTTTTCCAAGGAATAAAATTAAGAAACCTTTGGTGAGGAGGGTTCTCAGTAAACAGAAGGTCTCGCATATATGCTCAGAAGCACAAAACCTTTGAAAAGTAAATGTTGAAGACTAGTGTTGAGAATGTCAACTTCATACAAGATGGTTTTATGTGGTTGGAAAGTAACTCTATGCTTGTTTGAACTTTCCCTAAAACAAATACACTTTTTGTGTTTTTTAATAGAACTAAGGGTGGAACACTGCCACTTGCTTGTTATTCAGAGCTCATCTGTGAATGACCTGTTCCTTAGATCAGTTCTGTTCTTCAGAAGTAAATGCTTTTAATCAAGGAAATGAGCCCACCTCATCTGTGTAGAACAAGGTCACCCTCACACCAAACAGCCTGTTCAAGGGCAAGCCCAAGAACTCTCTGAGAGCTTGAACAGGTTCGGCATACCTTATTTTCCCACATGTCCAGCAGTATAATTGTGGCACTTTCCCCGTCAACAATCAGGGTGCGCTCATATGTATCTTCTAGAAAAGAAAGAAGATTGATATTAAATTGATATTAAAGTCAGATGAATATGCAACACTTTGACATAAGGGGGCCATGCATAAAGTTATGCTAAAAAACACACTAAATATGCCACTAACTAGGTAGATACGCAGATATTTGCAAAGAAAAATTGCTTTTTGTCATCTTCAACAATATACGATGGCTATTCCTCTAGTATTTGGTAAGCAGATCGCCTGTATCTTTCAAATGTGTACCTCTAAACCAGTTGAATTAAAACATCTTCATTTTCATTGTTCCTCAAACTCTGTATAGGAAAACCACTTATGAAAACAAGGCTCACATAAGAGCCTTTGACTCAGGTTTAATGGATGAGGCTATGAAAAAGTATTAACTGTAAGCCCTATTTTCATAAGCCTTACATGGAAATCCATTGTACCTACCAGTGGATGGTTCCAGAACATTCACTGTCAATTTCATGAGTTTTAGCTCAGAGATATTTCTCCTCCTTGGAGAAGTGGGAAAAAAAATCTTGAGACTATCCTGTTTGACCTATAGTTTTTTTTATTCCTTAAAATAATAACAACAAAGGCTGGGGCTGGGGTTCAACGGTAGCACACTTGCCTGGCATGTATGAGGCACTGGGTTTGAGTCTCAGCACCACATATAAATAAATAAAAATAATGGTCTGTCAACAACTTAAAAAAATTTAAGAAAAAAAATTAATTAAAAATAATAATAATAACAACAACAACAAGAGTAACTCAGTTCTCTAGGACTAGATGAGCTTATTTTCCATCTTGAGTACAGCAGAAGTACAGCCTCCAGTTCTACTTGGTAATGGAAACTTTCCTCCCTGCACTTGAGCCCAGATTGAGTATAGGTGAAAGGTGAACACAGTACAATGGGCCAAAGTAGCTCCAGTCTGGAAAAATCCATCGGGGTGGCACCATGGGGTGTGCTTGGATTTTTGCAAGAAGGACACCCTATCAACTCCAGTTGATCCCATCCTACTCTGTTTTCACAATGTGATTTCCCGTTTTGAATTTCATCATTTGAAAATTATGACTTTTCTAATGATTTACCATTATTCTCATTCATCCTTTTGCCTAGAAGCTCTTCCCTCAGATACCAGCAAGGCTTGTCCCTTACCTTAACCTTCTGGGGAGGTATCCCTAACCATTCATTTGAAATCTCTCTTTAGTCTCACTAAAATTCCCTACTCTATCTCCTGCTTTGTTTCTTATTTGCATTATTGTCATCGAACATGCAACACATGTATCTTTCTAAAATTTTAGCATTTGTTGCCTCCAACTCCCCAGAATGTTAGGGCAGAGATTTGCATCTGTGATGTTTACTCTGCCCCGAGCACCCAGGATAGTGCCTGGCACATTGCAGGTGCTCAATAAAAATGTGTCCAATGAATGAATGAATGATATACACAGCACTGTGGTTATGAGCACAAGCCAACATGAATCAGAATCTGGTTTCATCCCTAATTAAGTATGTGGCTCTGGACCACTTACATAAATCCTCTGAGGCTGGGTTTTCTTCATTTACAAAATGAGATTGATAACCGTATCTACCCCTTACGACTGTGTGACAGTCACATATACTAAGCCTGAACACAAAGTAGAAAGTGTTAGCTCTTATCATCACTTTCTCACATGCAAGAAGCTGGTTTTTGCCACAACCAGAATTTTCTACTACAGATAAATCCCAGCCTAAGTGTGCTATGGTCGGAGATCCAGGGAGGCTCTTGTTTTATAACAGAGGTTCATTGGTTTAGTGCTTCTTTACCTAAGAACTGGACCAGGAAAGGGAAAGAAAAGAAAACTCAGACAGGGGGAAGTTAACCAGGGATGGCTCTGTCCATTTCCCACCTCCAGTGTCATTAGCAGGAGTAACTGTTTCCCACTGGGGGTTTACAAATCTGTTGTGTCCTCCTATTTGCTGCATCCATCCTGCGCCCCTTGGAGGCGCTCACAGCGGGATGCAGTTTGGCTTACTGGAGGGCAGGGCCTCATGACCCCAGGGCACAGACTCCTACAAGCCAAAGGAAACCTGCCCAGCTCAGATGAGTGGGAGGGGAGATCTGACTATCCCCTACTACCACAGAGTGTTTATCTTTTCTCTAAATACCCTCCCTGCACTCAGAAAACTCCAGGAAGGCACTTTGTCTGCCTTCAGTCACCACCAAAAGCAGGTATAGGGAGATCTGCCTGATTGTCCAAGTCGTTCACATAGAAACATACCATGTTCCAACAGCTGAAGGCCAAAGCAAACTCCACATTTCTCTTGGACTGAGAGATGTCAGAACATGTCTAGAGAAACAGTGGACTAAAAATTACAGCTGTGAAAGTGGGAACAAGATATTTTGCTGTTCTGGAAGTTTCCTGACAGGATCATTCTATCTGGCCTGACCTCTGCCTGAAAACCACAGTGTTGGAGACCCGAGAGCCTAAAACAGTAGATCCTCTCCTTCCAGTTTGGGTTTATATCCCTCTGGCTGGGTGCACTGGGGACTCTCCTGACACTCAGAGTCCTGCTCAATAGCCTTCCACTAACTAAGTGCCTATAACCAAAGCTCTAGGTTTCTCTTCCTCCCTTAGTCCTCAAGCAATCTTTTAACCTCTCCAAGTGCTGATTGAACAAATTGAATAAAAGAACAGGAAATTCTAGAAGAGCTCTTGGAAATTTGCAAGGGGTTATAGAAAGGGTCGGGCCTTTCAGCCTGTGGGGCTTGTCTGGGATGTCCTCGTTTCTTTCATGCTCTGTGTGAATGCTGGGGGTGTCCTGGCACACTGCATAGCAAGAGACGTCATCCTAGTGGAGCCCAGGAGATTCTAGAGGGGGCTACTGTGCTCAGTGGCCATTTTCCCTGGACCAGTGCACCTCAGCTTATCTTTTCCAATCTGCTCCCACTGACAAAAACTCTGTCCCTGACCAAACGTGCATCATGAACCCTCTTCTTGGCTGGAGTTTTCATATCTGTCCTTGTAGAGTCCAGTTTTAATCAGAATCCTGCTGAGTCAGATTAGTGACACTTCCCCAGCCTCAATATCTGATCAAATTCCTCATTTCCCCCACCTTTGATGTCTAAGTCGTTGGCCTGGCTCCAGTAAGAATTCCCCTCATTTTGATATTTCTTCTTAGTGATTTTCCACCCACAGATCCTCCCAATCTGCTCCTTTGTTATAAATCCCCACTTGTTCTTATTACATTTGAACTTGAGTCCAATCTCTCTCCCTTTCTGCTATAGTCCTGAATAGTTTCCCCATTATGTACATTTTTCTTTTACATCCTTCCCCACCCCCAAGGTCTCTCCTGCCCAAGACTGGCTGGAGGCCTGCAGGTAGAACCTGCAGAGCTATTGTCTCACGCTCCAGAAGAGGCTCCTATAGCCTCTCAAAGGCTCTGAGGCTCCAGCATCTCTCCCACCCAAAAACTTTCAACTACATTCAGCTTTCAGAGGCCAAGAGGTATCAAGGAAGATACGCTTGCTCTAATGTAAGATCCTCTCCTCTATTGGCTCATGTCTCCTCTGCACATCTGAAAGGGCCCCAGGCAAGAATGACAAGAGGGTAGGTAGATAGGGAATAAGGACTTAGAAGTGATGAAACCGAAGTTCAGGAGAATAAGCACACAGGAAGGAAACAGCAGATCCAGAATCTATGGTAAGTACATTTATTCCACATTTCCTATGTGCCAGCACTAAACTACCTGCTTACACTACCTGCTTAATGTCTGCTCTTTTAATTTGTATAATGCCCTATGAAGTACTGTCCCAATGATACTAATAAGGAGGTTTCGGGAGGTTAAGGCGTTTGTCCAAGAGCACCCAGCTAAGTCTGTGTCACGTGGGGTCTAAGCCCACTCATCAGACTCCACGCCCAGTGCTCTTTCCTGCACTCCCCTGCAGGTTCAGTGCCTTCACACCTAGCACAGCGCTTCCAAATCCTAGGGGTCTTTAAGGTGCAGCTCAGACAGCACCTCTTCCCTGAAGCCTCTTCTGATTTTCACAGTCTTTTCTCTGAATTCCACTTTCTCATAACCTGTTCTCCTTGCAATTTTTCCACAACACTTATCACATCCTCGTTTCATTTACAGTTGATGTATGTCTGACCTCCATGGCACACTGTGAGACCCTCTATGAAGGGAGCCCCCAGGACATTTGCATGTCCCCAGAGTGACTCAAGTTCTATAGTATATGTTTAGTAACTGTTTATAAATGAATGAATGGCATTAAATGTACACAGAGAGTCATAACATTATCACGATATAACTGTAACAGCATCCATCTTTATTGGGAAAAATAAGGATGAGAAAATTGTATATACTTTTTCTTATGGTTAATGCTGTGAGGGAAAAGACAAAAACAATGTAGGAGTGTGTCTTGAAAAACCTCCCTCGTGGGAAACACAAAGCCAACTAGTGATTCCAACAGGGCTTATATATAAGGAATATAATCCTAGATGGTATAAATTAAGTTACTCGAATAGGATATGTAAGATAGGAAGCACTTGTCAAAGATTCTCAGTTTAAGGACGTAAGAAAAAGATTCTCTCTCTCCTTATCTCCCTCTTATCTAATAAAGAGATTTCCCAAATGCAGAAGGCTGCCTCCCAAATTCCAGGTATGAATCACTCTTCTCAATACTTTATGCTTACTATCCTCTGGATATACACCACCCCATTCTAATGAACAAACATTTTTGAAAGTATATTATTCACTCCTTCAATCCCTCCCTCTTAAAAACAAACAAACCCTGTCAGTCGATGAGAGAGTTGTCAATCCTTAATTCTTTCAATCCTCAAAACACACTATTGCTACTTCTTAAATAACCTAATAATTTTAAATTAATTTCACCCCATTCTAAATTATAGCCACTGACACAGAGCTCCTGAGTGAGAAGGTACAGTGTGGTTTGCCCATCTTGGGGTACCCCAGAGCTGTCTTCTAGACACAGATACCCACCAGCCTTCACAAAGAAAAGAGAATCAGCAATACAGCACCAGTCCTGCAACTCTGGGATAGGCAAAGCCCAAAGTAAGAGAGAAATTGATATTACATCAGTGAGTCATCACTTATAGCCCAGTTCCTGAGCTGCCTCTTGAAGCAGTAAACTCCCTGACACTGACACAGTCCAGAGGAATAAAACCTTTAGACAGAATGGGCTGATGTATTGAGGAGTAGGATTCATATGCATCAGATGGGGAGGAAATATGAGTCACCACTAAGCCATTTTCCTACCCCGGAAGTCTGTGATTCAGTTGTGTGTTACAGCTGGAAATATGGACAAACCATGTGACTTGGGTACACTGGACAGTTCTTCCTTCATTTCTAATAGTAGTAAATAGGGACACACAGCTACCCCGGTTACATGTGCTAAGATCAGCGCTGTAGTTGGAGGACACTGTATGGACACCACTGGCTATTAGGATCCTTATATTCCATCGCAGAATATAAGGCTCTCCTTTTCCTGTTATTAAGGAACACATGCATTTATGAAATACTATTATCACAAAACAATTTTAGAAATAGGGCTTCAACAAGTAAATATTTGAAATTATATTGTACAGGGAAAATTATCTTGGAAAAACTATAAGACTCCATACAAAGTATTCATCATCATTGTCATTATTTCAAAATTTTTTTTAAAAAAATACTGAATTATTTCAAATACAGATTTTGAACTATTTTACACCAGTAAGTCTTTAATATTGGTTGTAAGAGGCTGGTAAATATACTCAAACAGTTTTTGTTGTTGTTGTTGTTGTTGTTGTTTTAATCAGTTTTGTTGTAGGTATAACCATGGGAAAAGGCTATACCTGTACTGAGCTCTTGGAATCTGATCCAGGACAGAGTCAGCAAGAGCAAGAAGTGGGATCCTGAACTCTGGCTCTGTCCTCTTTAATCAGCCTCCCTCAGACCCTTCCGATTAGGAATCTCAGAAACTCCCTATGGCTCAGGTTCAACAGACTTTGGTCTTATCTATAAGCATTGTCATTTTCTTGTCATGAGGGCCTGTGCCAGGGCCCTTCTGGGGACTCAGCTTCCCATCCAGTGCCAAGAAGGCATAACTTCAGCTCCCAAGTCTGCAGATAAATAACCCTCTGGCTCTCTTTCTGCCTGGACCACTGCTAAGAGACAGAAGCCCACCAAGCCTGCGACACCTACCTCCCAGCACCTCGCAGTCGCTGTCCAGGCTGTCGTGCACGCCTGCAAAGATGTTGGCCAGGGTGGACTTGCCTACCCCCTGCTCCCCTATGAGCACCACGCGGTAGTAGGTGTTCCCTGACTCAGAGGAGATGACAGAGTCTGTAGAGTCAGAGGACCAGCTCCGCCGGCAGTGGTCCTCAGGGTTGGCAGAGTGGTGGTTGCGATGGTTGTATGGGTGGGGCTCTTTCTGGACCATCAGATGCCTGCCATCGGCTGGGATGCTCCAGCGCTGCTGCTGTGGCTGCATGCCCACAGTGCCCTGGCGCATGGTGACATTATTCAGAGTCATCGTGGGGTCCTAGGGAGCAAAACAGCCAAGATGCCAACATTGGTGAAGATAAGTGAACGTTCAGGGGACCTAAACACATGGTCAGTCATTAGTGATATTCTATGAAATGGGTACGAAATTAAGTATCATTAAGGAACATCAAAGAAACAGTCTCCAAACCCCAACAAGCCAGGCTTTCAAATAGGGAGATACACACACACACACACACACAATTAGTAACCATGTCCTCAGGCAGACTGTCAATTGCACAGGAAAAAAAAAAAAAAGTACCATTAACATCGCCCACTGCCCATAAGCTTCCTCCATCCTCAAAGAAGACTTGAGGTCTCCACTCTAAGCTGGCACAGAGGCAGTTGGAAGGAAACCACAGCCTCCAGAGATGGCTTGAAGAGCAACAAGTCAGGGCTGCTGGGGACCAGCTGGCCAGGTTAGCTGCTCTTTTCTAAACATGGCTCTTAATTGCACCAGCGTCCTGCAGGCTTGTGTGCCTCAGTGGGAAACACGTGGCAATGACATCACTCCCCCTGGCTGGACTGGACAGGCACTTATGGGAACTTCCATGTTTAGTAAAGTTGCCCTGATGCTCTCCAGCTGCCTGAAGAGACCGTTATTTGAGGAGTGGGGGCAATTTCTGTTTGGGGTTTATGCCTCAGCTCTGCCCTCTTGCCCACAGACACCACCTTTAAAGCATTCCAGCCCCAAGCCTAGTCATTCCAGCAGGTCACATTCAGATGTATCAAAAATTTGCAAAGTGCTTCACCCCCATCAAACCACATCCACTCCAAGATTTATTTAATTCCATTTCAGATTTCCACCTTCTTGAAACAAATCAGAAGGCCAAAGACTTTTCTAAACCACATTCACCAACTTCCTACAACTTTCCCTTTGCAAGACCAGGCACGGAGGGCTGTTCTCCGAGACTGCTTGAGATCAAGTAGAAGCATTCACATTTGAATCAGCAAGATCCACGGGAGAGTGACGGGTGCACAAACCTCACACCACGATCCTTATCCACGCATCAGGACCACCGATCGATGGGGGAGTTTTTGACACCTTAAGGGCAGCCCCTTAGTGGGTCGACTTGCATTCAAACAAGGAAAGTGTCATTGAGGGTTACCCGATGATCACACAATCTGCAGGAAGAGGTGACCCTCTTCCTGAACTGAACTAAGGAACCCGCTAATGAGAAATGCATCCTTTGCATCCGAAGTTCCTTCCCCTATCAGAAAACCAAGCGCAGACAGCAAGTTCCAGGGGTTCCCTTAAACTTAGAAAGTTCTACGGGCTGGGAACGCCCACTCCCTGTCCTCCCGCTCCCCGCGCCGCTGGAAGAGCGCCTCGGGACGCCCCCTTACTTGGCTCCGCTGGGCCGGCAGGGTGGGCGTCCGTGAGTGGGTCCGCGCTGGGATGCCGGGGCCGCTGAGCACCGGGAGACTCCGCTGTGCCCGCGGTCCGAGCCTACAGCCTGCAGCCGCCGCGGTCCCGCGATTTATACGAGCCCCGGCGACCCGCGACGGGGCTTTTCCGTGACGTCAGCGCTCCCGCCGGGAGGGGGCGGCTCTGCAGCAAACTCGGAGTTGCAGCCACTTGGCTAAATCAGTTACTCGCAGTCATGTGACCCCCACCTCCCCTTTAGAAAAAAAAAATAATAATGACAGTTCAATCCTGGGTTTGCTTTATTTTGTTTTATTTTATTTTTACTAGGTGGAAAAATACACTTAGCGCTACTTAATCGCCCTTCCCAGCAGAGCACTTGCCAGCTGTCGGGATAAAGGATGGAGGTAGAGACACATTTGAGTAGCGAGCCCAGCTTTGCCAAGAAAACAAGAATGAGCCGGTGTGCGCGGGGGACTTCAGCCTCCAGGATGGGGCTGCAGCCTCCTCGAATGGTCTTTTCCACCACGGCAAACAGCCTCTTCCTCCCTCCTGTAACCTTCTCCCTGGATTGTGGGGAGCCCCACACTGCTTTGTTTTCCTTTTCTGGCTGGGACCCAGAGAGAGGTGAGGAAAGGGGAGGAGAGCTTATAAAGGGAACGTTTGGAAAATAACTGAATTAGGGACCCACGCAGATAGTGCTATAGATTGCTGGCCCTCCTGCCCTGGGCCAGAATGCTGAGGTTCCTCAACAGGGGAATTTAATCACATCCCAATCAGCACCATCTCTGAACCAGGCTCCCTGGTATTGCTGGGCCTGAGGCTTGGGGCCAATACTTCCCAGCCATGGGGAGGAGCTCAAGCCCAGGAGGGACTCCTGTGAATAAAGGGCAAAGGATAATAACAACTACTACTGCCATTTACTACCTACTTCCAAGGACCTATATTTGGTACTGTTTGGCCTCCAGGGACCTTTACTCCTTACTACAATTCTGCAATGTGACTGGATTGCTGTATTCACCAAATGAAGGAGGAAAATGAGGCACTGCAAGAAATTTTCCAAGGTCAGAGAGCTCCTATAAATGGCAGGGTCAGCACTCAAAACTTGGTATGCCTGACTTGCACTGCACCACCGAGGAAGGGTTTCTGTGACCTCTTCCCCAGGACATAGGAATTTCCCAGATCCTTTCCAACATATCCATCACTTTTTCAGCCAGCTTCATCTCTGGGTTGGCAGGTGGCTCCAGGAGCAGCCAAAGGCACCAGTGCCTATTAGAGAGGCTAGACTCTGCTGTGTTAGTCAATTCCTATCCTGCGGACATTTATCGGCTTTGGGGATTATCTAAGTGACCAGCTGCTAAGACCTGCCAGGCCCCAAACTGGCAAAGTTGGAGTTTGCACAGTAATGAAGACTTAGAGCCCCATAGTCTCAGGAGTCTAGCCCCAATCTCCTGTTTATTCTCTACATAAGGAAGCTCTGGCTTGGAGGACTGATAATCATTCAGTTAGGATATGGTAGAGTCAGAACTAGAATCTGGGTATCATAATTTTCTGAACTAGGCCCTTCACTTCTGTCAAATTTTTCTTCTGGGCTTAGCCAAAAGAGAATAGCTACAGCTGGGCGGAGGGTGGGGGGAAGAGGGGAAGGAGACAAAAGAGAGACAGACAGAAACAGAGAGATCATTCCCAAGGGTATATCATTAAAATACATACAATTTGTGCACTATCTGCATTTCAGAATTATCCATGCTTTTTCCTTGCTAAACCTCATGCTCTGTAAGCTGGTCTCAACAGAAATATTGGGGGGGGGGGGTAAAAACTAAGAATTAATCAGAGTTTATATCATATAGTCTCTCAATTCTTAGCACACTGATAAGAGCCTCACATTAATAAGAATCTATGGAGCCGGGCACAGTGGAGCACGCCTGTAATTCCAGCAGCTCAGGAGGCTGAGGCAGGAGGATCACAAGTTCGAAGCCAGACTCAGCAAAAGTGAGGGGCTACAAATCTCCATCATGTTGGATTAGGTCCCAATTTCCATAAGACTCCTATAGTGCAAGAATTAAAATCAAGAATCAATAAATGGGATGGACTTGAACTAAAAAGCTTCTTCTCAGCAAAAGAAAGAATCAGTGAGGTGAATAGAGAGCCTACATCTTGGGAGCAAATTAAAAAAAAAACCACATGCACATCAGATAGAGCATTAATCTCTAGGATATATAAAGAACTCAAAAATCTTAACACCAAAAAACAAATAACCCAATAAATAAATGGGCCAAGGACCTTAACAGACACTTCTCCAAAGATGATATACATCAACCAACAAATATATGAAAAAAGTGTTCAACATCCCTAGCAACTGGAGAAATGAAAATCAAAATTACTCTAAGATTTCATCTCACTCCAGTCAGAATGGCAGATATTAAGAATACAAACAACAGGGCTGAGGTTGTGGCTCAGTGGGAGAGTGTTTGCCTGGCATGTGTGAGGCCCTGGGTTCAATTCTCAGCACCACATACAAATAAATAAATTAAATAAAGGTCCATCAATGACTAAAAACATTTTTTAAAAAGAATTAAAAGAATACAAACAACAATAAGTGTTGGTGAGGATGTGGGGGAAAAGGTACACTCATACACTGCTAGTAGGACTGCAAATTGGTGCAGGCAATCTGGAAAGAAGTATGGAGAATCCTTGGAAAACTGGGAATGGAACCACCATTTGACCCAGCTATCCCACTCCTCCTCAGTCTATACCCAAAGGACTTAAAAACAGCATACTACAGAACACAGCCACAACAATGTTTATAGCAGCACAGTTCACAATAGCTAAACTGTGGAAGCAACCTAGATGCCCATCAGTAGATGAATGTATAAAGAAAATGTGGTATATATACACAACGGAATATTGCTCAGCAATAAAAGAGAATAAAATCATGACATTTGCAGGTAAATGGATGGAGCTGGAGAATATAATGCTAAGTGAAATTAGCCAATCCCAAAAAACTAAATGCAGAATGTTTTCTCTGATTTAAGGGATGCTGATTCATAATATGATTGGAGGGTGGGGTATAGGAGGATTAGATGAATTCTAGATAGGGCAAAGAAGAGGGAGGGAAAGAAAGGGGGCATGGGGGTGGGAAAGATGGTAGAATGAAATGGACATCATTACCTAAGTACATGTATGAAGACATGAATGGTGTGACTCTACTTTGTGTACAACCAGAGATTTGAAAAATTGTGCTTTATATGTATAATATAAATTATAATGCATTCTGCTGTCATATATAATAAATTAAAATTTTTAAAAAACAGTGAGGGGCTAAGCAACTCAGTCTCTGTCTCTAAATAAAATACAAAATAGGGTTGGGGATATAGCTCAGTGGTTGAGTGCCCCTGAGTTCAATCCCAGGTACCACCCCCCCACACACAAACAAAAGGATCTATGGAGCTTGGGCAGTGTGGAACCCACCATGCATGTGTGGTGGGCCTGAGGCACTGTGAACCAAGGCATGATGACTTTAGCGGCCACCCTTCAGCGGCCAGACCATGGTAGGAACACCTGCTGTAGAAGACCACTCCATGCAGTGCTACAACCCAAAACCTGCAAGCATAGGCCATCCCATGACCTCACCTCCTGCTTCCTGACCTATAGTGAGAAAATGGAAGTGGGGCAGATCTGAATGGAAGTTGGGACTCAAGAGGTGACCCACAGCATTAATACTTTTTCAAACCCTAATTAGCATACATTTGGAACAATAGCAGTGATCCACGTGCTATATAAACCCCTAGACTAGCACTCCAATGGAGAAAACCTGCTATTGGGTCCTTCTTGTACCGTAAAAGTTCTGTTCCTATTTCTATTCTTTAGTAAATCCTACTCTTACACTCACTCATCCTGGTCTGTGGATTTCATTCTTCAAAACCATGAAAAAAGAACCCAGAAAGAAGAAGAAATTGATAGTGAGATGCTGGGGTCTCCTGCCACACTGGAGGGCATGGCCCACCATTAAGAGCTGCAACACTTCTCAACTGCAGAGCCCTGCAACCTTCTGCAGACACCACCTGCCAGCAGAAGCCAAGAAACTCCAGTCTCACCCACTAGCAGAAGCAAGGAATGGAGTTTCATCTCAAAACTCTGGTTTTAGTATGGACTATTTTTTCAATGGTATATGTAAAACACACCAAAGAAAATTAACTACAAAGATTATGATTGGAAGGTGCCACAGGAATAGTGTGTTTGAATAAAAAGATCTGCACTTTTAATTTTTCTGTCTCACAAGAAGCCGGATGAGGACAAATGAGAAAACAACTACTTAGGAAAAATTTCAACTGAACTGCAATTGTTGAATATTTAGAGAAAAGTCACAGTTGCACCTTACCAAAAGCACATTTGAGAGCCAAGCTACCTTGTCCAGGATTTCAACTCACTAGAACCATCTGAGGGTATGAAGCTAGCTGGACAAAAAAAAAGTGAAATTTGGGCAGGTGGTGAAGAGGAGAAATTAGCAAAACATTGTCAATTCTTGTCTATGAATTATTCTTTCTGTATTTTCTCTGCCAGAATTTGAAGGCTTCCTCAAGTTCTAGCTAAAATGAGCCCTCAAGAGTAAAGCAAGGAGGCAGAACTTACAGCAACAAAAATAACTCACATTTACTGAGCAATATACAGGCCTTATCTCAGTTAATCCTCATCACCACTGCCGTTACTCATATTTTACGATGGAAATCCTGAGGAATCACATTGAATAACAGCTGATGGGTGGTAGAGCTGAGCGCTCTGGGACTACAGTCTCAACCACTGTTCTATTTTAAGTAGGGCATGCTTCAGCCCCTATACACATCTTAGCCCCACTAGTAAGAGGGGGCCTAGTCCCTTCCTAATTCCCTCAAAAGAGAATTTTTATATGTTAGTGAAAGTCCATCACATTTACTGGGCCACATTTTCCTGATGGGTGGGGTTAGTGTACTCAAAGATATGAGCCACACTTTTTTTCTCTCTCTCCTCCGGGCCCCAGGCCCTGGGTAAGAAGGTGAATTTGTGGTCCCTTAAGAACCTGCCCATCTTACTGTCACCATCGCTATTCTTTCAATGTGTAGCCTTAGCAACCAGATTCCATGATCTCCAGTAGGATGGAGAGATGGAGGAAAGACTGCACAAGGAGTAGGGTTGTGAATAAGGGCATCAGGAG
This sequence comes from Marmota flaviventris, assembly GCF_047511675.1. Classification (NCBI taxonomy): domain Eukaryota; kingdom Metazoa; phylum Chordata; class Mammalia; order Rodentia; family Sciuridae; genus Marmota; species Marmota flaviventris. Next base: position 41,830,163 of record NC_092512.1, on the reverse strand, counting down.
CTTGCACAACCACTAATTATTATACTTATTAATATACTAGTGGCATGGTTAAGTCCTTTGTAAACAAACTATAATACCAACTCTTGAAAACTCTAGGGGAGGAGAGATGATGGATAGGCCCAGGATCTCTACATGCCAAGATCTATAATACTGTGCTAAAAGTTGTAATTCTATTCTAAAAACAACAGGAGCATTCACTTATCTTTAACATGCTATGCTGCCCCACACCATAAGACTTACAACAACTAAGGTGGTGCTTACCTGTGCCATCAAATAAAGGCTACTCAATGGTAGAGGTGACACCAAGCAAATGCTCTCTCCATTGTCTACTAACAAAGGTAGATTACAGAAACAGCACAGAGTAGGTGATAAAATAAATGGGTTTCCTTTTTCCCATCACTTTTTAAATATTGTATTGGTCAACCTTCCATTACTATAATGAAATACCTGAGGCCATTAACTTTTATTTTTTTATAGTTGGACACAATACCTTTATTTTATTTATTTATTTTTATGTGGTGCTGAGCATCAAACCCAGGGCCTCACACGTGCTAGGCAAGTGCTCTACCGCTGAGCCACAATCCCAGCCCCCCCCCACCACCACCATTAACTTTTAAACATCAACAGCTCATGGTTTCTGAAGGATTTTAGTCCAGGAATAGATGGCCCCATTAGCTTTGGCACTCTATCAAGGAAGCACATAATGGCGGGAGCATGGGACAGCAAAAACTGCTAAAATCATAAGCCATGATGCAGAAAGAAATACTAAGAGACCAGGGTCCACAATCCTCTTCAAGGCACAGCCCCCAATGATCTAAGGACCTCCCACTAAGTTCTACCTCCCAAAGGTCTACACCACCTTCCAATGGCGTCATCCAGAGGGCCAAGCCTTTAACACAAGAACTTGTGGGAGCCATTCCACAAGGAATCTGCATAGCAAATATTTTGCATTTAATGCCTTTAAGCAAGCATGCTCTCTAGTTCCCCATGGTCCTTACTAATCCCTAACATTCTACTCCAACCAGCCTCTGTGGTTTATATAATCTACCTGGCCCCTAAAGACATTTGACTTTGTAATCCCTGCATGGGCTCAATGAAAATGTAGTGGATTTGACAGAAAAGCAAATTCAAACCTAGGCCCTGCCTCTTTTTAGCCTCATGATGCTGGGGATGTCACTGAACCCCAGAGACTCTGTTGTTCCGAGGACTAAAGACCCCCTGAATGTGGAAGTGCTTGTTAACCGTGGAGCACAGACAGCATCAATGCAAGTGATTACAACCATGACGCAGGAGCCAAGGATTGGAGTTCTGCCACCTGCCCTTGGTTTTGCTGCCTCTTCAAGCTCAAGTTAAATGAATCCAGCAGAATTCAGGACACATGAGGTGGAGGGGGGAAGGTCAGGAGATGAATTCATAGTCAATGCTACTAGGAAAAAATAATTAGCAAGGAGAGTGGCATGGTTAAGTCCTTTGTAAACAAACTAGGCCTCCACCAGCCACAAAAACACTCAGGGGAGGAGCTGGGTGGGAGGCAGTGTGCAAAGTGTCTGAGCACAAAAGGAACCACCCACCCACTGGGGGAATTCTAAAGAAGGAAAGAATTACTATATGGAAAATCATTGCTTTACAGAAGGAAGGGGTGGGGGTTCCAGTTGCAAAATCAAGAGAGCCCTGATTAAGAGAAAATAAAGATGGAAGAAAAGATGGCTAAGAATAACCTCTCAACATCCAGAGGCCTGCAAGTTCCAGATGGACAGTCCCTCCAGCTGCACCCTCCTTCAGACCAGTCCCCCAACTTCTCATCAGACTCCTGCTGAGCAGATTTGATTTCCCATTGAAAAAAATCTTAGAGAGCTCCCCTCCACTACTCCATTAGCTCAGCCTGCTGCAGATCTAGACACTAAAGAGGCAGAGATAGCCAGAGCCCTGCTTCAGAGTGCAGGGTGAGTACAGAGAGGGTGAGGGTGAGAAGCGCCTTGGGAGAAAGCAGGCATTCTCTTCCCAAATTCCTGCATTCATTCATTTAACACCCAAAAAACCATAGAGCATCTACTCTATGCAAGGATCTCTTTTAAGGGCTGGGAATAAAGTCCTTACACTCACGAAACTTCTGATAGGAGAAGTAGTTGATTCATTAGTTAACTAATAAAGTATCACCACTTTAATTCATTCAGTCAGTCATTCTTTGAGCATGGCACTCGGAGCCTCAGTTTTATAATCTGCAAAGAGGGGGTGAAAATACCGGAGAGGGAGTATAAAGTAGCATTGGGAGCATGCCCAGTAAGAAGTCCAAAGATGCTCGGACAAGTGAAAATGTGAACAAGGGAAGTTCCCATGCCCAGCTGGTGGGAGTACAAGTTCATATGGCCACTTAGAAGGTCAAACATCAACAGCTAAGATGTTTATATCCTTTGCCACCCAGCAATTCCATTTCTAATATAAATTAAACCAAGAAATAAATGCACAGATGCTGGTGAAAGCACTGTTGGCAATAGCAACCATCTGAAATTGCCCAGTGAAAATAATTAAACAATGTTACATCAATGAGTTAGGAGGGGGCACATGCACACACAGGTCAGCCTCCTGCACAAGACAGGGAGTTACGGGAAGGCAAGACTATATCATGTCCAACTCTAAATCTCAACTCTTAAAAGCAAACCTGGCCCATGGTAGGTTCTTAATATCTGTCTTTTGAAAATCAAATAAATGAACAGCATGCTCCATCCACTTTAGCCAGTCAGCTGTTTAAAACTCCCTCATTCCAACATCACACAATGACCCTTCAGCAGGACAGATCTCTTTCAAGAGGTCTGAATGCAATGGGCTTACACACAGAGGAGCTGAGTGGCTCCACAACTACGTGCTGGGCCCCTGCTGTGAGCAAGGACACATGTGAGATGCTATGCAAGGTCCACAACCCAGGGTATAACAAGGCCTGATTACTGAAGGAGCTCAGGGCCAGAGGACATAGAGATGTGCACACATGGAATGTGTTCCCATGCAGAATGTGAGATGCTGTGTTAGATGTGACACAAGTAATGGGAGGGAGTGGCGACCACATGGTGTCTCCTACAGGAGGGCCTTCTCTTCCCTCCAGCATGCCTGCCTGGGCCCCTACAGCACACTGTTGTCATCTCTCTTGGGAGAACAGCATTGACAACCTCCTGGCCTGCTCCTCTCCTGGTACATGTCCCTTCCAATGGAGAGGGTGACCTTCCTGATTGGAGAGATCAGAGAAGAAACTGAGCATGTGAAATAGGCCTTCTTACTTCTTGCTCATTGGTAGAGTGCCTCTTGCAGGGATGATTTATTTTCCTCTTGCTGTCCTTCCAGCAGCACACAGCTGTGAGGGGAGAGGTATGTAATTGTGTTCTGTGTGAACAGTGTGGCAATCTCTGTGGGTGGCCTTTCAGCAGCACTTTCTGCCCCTCTTCCCTTTAAGAGGTCTGTTTAGGTACTAGATGGAGAGCCTGTGGCATCAGAAGATGGGTCATGATTGGTCTAAACCAGCCAAGGTACGTCATCTCCTTTGCCAAAAATTGTTGTAAATATGGGCACATGATCCTGCTTTGGCCAATAACATGCAAAGGGTATCTCTTTGAAAGTTCCTGGGAAGGGACCTCCTAACTAATAAGAGAAAACCTCCTTTGCCATCCCACCTCTTTCTGACTCCCAATCTATGACTTAAGAACCTTGGGGTTTGTCACTCACTCAAACTCCAACTTACATGAAGGTGCGGATCATACCTGACTCACTTATCACTGCACAGTCAGTGTCTAACATAGTGCCTGGCTCATAGCTGATATTTAATCATTATTTTTGAATAATAAAGAATGAGAGGTGGCACACATGAATAATCCCAGCTGCTTAGAAGGTCAAGGCAGGAGGGTCACAACTTCAAGGCCGGCTTGGGCTATTTAGCAAGACCCTGTCTCAAAATAAAATTTGAAAAAAGTGGTTGAGGATGTAGATAGTGGCAGAGTTTTTGCTTAGCAAATATGATTCCCTGGGTTCAATCCCTAGAGCCAAAAAAAGAGAGAGAGAGAAAAAAGGCATTGAGATCTTCTTTCCATATTCTAGGCACTGTGAAAATGAATTATCTCTTTTAATCCTCATGAGTACCCTATGAGCAAGGTACTTTCATAATTATCATTTTACTCATGAATAAAATAAAACAGAAAATGTGTTTAACTTGCCCAAGGTCAGACAGCTAGAAAACGTCTGACTCCAGACACCATGGATTTAACCCAGTAGGTCACTGGAAGCCACCCATTCAACAATTTAACTCAGTGTGAGGACTTGGGTTCCATCCCCAGCACCACATGAAATATCTTTTATATGCTGGCCTCTAGAAATACAAGGATACACAAGAGAGAGTCTCTGTACAGATGGTTGGGAAGAAAACCTGCTCAATTAGTAACATTTATAGCTGTCCTTCAAATATATAACAACAAATCCCATCAATAAGACAAATATAATGCACCAATAAAAGAGTAAGAAAAAAATAGCTGTTTTTTATAGATCCTGGTGTTTTACTAAGTGATGTGCTTTTATTATCTCATTTAATTTTCTCAACAGCCCTATGTTGTCATCATTAATACTATCCCCATTTTACAAATAAGGAAACCAAGGCATAGAGACATTAAATATCTTACCCAGGATCACACTGCTCAGTGATAAAGCTGTGGTTTATACTCAAGCAATTTGACTTCTGAACGGGAGCCATTATATCCATAATGACCATTAACCAACATTACAAAGTGACATGACAGACACTATAACAGACGTACATGTTCAGAATAGTGAAGGCAATGAGAAAGTCATGATAAATATGCTTGAATGGGTCAGAGAAAAGTCCACAGAGAAAAAAAATCAGTCATTCATGTGTTTTATGTATGGAGAGAAAATGGTAGGGGAGTGTATTTGTGTGTTTGCACATTGAGGTTGTATACATATTTATGTGTATGTTCTAGGCATCTGCATATCCCACTGTGAGGATAGGATATGCATATACAAAAAAACAGCACACACAAAGACCATTTGGAATGGCTGTGGAACAAGTAACTGTGAGGGAAATGAGAGAGAGAGAGAGAGAGAGAGAGAGAGAGAGAGAGAGAGAGAGACAGGCAGAAAGATGAGTCAGGGTCCTTAATAAATACTGAGCTATAAAAGAGCCCAATGGATGCCCTGTTCAGTCTCACATCAGTGAATCAAAGTTCTAGCATGAGATAAGGTGATGAGAGGTGGGGAGCAAAAAAAGGGGAAGCCAGCTCCATCAGCCTTGAGGTTCATATGGCTGCAGGAACCATTACGTGTAGGTACACATCCACCCTTTCCCATCTATAGACCAGAAAGTGCCCACAAATTTTATGAGGAAGCAGCTCCATAAAATGAAGCTAAAAGGCTCATGAGACCCAGTGGCTGCACTGCTGGGAAGGAGGATTGCAAGGGAGGCTGGAATCCACCAGGACCAGCCACAGATGTGCCCACATACATGTTAGGGGGAAGTTTCCTGCACAAACACCCACTTTCTATTCACTCCTTCCACTTTCTCTTCTCCAGCCCTATCTCTCCTCTCACTCTCTTCTCCACTCCTTTGTGTTTAATCCACATTATTTTTCTGAGCATCTGAGACACAGCAAATATGGTTTGTGCTCAGCCAAGAGATCACCATCTAGACCCAATTTGAAATATCATGGTCGGATGGGGAACAGATGTTTCCAGCCATTAAAATTTATATGAAAACTATAAACATTCGTATGACAAATGAGATAAGGAGAAGCCTCTGAGAAATCATGATGTCATTCCCCCACTGGGGAATACAGCAAGAGTGATGCATGACCCAATGGCAATAGGCCTTGCAATTTTTTTTTCAAAATTAAAACACAATCTGGGGTAAAGGAAAAGTAAGCTTTTGCAAGTGATACAGAGACCCAATATCCTTATCTATGTTACCCACACTGGAAAATTCATGCCTTGGGTTAAGAAATTGCATAGAAAAGATACCATCATCATAGTTATTACCCTAAAGAATTTTATAAGGCATCCATCATTTGTATGCTTAGATTATATAATCTAATATGTGGTTTGGAGTCAGGTTTTATGTTCTATTTTCTGTATCTTTTAAATTGCCAATGAGTGGGCTGGGGATGTGGCTCAAGCGGTAGCGCGCTCGCCTGGCATGCGTGCGGCCCGGGTTCAATCCTCAGCACCACATACAAAGATGTTGTGTCCGCCAAGAACTAAAAAATTTTTTAAAAAATATTAAAAAAAATTCTCTCTCTCTCTCTCTCTCTCTCTCTCTCTCTCTCCCACTCTTTCTTTAAAAAAAATAAAAATTAAAAAAAAATAAATTGCCAATGAGAAAAACTATTTATTCAGTCTTTCATTTGATAAATTTTGATGGAGGGTCTATTAGGTATTGGGCCATGTGCTAGGCTCTGGAGTACGCAAATGATAAGCAACATCATCCTTGTCCTTAATAAAGTCATAATCAGTAAGTCCATATTTAGTCATGAAGGGTCTGTTCACCTCAAAGGCCAATCCTTGTCAGTACGGATGAGTAGGATTATAGAGATTTCAATTGGGGGATTGGGACCTCAGAGCTAACAAACTCTTCTCAGCATTAGGTTCCCTCAATCCTGCTGAACCAAGATAGACTAGGTCCTCCAAGGACACCAACACATATATACAGAAAATGATAACCAGAGAGAAAATACCAGAAGTAGTCTAAAGTAGCCTTGGTTTTTGGTGTTTGAAAATCTAATTCTATTCGTTCTATACTTCATTATTCCATTGTTATGGCATAATGGAACATTAGTTTGTCAGATCCTCTAGGGGATATTTGTTTATCAGTTCTGTCTAGGTTGCAAAACACTGAGACATACTCAGTTACCAGCTTAAATGTAACAGAGACAAGAAACCATTGACAGCTGCCCTGCTGGGCTTCCAGAGAACACAAAGTTCATACAGGTTACCATACAATCTCATGTGAGATTGTCTTTGCAAAAATTGGAAACTGTCTTGAGCCACCTTAACTTAAAAAAAAAATGGTAGTAGTTACTATAAAAATGCAGGTATCCTGAGTCCCTAACCGACTTCTCTGAGGAATCAGAACCTGGAAATGGAACACTATACTATCAGAATGAAAGATGCAAGACTTTCCCTCTCCCACCTGCCACAAGGCCTCTCCATGTCTGATTCTTGCTACAGTAAGGCTTTGTTTCTTTTCTCTCCACACACTAGCTTTGTCTTTTCACCCTACAGTTCCAAGTCCCTTCGCTCCAGCCTCAGTTCCACTTCCAAAGTCCCAGGAAAGAGCATCTGATTGGCTCAAGTTGGATGAAACTCTTCTGTCCAATCAAGGGAAGCCTGGAAGGCGGAGCCATGGAGCACAAACATGGCTGCCAGAGAGGAGCATCAAGGGTGTGAAAGAAGGATGTTCAAAATAAAGGGACTGCTATGAACAGAGCAAGTGCCACAAAAGGCGAGTGGTCATCCTTGGCTAGTCTGAGGTCTCCCCACAGGCTTCGCTTGCTCCCTGTCCTGACTGTGCTTTATGGTGAGCTGATACTAATAGTCTCTCCTACACTTACTACACTGTAGCTTCTCTTGTTTCATGCCTTCTCTTTACTGCCTTCTCCATGCCTCTTGGCTTCTCTGCCACTTTACTTCTTATATCTGGGTCAATAGAATCCACTCTCCTCAGAAGCAGATTGGATTGGATAGATCTGCCAACCCAAACTGATACATAGCTCCCTTTGGGTCAGTCACAAATCTTTCAATCCTTGATCCCATCAGCTATGGCCAGGGTAGTAGAGCTACCAGGCTGCAGAATAGAAATTAAATGTAAAGAGCTGTCTGCTTTGGCTTTTCCCAGAAGAGAGCTACAGGTCTGACAGTTTTCCTCAAAAGGGACCATGAGCTTCTAGCACTCAGGTTATAAAAGACCTGTCCTGTCTTCACATACTCTCAGGACATAAAATGAGCTTCTTAGGAATCTCCATGAGCTTTTTTAATTCTCAAGCAATAACTAGCTTAGCATTTCACATACATTTACTAAAATTCCTATTGTACTATTAAGTATACTATTATACCCTCAACTGGTATTTTAGCAAGCCTTATTCTCCTCAAATATCTACTTCTGAGAGCCCAAAAATACAACAGGGCAGTAATTAATAGATTAAAATAAAAAACTCACAAGCATTAAGACTGCTACATAACTTCTTGTTAACTAAGGCCTTACAATCCTAGCAATAAGATTGTGATTCTTTTCATAAAATCCTCTGTAAATTACTTTTTCTAAACAACTAGAGACAAACAGTATACAAATATCTACTTTCTCTCTTGCTCCTCACTGAGAAATATGAGCTAACTATATTAAATGTTGCCATGCCTCAATTCTCGACATTAATTAAGGTGAAATGTAACACATAAATGCAAAGTAAGAGGAAAGAATATATTCCTGAGAATAAAAGATAATATCACTGAGAACCAATGGGAATTTTAGAAAAAGACACATTATGTTACCCAGAAGATACTAAATATTTTGATCTCCTAGCTACAACCCCACTTCCAATTAATTTATAGCCTAAAACATCCAGTCACTAGTGAGCACATCCCTATACTGAAGACGCAGGTCCTCTGAGCATTAGAAAGTTCTTTGATCCATGAGCAGAGACAAACTGATCCTTGGTGCCGGCCCAGATGGCACATCTCAGCTAGGAAAAAACAAAACAAAAACGAAAACATTAGGAGTGTGGTGAATTTTAACTGATTGATAATCATAAGAGACAATCTTTCCCACATGTCACTCACTAAAGATTTACTTTGGGCCCTCAATTGCAACCCTGAAATGTAAGAATCTATTTTAAATGGTAGGAGTGTACATAAATTTGGTTCAACTTCATATACTGTTTCCATAAGAGAAGAAAACTGATCAGAATTAGTTCTCATGGTCAGACCCAAACAAGATACTCTTGAACACCCAGGCTCTGAAGTCAAGGGGAGAAGTATTGTGTCCATGAAGAACCCTGCTTCTTGTGATGAATCCAAATCCAGTTTGGATAATCCCTCCCTGCCACAGGTCCTTCCTTCCCATCTTATGGTATGAAGCCACTATACCAAGTAGGACTTCAGTGATCATCTGGTGAACTCAGTGAAAATTTAGACACAAGGTCTAAAATTGAATACACCTTATTATCAAAGTTCAAAAGTAGTGAAGTCCCCTTGACTGCTGAGCCTGGGTGTTTGAGAATACCTTGTCTGGGCCTGACCATGAGAGAAATTCTGACAGTGTTCTTCCCTTATGGAAAGAGCCTATGAAGTTGGCACTTGTGTGTACACATATCATTTGCAAATATAAATAAGCAAAACAGAATATGTCAATATGAGAAACTCAATGACTTGAACTACCATGAATCTAAATAAAGAATTCCTTGGTAAATCTTCTAGAATGAGGAAGCCATAGATACATACTCATTAGACTGTGGGCCATTCAATAGCAGTTGTATATTATGATATGATAACAACCACCTCAAAACTTAGTGGCTTAAAACAATCATAATTTATTAGCTTTTTATGCCACTGGGCATCAGTGTGGACTAGATGCAGACGATTGGATCTCTTCCTGGCTAGCAATTCGGTAGGGACTTGGTATTGCAAAATAGCCTTGTTCCTGTGGCTGGCTGCGCTGGGCTTCTGTCTTTCTATATGGCTTATCAGCAATGAGGCTAAGTTGGTTTTTCCAATGGCAACAGTAGTGTTCCAAGAGAGCAAGACTATAGGCTACAAAGCCTGGAATTCCCACAGCTGTGAGTCTCATAAAGCGTCTCCTGCTACATTCTATTGGACAAGGTAAGTTGCAGGTCAGCCCACATTCAAGGTGTAAAATACACCTCACCTTCTGAAGGAAGGAGAGGCAAAGTCAGAGGACTAAGGGAACTGGATCCAAGAAAGGGAGGAATTTGTGGCCACTTATTACAAACTACACAAGCAGCAAAACACATCTTAATGAGCACTATTCTCCCTAGAACCTAATATAGGGCTTGGCACACATTGAAGATATTTCTAGTCTGTTTTTAAATGAATACACAAGTCTTTGAAAATATAGTCAATTAGTTGCCAACTAGATGAAAGAGGAATTTCAAAATTAAAGCTGCCAGTGCTTTTTTAAACCTTGGGTACTGACATATTGGTCAATTCCATTCTTATGCCACTATCCTCTTTTCTCTGCTTACATTGGCATGAAAACTTGTTTTCTCCAAAGAGTTTGGCTTGGATGAGACAAATTTTGACATCTTGTTGAAAATGTGTGCCGGTTCTCTATATTAGCTTCTATCGCTTTCAAAATAACACTGATCACACTAGATATAATTGGGGTTAGAAATATATAAATATAACATCAGAATTATAAACATAACCCTGCCTCACAACATCTGATAGCACATACAATCACTGTCCATTATGATGGGAACAGAGGGTTACTTGTAGCTCATCCAAATAAAACTGTGGGTCCAATTTTTTATTTTTTTTATTTGTTCTATTTAGTTATACATGATAGCAGAATGCATTTTGATTCATTGTACACAAATGGAGCACAACTTTTCATTTCTCTGGTTGTACACCATGTAGGGTCACATCACATGTGCGGTCATACATGCACCTAGGGTAATGATGTTCATCTCATTCCACCATCTTTCCTACCCCTATGCCCCCTCCTGACTCTCTGCCCAACCAAAGTTCCTCCACTCTCTCCATGACCACCCCCATTATGGGTCAGCATCCACTTAATAGAGAAAACATTCGGCCTTTGGTTTTGGGGGATTGGCTTACTTCACTTAGCATGATACATTTTCTATAACATCTGTTATAGAACAGGCACCTAGAAGTGCCCACCTTTTAAGTTCTCCCTCCTTCCTTTTCCTCCACCCAGTCTTTTCATGAAAGGTCTGCAGCACAATCTGCAGCTAAATAGTTTTGTCAGCCCATTTCCCAACTCTAGACTTTGTGGAGTGGTGTATTAGTCAGATTTTGCATCACTATAACCAAAATACCTGATAAGAACAACTTAGAGGAGTAAATGTTTGTTATGGCTTATGTTATCAGAGGTCTGAGTCCATTGACGGCTGTCTGCATTGCTCTGGGTGTTAGGTGAGACAGATTATGGGGAAAGGGTATGGCAAAAAGAAGCTGCTCAGCTCATGGCAGAGTCAGGAAGCAGAGAGAGAGAGGGAAAGATGCACCCTTCCAGGATACAGCCTCAGTGACCCACCTCCTCCACCCATGCCCCACCTGCCTACAGTTACTAGCTAGTCTATTCAAACTAGGATGGACTGATCAGGTTATAGCTCTAACAGTCTAATCACTTTACCCCTGAGCATTACAACATTAACACAGGAGCTTTGGAGGGACACCTCATATCCAACTATAATAGATGGGAAGAGTGATAGTCTTCCTTCATGTCATACTCTGTCCCTTTCAATCCATACTAGCAGTGTTTATACTGCTACAAAATTCTTACACAGATCTTTGCTAGATAAGCGAATCTCTACTTTGTGTGTGTGTGTGTGTGTGTGTGTGTTTTGCTGAGATGGCTGAGAGAGAATGCCCTTAAGTTTCTTAGATGCTCTCTGGTTTGATTGAACTATCTGTGGGTCATATCCTTCAGAGAGACTTTTGTGTGGCAGAATATTCTGACCTTTTGATGTTTCTGAGGTATTAGCAAAAGACCATACAACCACACCCTGAGCTTTATTTATTTTTTGAGAGCCTTCTTTCCTTACCATAAATCTCTCCATTTTGGCATCTTTTTTTGTTTTTTTAGTTGTAGATAGACACAATACCTTTATTTTATTTTCATGTGGTGCTGAGAATCAAACCCAGTGCTTTCTACATGTGAAGCAAGCACTCTACCACTGAGCTACAACCCCATTTTAGCATCTTTTACAATGTTGATAGGCTGAACATTTCCCAAAACATCAACCCCTGCTTCTTTTTTGTTTAACATTTATTTTGCTCCTCTCCTATTTTATTATAAACAGAAAGTAGAAATCAGGTCTCAACTTGAACACTTTGTTTGCAAACTCCTCATCTAAATATCTAAGTTTGTTATTTACAAGCTCTGTTTCCATATAAGTGCAAAACACAATTCTGCTAACCCTCCTGCTGCTATATAACAAGGATCCACTTTCCTCCAGTTTCCAATAATGTTCTCCTCACTCTTTTTGAGTCCTCACCAGAAGTGTTCTTAAAAATCTACATTTATATTCATAGTCTTTCACAACCATTTGGGTATGCTCAAAGATGATTCTCCTGAGCCTTCACCAGCAAAGACTTTAGAGTTCATATCCTTACTGTCAGTCTGTTGATAGCAACTGAGGCTCCTCAGCATTCTTCCAGGCCCTGCCTGTGGTTCAAGTCCAAAGCCACTTCAACATTTTTAGTTAAATGTATTGGTGACAGTAGTACCCCACTTCCAGGTACCAAAATCTATACTAGTTCTCTATTGCTGCTATAATACATTATCACAAATTTAGTGGCTTAAGACAACACGTTTATTATCTTATGATTCTGTGGGTCAGAAGTCTTAACATGGGTCCCACGAGGCTAAAATATGGAGGACTAGGTTCCTTTCTGGAGGCTTTTGGGAAGACTCTGTTTACTTGCCTTTTTGAGCTTCTGGAAGCCACTGCTACTCCTTGGCCTGTGGTTCCCTTCCCCCACCTTCTAAAGCCAGTGACAGCAGGTGGAGTCTGCACCATCTCTCTGACTCTTCTTCCATTGTCACCTGTCCCCAGGGCCACAGCCCAGGGGAAATTCTCCACTTTCAGGAGCCCAACCACATAATTCAGAACAAGCTCCTCATTTCAAGGCTCACAACCTTTAGTCACATCTGCATAACCCCTTTTGCTGTATCAGGTAAGAGTCACAGATTCTGGAGTTTAGGGCACGTCTTTGGAAGGCCATTACTCTGCTACCACAGAAAGACGTCTCTATCTTGTTCAAGCTACTATTATTTTGTTTTAGGCACTAGAACCAAACTGGTGTTCGAATTAATATCCTCCTGTCCACTTTCATGTCCTTGAGTGGTATTAGACCCTGTCTTTTAAAAGTATGGCTATAAGTCAAGACAAGGTAACAGCCACTGAGGAGGAAAGATAATAAACAATGCCCTACGTGATCTGAGTGTACCTCACTTTATATAAGAGTGACCCGAGGGGCTGGAGTTGTGACTCAGTGGTAAGAGCACTTGCCTAGCATGTGTGAGGCCCTGGGTTCGATTCCAAGCACCACATATAAATAAATGAATAAAATAAAGGTCCATACATCTAAAATTTTTTTTAAAAAGGAAAAGATTAAAAAAAGAGTGACCCAAGATCATATGCAAAATTACCATAGCTTAAATAATAGGGAGAATTGACTGTTGAAAAATCATTTGTGATGTGAAACATCTCAACATAAAGTGAATAAGCATAAACTAATAAATCACTTTAGTCAAGACTTTTATAATTTTGACTAAAATCAAGTATGCCTGCATATAAAACATAAATATGTCACACAGCTACTCCTTGAATGCCTAGCACTAGACTTTGTGCTAGGTGTTTTACAAAACTCAAAAGATTTTTCTGAAGAGAGCAAGTAATGCATGTTGCTTTATTTTTGAGAATATTCAACTCTCCCATAAAAGGGAAGAGAAATGGGTGGGCTAGAAACCCACAAATGTAAGTGAATAACATTAGATGTCAGTTAAACTCCTTGGAAGTGTTAAACATGGATGATGAGTCAGTGAGTAGCCTGTGAGAATAAGACAGAATTCTTAAGATATTTTTAAACATCAACAGTAAGGAAATAGTAATCTGTCAAAGCTGTTAAAATTAGAATCAAATGTATGCTAGACCAAGCAAGAGTGTTACTTATAGACTCTAGAAGGGTGGAAAGACCAAGTCACAGGTCTAGTTACACAGCCGTTGAGCTGACAGCAATGGACCTCCTGAGCTGACCACCGGGTTAGTGGCATCCATAATGCTCTTCTCCTGGCTCCATGTGTGTTCTACAAGAAATAAAGATAAAAGCTAGTGGATTGAATAGCTAACTTGTAACAGCTGTGGCAAGATGTACTTGCTCCTATGCCTTGCTAATAAAATAAAGGTATGTGTTGTCCCCGGGTCCACTCCATTTTATTGCTACTCAAACTTCAACTTAGTCCTTGTAACCACACCATTGGCAGAGAATGCTATTGTAGCCAAAAGAGGCAGGACATCTGAAGATGGCATAGCCCAAGATTCAGCAGGGTGGACCGTGTACCCGATCCAAGTATGCAACTATATCCACTCTCTTTCCCTTTGCTTTTTGCTTTTATTAATTTTTTAATAAACATGTGATTTGGGTCTTAATTTGTTCTCTGAGCCTTTCTGGAACCTGGGATAGCTTATGTGGTAGGGTTCTTGGAGACAACCCTTGCATGAAAGAATAAAATCAGGAGATAAATGATTAACAGGACCAGAGGACCCATGAGGGATAACCCTCAGACACAGAGATTCCTAACAGCATCCAAGGACTCACACATGGTCAGAAGGTGCCTTTTAGGCTTAGATCAGTACCTTTATGAGTTCCCTCAACAGATGCATCTTTACCCATACAGCTACAATCAGAAATCTGGGAGTCAGACTTGTTTCCTCCATCTCTCTTCTTCTTCACATCCCATCCATCACAAATCCTGTACATAATACCGCAAAAAAAAATTTTTTTTGATTTTATATACTTCTCTCCATTTCCTCCATGACCACTCCAGATCAAATCGCTGACCTCTCTGTGTAAATTTTAGCAACTGCTTCCCAATGTGTTTCTCTCTGAATTCCCAGACCACAGAGTTTTTTAAAACATAGATCTCACCGGGCTTGGTAGCACACATCTATAATCCCAGCAACACGGGATTATAGAGGCTCAGGCAGAAGGATCACAAGTTCAAGGTTAGCCTCAGCTACTTAGACCCTAAGCAACTTAGTAAGTACCTGTCTCAAAATAAAAAAGGACTGGGGTTGTGGCTTAGTGGTAAAGCACCTCTGGATTCAATCCTCAGTATCAAAAAAAAAAAAAAACAAAAACCCACAGATCTCTTCTTGGTCTTCCTCTTCCCGGTGACCATCACTGGTTCTTTTGCTCTCAGGACAAAGTCCACCTCATTTTTAAAGTTCCATAATTCCCCATAACTCCTCCCCAGTCCTATTCCTGTTCCTGTTGCTTCTCTTTCTGGCTATTTCAAATCCTCTGACGTCCATTCAGTTGCTAGAACATGCCAAATTCTTCCTCCATCAATCTCTGAGCTTGAAACACTCCTTTCCCACCTCCTCCCAAGTTAATTTGAGGTGGGGGAGTGGATTATATGGGCATTGATTGCAATGACACCAAGTTAATTCTTCATTACCCTTCAAATCTTGGCTCAAGCATCTCTTCCTCAGAGAGGCCTTCAACCCCTCTCTGAGGAAGAGATGCTAAGTTAGCCCCCCTAAGGTTTGTCCTCAAGGCTTCGTGTACTTTTCCTTCCTAGGGGTTGACCACAGGGACAACAAATATTTGCTGAGGATTTATTGGGCATTCTAAGCACCAAAGATACAGCAGTCATGGAGTCATTCGCTGTCACTCGTTTCCATTCTATTGTTTTATCTTAGATAGTCATTTGGGATAATGTCCATATCCCCATCAAGTCAACAGGCCCCAGTGGACAGGCACCATATATTCACCATTAAATCCCCAGCGCCTTGTACTCTGCCAGACACTGAGAAGGTATTTAGTGAATAGTCACTGAACAAACAAACATGCCCTGATATCCCCACTCCTATAGCACAGGTCAGACCCAAACTAAAATCTAGTTTCCACCCCAGGTTCACACTTTTTCTAATGCTCATGGGCTAAAGACAATTAGACAGACTACTTCAATGATGCTGACCCTTCTGAACAATGGTTTTTGTTTGTACAATAGTTTTCAATGTGCGTTTCAAAATGTTGTCTTTTTGATATCCAGGTAAAGGAAGCAGAGGCAGTGTTCCTAGCCACATCTTTCAGAAGTTAAGGCTCTGAGACCTCTTGAAGGTCACTCACAAGTGACATGGCAAGGGATAAAACCTTAGATCTCCTGATTTGTACTTTTAAAAACTAGTCCAAGTCCCTTCCTTTCCCTAAAGATAAAATCTTATTCAGCTGATTTGGCTATCAGAATAGAGAGACCCTAAGCCTTTGAAAATAAAACAGATCCTTACTTTAATTTCTTTTGGAAGATGAGCAAAGGGAGTGTTCCTCAAAATTTCACATCAGACAAGCACAAAATTCAAGGGAGAAGATAAACAAGGAGAAGTCTGTCAGCAATGAGCTCAGTTCAGTTGGCAGAGGATGTCAGAGATAATCTGGTGCCTTGGGCCTGAATCTATGAGTGTCCACTGATGAAACCTGAATATAGTGTTGCATAAACAGAAAATCTGACATCCATCCTAGGTGAGGAAAAGCTAGACATGCCAGGGCTTCCCATCTCACTTTCACCAAATCTGGATTATTTGTCCAGAAAAAAGAAGCCCTTAAAATCAACCTTCCTTGGAAATATTCAAAGAAATCAAGAGATGAATCTACTGAGACTTTTGATTCAAGAAGGCAGACTAAACAGGCTCTCACCTCTCCTCCTTCATTAAATCAAATGGGCATGATGGTAAGGAAGAGAAAAAATAAAATATTGTATATCATAAATGGTAACCTTCAGTAGGTCAGAAATCTGATAGATTTCTGGGCATAAGGGGAGCAGGTGAACTTATATTGAACTTACATTTCTCAGAATGTACACCAGAGAAAGTGGTGCCCAAGGCTGGAGCCATTTTTGGGAAGCTCTGAGCTCAAGGTCACGAGAACAGGTTGGGGGGGGTGGAAAGTGGAATTGAAATCAGGATGACAAATTGAAGGCCTGTGTCTGGAAGAGATGGTGAATCAGGCCACGTCCTTGCCCTCACATTTGGAGAATAAGTCTTAGCTGGAGGATTACTCCTGGGGGAAAAAAACTTGAGCTACCTCCCAGAGAGAGTGAAAAAATTTCCTTAAGGAGAACCAAGCCTGCAGTTCACGTGCTACAGCCTCCAACAAGCACCCAACCCTTGGTCTTCTTTGCATTTATTCCTGTTTCTCTTAGAACTCCAGTTTTGCTTTTGGAAGGCACACATCTTGCATTGACTACAGACTAGTCAATGAAAAACCTGAAAGCCAAAGTACCTTCCTCTCTCGGCCGAGAGGTGAACACCTGACCCAAGTGAAGCCAACCAGATCATTTCTCTAACCGAAACAAAGACTGAAAATGGATCAAGTTCTCTCACCCTCGAACAATGCTCTGAATAAACCGTTGCTTTCCTTAACTGTGGTTGTTGCCTGGAGGTAAATCCCTGGAGATGTTCTGGTTTCTGTGGGTCCTAGCCCCTGGCCTGTTCCAACCTGGTCCCTCTGCTTTACCTGAGAATTTATATGCTGCCCCCATATCTTTTCAGTAAATTTTCCTTGCATGTAAAAACCAATAACTGACATATAAAAGTCCAGTGAAGCCCTCATTATTTAGCACTTCACCTCTAACCATCTACCCTACTATGGTTTGGATGTTTGTTCCCCAAGGGTTCATGTGCTGGAAACTGGGTCCCCATGGTGCTGATGCTGACAGTGGTAGAAACTTTAAGAAGTGGGCAAAGAAACTTTAAGAAGTGAGTGCAAAGTAACCAGATCATCAGAACTTTGCCCTCAGAAGGGATGGATGCTGGTCTCTTGCAGTGAGAGACATTTTCATAAGGGATGGATGCTGGTCTCTTGCAGTAAGAGCAGGTTGGTATAAAGCAAGGACACCTCATATGCTCAGTCTCTTCTGCAAATGACAATTCTGTTTCTTCACCAAGTTGTATTGAGGCAAGGGGGGTTCCCTCACCAAAGATCAGACTCACAAGGCCACCTAATCTTCTACTTTCAGCTTCCCAAATTGTGAGCTAAATAAACCTCTTTATAAAGTATTCTGCCTCAGGCATTTTGTTATAGAAACAGAAAATACACTAATACATACCCTATAGTAAAAGCTTCCAGTGCACACCCACTGGTTTTAGGCAGATAATGAAAGCCTCTTTTCAAAGGGCTGTAAATATATACAATAGTGAAAAAATCACACAAAATAAGACATAGATGCTCAAACAAAATATCTGACCTCAAAGGAAACAGATAATAAAGTGACAAGAAGACAATCTAAAAATAATTTTAATTAGAATATCTAGAGAGATTTGAGACAACAATGTTCAGGCTGAGGCAGGAGGGTCACAAGTTCAAGGCCACCTCAGCAACTTAGCAAGACCTTGTCTCAGTGCAACTGAAAAAAGGGCTGGGGATGTAGCTCACGGGTAAAGCAGCCCTGGGTTCAATCCTCAGTACCACAAAAAGAAAAAAGGAACAATAAAAGATATTACAAATATATTTAAATTTTAGAAAGGCTACAAGAAGATCTTCTGGAAAGTCGAGCAAAAGCCAAAGAAATGGAAAATTAAGCAAAATTTTAACTCAATCTGAAAGCATTCCCCCATATGGATTTCAGAAAGGGAAAATAATGAAATAAATAATAAATTTTTCCAAAGAGGAAGCAAGATATATGGCTTCATAGATTATAAGGGCTCAGCAAATTCAGAGCAGTTAAATCAAAAAGACCCACACAAGGGTACATCGTTGTAAAATTTCTAAACACCAAGGACAAAAGGAAGATCTATTTTTCCTGAGTCAAAAAAAAATCAAGGTTAATGCCAAAAGAAAACAAAATAGATTGGTGTCACACGCATCAGCAACAATGGATGTTAATAAATAATTCTCCATGCTCTAAGGGGAAAATTATTTTGAACCTAATATTCTGTACATAGCCAAGCTCTCAAGGAAGTGAGAAGTAAAAAGGTTTACATTTTCTCACATACCAGAACTCAGAAAAACTACCTCCCATAATAACCTTTCTGCAAAATAAATTATTTTACATGTGGCCAGTGCATGCCTGTCATTTCAGCTCTTTGGGAGGCTGACGTAGGAGGGTCGCAAGTTTGAGGCCAGCAGGGGTAACTTAGTGAGACCCTGTTCAAAATTTTAAAAATTTAAAAGGGTTCGGAAGGTAGTTCAGTGATATAGTACCTGTCTAGCATACCCAGTACCCTAGGTTTGAACTCTAGTAACACACACACACACACACATGTGCACACATACACACATAATCCACAAATTAAAAGAAAACAAGGAATCTAAGGGGGAGAAAAAGGAAAACATGAGATTAAATAAAAAGGAGACAACCAAGTATCTCAACTTTTTAAAAAGCGCAGGAAAACAGTTATGCAGGAAATTAGGAAGTAACCAATCCAAATTAAAGCAATAAATAAGAGAGCTATGATGAGAGTAAGACTTCAAAAAGGAAATTCACATGAATAGTTAGTTTAAGCAGTTGAGTGTTCTAGGTGGTAATATAAAATGCTTTTTTGTTCACAGAAAAAAAAAGGGATAAATAAAAACCCGCACAGGGGAAAGACTATAAAATTAAGAAAACCACAACCCAAAATTCAGGATGATTTTTGAGCCATTGTGAGAATAAAAAGAAAAGGAAATTCATCTGACCTTGGTGCTTAGAACATTCTACTTCATGTCATTCAGTTTGTAACGTATGACCAGTTTGCCTTCCTTCCTTCTATAGAACATAGATGTTCTATACAAAATAAAATTTATATGAATCATATTATTGCAAACACTTCATATTAATGCCCCATTCTTACTATTAAATAAAATAAAGATACAGGAAATAAGAAGAGGCGGAACAAGATGGTGGCTAAGTAAGAACCTCCAGTGGTCATCTCCCCAGAGACACACCAATTTAAACAGCTCTTTACACACTGAACTTCCTTCACTAGGGTCAAGAAAGCCAGGATGTTTATATATATATATATATATATATATATATATATATATATATATATATATATATATAATTTTTATATAATTTTTTAAATACTTTGAAGAAGACAGGAAGGAAAGAGTTGCCTTCCCCAACTCCCAACTCAAAGAAATCCAGTGTAGAGACACCTCTTGCTTAGAGGATGGAGAGAGGATTAAATCCAGGCCTTAGTTTGAAACCCAGTACCAGGCCTGACACAGAGAAACTGAGTGCTGGGAAGAGCCACAGCCCTAACACCAGTACCAGCAGATGGAACTACTGCATTAGGTTGGGCACCAACTGCCTCCACCAATCTCAGGTAGCAGAAGGAAGAGCAAGACCCACCTCTGGGAAGCATGATGGAAAAAGGGAAAAGAATAAAGAAAGTTTATGAGAACACTGGGACAGCATTAAAATAAAAATTTGAAAAAGCAAATATTTGGATTGTTGCAGCTCAAGGGGGACTTAAGAATGCCAAAGGGGCAGGAAGTTTAATCAAAGAGACAATAACAGAAAACTTCTCAAACCTAGAGAATGAAATATCCATGTACAGGAAGGTCAAAAGTCACCAGATGTAATTCAACACAGTCTACCCCAAGACACATAATCAAGTTCTCAAAGGTGAAAGATTAACAGAATATTTCTTTCTTTCTTTATTTTGTGGTGCTGAGGATTGAAGCCAGGGCCTTGTGCATGTGAGGCAAGCACTCTACCAACTGAGCTATATCTCCAGCCCCAGATTAAGGGAATATTCTTAAGGCAAAAAGAAAGAGAAAAAAAAAAACATAATGGTTTCCCAATTCTGATAGCAGATTTTGCAGCAGAAATCTTACAAGCCAGAAGAAAGTGGCATGAGATTTTCACAGCACTGAAGGGGAAAACTGACAACCAAGAATATTACACCCAGGAAAACTATCCTTTAGAAATAAAGAAGACAAACAAAAGCCAAAATGTATCTCCACCAGACCTGTCTCTCCATCTTTCTCCCTCTTTTGCACACACTCACGCGTACACACACACACAGACACACATACAGAGTTAAAGTTCTTCAAACTGAAAGATACAAGTAAGAAGAAAACACCAGACAATGTAAAACTCACTATAAAAGTAACTAGACAGAAAAGTGTGGGATGTTCCAATATTATAAACATGATATATTAACCATTTATCTTTAATATTAAGACTAAAAAATAAAGTAATTAAAAATAATCTTAAGTCTTTTAATATGTTAAGAAATAGGCAATATAGAAAGATATAAAATGGACTACCAAAAAATCAAGGTGGGAAATGCAAGTATAGAGCTTTTTTTTAAAAAAAAATTATTATTTAGTTGTAGATAGACACAATATCTTTGTTATATTTATTTATTTTTATGTGGTGTTGAGGATCAAACCCAAGGCCTCGCACATGCGAGGCGAGTGCTCTACCGCTGAGCCATAACCCCAGCCCACAAGTATAGAGCTTTTAATAGTATATTTTCTGTTTGTTTTTTTGTTTCTTATCTTTACCATCATCTAAGTTGCTATCATCTCAAAATAGCTTGCTATAATCAAAAGATGCTTTTTCCAAGCCTATGGCAACCACATATCAAAAATCTACAATAGATAAATCAAAAACAATATGCAAGGAATAAAAATACTACTAAAGCAAATCAGTTAAGCACAAAGAATGATAGTAAGATATTGAGAAAGAAAGGAACTACAATAAAATTAGGAAACAAATTACAAAATGACTAGAGTAAGACCTTACTTATTGGTAATTATCTTAAATATAAATGGATTAAATTCTCCAATTAAAATACATATAGTGACTGAATAAGGTTTTAAAAAATAAGAGCTCACTATATGTTGCTGACAAGAAATTCACTTCATCTCCAAGGATACAAATAAACCAAAAGTGAAAGGATGGGATAAGATAGTTAATGCAAATGGAATCCAGAAGAAAGCAGAAGTAGCCACACTTATATCAGATAAAATGTCTTTAAATAAAAAGCAGTAAAAAGAGACAAGGTAGGTGTGATAGTCAGCTTTTCATCATGGTGACAAAATACCTAATCAACTTATAGGAAAAAAGATATATTTTGGCTCTCACTTCAGAGGTTTCATCTATGGTCACTGGGATGCATTGATTCTGAGCCTGAGTTAAGGCAGAACATTATGGCAGAAGGGTGTGGCCAAGCAGAACTGCTCACCTCCTGGTGGCCAGGAGTCAGAACCAGAAAGAGATAACGGGGGAAGAAGGGACTGGGGACAAGATATAGTCCCCAGGAGCATGCCCCCAAGGACCTACTCCCTTTAATTAGTTCCTACCTCCTACAGTTTCTACCACCTCTCAACAGTCCAAATTATGAATCAGTTAATGGATTAATCCACTGATGAGATTAGAGCTTCAATGATCCAATCATTTTCTAAAAGTCCTACCTCAGAACATTGCTACCTTGGGAACCAAGTCTTTAATACATGAGCCTCTGGGAAACATTCCAGATCCAAATGGTAACAGTAGGCTATTATATAATGATTCTGTGATCAATTCAGCAAGAGGAAATAATTCTAAATACATATGCACCCGATATCAGAGTACTCGAATGTATAAAGAAAATATTAATAAAAACTTAAAGGGACAGAAGACTCCAACATGATAATAACAAAAGACTTTAACACTTCACTGTCAGCAGTTGACAGATCATCCAGACAGAAAATCAACAAAGAAATAGCAGAGTTAAATTGTACCCTAGACCAAATAGACCCAACCAACATCTACAGAAGATTCTAGCCAACCACTGCAGAATACAGTCTTCTTCTCATCAACCCATAGAGCATTTTCCAGAATAGATCATATGATAGGCCACAAACAATTCTCAACAAATATTTAAAAACTGAAATTATATCAAGTATCTTTTCCAACCACAATGCAATAAAAGCAGAAATCAATAAGAAAAACTTCGGAAACTAAATACATGGAAATTAAATAACTTATTCTTGAAAAACCAATGGATCAGGGAATAAATCAAGAAGGAAATATAAAAATTTCTTGAAACAATTAAAGATGAACACACAACATCCGAAACTTGTGGGATACAGTGAAAGTTGGATAAAGATAGAAATTTATAGCAATCAACACAAATATCCGAAAAAAGAAAAATCTTAAACATCCTATTGCTGTGTCTCAAGGAACTAGAAAAATAAGAATAAATCAAACCCAAATTAGTAGAAGGAAAGAAATAATGAAAATCAGAGCAGAACTAGATGAAATAGAGACCTTAAAAAATCCAAAAGAACAAAATGAAGATAAATGCTTATCTTCAAAGAGATAAGCCAAATTGATAAACCCTTAGCCAGACTAAGAAAAAGTGAAGACTCAAATAAATAAAATTAAAGGTAAGAAGGAGAGACACTGCAGAAATACAAAGAAACATTAGAGATTATTATTAACAACTATATGCTAACAAATTTAATTACCTAGAAGAAACGACAAATTCTTAAACACATGCACCTTGCCAAGATTGAATCATGAAGAAAACCTGAACAAATACAGAATACTGAAATTAATTCAGTAATAAATAGTCTCCCATCAAAACAAAAGCCCAAGGCCAGACAGCTTCATTGCTAAGTTCTACCAAACATTTGAAGAACTAATATCAATTCTTAAAAAAACTGAAGAAGAAGGAATTCTCCCAAGTGCATTTTGTAAGGCCAGTGTTACCAAAACCAGACAAGGTCATAAAAAAAAGAAAAATTATAGATCAACATTCTTGATGAACATATATGCAAAAATCCTCAACAAAATGATAGCAAACACATTAGCACATTAAAAAATTTTTTCACTATAATCAAGTGGGATGACTCCAAGGGATGCAAGGACAGTTCAACACAAACAAATCAATAAATGTGATATACTATATCAACAGAATAAAGCAAAAAGCCATGGGATTTTTTTTAACAGATGCAGAAAAGGCATTATAAAATTCAACAATCCTTCATGATAAATCGCTGAACAAATTAAATATAGAAGAGAGATACCTCAACATAATAAACACCATATATAATTTGTCAACAGGCAATATTATATTGAATGAGGGAAATATGAAAATTTTTCTCTAAAAGCTGGAATAACGGCTGGGGTTGTGGCTCAGTGGTAAAGCACTGGCCTAGCACGTGTGAGGCCCTGGATTCAGTTCTCAGCACCACATATAAATAAATAAAATAAAGATCCATTGACAACTAAAAAGTATTAAAAGAAAAAAATTTAAAAAAAAAACTGGAATAAGCCAAGGCTGCCCACTTGCTCCACTTTTATTCAACCTAGTACTGGAAGTCTTACTCAGAGGAGTCAGGCAAGGGAAAGAAAGAAAGGCTATCCAAATTAGAAAAGAGGAAGTCAAATTGCCGATGTTTGCAAATGACATGATCTTTTACATAGAAAACCTCAAATACTCTACAAAAAGACTATTAGAACTAATGAATGAATTCAGCAAAAAGTCAGAATACAAAATTAACAAACAAAAGTCAGTAATGTTGCTATATGCTGATACAAATCATCAGAAATAAAAACCAAGAAAGCAATTCCATTTACAATAGCTGCCAAAAAATACCTAAGAGTAATTTAATCAGAGGGGATAGATCTCTACAATGAAAATTATAAAACATACGTGAAAGAAAGTGAAGAGAACATCAGAAAAATGGAAAGATATACCATGTTCATAAATTTGAAAAATCAACATTGTCCATCCTACCCAAAGAGAACTACAGATTCAATGTATTCCCTGTCAAAATACCAATGACATTTTTCACAGAACCGAAACAAATAATCCTAAAATTTATACAGAACACAAAAAAAGTAGTCAAAGCAATCTAGAGAAAGAAAAAACAAAGTGGGAGGCATTACACTACCTGACTTTAAAATATAGTACAATGGCTGGGGTTGTAGCTCAGTGGTAGAGTTCTCCCCTCACATGTAGAAGGAACTAGATTCGATCTTCAGCACCACATAAAAATAAAATAAAGGTAATAAAGGTATTGTGTCCATCTACAACTAAAAAATATTTTTAAAAATATATAGTACAAAGCTGTAGTGATCAAAACAGTGTGATATGACAAAAAACACACAGACCAGTGAGAGATAAAGCACCCAGAAGTAGACCCCACATCTAGAGTCAACAGATTTTTGACAAAGGTGCCAAGAACACACATAGGAGAAAGGACAGTCTTTTCAATAAATTGGTGCTGGAAAAAAATATCAATCAACAAGCAGAAGAATGAAGCTAGACCCCTCTGTCTCAACTCTTAAAAGATTAACTCAAATCAGATTAAAGATTTGAATGAAACCACTGGAAGAAAACATGAGATTAATGCTAAAGGACACAGGATAGGTCTTTTCAACAAGACCCAAAAGCACAAGAAATGAGATTACATCAAATTAAATAGTTTCTACACAGTGAAGGAAAAAAAACTCATCAAAGTGAAGAGACAACCTACAGAATAGGAGAAAACATTTGCAAACCATATATCTGACACGGATTTAATATCCAGAATACATAAAGAACTCTAAAAACTAAATAGTAAACAACCTAATTCGAAAATGGGCAACATTTCTCCAAAAAAAAGACATGTAAGTGGCCCACATGTACAGGACAAAATACCCAACATCACTAATCATTATGGAAATGCAAATCAAAACTACAGCAAGTTATTGCCTCACCCCAGTAAGAGTGTCTATTATCAAAAACACAAAAGATAACAAGTACAGGGGAGGATGTGGAGAAAAACCCGTGCATACTACCAGGGGCAATGTAAATTAGTAGAGTCATTATGAAGGTACCTCAAAAAGTTAATACTAGAACAACCATATAATCCAACAACCCCACTCCTTGGTATATTCCCAAAGGAGATGAAATCAGTATATTGAAGAGATATGTCCATTCTCATTGAAGCACTATTCACAATAGCCAAGAAATGGGCGGGGTGGGGGGGGGGACCTATTGCCCATCAACTAATGAACAGATAAAGGAAATGTTGTAAAATACACAAAGGAATACTATTTGCCCATAAAAAAGAATGAAATCCTGTCATTGCAATAACATGGATTGAACTGGAGGTCATGCTGTTAAGTGAAATAAGCTAAGCACAGAAAGACAAGTACTACGTGATCTCATGCATGTGAAATATAAAAAGTAGATCTCATAGAAGTTATGAATAGAATGGTGGTTACCAGAGGTTGGGGAGAGTGGGGCAGGGAGTGGTTAATCAACAGGTACTAAGTTGCAGTGAGATAGAGTAAGAAGTTCTGGTGCTATGGCACAGTAGGATGACTTCAGATAAAAATAATGTAATGCATGTTTCAAACATCTAGAAGGGAGGAGATTGAATGTTCGCACCATAAAGACATAATAAATGTTTGAGAAGATCCATGTGCTTAACCTGATTTAAACATGACATATACATGTATCAAAATATTACATGGTACCCTATTAATGTATATAATGTTTTTGTTTTTATGTATCAGAAAATAATTGAATTTAAAATAAAAATTTAAAGGTACAGGAAACCTAAAATCCAAAAACATGGTGTAATTAATTACTATCAGGGAGAGATCCATTGACCCACGCTTCAGATCAAGGAATAGAACTTTGCAACCCCCAAAATCCCTCCCCTTTCAATCTTCTAGGCTCAGCCCTCCTGGATTTCATTCTAATCTTGTCCTCAGCTACTTTATCAGTTCACCACCTGTGTATATCCCTAAACATTATTGTTGAGCCTGGATAACTTTTAAAATTTGATGTCTTTTGAGTTTTGTTTTGTTTTGTTTTTTTAAACTAACTGTCCTACCAACCAGGATTTTATTGGCATTTTTAGGAGAAGCACATGTGGGGCCAGAAGGGGAACATAGTGGGGACCTTCAAGGGACTCCACTCCTGTTTGTCTCATTGTTTTTATTATATAACGCTGTACAGGTTACTTACATTTACCAGACACATCTTATGAATTGTGCCTGTTTCTCAGACTGACTTGCTTACTTACTATGTCTACCTAACCTTTCTTCCAAGTTTTATCTTTTCATTTGTCTTGTTTTCTTTGGTAGCAGAACTGAATATTCTCAAATTATAGAGCACATCCACAAATACAGGTGGAAGACTCTTTGTTTTTCATTTTATACTGTTCAGGAATACTTGGGGGAAGAATTACAATGTACTTAAATTTCTCTTAAAATATTGATCATTAGAAAGGAAAATGAAAACCTACTCTTATATCTATGCATGATTGTAAAAGTCTACCCTTTCACTGGGCATCTGGGTATTAATTCATTTTAACACTTTATCATCTGTTCCTTTTTGTGCTCTGAAGATTTGGTAGCCAAGAGGTTCACTGTATGAATCACTAGCAGGATGGTGAGAAAGGGCACAGTGGAATAGCTGAGCTTCCATCTTAGAGGCCCCACGAGTGTGGGTTTGAATCCCAGCTTTGTGACCCAGACAATTTGCTGGCACTCTGTTCTTAGTTTTCCATGGGTAAAGTGGAAACGATGGAGTACAGCTTCCCAGGGTCACTGTGAGAAAGAAATTAAATAATGTTTGTGAAATGCTCAGCACATCCCCAGGAAAATTGTAAGTTACCTATTATTGTCCTCAATACATTAAGGGTGAGGCCACAACTAAGATTTCATGTCCCACCAAGGGCCTAGCTAGAGCTAGTGCAGAGGGAAAAAAGAGGAGAAGCAACTAGGGAGAGACCTAAAAAAAAAAGTCAAAATGTTTCAAGGGAAGTAATTAAGGAAAATAGCCCCAGCTAATGTGATGCAGCTTGGAAGCTTTGCAAAGTACCTAAGATTTCCCAACAATCAGGCCCTTATGAAAAGTTTTTTGTTCCTTAGGAAGATTTTATTTAATTACTTTGATTTTAGTCCCAGGTCTTGGCAACCTCCTTCTGGCATTCTCAATTCCATGAGGCTTTAGGGCAAGCAAGTTGAAGCACAGCCCTCTAGGATTTCTGTTCTTCCCCCAAAGGAAACCCAGCAGTAGCCACTCTGTTGTTAATTATTCAGAGGTTTTTAAAGAAGAGATTGTTTAAGGGATAATTCTTGGCTTTGTAAACAGTCCCAAAGCAGTGGAAGAAGAGTTTGGCTGCTGTCAGAAGCCAGTTAAAGAAGGAATCAGCCTTAAGACTAGGAAAATTTCTGTGTCTGACCAGTCAACCTTTGCCTTCCAGAAGAACCAAATTTTAACTCTTGGAAGAGAAGGTTGTCTCTGTAAGCTCAGACGTTGATCAATCCAGAAGAGAACACATAGAACTCGAATTCAGGGTATATAAATTTTTATCCTAATTCAAACACCCAAAGTGTCTGAACATTTTCAATAAATAAATCATTCATGCATTCAATATCTGTTGCTCACAAACCATGCAAATAAAAAACAATTATCTGTGGTTATATGGGAAGATGACAGTATGCTCCACATAGGAGTGATACTTTCTTAGCATGTTGGGGTTGCTATAACAAGATAGCATAGACCGAGTGGCTCATACACAGAGGTTTACTCCTCACAGCCCTGAAGTCTGAGAAGTCCAAGATCAAGGAACTGGCAGATTTGGTGTTTGGTGAGGACCCATTTTCTGTGCTATGATTTAGATATGAGGTATCCTCCAAAAGCTCACGTGTGAGACAATCAAGATGGTTTAGAGGTGAAATGATTGGGATATGAGAGCCTTAACCCAATCCATGAATTAATCCCCTGGTATGGATTAACTGAGTGGTAACTGTAGGCAGGCAGGGTGTGGCTAGAGGAGGTGGGTCCTTGAGGTATATATTTTGTCATGGTGAGGAGAGTTTTCTCTCTGCTTCTTGGTGACCATGTCCTGACCTGCTTTTCTTTGCCACATTATTGCACTATGATGCTCTGCCTCACATCTAGCCCTGAGGAATAGAGCAAGCCATCTATGGACTGAGACCTCTGAAACCATGAGTCCCCAAATAAATTTCCTCCTCTATTATTCTTGTCAGATCTTTTGTCACAGTAGCATGAAAACTGACTAAAACATCCTGGTTCATAGACAGCACCTTCTTTCTGTGTCCTCACATGAGGAAAGGTCTGAAGGTCTCTCTCCAGCCTCTTTTATAAGGACACTCATCCCATTCATGAGCATTCAGCCTTTATGATCTAATCACTTTCCAAAGTCCCGCATCCTAGTACCATCACACTGTGAGTTAAGATTCAATGCACAAAAAAACATTCAGAACATAGCAGGTGTTTCAGGTTTTATGACTAATGATTAAACAACTTCGAGCTTTTCAAATCTTCTGATTACATCAAGAAAAAGGGTTCCATTCAGTGCTAACCTCAAACAAGCCTCTAATATTTGCTCATATCCTAACTAAGAAAGAGCTGGCCTCCAGTTCAGAAACAGACAATAGCTACAAGTTTTACAAGTTTTACTCAATATTGTTTTAGTGTATTATGCAGACAATGATAGCTAAAATTTTTTAATGTTTTATTATATTTATTATTATGGGTACCTACTATTTATGATAAGTAATATTGGTTCTTAATTAATAAATAAGTGATGCAAAGTTTGGTTTTAAAATATATTAAATAAATCGGGCACACCTCAGCTACTCAGATGGTCAAGGAAGAGGATTGCAAGTTCAAGGACAGCCTGGGCAAGTTGGTGAGACCCTGTCTCCAAATAAAAAATTTTAAAAAGGGCTGGGATGAAGTCAGTGGTAGAGTGCCCTGGGCTCAATCCCCAGTACTGCAAAATAATATAAATATATTAAGTGGATTGAAATAAAAAACTGTAGTGGATTTAAATCATATAATAGTGCAGGTATAATGGAGCTTAAGACAACCCAACATTAAAGATAATAAGCAAATAATTGAAGTTTAGGAGACACAAGTGTAAGGAATTGTGGTATCTTCCCATCTTCCTTATACAATTGTAAAAGTTAAATGTGAAAATAAAAGTTAATGAGTTTTTAATAACCATTTTTTAAAAAAGGGGGGGCTGGGGTTGTGGCTCCTCAGTGGTAGAGCATTTGCCTAGCATGTGTGAGGCCCTGGGTTCGATCCTCAGCACCACATAAAAATAAATAAACAAAGTAAAGGTATTGTGTACAACTAAAAAATAAACATTTTAAAAAAAAGTTAATGAGTTTTTAGAAGAGATACTAAAGAGGGCTGGGGTTGTGGCTCAGTGGTAGAGTGCTCACCTAGCACGTGCAAGGCCCTGGGTTCAATCCTCAGACCACATAAAAATAAATAAACAAAATAAAGATATTGTGTCCAACTACAATTAAAAAAAAAGAAGAGATACTAAAGAAAACTCAGATACAACTTTATTAATTTGAAATAAAGATGAGAGCAAAAAAGATTCGCTACTCTTATTTCATGTTTATATCTGTACTATATTCTTCCCATCACTTAGGGTAAGTTTCCTCATAATAATTGAGGCTTCCTTTGAAACAAATCTGTGTCCCACTCTAGCAAAAACAGAACACTATCAAAATAATTTCATTTGGAGGCTCTAAAAGACAAGTTGTTTAGCTGGTAGTCAAGGTTTGAATTTATCCTCTTATCTCTCTGGGGTATGCTGGCCTGTAAGTGCTCATGATAATCAATTTTATGTATCAGTTTGACTAAGCTATCAGGTACTCATATATTTGGTCAAACATTATTCTTAGTGCTCTGTGAAGGTATTTTTAGATGAAATTAGTATTTACATTGGTAGGTTTTATACCAGATTAACATTTTAATCTATAGAGCAAAGGAGGATGTGATCCATAATGTGGGTGGGCCTCATCCCCTCAGTTGAAGGCCTGAACATGAGAAAAAGACTTCCTCTCCACCCTAGTAAAAAATAATTCTTCAGAATTCTGCTTTTGGACTAAATCTACACTATCCGTTCTTCTTGCCTGATGGCCTTCAAACTAGAACATCAGCTCTCCCCTAGGTCTGCGGGTTGGACTTTCCAGTCTCCATAATCAATTTCAGCAAGAAAAAGATGGATAATACAAAGTTTAAATGAACAATGGATATGAATACACAGCTCTGTAAGAAGTAAAATTCATAGTTAACTTCAATTATCAAAGGAATATAGCTTTACAGCAATAATCAAAGGAACATATAGCTTTACAACAATAAAATTATCACTACACCTATAAAAGGACAAAGAGTGACCAACGTGTATGTAGGTACAAGGTACCTCATAGATTGCTCTTGAGAGTGTAACTTGGATCAATATGTCTTAGGATCATTTGAAAATAAATCTTGAATGCTTTAAAGATGTTTACATCCTTTCGGCCAGTAGGAAGATATAGAAATATTTTTAAGGTACAAAAATGTTCATTAGAGCTAATGTCATAAAATGGAAAATAATGTAAATGTACAACAATAGGAAATGATTAAATAAATCATAATTCATTAAAACAATAAAATAAGATGTAGCCATTTCTGGGTTTGTAGCTCAGTGGTAGAGCACTTGCCTAGCTCTTGTGAGGCACGGGGTTCGATCTACATAAAATAAATAAATAAAATAAAGGAATTATGTACATCTATAACTAAAAATATATCTACATATTTAAAAACTTTGAAAAAAAAGATATAGCCATTCCTGCAAATATTTCTTTGCCACCTCCCACTCCATTTAAGGACTCCCATTAGATATTCATTGCAGACCACTTGAGTTGTACCATAATTCACCAACACACCCTTTGCTTTTCATCTCTTTTCTGTATGTGTTTCCTGAAGTCATTGATGCTCTGACATTTCTAGTCTACCCAGAATGCAGGGAAAGAGGGCCTTGGCAGCAAAAGCAGGTTCTCTGGCAAAAAGAAGCAGCACTGGCAGGTGGCAGTGGGGCAGGCCTGCATGGACATGGTGAGGCCAAGGAAGTATCGGCCAAGTCCTACCAGCTGCCCTTCCCAATTGCAGGACCCACCATGCCTTCCACACCAACTTTCAGTCAGCTGAGATTTTAAGGGTATCTCCATATCAGGGTCAAGAGTCTTATCCTTAGAGAGTTGGAGCAGGAAAGAAAGAGCACAAACCAGAAAGAAAAGGAAAGAGAAGACCCATTCCTAGGGGTGTTCTATGCCATGGGGAGCCTGTAGAATCATTTCCAGCCTCCTTCCACTACTGCCAGATGGTTAGCCACCAGAGACCGTCTTCATCTTTGTCACTGTCCAGCTTTCTATTGGTTGGTGAGAAAGGCCAAGCACTCTACCAACTGAGCTATATCCCTAGCCCACACTTCTCCATTTTGATCTTCAAAGTTCTACACCTCTCCCCCTTCATTCCCTAACAGGGCAGGCAAACACACCAGCCAGGAGCTATAATCCAGGGTGAGAAAGGCCAAAAGCAGGAGTCAGGTAGATAAAGTGCAGCCTGGCTGCCAAGAGAAATGGCACCCAGCATTGTATTCTTTAGCCACAGTTCAGGATAAAAAGGGGGCCAGACAATGCAAAGCATTTCAAAAGCCGACTCTGTCCCAGCACTGGAGAGCTGGGGCTGCTTAAGGTTTTCCCAGTGAAGTCCAGATATGTCTGGAAACAGAGAAATGGGCAGGCACAAAGTGAGAAGAGCAGGGCCCCAAATCATGAGGCATCTGGGCATGGCAGGACTGAAGTGTGGGCTGTTGGTGTTCTTGCAGCCACATCCTCAGAGTATGCTGTCATTGCTGAACATTATAATCTATCCCTAGGTGTGATACTGAAGAGACATTGCCAGGCTCTAGTCCCTTCAACTTCATCTTTCACTTTTCCCCTCACACAAGCTCTCCATGCAGAACAAACTCACTTACATACTGATTTCTTCCTATTCCTGCCTCCATACTTTTCCCCCACCTTTGGTACTAGGGATGGGACCCAGTACACTGAGCTACATTCCAAGCCCTTTTTATTTTTTATTTTGAGATAGGGTCTCATTAAGTTGCCCAGGCTAGACTCAAAGTTACAATCTTCCTGCCTCAGCCTTCCAAGTACCTGGGATTACAGGGATGGGCCACCATGACAGGTTGCTTCCTTTTTTTGTGTGTGTGTGTGATGCTGGGGATTGAACCCAAGGCCTTGTGCATGTGAGGCAAGCACTCTACCAACTGAGCTATATCCCCAGCCCACACTTCTCCATTTTGATCTTCAAAGTTCTACACCTCTCCCACTTCATTCCCTATTCCCATGTGATCCAGCTCCCATGTGCAAGAACACACTACAACAATAACACACCACTGTCAAGAACTATGAAGGGTCTGAGATTTTTTTTTAACCTTACTTAAAAACTAAAACTTTATAACAGTGACATGGATGCTGGCAGAAGACCCAAACTCCTGAGCCAGAGACAAAGGACTTTATTACTCCTAACATGGCAAGCAGTCTAAGCATCAACATTTTGGGCACTGGCTTCCCCGGCTCCAGTTCCCAGAGAACAAAATGAAGAGAGCCAGCTGACACGTGCTTATGCAGTGGGGTTGCGTGACAGAAGAGAAATCCAATGCTTAGGGAACTTGAATCCTTTATAATGAGCAGTAATCATGTCTGTTCCTTGTTCTAGAGTGAGATCTCAGTGCTACCTTTCAAGGCTGTTCATTCCACAAACATCTTTGGAAAGAGTAGCAAATCAAAATCAGCCAGTGCCCACTCATGGGACATATAGAAACACAAGAGGCACCAGAAAATAAAAGTATAGACCTTAGAGATGAACTCACTTATGTTCAAATCCTAGATCCACTCTTACCAGCTATTTGACTTAATTCTTAATTACTCTGACCTAGTTCTCTGCTCTATAAAATAGATGTGGTAGCAGCCACCAGACAGTTTTGTAGACTGAATTAGCATTTGCATAGTGCTTAGCAGGGTTCTTGTACTCTTTAAGTGCTCTCTAAATGATCCCCATCAGTATTACTGCTAGTACTCCACTGTCCAAATTCCATCAGTCTTCAAAGCCCAGCATGGTTCATCCAGCTGCCACACCCCTCCTTACCCTGGCCTCTGCTGCCTGGGGATGACTCCTTCCCTATTGTGGAAGCTTGTAATTCCACTATAGATGTGCATGACCTGTCTTCCCATTGGATTATTCCCTTCTAGAGGGATTCTGTGTCTTTGCTCTCTATATACAGAAATCATTGACAGGGAGATTACCCAGCCCAAGGCAATGGAGAAAGTTCATTCTTGGGCAGTTAGGTCCCTCTCTGTTGCACAAAATATACATGAAAACAACAGGATAGGGGTCCTTCTGGGCAAAGTAGAGGGAGAGCCGGGCCTGCTGCCTGAGAGCTGCCAGCCCAGCTCCCCTCCATCCACATGACTCATCACCACCACTTACAGAAGGGGCTTGTCAGAAAACCCAGGAGGACTAATTCCCTTGGCAAAGGGAGAGAAATTCTGGCCACCGGGAGAAACATACTTGAAGTCAAAAAAATACTACCACCTGGAGAATTAACTTCTAGCCAACCTCTATAATGAAAAACAGACCCCCTCCAATTAAATGCCATGCCCCAGGGTGGCAGAACACATGCACCTCTAACCCAGCTATGAACAGGCCATCCAAAGT
The DNA here is from genome assembly GCF_047511675.1 of Marmota flaviventris. NCBI lineage: Eukaryota > Metazoa > Chordata > Mammalia > Rodentia > Sciuridae > Marmota > Marmota flaviventris. The sequence continues at coordinate 41,795,679 of NC_092512.1, read as the reverse complement.
CATCTTCTGTGGGCATGTTAGTGTTTAGTAACCAGCTGACAGCTGATTAAATCCAGATGAGCACTGTGCCTTCTCTGGTCAGCAAAGAACAAACAGGACTTCCCAGCCATGCCATCCCTGTCCCTACCCCCACCCCAGGGCCAGTCTTAGAGTTGCCTCACTCAAGCTGCAGCAGGATCTAAGGCTCTGTGTCACAGGGCTCTCATTCTGTTGCAAAGAAAGCCCACACCTGGTCAGAAGCATTTCTGAGAAGAGCCGGCTCACTGTAAAATTATAACAAATCTTCACCTGCCACAACTCTTTCTTTTAAAATCAAACTACTGAAAACTGGAGGAGATATATATCATATAGATTGGGGGCCTCTGATGCCTGGGATATGCATAGGAAGGGCTGCAGAGTTGGGGCACTCACTCCCCTCCCTTCCTCTGAGGTTCAGCAAGAGGGAAACTCCAAGTGTAACCATAGCATGTGCAACTGAGATAGCAGAAAGTCGGGGGGGTGGGGAGGGGAGCCTGGTACCTCTCCCCACACTACCTACAAAGGAAAGGCCTTGAACAAGACCTCTTCCTTGCTTGATGGAACCAGAATAATGCCAAAGCCTGTCCTAGTGTGTGAGTAACCAAAGCAGGAGAGACCACATAGTAGCCCTTCCAACATGGAAGACTCCATGGGAAGCCTCCTCCATCCAAGGAACATGGCACCCTGAAGTCTGGAGATTCACAGTCTTCTGTTGGAGTCCCTTTACTTTTCAAAAAGATTTTCAGCAAATGCTACAACATTTGTTAAGCACCAGCTCTGAGTTTCTCAAATTGGGGTCTATAAATGCCACTGCCATGGAAGCTACACCACCAACTACAGACATGGAATTCTATGACAGAATGCATGTCTTTATTGTGTAAGCCAATTTTTAATGTATCTCCCAATACTTGCAGCTGAAGATACTACTTGTAGCAATCCAATTGACATAAGGTGACATGGAATCAACATGGTGGTGTCTCAGTCAAGGTTAAAAAGTCTTTCCTTCATCTAGGAGATAATGAATACACAGAGCTGCTTTAATATTGATGGTTGCTCTTTTTTATTGAGCTATTATTCACTTTCTTTGTAATGTTATCATCCTCCATAGTTTATAAGATGAGGAAACTGAAGCATACAGAGGTTAAGTAAATTGCCCAAGATTACTCACCAATTCATGGTAGAAACAGATGTAGCCTCCCCACAGTATAAACCAGAGCCTATACTTCAACAACTGTACACTGCCTCTCAACTCCTTGGAGATAAACAAAAGCTCTGGGAAAGCAGCTTCCCAGACACAAAAGTGGGTAGGAAGAGTTCACACAAACATTTCCCAGGGGCTCATTTCCAAGGGGCTCCTATACCCCTAGAGCCTCTGCTTTAAGGGTTGGAGTCAATGTTCCACAAACAAAGTCAAATTCACTGGGTTTTACACCCTTATGTCAAGGGCACTGATTATTCAACAGATTTTTGCCCAACACAGAGAGAAAGTCCCCTGAAATTACATGCAAAAATGTATGGCTTCAGGACATTTTTCTTGGAAGAAAGTCAACAATTTTCCAAGTGACCTATTATCCAAAAATAGAGAGAGAATCAACCTCCTGAAGAAATACATCAGATGCATCTGGTTCCCACATAGATGGACCTCATCAGCCATCAAGACCTACGCCCTCATTGTACTGAGAAGGAAAACAAGGTCAAGAAGTGAACTAGCTTGCTAAAGCCACGGATGGTTAGGAACAAGACTGGAACTGGATGTCAGGGCTCAGAGCGCTAACCTCTCCTGAGGCAGTCAGATGTATTGCCTGACTTTATACCATATGAATTTCCTCTTCTGAATTAACGAATCCAGACTGCACTGATAAGTAGTTAGATGTTCCTGCCACATGTTCCAAGGCACACTGTCCTTCCTCTTTCATGCTGTAGTGTTTTCACCTATTTTATTGTCCTATCCTCCAAGTGCACCCTCTTCAACACTCCATCAGGATAGACCTTGCCATTGTCTCCCAGGCCCTACTCTGGTGGGCTCATAATAAATACAGTCAGCTCTCCACATCCACAGGTTTGGATCCACATTCATGGCTCCAACCAACTGTAGATTAGGAAAAAAAATGTATTTTAATTTGTAAATTTGTATAAGAAAATCTTTCTGGAATTTTGATTAGGATTGTGTTGAATTCATAGATCAGTTTATGGAGATTAACTTTCTGACAATATTTAATTTTCTAATTCATTAACACAGGGTCTCTCTCTCCCTATTTATTTATGTCTTTGAGTTCTTTCATTAGTGCTTTGTAGCTTTCAGTAACTCTTGCACATATTTTGTTAGATTTAATTTTATTAAGAATCCCTTGTTCATGATGCCCTCTTTCACCACTTCTATTTAATATTCTTCTATTTTTTGTAGTTCTTGAAATGCTGGCCAGAGCAATTAGACAGACAAAAGAAATTAAAGGGATATGGATAGGAAAAAAAGAACTCAAAGTAGTACTATTTGCTGATGATATGATTCTATACCTAGAAGACTCAAAAAATTCTACCAGAAAACTTCTAGAACTAGTAAATGAATTTAGCAAAGTAGCAGGATACAAAATCAACACCCATAAACCAAAGGCATTTCTGTATATCAGTGACAAATCCTCTGAAAGGGAAATGAGGAAAATTACCCCATTTACAATAGCCTCAAAAAAAAAATACTTGGGAATCAATTTGATGAAAGACCTCTACAACAAAAACTACAGAATGCTAAAGAAAAAAATCAAAGAATTCTTAGAAGATGGAAAGACCTACCTTGTTCTTGGATAGGCAGAATTAATATTGTAAAAATGACCATACTACCAAAATCACCATATAGATTTTTTTTTTAGAGAGAGAGAGAGAGAATTTTAATATTTATTTTTTAGTTTTTTGGTGGACACAACATCTTTGTTTGTATGCGGTGCTGAGGATTGAACCCGGGCTGCACGCATGCCAGGTGAGCGCGCTACCGCTTCAGCCACATCCCCAGCCCAACACCATATAGATTTAATGCAATTCCAATAAAAATCCCAATGGCATTCCTCATAGAAATAGAAAAAGCAGAAATAGCACACCTCAAACCTAGGTTTTATTGGGGAGAAGCCATTCAAATGAGGCAAGGGGTAGGGTTACAATAAACAGGTGGGTATAATCAAACCCCATCGGGTGACATCCCCTTCTGAAGCTGCACCTCTCTTATCCTAGTGGAAGTAAGGTCCAATTGCATTGCAATGTTCAGTACCTCTTTACTCAGGACTTAAAGGGTGTACATAGCTCGTATCCAGAATGGCTCCTGATATTAGACAAAGGAGTCAAAAACATACATTGGAGAAAAGATAGCCTCTTCAACAAAAGATACTGGGAAAACTGGACATCCACATGTAACAAAATGAAATTAAGCCCCTATCTCTCACCATGCTCAAAACTCAACTCAAAGTGGATCTAGGACCTAGGAATTAAACTAGAGACACTGTGCCTAATAGAAGAAAAAGTAGGCCTAAATCTCCATTATGTTGGATTAGGCCCTCCCTGACTTCCTTAGTAAGACTCCTATAGGGCAAGAATTAAAATCAAGAATCAATAAATGGGATGGGCTCAAACTAAAAAGCTTCTTCTCAGCAAAAGAAACAATCAGTGAGGTGAACAGAGAGCCTACATTTTGGAAGGAAAGTTTTACCACTCCAACATCATATAGAGCACTAATCTCTAGGATATATAAAGAACTAAAAAAATCTTAATATGAAAAAAACAAATAACCCAATCAATAAATGGCAAAGAACTGAACACTTCTCCAAAGATGATATACAATCAATCAACAAATATATGAAAAAAATGTTCAACATCTCTAGCAATCAGAGAAATGCAAATCAAGACTACTCTATCTCACTCCAGTCAGAATGACAGCTATTAAGAATACAAACAACAACAAGTGTTGGCGAGGATGTACGGGGAAAGGCACACTCTTACATTGCTGGGTGAGACGCAAATTGGTACAGCCAATATGGAAAGCAGTATGGAGATTCCTTGAAAAACTGGGAATGGAACAACCATTTGACCCAGCTATCCCACTCCTCGGTCTATACCCAAAGGACTTAAAAACAGCATAGTACAGGGACACAGCCACATCAATGTTTGTAACAGCATAGTTCACAATAGCTAAACTGTGGAAGCAACCTAGATGCCCATCAGTAGATGAATGGATAAAGAAAATGTGGTATATATACACAATAGAATATTACTCAGCAATAAAAGAAAATAAAATCATGACATTTGCAGGTAAATATATGGAGTTAGAGAATATAATGCTAAGTGAAGTGAAGTTAGCCAATCCCAAAAAATCAAATGCCAAATGTTTTCTCTGATATAAAGTTGTTGATTCATGATAGGGTTGAGGGGGCAGCATTGGAGGATTAGATAAACTCTAAATAGGGCAAAGGGGTGGGAGGGGAAGAGAGAGGGCATGAGGATAGGAAGACAGTGGAATGAGATGGACATATATCCTAAGTACATGTATGAAGACATGAATGGTGTGACTCTACTTTGTGTACAATCAGAGATATGAAAAAATTGTGCTTTATATGTGTAATATGAATTGTAATGCATTCTGCTGTCATATATAACAAATTAGAATAAATAAAAATAAAAATATGATTTTAAAAATGCAATGGAAAAAAAGAATCCCATGTTCATTGTAAATGATGCTGTTATTTTAATTATAATGTTTACTTATTCATTGCTAATATATAGAAACGTAACTGATTTTGTATATTAATCTTAATCTCAAATTTACTAAACTCACTCACTTTGTGTCTTCTTTGGGATTTTATCAGTGAACAATTATGGCAACTGTAAATAAAGACCCTTTTACTTCTTCCTTCCCTAAAAAGAAAAAAGAGGAAGAGAAAGAAAAAAATATACTGAACATATATAGACCTTTTTCTTGTCATTATCCCCTAAACAATACAGTATAACAACAATAGCATTTACAATGTGTTAGGTATATAAGTAATGTAGAGATAATTTAAAATATGGGCAGATATGCAAGGTCATATGCAAATATTATGCCTTTTTTTTTATAAGGGACTTGAGCATTTGCCTATTTTGGTATTCGCCAGGGTCCTGGAACCAATCCCTCCGTGGATACTGAGGGACTTCTATATTTACTGTTTAAAAAAAAAATGAATGAATGGATGGATGGATGGCTAGACGGATGGATGACTAACATCTCCTTAAAGAATGGCCCTTATGCTGGGCGCAGTGTAGTGCACCTATAATCCCAGCAACTCAGGAGACTAAGGCAGGAGGATGGAGAGTTCAAAGCCAGCCTTAGCAGATTAGTGAGGTGTTAACAACTCAGCAAGACTCTATCTCTAAATAAAATATAAAAAAGGACTGGGGATGTGGCTCAGTGGTTAAGCATCCCTGGATTCAGTCCCCAGTACACACACACAAAAAAAAAGTCCTTATAAGCCTACACGAGTTATGGTGTAACCTTAGCCACTTTCCTCAGTACCAGCTGAAGTAAGGCTCATAGAGGAAAGGGGACTGAGGAGGAGGAGGAAATGCATAATATGGACAGTGTGTGTATGGAAATCTAGTGCATCTTGCTCAGATAGGAAGTGAAGGGACACCTGAGATCCCCACACAAGCTGTGCGTCCCAGGCCAGCCTCCCTATGGACCTGCAGGTGTGTTCCAACCGTGAATTTCACTGTCTGTGCCGTCCTCCTTCTCAAGCACAACTTCTGAGGCTTTAATTTTCTCTCAGCCTGCAGGGAGCATGCCAAGAACTTCCTGTAGTTCATGAGTCATGATCTCCTGGCCCTGAGCACAGAACATCTCCTGAGGGAAGCCAGGGCTGTGGGGGCCCCAAACTCTGAGGGAAGCTCTGCCAGAGGATACACTGACGGAGAAGCAGTACCCAGGAAAGGTCCTGCGAAGGTGCTGGGATAAAGTGTTTAGGGTGCCATGGAAATCTCAATGGGTGGCCAGGCCTGAAAGAACTCAGAGCATACAGAATACTAGGCACTGACCTGGACTCGGGCAGCCTGACATAGGTTCTTGGGAGTCCAGGCTTGACGGTTGCTGAGGGAACCAAAGAGAAAAGCCTATGTGAGATTGTTCTACAAGCAGAAAAGCCCTATTACCACCAGTTGCTGTGGCTAAACAGAAATTCAACGTCAAACGTACAAGACATAATATTCCCTGCCTCTCCTTTCTATGCCTTCTGAATTCTGATTTCTAGGAAGGGTTAAAAAGGAGGGAGCACTCACTAAGTCTCCATTGCAGATTTGAACACAGCCAAATCTGCCGTAGAGCAGGACACGCTTCCAAGACCACAAAGAGCCCTGCAAGCCCAGAGAGAAGAGCAAACCAAATTTGGCCTTTGCAAATGCAGAAACGGCAGCCCATTCCTTCTGCACACACCTTGAAGTATGCCTACCTTTTGTAATCTTACTTGAGACCATCAACAAATATTTATGAAGCCCCTGATGTGCCACAGGACTGTGTTCAACATGTGACTTCCAGAAGCTATCCAGAATCCTTTTCTCCCTGAAAGCACTAATGTGTCACCTGGCTGCTTCCAACACCATATGTTAATATTCGTGTCACTCCTCTATCTCAAATGACAGCTGCCAGAGAGACAGGTGTGTCTGGGGATTTATTTCCATTTCAAATGTTATTGTTTTCCTAGCTTCTGCTATTATTTTTTTTGCTCTTGGCTATGTATAGAATCTATTTTATTTTTCTTCTTCCCCTTTGTTTCTCATAGAAGCGGGACACACACACACACACACACACACACACACACAGAGAGAGAGAGAGAGAAAAAGAGAGAGAGAGAGAGAGAGCTAAATTACTGACAATAATTGCAAGACACCTCACCTCTGAGGACCTTAGTTTTCACACCTGGAAAATAAAAGTACTGAAGAAGACAAGCTGCAAAAAACCTTTTGAATCTTCTTCTGGGACCTGGGGTTCTGGGTAGCCAGATCTTCACTTTTAAATAAGGAAAGGAAAGAAGAAGCACCCAGGTCATGGACAAAGTAGAGATCAGAGTTTTAAAAAAAAAAAAAACTGTTGAATTGCCAAGTTGCTCTGCTCATGCCCAGCATGTAATAGACAGCCCGGATTATAAGACCCACTATGAACAGATTCTGTGTCCAGAACAAAAGCCAAACTGTTAGATTGAGATGAATGGAAATTATTAAGTGTTCAAAGTTTCCTTAAATAACTATTTTGTTACTGGGTACTAATCAAAAAGGTTGACTCTAGACTGGCTTTGGGGACAGGAGTTGTGATAGTTTGGGAGTTGAATGTCCTGTGATTGCCCATGTGTTAAAGACTTGGTCCTCAGGGTGGTGCTATTGGGAGGTAGTAGAACCTTTAAGAGGTGGAAGGTCTTTAAGTCATTGGGGTCGTGCCCTTGAAAGAGAAAGAGAGACCTGATCTTTTCCTCCCCATCTCTTGCTGCCTTGCCACAGGCTCAAAGCAATGGGACCAGTTGACCCTGGGCTGGAATCTCCAAAACTGTGAGCCAAAAATAAGGCTTTTCTCTTTTTAAGTTAATTACCTTTTAACTGAAGGTAATTAAGTTTGATTCTAGTGATGAAAAGCTTACTAAAACAGGGATGGCAGGAGATAAGGAAGATCAGGCAAGAAGAGGAATGGGTTTTATCCCTCTTTAGTTTGGACATGGGCCAACCTGTATTGATGCCTGACCCCTTGGACATCTCTTCAAATGGCAAGCTGTGGTTGCTCAGAACACAACCCACCTCCAATGCCTGTGGATCAGGATAGAAAAAAATAAAAATTAGACAAAGCCTTCTCCACCCTCACAAATTCTTGGGAAGCCACTCAGAAATGGATAAAAACACATAGATATGGGGGGGGGGGGGTGACAGACAGAGATTAAGTCAATGTGTATTAAAAGGGCAAGGAACTCCTGAACCAAAGAAAAATCACACCTCCCTAAAGGAGGTAGCAGAAGACAAGGCAGCCAGTACAAGCTAGAGCTTGAGAGAGAGGGCAGGGGAGAGCAGAGACAGGAGGGAGGCCCAGAGGAAGAGACAGTTGATGGACTGAGTGTAATTTGGAGGAGATGTGGCACTCAAAGAGGATTGTTAGTTTGATATATATGAATCATGCTGTGTAATGCCCCCCTTCTGTGTCTCATGTAGGAATTTTAAGACTGTAACAAGATTAAAATCCCTTAACAAGGTTTTCTTGAAGTTGGAAACATGTTTTTTTGACTGCTACCCCTTGCTAAGACAGATACAAAGTCTCATCCTGGTTGCATTCTGGTGAGAGCACTTCATGCCTGAGTTGATCTCAACCTGTTATCCACTGGGTTTATGAAGAGTGTGCATCAGAAGAAGGGCCTTAGGTTTGAAGTAAAACCATACTGATTTCAATCATAGTTGCATGCAGTAGTTTAGCCTCTGTTTCCTCAATCTGAAAAGAAGACAATAATTTCTAAACTAATACAGCATATGTATGGTAGTCCTCAACAAGGAGACCCTTGAACCACCCTGAAAAACTTTCCCAAAGACCTTATGCCCATAAGAATGAAGAAAGTACTGAAAGTGGATGAATCTGAAAAAATCATGATAAATGAAAGAAATCAAACCCAAACACCATAGGTGGTATGATTATAATTATAAGAACAGTCAAGAGAAGACAAATCTATGGAGATAGATCATTGGTTGGAAATGAGGAATGATGGCAAACAAGCACAAGGGGTGGTTGGGTGGTAGAAATTATTTAAAAGAAGCTTGCAGTGATGGTTGCACAACTAATACTAATAATCACTGAATTATACACTTTAAAGGGTAAATTTTATGGTATATAAATTATACCTCAATAAAACTAAAAAATAAATATGCTCCTCATTAACTCAATTTGATAGTGTTGGTGGGGGAAAAGGAGAATTTGTTACCTGAAAGAATTTTCTCCAGTTAGTTCTTATACATACCCTCCCTGCCCACACATGAGTATGAATACAAACCCTTGCTCCACAAAGAGTGGTCAACAGCCAGCAACATCAGCCATCCTCCGGGAGCTTGCTGGGAAGTCAGACTCTGAGGCCCCACCACAGAACTAATTTGTGGTTTCAAGTTGATGAGCACATTCAAGTTTAAGAAGCACTGCTTTAGAACATTCATCAAACAATGAGAACCATGCCCTCCCAAAGTCTGTTCTCTGGTCATGTCATCGTCTTTTATGAATACGACATTTGATAGGCATCCTTTTCCAGAGAACATTCTTGTTTTCCTGAAACCAAGTATTTGGGGAAAAAAAACCAAATAGCTTCTTTTCAAATTAAAGTCCTTCATTATTTGTTATAAACAACACTAATCAGTGTTGCCTGCCTGCCACAAGACTGGACCAGATGTTTCCATGAGGCTGCATCCAAGAGTAAAATACCAGACATCCAAAGACTGCAGCCCTCACCTCCCTTTCTGGATGGTCATGGGAGAATCCAAATGACCATTTGCTGTAGCTTAGAGGCCTCCCCACAATCTGTCGTGCTGGGAAGCTGTCCCCACTGATATTTCTCTCTCTAATCCCATGTAGCGCAAATATCAGATGGTTAGCACTTAACACACTGGAAAACAACCTAAAGATGAGCAATTTTATGAGCATCCATATTTTGATGCTGCAAAGCAATTAAGACAGAAGGGACCTGATTTCTAATTGGTCTGGTTCTGGACTGGAGAATAAAGCAAAAATTGTGTTTTTAACTGCTTTGAGGACCTATTAACTGCAGAACCTAAAGACTTTCCTTCCCCCAAAAGATACTGGCACTGAACATTGACCTCAGGTACCTAGGTCAATGTTGGCAATTTTTACTCTAAAACATGGGAAACATCATTTCAGTTATGTTAGAGATTTTTATTATCTCTAAACCAAAGTGTTTGGGAAACATGCTCTTTTAGCATAATTTTATCTTATTAAGCAAGGTGCTTATTTTTATTATCATTACTAATGTATATTAATTGTATGAATTAATGGGTTTGACTATGACATATACTCATATATCATGCTCTGATCATATCCACACTCTCTATTTCCCTCCTTTTCCCTCTCCTTTCTCTAACTCCCTCCATCCCAGTTCCTTTCCCTTCCCTAATAACCCCTCTTCTACTTTCAGGACATCATTTTGGGGTTTTGGGGGTTTTGTTTTTGATTTTTAGTTTCCACATATGAGAGATAACATATGATACTTGTCTAACTTATTTTGCTTCACATGCTGACCTCCAAATCTATTTTCCTACAAATGACATGACTTTATTTTTCTTTATAGCTGAATAAAACTCTGTTGTGTCTATATATCACATTTTCCATTTTCTTTATGCATTCATCTATTGACTGACACTGAGGCTAATTCCGTAATTTGGGTATTGTGAATAGTGCCACAATGAACATAGGTATGCAGAGAACTATTTTGTATGCTGACTTCATTTCCTTTGGGTATATACCCAGGAGTAGTATAGCTAGATCATATGATAGCTCTATATTTTTAGTTTCTTAAGAAACTTCCACATACTGTTTTCCATAATGATTATACCAATTTACATTCCCATCAGCAGTGCCTAAGTGTTCCTTCCTCTCCAAATTCTCCCCAACATTTGTTATTCTTTGGGATTTTTTCTAATTATGTCTTGTTTTTGTTGGTTTTGATAACAGCCATTCTGTCTAGGCTGAGTTGGAGTCTCAATGAAGTTTTTGATTTGCATTTCCCTGATGGCTAAAAATGTTGAGTATTTCTTCATATTTGTATTGTCATTTGTACTTCTTTTGAGAAATATCTGTTCGGGTCTTTTGTCTGTTTGTTGATTGGGTTACTGGTTCTTCTGTTAAGTTTTTTGACTTTTCTATATATCCTGGATATCAATCCTCTGTCAGACAAATAGCTAGCAAGAATTTTCTCCTATCCTGTAGATGGACTCTTCACTCCATGATTGTTTCCTTTGCTCTGCAGAAGCTTTTCAATTTGATGCAATCCCATTTGTCAATTCTTCCATTTATTTCCAGGGGTATTAGAGGCCTGTCGAGGAAATCACTGCCTGGTGCCAGTATCTTGAAGGGGTTCCTCCGTTTCCTCTAGTAGGTTCAAAGTTTCAAGTCTTATATTAAGAATTTTGATCCAAGTCACAGAGCTGCCTATGAGGACTCAGCAACCTCCTGATGAACTCCCTTCTCACTCCTTCTTCCACAACTGCCTTCCATAGGCCATTTCTGCCCAAGCAAAGGAATCGTATGGTATGTCCACTATCCAGGACCTCCACTCTTTCTACCTCTTTACTGATTCAAGTAAGGGTGGTAACCTGCTTCCTGCTGATACTGAGGATTGTATCCATATAAGAAATCAACAGAGAAACGTCAGGAAGACCCCCTACTATTATCCAAGGGATTGCTGATGATACCATAAAAAAGGAAACTAGTGAAGGCGTTTAAGAAGAAATTTGCCTGCAATGGTAGAATAATTAAGCATCCAGAATATTGAGAAGCAATTCAGCTACTGGGTGATCAGCACAAAAACACAAGCCAGTTCTTGGTAAAGACTGGACTGACTCCAGATGATCAGCTGAAGGTTTGTGGGGTTTAAATGCTTATGGCTCACTGAAATTGTGAGGATTTCCTGTTATTATTCCAATTGCTTAGAATAACATTTTCTAACCTTTTACTTGCAGTCTGTGTATGTCTTTGCTGATAAGGTGAGTTTCCTGCAGGCAACAAACAGTTGGGTCTTGTTTTTTAATCCAGTCAGCTAGACTGCATCTTTTAATTTGATAATTAAGAACATTATAGTCAGAATTTTTATTTAAAGACATGAACTAGTACCTGTCATTTTGTTGTTTTTCTTCTGATTGCTTTGAATAATCTATGTTCACTTGTTTCTCCTTTATTCATCTTAAAGTTTTGATGGTTTACTGGATTAATAATGCTTGGATCCAGTTAAAGAATTTATAGAAAAAGGAAGGAAGACAGAAAAAAAGAATAATATAAGAAAGAAAAAATGGGTCAAAAATTCCTCCTACCTGAGATACTTGGGTCTTCTAATTTGGGAGTCTTCCAGGCATAGTAGGAAGACAATGGGTCACAGCAGAAGCTGGTTGTGATTCCTCTCAACTTCGACCAAATGGATCCAGATGGTATGTAGGCACACCCTGTCCCATGTGTCTCACCAGGCAGATTAAGATAATATTGGCAACAGAACAACTGTATTCACTCCTGACATCTTTTGTATGCACACTCAGGAGCCTGTTAAAAGTCAGAGGCACTGAGAATCTTAGTGTGTGGACTGAGCTTCAGGAGTCTATGGACCGGCCAGGTGGGTACACACTTGCCCCAGAAGCCCTCAGTCTGTGAGCCGGGTGAATGGCAAACATCAAAGTCAGGAGTATCCTGGAATGCAATTGTCAGTGGGGTAAGCAATCACACTGCTAAATTCTGCACTGGATAACAGGGACACAGGCAGGGTCAGGGTGTAGGGGTAAGTTAAATGATTTGCCAGTTTCCTTTTTTTTTTTTTTTTTTTAATTTTTGATTTGCCAGGTTCAGTCTAAGTGCTGTTAGACCTGCCCCCATCCCCACTAAACCTCATATGATTGGTCTTGCTCTTTATCACAGAAGTCCGGGTCACAGACCCCTGAGCCCTACAATCCCCTTCCAATCACAGCCCACATTCCCCTTCTCTAACCCCTCTGCAGAGTTGTAACAGACACTTTCTCTATCCACTACTATCTCAACCATTTCATGTGGCTCTCTTCCCTCAGTCACTGCAGTGGGGTGTCCCTAGGGAGTTTTAATTGATTGTTCTGTTTTCTGATTCCTAGGGCAGTTTAGTCCCTAACAGAAGACCCTTCTCAAGATGGCTCCTGGTTATAGCACCCTTAGAGTCTGCTGAGTGATATAATGAATCCCTTCTCTAAAACTAGTTTGTTATGCAGGAGGAGCACCTCTCTAAGTAGCACCTTGGCAGTAGGCAAGAATAAGCACCTTATAAAAGGTGGCAAGAAGGAAGCCAAGCAGAAAATTTTCTAAGAACGTTTGGTATAATGTGAAAGCACTAGCTATGTTCAATATGAGAAATCCTGGGAAAACATTAGCCACAAGAACTCAAGGAATCCAAATTGCATCTGATGGCCTCAAGGGTCATATGTTTGAAGTAAGTCTTGCTGATCTGCAGAATAATTAAATTGCATGTAGAAAATTCAAGCTAATTACTGAGGATGTTCAGGGCAAAACTGCCTAACTTCCAGTGCATGGATCTTACCAGTGACAAAATGAGTTTCATGGTCAAAAGAGTGGCAGACCATGATTGAAGCTCAAATTGATGTCAAGACCATGGATGGCTATTTTCTGCATCTGTTCTTTGTTGGTTTTACTTTTTAAAATGCAACAATCAAATGCAGAAGCCCTCTCATACTCAGCACCAACTGGTCTGCCTAATCCAGAAGGAGATAACAGAAATCATGACCCCAGAAGTACCAAACTGACTTGAAAGAAGTGATCAATAAATTGATTCAGGCAGCAATGAGAAAGATATAGAAAAGGTTCACCAGTCTATTTATCCTCTTTATGATGTCTTTGTTAGAAAAGTAAAAATACTGAAGAAACCCAGGGTGGAAATGGGAAAACTCATGGAGCTTCTTGGTAAAGATAATGGTTCTAGAAAAGCTACTATGGATAAGATGACAAGCACTAAGTTGAACACATTGATGGACATGAACCATCGGTCCAAGAATCTATTTAAAATTTAGAATTTTAATAGTGACAAATAAAAAGTCTTATTTATGGGGAGGGAAAGCTTGTAAGAACAATGGGTTTGCCTCACAGTTAGGTCTGCCAGTTTGCTGTTGTCATTGAGGTTTTCTGCCATCTCCCACTTACCTTATGCTTGCAGGGTCAGTTCCCTACCATGGTTCACTACTCCACCATGAATAGGGTAGCAGGGACTGAAGTTTCAAACACTTTGTACTTTTCTCTGATTTATCTTTCTCCTTCTCCATGCTGATATGGTTTCCTGTCACTTCTTTGTTGGTTCCAGAGTCTCCTCTTTCTCTAGGAGGAATACAACTTCCCCTTTATTGCCCTGACTCTTCTCACTTACAGAGTTACATGATGGGTACTTCTATTCTGCCATCTTCCCACTAGACAAGGTATTTAAAGGGTTCTATCCTCTGTCACTCAAGGTGACTATCCAGCCAGGGTCTACTCACCATTCTTGGATCCCCTGGATATCTTCATTTTTATTTTTCCTCATAAATACTGCCTCTAAAAGAACAGCAGGAAAAAAGGAAAGATTGATAAAGGTAGACCAGTTGGCTCTGTTCCTTTGGAGGTCTGGGGACAATGATTAGCAAAATTTTCATCTTTATATGATGTTCCTTCTATCACAGAAGTTGAACTCATACGGGGATTTGAAGATGGCAGATAAATTTTGAGCCAAGATAAAATAAAATCAAACAGTCTAAAAATCACTACAAAAGAATATTCATCCACTCTTTCCAACAGTGTAAAGGATTTTCCAAACTCTGCAAAAAATGTGAAAAAATTTTTCATGTTACTTTACTTATGGTCAGTGTGGGAGGAGGGAGAATGGATCTCAGACCAATGATTCCAGAATCACAACCTAGAAAGGGGAAAAAAAAATGAAGAAAAGGATCTGGAGCTGGAACAGGCTGGGCAGCTGACAGTCTGTGGATACCAGATGAGTTTGCTTCAACTACAGCAGCTGGGAACAGCCCAATGATTTAAGGGCCTTGTGATGTCTTCCATACACAAAGAACATGGTGTGCTTCTCATGCCCTGATTTTACTTCCAAAGATATGAAAAATACACATTTTGAACTACAATGTTGAATGAATGAGCTCTTGATATAAACATGTTTATATCAACATGCTATTTATTTTTAAAAATTGCCTGTGAATTTTTAAGCTTCAAAACTTGTGGTGAGGAAAAGATGCAGTAATAACTTCATCTTGAATTTAATTTTTTATTGATTCAGCCAATGAATAGACTGGATTACCATTATCAGCTATTAGAGCTATTAACAAGTTATTATGAACATCGATACTAACCCTATCAGAATCCATCCCAGAGATCTCAACAATTACCAAAAAGAGAAGAATAACTATCCACACTAGAGAAGCATTAGGTGATTTAAAAAAAAAAATGTTTGCACACAAATGAGGGCTGGGAATATAGCTCAGTTGGTAGAATGCTTGTCTGTATGCACAAAGCCCTGGGTCCAATCCCCAGCACCACAAGAAGAAAAAAAAAAACATAAATGATCAAAACATACGTTTCAGGTGATTTAGATGAATTTCAGGCTTATCTTTCTGTATAAAGTTTGTTACCTAATAGTCTGCCAACTAGGACACTAAAGAAAGACAACATCTTGATAATTTATTTCCACACTACAATTTCTCCAAGGTTAAGTGGGCTTGGTGGCTCACAGTGCAGCAGAAAATGCTGTGGGGAAACATTTGCTGTGTTCTCCCTGCTGAAGGAGTGCATTGATTGGTGACTAAGCTGTTTGTATTGGAAGCGTTATCACTCACTTTGCCATTGAAATCACCCTGTTGGGAAGGTAAAGGTCAGAAGCTTGTGGGTCCTTCCAACTCAGCCCAGAGACAGGGTTCAAGCTACAGCTGATCCACACCAGACACACAGGGAACAGTCTCCATAACCAGACACAATGTCGGGAGGAGGGCTCAGAAGCATCACTTGGCAACTGATGGAGCCATTTGGCAGGTCATGAGAGTCTCCTCGGAAAAACTCAAAAAAGACTTGAAGTGTTTACCATATTGTATTTGGGGGAGAGATAATAAATTAAATGTCAGTATGATGGAGTAAGAAAAGGAACCTCACTGCAGTAAGT
Source organism: Marmota flaviventris (assembly GCF_047511675.1). NCBI lineage: Eukaryota > Metazoa > Chordata > Mammalia > Rodentia > Sciuridae > Marmota > Marmota flaviventris. The sequence continues at coordinate 41,779,756 of NC_092512.1, read as the reverse complement.
AGATGCTGATTATGATTGGAGATCTGGGGAGAAAACAAATCATTTTTGGCAGCATGGAAAGAAATGAATATGTGTGTCAAGGTTAAAGAAAAATCTCTTCTGTTTGAAGTGGAGACTTGCTTTGCAACCGGTAGGAGAGTTACTGTCTGGCTAGGAGAGAAGAACATTATGAATCTAGAGTGGAGAAATGTAGTCTGCTTGATCCTGAAGTAGATGTAACATTGGAAATAATGAGAGAGAAAGAGGCTAAGGTGGGACCAGACTGAAGAGAATGGCTTTTTATCTTCTGACCATAATTTCATGAATATTTTTCTCACAGCTCCACTTCACACAATAAGGAGCAGCTGCCTGCAACCCTGTGTCAAGGATTCTAAGGCAGTGTGTGGACTTTTGATAAAATATTAGCAATGTCTGCCTTGTAGGGCAGACATTAAATAGAGGTCCCCATGCTGCAGGTCTGCTGACTTATTCCTGTAGTAGCAGGGAACCATGAGAAGTTCAAAAGCAAACCAACTTTATTAAACAGAGATACAGTGTTTATATCAACATGCTATTTATTTTTAAAAGTTGCCTGTGAATTTTTAAGCTTCAAAACTTGTGATGAGGGAAAAAATGCAGTAATAACTTCATCTTGATTTAATTTTTTATTGATTCGTTCAATGAATAGTTTTGTGTGACTACACAAAGAACCAGGAATGGATGAGGGTAAGAAAATTTCTTTCTGAGATCCAAGAGTTTAGACCGATAAGAGAGACAGAGAAGTAAACCAATCACCAGAGCTACAGAGGGATACGTTAAAGATACATGGGTAGCTGAAAAGTGGTCCCTAAAAGACATCCATGCCCAATCCTTGGAACTTGTGAATGTTACTTTATATGGAAAAAAAGGAAGGAAGATTTTTGCAGATGTGATTAAGAACTCATGGCTCAGGAGGCAGAGGCAGGAGGATCGCAAGTTCAAAGCCAGCCTCAAGAAAAGCAAGGCACTGAGCAGCTCAGTGAGACCCTGTCTCTAAATAAAACACAAAATAGGGCTGGGGATGTGGCTCAGTGGTCAAATTCCCCTGAGTGCAATCCCCAGTACCAAAAAAAAAAGAAAGAAAGAAAAGAAAAGAAAAAGAACTCATGGAAGGGTGGCTTATTCAGGACCCTTGGGGCCGGTTTCGGAACTGATTCTGGCTGACTGAAACAAACAAACAAAAAAATCCATGGAAGGTGAGATACAAGAATTTCGGGTATAGAGGGTTAATAGAGTCTGGAAGGGTTAGAGGAGCAAGCTCAGAAAATGGAGAGAATCCCAGAAAGCTCCAAATGTGAATGGAAGGAACAAGATTTCAGGGGGCAGCTACCCCGACTGGAAATAGGGAATGCATTCCTGCCATCTCTATTTCTTTGTGTTCCTATCTCCAATCCAAAATGCCAGAAAGTACATTCTGATGGAATAAGATTTACACTGCTAAAGGTAAAAGAGAAAGAATGCCCCCCACTTCAGCTTCTTCTGGGGAAAGAGAAGGAGGGATTCCACAAATATTACACATAAGGGGATTCTGCCCCATATTCTATAAGGTTTTACTATTAACAACCAGAAAAAACAAAGACCCATACCAGGAGACACCTAATCCAGTCTTAGGTGGCTTTTGAGCTTATCTGGTCATCTGTCAATCCAGTTGTCTTACTTAAATAAATAGAACCCAGCCATAGGTGTTTGTACAGTTGAATTATTTATCATGCATACACACACACACACACAGTAAGTCCTACATGTTAACCCCTCCACTGCCTGACATGCTCAGCCCTGAACTATTAGTCCTCTTTCCTATTTTCATGTCTCATTACTGCACTCCTGACCACCAAGTGTAAAATTAATTCAAAGGGATTTGGGAAGGAGGAAAGAGAATATGGGGTTGAGTCAAAAGATACCACATATGGCTCCTCTGGACTTTACTGCACCTGTGTTCTTAGAACTTTAACGTGCAATCCCCCATGTATCCTGGGTACTGAGAGCAAACAGTGCCATTGCTTGCAACTAATGAAATGTGTACCTCATTGCTTAGCAACCCCATGCTGTTTATGTGACTAACTCCAGGCCTAGACATATATGAGTATAACTTGGACTCTCTGGAGAATGTAACTGAGTCACAGTTCTACTTTTATGAGATCAGGGAAGAATAAAAACATTATTTACCTACGTGGTTGCCCGCAGTTCCTGAAATGAAGCAGAACTCTAGGACCTTCAGGTGAGATGACTCAGAAGTTGGAGGAGAGATAATGAGGATAAATGAGGGCAGCAAGTTTCAAGAACAGGCTGGAAATAAATCCTATTAACATCATCCTTGTGAAGAGATCTGAGCGTCTCTGCCATCCTGGCTCCCAGTATAGGTCTGAGATGATCTGTAGTCAGCAGATTCTAAGTTAGACACAAACAGTGCCTTACCATTGTTCTGAAATGGAGTTTATGCCTCGAAGTTTCCTGGAAAGAATGCAATACTTACACTTTATGGATAAGATTAAATGCAAATTTTCAAAACATTTAGCTAATACATACCCAACTATTTACAGATGTACCATATTGCTATGACTTAAATAAGCCCATAAAATTCACCTGTAGACCACTGGAATCTGCCATCTTCCCTCCACAGGTTAGTCCCCAGAGTCATGATCTGTCTCTCCTCTGTGCTGACGCCTTCTTGCCGCAATGTCAGAGGAAGCACAATCCACGAAACAGTCAAATGACAGTTCTGCCACCAGGTAGTAGTATGCCATAAGCAACTCTCCAAATCCCAGATTCCTTACCTATGAAAAAGGTAAAATAATAGCACTTTATAGGGCTGTCCTGGAAATGTAATGAGATTCTGTAAATAAGCACGAGTCCCTGCCTGGGGCACAAGAAACCCTCAACACATTGTAACTATTTCTTGTGAGGTTGGAATCCTAGCTCCACCACTTATCCCCTGTTGACCTTGTCTAAACTATTTGACCTGAGCTTCCATTTCCTCCTCTGTACAAGAGTTAAAGAACGCGGATCTTACAATATTCTTGAGAATATTAAATAAGATAATATATGTAAAAGAGTCTGGCACAGAATGGATATCAATTCATATTCGTTTACTAGTGGGAACAATTTGGGCACTTCTACCCATTGTTCCCTGTCATGCAGACTAAGCTAACACGTCACGGATAGTTAGGTTTATCTGGGATTTTCTTCCAAAAAAGACAAATTTCTCTAAGTTATTAAGATTTTTATAAGCAACTTTAGGAGAGAGATTATTTCTTAATATAGCTTGATGTCCCAAGGCCTGGCCCACAATAGACAAAACTGAATTAAAAGAAATTCTCCTCTGTTCCCAACTATCTGCCCCGTTCTACCTCCCCTCAACAGCCTTGCTCCCCTCCTTATACTGTCTCTTGAGAATCTTATTTTTTGAAAGCACAATATTGACAACAAAGATTACATTCCAAAAATTATGGATCATGTCCTTTCTTAATCTCTTAATGATTAGAATTAAGGGAACATTAAAAAACCTCTTTCTTTAAATTAGTTAAGAAGCTATTTAAACCATTATGTAATATTAGAGTTTGGGGTAGGGGAGTTCATGCACTCCAAAAACACAAATCAATACACAGGAAAGAAGTGTTAGAAATTTAATCAATATAATATTAAATGTACATAGTTTATAAATAAATTCTATATAGTAGGGGTCCATGAGTAAAAACTTTGGTAGGGTTATACCTTACACAATTTAAAAAATGGTCAGATTCTATAGCACACACCCGTAATTCCGGCTACTCAGGAGGTTGAGGCAAGAGGATCTTAAGTTTCCAGCCTCAGTAATTTAACAAGACCTGTCTCAAAATAAAAAGGGCTGGAGGGGCTGGGGCTGTAGCTCAGTGGCAGAGTGCTTGCTCAGCATATGTGAGGCACTGGGTTCGATCCTCAGCACCATATAAAAATAAACACATTTTTAAAATAAAGGTATGTTGTCCATCTACAACTACAAAAAATTTTTTTAAAAGTGGGGGGGGGGGGGCTGGAGGTGCAGCTCAGTGGTAAAGCATTCCCAGGTTTAATTTTCAGTACCACAAAAAAAGTATTTGGAGACCATTAACTTCAATCATGTATTCAATGTCAAAATTTGCCTTTTTTTTTTTTTTTTTTTTTTTTTGTACTAGGTATTGAACCTAGGGACTTTACCACTAAGCTACATCCCTAACCTTTTTTTTTTTTTTAATCGAAACAGGGCTTCACTCAGTTGCTTAGAGCTTTACTAAATTACTGAGGCTGCCCCTGAATTTACAATCCTCCTGCTCCACCCTCCAGAGTCGCTGGGATTACAGAGGTGTGCCATTGCCCACAGCTCCATTATTCTTTTTTTTTTTTTTAATTTTTTATTGTGGGTTGTTCAAAACATTACAAATTTCTTGACATATCATATTCCACACTTTGATTCAAGTGGGTTATGAACTCCCACCTTCACCCCATACACAGATTGCAGAATCACATCAGTTACACATCCATTGATTTACAAATTGCCATACTAGTGTCTGTTGTGCTCCACTGCCTTTCCCATCCTCCACCCTCCCCCCTCCCCACCTCTCCCCTCCCCTCCCCTCCTCTCTCTCTACCTCCTCCACTGTATAACCCTGAGGGTCTCCTTCCATTACCATGCAATTATCCTTCTCTCTCCCTTTCCCTCCCACCTCTCATCCCTGTTAAATGTTAATCTTCTTCTCCTGTTCTTCGTCCCTACACTGTTCTTAGTTACTCTCCTTATATCAAAGAAGACATTTGGCATTTGTTTTTTAGGGATTGGCTAGCTTCACTTAGCATAATCTGCTCTAATGCCATCCATTTCCCTGTAAATTCTATGATTTTGTCATTTTTTAATGCAGAGTAATACTCCATTGTGTATAAATGCCACATTTTTTTTATCCATTCGTCTATTGAAGGGCATCTAGGTTGGTTCCACAGTCTTGCTATTGTGAACTGTGCTGCTATGAACATCGATGTAGCAGTGTCCCTGTAGCATGCTCTTTTTAGGTCTTTAGGGAATAGACCAAGAAGGGGAATAGCTGGGTCAAATGGTGGCTCCATTCCCAGCTTTCCAAGAAATCTCCATACTGCTTTCCAAATTGGCTGCACCAATCTGCAGTCCCACCAGCAATGTACAAGTGTACCCTTTTCCCCACATCCTCGCCAGCACTTGTTGTTGTTTGACTTCCTAATGGCTGACAATCTTACTGGAGTGAGATGGTATCTTAGGGTGGTTTTGATTTGCATTTCTCTGACAGCTAGAGATGTTGAGCATTTTTTCATGTACTTGTTGATTGACTGTATGTCCTCCTCTGAGAAGTGTCTGTTCAGGTCCTTGGCCCATTTGTTGATTGGGTTGTTTGTTTTCTTATTGTCTAATTTTTTGAGTTCTTTGTATACTCTGGATATTAGGGCTCTATCTGAAGTGTGAGGAGTAAAGATTTGTTCCCAGGGTGAAGGCTCCCTATTTACCTCTCTTATTGTTTCTTTTGCTGAGAAAAAACTTTTTAGTTTGAGTAAGTCCCATTTGTTGATTCTAGTTATTAACTTTTGTGCTATGGGTGTCCTATTGAGGAATTTGGAGCCCGACCCCACCGACTGTAGATCGTAGCCAACTTTTTCTTCTATCAGACGGCACGTCTCTGATTTGATATCAAGCTCCTTGATCCATTTTGAATTCACTTTTGTGCATGGCGAGAGAAAGGGATTCAGTTTCATTTTGTTGCATATGGATTTCCAGTTTTCCCAGCACCATTTGTTGAAGATGCTATCCTTCCTCCATTGCATGCTTTTAGCCCCTTTATCAAATATAAGATAGTTGTAGTTTTGTGGATTGGTTTCTGTGTCCTCTATTCTGTACCATTGGTCCACCCGCCTGTTTTGGTACCAGTACCATGCTGTTTTTGTTACTATTGCTCTGTAGTATAGTTTGAAGTCTGGTATCGCTATACCGCCTGATTCACACTTCCTGCTTAGCATTGTTTTTGCTATTCTGGGTCTTTTATTTTTCCATATGAATTTCATGATTGCTTTATCTATTTCTACAAGAAATGCCGTTGGGATTTTGATTGGCATTGCATTAAACCTATAGAGAACTTTTGGTAATATCGCCATTTTGATGATGTTAGTTCTGCCTATCCATGAACAGGGTATATTTTTCCATCTTCTAAGATCTTCTTCTATTTCTCTCTTTAGGGTTCTGTAGTTTTCATTGTATAAGTCTTTCACCTCTTTTGTTAGGTTGATTCCCAAGTATTTTATTTTTTTTGAAGATATTTTGAATGGAGTGGTTGTCCTCATTTCCATTTCAGAGGATTTGTCGCTGATATACAGGAATGCCTTTGATTTATGCGTGTTGATTTTATATGCTGCCACTTTGCTGAATTCATTTATTAGCTCTAATAGTTTCTTTGTAGAGCCTTTTGGGTCTGCTAGGTATAGAATCATATCATCTGCAAATAGTGATAATTTAAGTTCTTCTTTTCCTATTTTTATGCCTTTAATTTCTTTCGTCTGTCTAATTGCTCTGGCCAGTGTTTCGAGAACTATGTTGAACAGAAGTGGAGAGAGAGGGCATCCCTGTCTAGTTCCAGATTTTAGAGGGAATGCCTTCAGTTTTTCTCCATTCAGAATGATGCTAGCCTGAGGCTTAGCATAGATTGCTTTTACAATATTGAGGTATGTTCCTGTTATCCCTAGTTTTTCTAGAGTTTTGAACATAAAGGGATGCTGTACTTTGTCAAATGCTTTTTCCGCATCTATCGAGATGATCATATGGTTCTTATTTTTAAGTCTATTGATGTGGTGAATAACATTTATTGATTTCCGTATATTGAACCAGCCTTGCATCCCAGGGATAAATCCTACTTGATCATGGTGTACAATTTTTTTGATATGTTTTTGTATCCGATTCGCCAGAATTTTATTGAGGATTTTTGCATCTAGGTTCATTAGAGATATTGGTCTATAGTTTTCTTTCTTTGAAGTGTCTTTGTCTGGTTTAGGTATCAGGGTGATGTTGGCCTCATAGAATGAATTCGGAAGTTCTCCCTCCTTTTCTATTTCCTGAAGTAGCTTGAAAAGTATTGGTATTAGTTCTTCTTTAAAGGTTTTGTAAAATTCTGCTGTATACCCATCTGGACCTGGGCTTTTCTTAGTTGGTAGTCTTTTTATGGTTTCTTCTATTTCCTCAATTGATATTGGTCTGTTTAGGTTTTCTATATCCTCCTGACTCAATCTGGGCAGATCATATGACTTAAGAAATTTATCTATGCCTTCACTATCTTCTAATTTGTTGGAGTATAAGGATTCAAAATAGTTTTTGATTATCTTCTGTATTTCTGAAGTGTCTGTTGTGATATTGCCTTTTTCATCCCGTATGCTAGTAATTTGAGTTCTCTCTCTTCTTCTCTTCGCTAGCATCGCTAAGGGTCTGTCGATTTTGTTTATTTTTTCAAAGAACCAACTTTTAGTTTTGTCAATTTTTTCAATTGTTTCTTTTGTTTCAATTTCATTAATTTCAGCTCTGATTTTAATTATTTCTTGCCTTCTACTTCTTTTGCTGTTGTTTTGCTCTTCTTTTTCAAGGATTTTGAGATGAAGTATGAGATCATTTATTTGTTGGTTTTTTCTTTTTTTAAGGAATGAACTCCAAGCAATGAATTTTCCTCTTAGAACTGCTTTCAATGTGTCCCATAGATTCCGATATGTTGTGTCTGTGTTTTCATTTATCTCTAAGAATTTTTTAATTTCCTTCTTGATGTCTTCTATAACCCATTGATCATTCAGTAACCTATTGTTCATTCTCCAAGTGATGTATGCTTTTTCCTTCCTTCTTTTATCGTTGATTTTCAGTTTCATTCCATTATGATCAGATAAGATGCATGGTAGTATCTCTACTCCTTTATATTGTCTAAGAGTTGCCCTGTGACATAATATATGATCTATTTTTGAGAAGGATCCATGTGCTGCTGAGAAAAAAGTGTAACTGCTTGATGTTGGGTGGTATATTCTATATATGTCAATTAGGTCTAGGTTATTAATAGTGTTATTGAGTTCTATAGTTTCCTTATTCAACTTTTGTTTGGAAGATCTGTCCAGTGGCGAGAGAGGTGTGTTGAAGTCTCCCATGATTATGGTATGGTGGTCTATTAGACTCTTGAACTTGAGAAGAGTTTGTTTGACGAACATAGCTGCACCATTGTTTGGGGCATAAATATTTATGATTGTTATGTCTTGTTGGTGTATGGTTCCCTTAAGCAGTATGTAGTGTCCCTCTTTATCTCTTTTGATTAACTTTGGCTTGAAATCTATTTTATTTGATATGAGTATGGACACTCCTGCTTGTTTCCGAAGTCCATATGAGTGATATGATTTTTCCCAACCTTTCACCTTCAGCCTATGTATGTCTTTTCCTATCAAATGCGTCTCCTGTAGGCAGCATATTGTTGGGTCTTGTTTTGTGATCCATTCTACTAGCCTGTGTCTCTTAATTGGTGAGTTTAAGCCATTAACATTTAGGGTTATTATTGAGATATGGGTTGTTCTTCCAGCCATATTTGTTTATTTCTGTTACTAAACATGGTTTGTTTTCCTCTTTGATTATTCCCCCCCCTTTACTGTCCTACCTCCCACTGTTGGTTTTCATTGTTATTTTCCATTTCCTCTTCCTGTAATGCTTTGGCGAGGATGTTTTGAAGAGATGGTTTTCTAGCTGCGAATTCTTTAAACTTTTGTTTATCGTGGAAGGTTTTAATTTCATCCTCCATCCTGAAGCTTAATTTCGCTGGATACACAATTCTTGGTTGGAACCCATTTTCTTTCAGTTTTTGAAATATGTTATTCCAGGATCTTCTAGCTTTCAGAGTCTGTGTTGAAAGATCAGCTGTTATCCTGATTGGCTTACCCCTAAATGTAATCTGCTTCCTTTCTCTTGTAGCTTTTAAAATTCTCTCCTTATTCTGTATGTTGGGCATCTTCATTATAATGTGTCTAGGTGTGGATCTCTTATGATTTTGCACATTCGGCGTCCTGTAGGCTTCTAGGATTTGGGATTCTGTCTCATTCTTCAAGTCTGGGAAGTTTTCTTGTATTATTTCATTGAATAGACTTCTCATTCCTTTGGTTTGGAGCTCTGTACCTTCCTGTATCCCAATGACTCTTAAGTTTGGTCTCTTAATGTTATCCCATATTTCTTGGATGTTCTGCTCATGGTTTCTTAACAGTCTTGCTGAGCTGTCTATGTTCTTTTCCAGTTGAAATACTTTGTCTTCATTGTCTGATGTTCTATCTTCTAAGTGTTCTACTCTTTCTGGTAGTATTCTCCATTGAGTTTTTAAGTTGGTTTATTGCTTCCTGCATTTCTAGGATTTCTGTTTGTTTGTTTTTTATAACCTCTATCTCCCTGTATAGTTGATCCTTTGCTTCCTGGATTTGTTTGCGTAACTCGTTGTCGAAGTGATCTTTCATTGTCTGATTTTGCTGTTTAATGTCTTCCTTGATACTCCAGATCATCTGAAGCATGTATATCCTGAATTCTTTATCTGACATTCCATCTGCTGCAGCTGTTACCTCTTCTAAAGTTGCGTTGACCTGCATTGCTTGTGGTCCTTTCTTTCCTTGTCTTTTCATACTGCTTGCGTATCTTTCCTGCAGGTGCAGGCAGCGGCTCTGCTCTCTCCTTATTCCAATTGGGGTGTCGTGGCTACCACGCCGGCAGGTCACTGGGCCTGTTCTGGGAGCTGGCGGCGGCTCTGTTCTGCCCCTACTCCAATTGGGGTGACGAGTGTACCACGCCGGCAGGCCACCGGGCCTGATCCGCCGGTCGGTTGCAGGTTTGCCTACCCTGCAGGCGCGGGAGGCGGCTCTACTCTGCCCCTACTGCAAATGGGGTGACGTGTCTGTCGTACCGGCAGGCCACTGGGCCTGTCCCGCTGGTCGGTCGCAGATCTGCCCACCTTTCGGGCACGGGTGGAGGCTCTGCTCTGCCCCTACTCCAATTGGGGTGTCGTGACTACCCCGCCTGCAGGACGCTGGGCCTGTTCCTGGCACGGGCGGCGACTCTGCTCTGCCACTACTCCAATTAGGGTGGTGTTTGTACCACGCCGGCAGGCTCCTGGGCCTGATCCGCCGGTCTGTTGTAGGTCTGCCTACCTTGGAGGCGCGGGCGGCGGATCTGCCCTGCCCCTCCTACCCCGCCTGCGGACCCCTGGGCCTGATCTGCAGGTTGATCACTGGTCTGCTCACCCTGCGGGCACGGGTGGCGGTTCCGCTCCGCCCCCACTCCAATTGGGGTCACGTGACCACCACACCGGCAGGGCCTGATCCGGGCGTGGGAGAAGGATCTGCTCTGCCCCTACTCCAGTTGGGGTGACGTGTGAACCACACTGGCAGGCCACTGGGCCTGACCCGCCAGGCTGTCACAGGTCTGTTTACCTTGCACGCTCTTTCGTCACAGCGCGAACCGCGGCTCTGCCCTGCCCCTCCTACCACGCCCATGTACCACTGGGTCGCGGGTCTGCCCACCTTGCGGTTGCGGGTGGCGGCTCCGCTCCGCCCCCTCTCCAATTGGGGTCACGCGGTCACCACGCTGGCGAGCCGCTGGGCCTGCTCCGGGCGCTGGTGGCAGCCCGGCTCCTTCCCTCTGGCTCGACGACAAATTGAGGAGACTCGGGTGACTGTGCCTCACCGCCCCTACCAGGAGACCAACTGCTTATGTCACCACTGGTATTGATGAAGTTCCCTCCTCCGCCGCTTTCTGCAGACATCAGATCTCTGCCATGTTGGTATCCTATGCGAATGGCAGCATTTCGTTCCCCTTGCCGGGCAACCAAAGCACCGGGTGAGTCCTGACCGGCCCTCAGCAGGATCCGGACCGAGAAGCAGTTTCCGCGGGCTCCTAGCCCCGGGCCAGGGAAGTTCCGGGAGCCGGAACTCGGCCGCTCCGTGCTCGGTGTAAGCTCCTATAAATGTAAGCTCCAAGAAGCAGTCCCCGCGGGCTCAGTTCCGGGAGCCGTAATTCGGCTGCTTAGTGCTTGTTGTATGCCCTGGTAGGAGCAGGGTCCAAGAAGCAGCCTCCGCAGGCTCAGCAGCCCTGGGCCAGGGCGGTTCCGGGAGCCGGAACTCGGCCGCCCCGCGCTTGGTATTCACTCCGATAAGATCAGGTTCTAAGAAGCCCCCAGGCGCTGAGCCCTAGCAATCTGTCTGCAAGCCGCAGGCGAATTGCAGCCTGAAATTACCTATTCTATGGCTGAATGAGCTGCGGTCAGTCGAAAACAGGGGTGGTGACGTCAGTTTACAAACATGGTGGCTGCTGGCCTCCTCTGTGGTCTGACCGGTGTGGAGAACCGAGATGGACTGCTTCCTTCCCCCGTCTCGAACCCAGAATTCAGCCCTGAGTACGGTGCTTGCGCGGCTGGCAGAAACTGCAGCGCTGTAACCCTGCGTCTCTATCCCAGCGCACGCTGCAGATTCTAGCCGCGGGGCGATTTGCTGAATAAGCAGTGTTACCCTCCGTGCGACAAACCTCTCGCGTTTGAGTCCCCGTAGCTGATCCTCGTGCGATGGAAATCCTTCCTCCAGGTTCCGGAGCACCCCACTATTGCTGGAAATTCCTAACAAGATATCCTTTAGCCGTCCTGACTTGTCATACTCCCACACAGTGAAGCAGCACACGGGGGCAATGCACTCCCCTCGCCGCCATCCCATTATTCTTATATCCAAAAATTATCATGACATTTTAAACTTTATTACTTGGAATGTATAGAGTTACCCATATAAAAACCACATACACAGACTTTTTTATATTTTGTTTTAGTTGACAATGGACCTTTATTTTATTTACTTATATGTGGTGCTGAGAGTCAAACTCGTGTCTCACACATGCTAGGCAAGTACTCTACCACTGAGCTATAACCCACATCCAGTTTTGCAGATTTTAAAGGCCCGATACTATTACTGAGCTTATTAGATAAGTGGGGGGAGGAGAGATGGAAGGAACAAGAAGAGGAGAGGAGAGAAGACAAGACCAAGGGATTAAAATTCCCAAAATCTCAAGATAATAATTTAACCATGGCATGTATCCTAACATTTCAACGATGAAAACATCAAGTGTGAAATACACCTAACACCCATTTTTTGTTAGTCAATGTGAACAATACACAAAAACCTTGCCCTGAAATTAAGTTAACCAAAACCAGTTTCCCCTGCAGTAATACAAATCTCATTGGAGCCCAGGTGTCTGATGTGTGGCTATCTTCACCTGTTGGCCTTCTTGAGTTTGACCCTACACGTTCCTTGGCCATCTGCCCAGAGGCTGTTTGTAATTGATCTGTCCTGCTGCCCTTTCCTTGTCCATTCTTTAAAGTGGTGTTAAGTCATGACAGACAGCCTCAAGGCTGCCCCAGGCTTGTGTTAGGAAGTAGAAGATTAATTCAAATTGCCTAAACAATGAGTTACACAAGACCTTCTTCTTAGTGGAATGTTTTTCATTAGGTATTTTTAAAAATTTCCTCCACTTGATTATTGACACTTCTCATTCACCTGTCTAGCCATACAGGGACATATTTAAGTGCAATGTCTACTGTCTACAATCGCCTAGACTATGGCAGATAGCTTCACTCCTATGGACAGTTCTCGCTCTAACATTCAGGGTGCTCAAGACCCATTAAAGCTGGTTCTAGACACACTAATCATCTGGAAGTATTTGCTTTCTGTTAGCTAAATAACCATTCTTAGTAAAACAAGCCATTAATGAGTCAGCCCAGGCTTAACTGTTTGGGCAAGTCATAACTGGCTAAATAGCTTCTCAGAGTTGTGACCCAAGGATTCAGTGCCAAGGTGAAGGAGATGGTTTTTCTTCTCTGTGGCTTTAGGGACAAAGTTTTAGCCAGCTGGAATATGAAATGAACCAGTAATAGAAACAAAATTTAAAATATTTTTCAATACAAATTCAATTTTTGATTTAAATGAAATTTCAAATTGTCTGCTATTACCATGAGGTTCTTATGATTCTTCAACACCTCATTATGGCTATTTTTAAGGACCTTTCATGTTTTCTCCTCTCCAGCCTCTTACATCTGGAGCTCCACTCTTCCAGGATGTTTTTCTCTCCTCTGACACCCTGAATCCTGAGTCATCTGGTCCACCTATCCAAACTTACCCACCATCAATCAACATCTAATTTATTTCTCCAAAGCTTTCACTGGTGTTTGTAGCCCATATTGAACCCTCTCCCCTCCTTTGTAACAGGCCCATGAAAACCCCAGTCAATGTATGCTACTTCATGCTGTTCTCCAATGATACAGGGAAATCTTGGATGAGGTAAATAACTATGAGCACATTCCTTTTCACCATTCCACAAAAGCCCACATTCTGTATCATGCTAAGTATTTATGAAGTTACACTCAATCAGCACATCTGGAGCTTTGCCATTAAGGTTGCCTGTTTTGTGTTAATCAGAGACATGCTACCATGCCAGGAGGAACCTTCACAAGAAGGAAACACAATGTTTCTAAAAGGAAAACAATTTTATTAATCAAAACCTTCCTATGTATTAATAATCACTACCATTTATTAAACATTGTTAAGACAGAAAACTAAAAATGACCATGTTATAATGTCGGTTGCATTTATTTCAGATTGAATTTTCTGAGAAATACATTTCAGCTATACTGAATATCCCCTGTGCTCCCACTCCTATTACTTTCCCTCCCTAGCCACTAGCCACTACTATATGAACTTGAACTGACTATATTGTTTTATGTCCAGTGCACACACAAATATACACATACACATAATATGGTGATTTGTTACATTAGTAAGCACATCTTCTAGAATTCACACAGTTAGTAAATCTATCCCTTTATTCTGAGCTAATCTGTGATTGGTAGAATTGACATTGGAACAGTTTCATGCTTAAGCTTTAAAAAAGACCAGCTGCTTCTGCTTTTGTACTCCCTGGACCCCTGAAGCCAATATCTGAGAAACTGGTCTGTGTAAAAACTCTTGATGTGTGGAGCTAACCTGGAAAGGGAGATGCCCTAAAACTGCATGGAGAAAAAGCGCTTATTCCCAAGTCCCTGTGGATCCCAGTTCAAGCTGACCTACCAGCCACCAAGTAAACAACAAGAGCAGGAGAATTGTCCAGTGGATTGAGCTTGGATGGTAGAATTGTAGCAAATAAAATATTTGTTCATTTAAGTCACTAAGTTCTTGGGTGGTTTGTTATGCAGCAAAAGACCATCAAAACATAGGCTCATAAACAAGGCATGGTAGTATTTTATGTGGGGTTTTGCTTCAATATGAGTGGCATCAGTGCACATAACATTCTGAAACTTCTTTTTAGCTTTATTAATATCAAAACCATATATCTAGCTCATTCATTTTAATGACTAAATAGTCATCCATTGCATAAGTAACTCAACTTGTTTTAAAAATTGGCTTGTTTCCAAGTTTTCTCTATGGCAAACCAAGAAGTAAAGGAAAATCTGATGTAGATTTTAATAAGCTTTTATGAGAAAGCTTCTCTAAGTTTACATACCCTAATGTTACTAAAGATTTTTCCTGCACCAAGCACTGTATCACTAAAACAAATTTTAGGTAGCTACTAATATACAAATTTTTAGGTAGCCAAATTATACATATTAATTAAAGAGTATAAGAGAAACACAGGCTAAAGGTCATATAGCAAGTTACAGAAATAGGATTTAGACAGGTTTATCTGACTCCAGAGCTCACATTCCCAATCTCTATCTGCTCAGTGTAGTAGCTTCCATGGAGTTATGTTTATTGCTTTTGCTTTCCCCAGCAAAATTATAAATCTTTCAAGAGCTTAAAAGATATTATTTATAATATTCATAATAGCCATCACTTATGAAGTATTTACTGTGTGCCAAATATTGTAAGTAATGTTTGAAGTACTATATTTAATTCCATTTAATGCCCACACAATCTGATGACAAAGGTAATATTTCCATTTTACAAATGAGGAAACTGAGGCAAGAAAAGTTTAAATAACTTCTGCAGAATCATACAGATAGTCAATGGCTAAGCCAAGAGCAAAATCAAGTTTCATGGGACTTGAAGCTTATACAAACAGGGATAGGAAAAAAAATTTGTCTTGAAAAAAAAATTTCTTAATCCTAAAATACAAAATTAGGTAAGAAAGTGAATATTCAGAATGAACTCAGAAAATCAGGACTTCTTACTTAAACTTCAGATATGCAAGTCCCTTTCTTCTAAGAGGGCTTTGGACAATTCTCTTAAAATGCTTACTTAGAAAAGACTTAAGCTTTTAAAAAGACCAGCTGCTTCTGCTTTTGTACTTCCTGGACCTGGACCCCTGAAGCCAATATCTGAGAAACCGGTCAGTGTGAAAACTCTACATGTGTGGAGGCTACCTGGAAAGGGAGATGTCCCAAAACTGCATGGAGAAAAAGAGCTTATTCCCGAGTAAGGGACCTTGAGGCTGAAGCAGCATTAGCTGGTAGTAAATCTACCTCCTGGGCAGAAATGGGATTTAAGCCATGTGGACTCTTCTCCAAAGCCATATCTCAGGTGGCCATATGGGGTTCCTATCATTTAGGGGGCCTGGCAGAGTGCTCAACCCACATCAGTGAGCCATGCCCTTATACACTGCCCACCTTATCCACTCTCCCTGAGGTCACACAGTTAATTTTCTTCATAATATCTACTCCAACGTACAGATCTTACCTGTGTGTCTGTGTGTTTATTGTCTGCTTCCCCCACTAGCACATATACTTTGTGAGACCAGGGACCATGTCCATCTTTGATCCTTGCTGTGCTCTCAATATCCAGAATAGTGCCCAGGGCTAGTTCATAGTATCAGTGGATATCTATTCAATAAAGTAACAAATATTAGCTGAATAAATAAGTTAAAATATTTTTTAAGATAGATCAAAACCTAGAGAATTTATACATATTTTTAAAGTTTATAGGATTTGGAACAACAAACTTGTATAATTTTAAAAACAAATGTACATTTTGAACAGATCATGCATTATATTAAGTTTGTTCTTTTACCAAAATATTCAATATTTCACACTCCAAATTCAATCTATAGTTCTTTTATTTATTGGGGGAGACAATGCATTTAATTATAGATTTAAAGGTTAGAAAACAATACATTTCTTCCACCAAAGATCAGTGTAAATATGTAAACAAGAGTTCTTATCCTTTTCTAAAGTTGTGGTCTAAAATATTCAAGAACTTTCCTTATATTGCTTATTAAAAAGATTTAGGGAAGATGAGGATCATGCTTTCAGAAGTGCGGGACTTCTATAGATATAATTATACACTCACTCAGAACAAATGGAAAGGAATGAAGGTCAGAACCAATAAGCACTAAGAAAAGGGACGATGACCTTTTTTGTCCTTAAATACCATAGGTCCACTAATGTAGCCATAGACGGAATGAGATTTGTGGGGAAGTGCCATCAGACTATGGATCCATGTTAAAAGTTTATTATGTTTAAAAACCTGAACTGTTATTAAGTGTGTGCCTCTCTCTATACCTGGGCTACTGATCAATACATAATAAATGCTACTTCTGCTTTGATAGAAGAAGAAGAGGAAGAGGAGGAGGAGAAGGAGGAGGAGGAGGAGGAATTATATTTATAACATAGTAACCCAAAAGTCACAATACACATTCTTTAGAAATCCATAGACAGCAGTAGCTTTTTTTTCCAATGATTGCTTCATTTTTACATTTTCATAAATGTAAATTTTCCCCCACATGGATAATTTATCTTAACTTGGGAAATCAAAAAAGGAGAAATGTTTCTTTCTGGACTATGAATCATATCAAAGAATTGCATTAACTCTGTTTTATATTTTCCACACTGGTTTATTTGAAAGACTATTTCATTTTTTTATCCTCATTTCACATTTAACAAACATGATTAAAATTCAAAATAACAACTTTGTTTTCTTAAAGTTACATAATTGTTATTGAGGGAAAACACAGACTACATAAAATTATTGTCTGAGATAAATATTTGAGGTTAAAATATCTTTTGTTTTCTTTTCTTCCTTTAAGTATGGCAAAGAAAAATCCTCAAAATAACCATAATTAATGTTTCATTTGGTGATGGTTCACTTCCCTGTTGACTCTCCAAGCATCTTTCTCAGAACAGAGAAGCAAGTCTCTGTTTCTGTTTATTTTGGTTAACAAGATTTCCAAATCTTCATTCAACCCTCTGATGAGTTTTAAGAGCACACTTCCAGTATTGACTTATTTATATTGTTGTCAATATATGGAGCTAATGGGAAGAAAAAAAAAATGTTAGATGCCTTACTCTTTTTTTTTTTTAGTTGTCAATGGACCTTTATTATTTATTTGTTTTATTTATTTATTTAATATGTGGTGCTGAGAATTGAACCCAGTGCCTCACACATGCTAGGTAAGCACTCTACCATGGAGCTACAACTCCAGCCAAGATGCCTTACTTTTAACACCAAAATTAACTCCAGCAGAATCTGAGACTTAAAAGGGGAAAAAAAAGAAATCACAAAAGTACAAAAAGATAATATAGGGGACTTTTACTTCTTAAAATAGTAGATTACATAATCCAACCAACTATTCTGCTGAAAACAAGGCAAAGTATTCTTAAACATACACCTACCACAGGACTCAACTACAACTATTCAACTCCTAGCTATTTACCCAAGAGAAATTAAAATGTATGCCCACTCACAAATGTTCATAGTGATTTGATTTATAAGAGCCAAAAACTGGAAACCCAAATACCCATCTTGAGATGAACAGATAAACAAATTGAGGATACATCTATACAACGTGATACTACTATTTAACAGGAGTGAATTATTGATATATGCAACAACATAGATGAATCTTAAGATAATTACTTTGAATGAAAGAAGCCACACAAAACAGAGTAAAGGCTATTTGCTTTTATTACATAAATTTCTAGAAAATGCAGACCAGTTCATTGTAACAAAAAGTAAATCAGTGGGTACTTGAGGTTGGGGAGTTAGGATGACTCAGAGAGTAGGGAAAAAAGAGATTACCAAGGTCCATGAAGACACTCTGGAGGGTAATGGATATGTTCACTATTTTAATTGTGATAATGGTTTCATGGCTAAATACATATGCAATACAATTGCAATTCCCACTTTTAGAGAAAGTCCAAACTATGTGTACAAAGACATAAACAAGAATAAATCCACGTTAAATATGTGTCAAAACTCAACAAATTATACATTTTAATTATGTACAGTTTACCATATATGGACTACACTTTAATAATTACCTCAACGAAGTTTACAACAATAACTTCAATCCAAACCTCAACATAATAAGTTTACTTGAAAGAATTAGAGAGCCCCAGAAGGCAGTGAAGAATGACACATCAAGATCAAGGAGAAGAAGAGCTAAACCTGGTATTTGGGGTCATCTCTCCCTTTAGGAAGCTCTTTAAATGTTTATTTTAAAAAGAAAAAAATACTGAAAATGAGTGGGCAAGCTATTCCAACTTAAAATATTTGAAAAAGAACTCAGAGAAAGAAATGTACTGAATGAAAAATAAAAATAAGAACAGAAATTAATGAATCTGGAAACAATAATTACTACCATAATGAACAAAACGAAATGTTGAATTAAAAAAAGAGAGAGAGAGAGACAGACTGGCAAGATTTATCAAGAAAAAAGAAATCGTAAAAACACAAATGAAAGAGGAGACGTAAATACAAAGGAAATATACATATTAAAAAAGGAAACTATATACACCTATACATTTGAAAATGACAACTTCAGAAAAATATTACTTACCAAACTAATTAAAGAGAATTTTTTAAAAAAAAACTTAATAAACCCAAAACCACTCAAGTGTTTTAGTAATTAAAAATTAGCTAGCACAATTGCCCATATCTGTAATCCTGGATACTCGGGAGGCTGAGGCACAAGGATCACAAGCTTGAGGACTGCATGGGCAACTTTGGAAGACCCTATCTCAAAATAAAAAATAAAAGGGGATGGGAATGTAGCTCAATGGTAGAGTGCCCTTGGGTTCACTCTCTAGTATCAAAAACAAAAGAAACAAACAAAACTACTTCTTTCTACATATACACACATAAACACACACACAGGCAATGCACAAATAGGCATATATGTGCTACAGACACCAAATCTAAATGGTTTCACAGAAAAGTTCCAGAAAATACCCAAAGAAAAGCTCAATCTCATGTTCCACAATATAGAAAAATAAGACATTCTTATTTATTTAACAAAGCTAATAGTTCATTAATGCAGCTAATATAACATTATATCACAATTAAATAAAGATATGAAAAAGGAAATTTATAGGCCACTCTCACTTCTGAACATAAAAAGTGTGTCAGTGAAAGTCAAAACTAAAGGAAGTCTTTCTTAAAATCTGAGTGTGAAAACTTATTACTGCTGGTTGTCACTGCAACTCTTTGACATGGAATCACTTTGGAAAGAAGGAAACTGATGATTAGAATATCTAGCAAATATGGTATCTCTGATTCAAACCCACACTTTGTTTACTCCTACATCCATGTCCTTAACCAATATGTAATATTGTCTCCCCAGACACTCAGTGCATTTTTTTAAACCTCCACTTTTCTCCAAAAGGATGGGCATTTATTCCACATGATTCTCAGAATTCAATGTAATCTCTGTAATGCCAAAAAATAATAATAATAAATAAAATAAATAAAGTCACATTTAAAAAAAAATCTGAGTGTGTTAAAAACCTCAACAAAACGGAAGATCGGGGAAGGGAGGGGGCAAGGGAGTAGGAAAGATGGTGGAATGAGATGGACATCATTACCCCAAGTACATATATGAAGACACGAATGGTGTGAGAATGCTTTGTGTACAATCAGTGACTTGAGAAATTGTGCTTCATGTGTGTAATAAAAAATGAATTGCATTCTGCCATCATGAATAACAAATTAGAATAAATAATTTTTTTTTAAAAAAAAGCAAAAGTTAAAAAAAATATATCTTGCAAAGAAGGCTACTAACATCAAAAGATTCTTTATCCATCAAATATTTCCGGACTACCTACTGAATGTTAGAATACCAGGTAGACTAATACTAAAGCCAGGTTTATAAAATGAAAACTACTAGCTTTGGAATTAATAATGTAATTAATTTAGTTATTATAGCATTTCCTAATCCCCAACCGAATTATGTAAATCTGAATTTTATGAACTGACCAGGAAACACTTAATTAGTTATCACTGAACCTGAATTAGTTATCATTATCTTTAGTGGGTGTAAGAAAATCCCAATTACAGCAGTTTAACTAAATAAGGGCTTTCTTTTTCTCACATAACTAAAAATACACTGCTTGAGAAACTAAGAGTGAAGCTGTAGCTTCATGAAGTCATCAAGGAAGGGAAGAAACTGGATTTAAGTAAAGAAATTAAAAGACTTCTAAAAGACCATGCCAAGTTGATAGGAATGGAGGGAAGGACAAAGAGAAGAACTCTGCATAATTCTGGTCAAAATAACATGACTGTCTAATAATTTCTTGTTGTTTGACATGGAAGTGATTTGCTTCCAGGTGAATCAATTTCCTCATAGTCTATTTAATGTCCCAGATGTTTCTCTCATGCCTCCCTTCCCAGTCTCCTTTTCCCTTCATTCATGTTATCAGAGTATCTGTCACTCTAACATGCGTCAGCTCAAGTTTTAGCCAGGGCAAAGGGCAAAAATCTTATTGCTCAGAATTGTGTCATATTCCATACCTGGCTATAGGAGAGATTTGTGAATTCTAGTATTTCACTTTTAACCATCATGATTTATAAAGAAAGGAAGAAGGAAACTGAAATAGATACTAAATGAGACTCATTCAGCATCTTCCACACTGCCTTCATAAATGTCTGAAGATTAACTGAATAAAAAAATTTTAAAAAACCTTCAACCAAACCATTTTTATCCTAGGAATACAAATATAGTATATTAGAAAAAAATAGTGTAACTTACCTCATAAAAGTAAGGCAAATAAAGTTATGTGATTCCTTCAATAGCTACAGAAAATGCTTTTAAGATAATATAAACCCATTCATAGTAAAATAATAATAGAAAGAAATATCCTTAATCTAAGAATAAAAATCAGCAACATTTCTAAAAGCAACATCATATTTCATGGTAATTTCTAGTTACATTCTCATTAAAGTAGAAAAGGTATAGTATGCACACTATTCCTGATTCTATCAGGCGTTATACTGGAAGAAAGACCTTACTAGTGTAGTGAAACAAGAAAAAGTATTATAAAGTTTGTAAATCAATTCCAAACTGTCATTATTGATAGATGATGTAATTATCAACATACAAAAATCCAAGAGAATTTACAAACCATTAAGGTTCAGCAAGTTATTGGGATACTAGATTGAAATACAAAAATCAATCACTTTCTATACACCAGAACAAAATAAGCAGCAATAGTAAAATTTTAATATCATATTTTTCACAAATAATAAGTACTAGATGTGACTGAGAACCAAACCTACAATGTATATGCAATACATTGTGGAAAAAATCATAGTACGGTATCAAAGACAGTATGGAAGCCCTGAATAAGTAAGCAGAGAAGCGTCCGTTGTTCATAGATAGGAAGCCTCAATCTCATCAAGAGATCATCTTCCAAAATGAATCCATAAAGGCAGTACAAATCCAATCAAAATACAAAAATATTCTTTATACACTTTGACAACTTGATTCTATAATTCATATGAAAACCAAAAAGCCAAAAATAGTCAAAACCTGAAGAAGAACATATTTAGATCCTGAGCTGTGATTAATACAGAATAGAATTGGTGGAGGGCTAACCAAGTCTGTCAATGAGACTTGGTTACCAGAGATCCCACTATAACAACAAGGGTTAGGGTTTACAATTTTTAAAAACTTAATAATATATCAGAGCTAGTACTAAAAATCATGGGGATAGAAGCAACTAGTCAATAAGTGGCTTGGACTAAGTACTTATTAGAAAACAGTAAAAATTAGATCCTTATTAAATAGCATCTAAAAAATTTTGAGATGAAACAAATCAGAAAAGCAAACATTAAAATTTTAAGACAAAAATATAGAAAATTATATTTGTGACCATAGCTAGGGAAAGATTTTGAAATATACCAAAAGGAAAAACAGAATTTTAAAACCTTCATACATCAAGATACTTTTAACAAAAAGAAAATACAAATCACTTGAAAGAAGTATTTGACTTGCAACTGGCAAAAGATTGGTATTTAGAATATATAAAGAATTCATAGCAGCTTGGCATAGTGGTGCACACCTGCAATCCAAGCTACTTGAGAGGATGAAGCGGGAGGAACATAAACTCAAGGCCAGCCTGGGCAACTTTGCAAAACCTTGCCTCAAAATAAAAAATAAAAAGGGACGTAGCTCAAGGATAAAGCACCACTGCCACTAGGTTCAATTCCCAGCACGAAAGAAAGACATAAAGAAAGGAAGGAAGAGAGAGAGGAAGGAAGGAGGGGAAAAAAAAGAATTTATACCAAAAAATAAAAAGGAAAAGGTCCAAGGTTTAAAGTGAAACAATTCTCTGAGACAAAAGTCTGAACAGCCAATAAAAAAATAAAAATATGACAGTATATTCAATTCTTCTTGAATTTAAGATAATGCAAAATAAAGTAACACTGAAATACAATTTCACTCCCATATAGATTAGCGAAACCACTACAGCCTGCAAAATATTGGTATGAAAAAATTATGAATAAATACATGTGCATTGATAAGATAAAAAGAGGCATAGCAATGATAAGTACAGACTTCAGGATAGTCATGTTTTCTAGAAATGGTGTCAGGGTGGGTTTTATTGTATTTGTTAGATTTTATTTCTTTTTAAAAATATTTTTAGTTATAGATGGACACAATACCTTTATTTTGTTTATTTAGTATTTTTTTTAATGTGGTACTGGTGATCGAATCCAGTGCCTCATGCATGCCACGCAAGTGCTCTACCAACTGAGCCACAACCCCAGTCCCAGATTTTCTTAATGAAAAATTATCTGAAGCAAACACAGCAAGGTATTAGGATCCTGAAAAGCTGTGTGGTATGTACACAGGTTGTAAAGGAGAGAGAGAGAGAGAGTTTTTACCTCTACTCTCTTAGGGATTTCCTACTGGGCCTTAGAATTAAACTGACATGAGAAGGATCAACGGGAGAAAAGTACACAAGTATATTTAGTAGGAGTTCTACATGGCACAGGAGCCCTCACGAGGAAATGAGAACTCACTGGCACAGTGAGAGTTGAACACTGATGTACCTGACTGGATGAGGGGTGGGTGAGGGGTGACAAGGCAAAGGGGCTTGAGCTAATGTGGTTAATTGGGTAGAGAAGTGACAAGGTAGATAAGGGTTAAACAAGATTTGTTTGCATGGATTTCTTCTCTCATCTCAACTTTCTGTCCTTGAATGACAAGAATAATACTTTCCTTCTGGTTACAGGGAGGACATCTTTTACAAGGGAATTTTTATCTCCTGTTTTTAGGAAACAAAAGGAAGGTCAAAGAGACCTTGTTACACTTACTATTTTTTATGTGCCCTTAATTCAAAATGGTCAATGTGCTACAGCAATATATTTTGAGATGATATGGTCTTAATTTTATTAGCAGTTACAGTGATACCATACTTTATGCTTTTTTTTTTTTTTGATACTGGAGATTTAACCCAGGAGTACTTTACCACTGAGCCTCATCCACAGCTGTTTTTATTCTGAGACAGGGTCTCACTAAGTTGCTTAGGGCCTCCCTAAGCTACTGAGGCTGCCTTAAACTTGCAATCCTCTTGTCTTAGCCTCCTGAGCCACTGAGATTACAGGTGTGCACCACAGCACTTGGCACTATACACTTTTTTATATGTTTAAAGGATTCCATAGTCTTAAAAGGAGAAAAAAAATGCAGGCATAGATACTCAATATTTGTCTGGTGACAGGATTAGTGTTAGGGATATGGACAGTGACCCAAATGATCTAGTCCTTAATAAATGAGGATGCATAAATGAATACCTTCAACCAAGAAGCATGGATGACAGCAACAAAGAGGGCTATCAGACATCTTCCTCCAGGTGCATGAGCTTCACAGGGCCTGGATGGAAGGAGAAGGCAGCCTGGTTTCAGCTTTAAATTTAAATACCATCCTTTTTTTATTATTATTATTTATATAAGTTTCCCCAGTCCAGTTAATTGTCAAAGTTCTTTTCATAGGCATTAATCAACTCTGCTCACTCAAGACCCAAAAAGAGAGATCTCTGTTGACCAAGAATTTTGCTCATAGCCATGGGGCATGGCAGTGCTTCTAAAACCGCGGTTGATGGCGCAGCAGCCTGATATTTCCAACCTGAGTCAGCGGTTAAGGGACATCCTGTGGCAATGCTGCAAGAAAAAGGAAATTGGATTCTGTTCTTGTGGATTAATTCCAAGGGAGACACGGAAATCCTCTCTGAGAGGGAATGAATCTGAGCCAATCTAATCATCAAACACAGCCATTCTCAGCAGAGGCCAATGTAGCTCCAAGACCCAGCAGGAGAGCTCCTTTACAGCAGAGCACCCCCCCAAATCTGAATTTGGTATTGCCTAGCAACATCTTGCCAAGACATGTTTATGCTTCTAGTATTTTAGCTACATTATAAATGGTACCCCCATACATCAGTTTAAATTGCATTTCTTATTTACTGGGGTGGAAGATACCAATACTGATCTGTACGGAAAATCCTGGAACAAAGAATGACCTCATCAGCAAAGTAGTTTTAAGCTTTTCTTGCAATGCTTTATGGGTGTGTCCAGCTAGCAGGGCAATGACAGCCAAAGAGACAAAAGAATTATAGCATCTCAAGTAAGTAGAGATGTTGCACTATCCAGAGAAAACGACCATTCATCAAAGGTGTAATGAATTTCAGGATCATTAACATTGTTTTACTCAAGATTTGGGAAAGACTTAGGCACAACCCTTAGTCTAAAGAAAATATCAGCTCAAAGGACCAATCATTACAACATGGTTTCAGCCTCTGAGATCTGGGGGGAGGGGAGATTAACGTGAGCCATTTTAAGAAAATCAATAATTAAATAACTGCAAATTTGGATTTCTCAATATGATTTAAAACCTTTGTAGATGGGCTTTTAGAAGATATTCAAGGGAAGAGAATTAGGGACAAGAGAGCGGGAGAGAGAGGGATATGGATAAGAACTCGCCCTAGCCAAGAAGAGTTGGCCAGGCTTGTCATCAAAAAATTGGAATCTGGTGTAGAAAACAGAATCCAAGAAAACACACAAGCATATAATGGTTTGGGGAGGTGATAAGATCTTTTTTGTGCTCACTTCAGCAGCACATGTACTAAAATTGGAACGATACAGAGAAGATTAGCATGGTCTCTGTGCAAGGATGATATGCAAATTCAAAAAAGCATTCCATATATTCTTTTTAAATCTTCAAATTCACTCTTACCAAATTTTGTAGGGTGATTAAAATATATTAAATAAAGAATGAGTAACCAAAAAAAGTCAATAATTCTGTGTAGCTTTATAATCTGAAACTAGAATCCATATAAAAGAGCAAAAGACCACGAACAAGTCAATACAAATTTTAAGTCAAACAAGTAAATTTTCCACTCATATTTGTCAAGACTTATTTAAAAGTTATGTTAAAGAGACTGTGAGATTTCTTGAAGGTTAGGCTAACAAACGAATATAAGAAAATACAAAATGCAAACCTTGTCCATGCGATGGTGGAAACTTGAAACATACAAAGGTGGTACTGCATTCCAATCTGGAGGAAAGGATGAATTTGTTCAACAAATATTATTAGAACAAGTAATTACCAAAGCATTAAAAAATAGACTCTTGGGCTGGGAAGATAGCTCAATTGGTACAGTGCTTGCCTTGCACGCACAAGGCCCTGGGTTCAATCCCCAGCACCACTAAATAAATAAATAAATATAGACTTCTCTATCTCGCATCACCTGCAAAAATAAATTCCAGGTCAATTATGTGAGCTGGGCATTGTAGTGCATGCCTGTAATCCCAGCAATTTAGGAGGCTGAGGCAGGAGGCTCACAAATCAAGGCCCTAAGCAACTAAATGAAACCCTTTCTCAAACTAAAAAAGGCTGGAGATGAGGCTCAGTGGTAAAGAGCCCCTGGGTTCAATCATCAGTACTAAAAATATATAAATAAATGAAGAACTAAACATGAAGGATAAAATTTGTAGAAGAAATTATAGACTCTCTTTATCATTTCACAGCAAGAGAGAATTTCTTCAAATAAAAACATACAAAGAAAAATTACATACTCTTTAAAAAAGATAAATTTGGCCATATTAAAATTTAAGACTTTAACAAATAAAAAAGACTGGAAGAAGATATAATCCCTATATTATTAACCAAATTAAATGTTAAGTATTTAAAGTCAACTAAATATTTAAAATCTTATACGTCAATAAGAAAAAGGGAGGAAAGCAAAAAGATAGACAACACAAATAAGCAGATCCTTCAGAGAAGAGAAAAT
Organism: Marmota flaviventris; assembly: GCF_047511675.1. NCBI lineage: Eukaryota > Metazoa > Chordata > Mammalia > Rodentia > Sciuridae > Marmota > Marmota flaviventris. Next base: position 41,753,192 of record NC_092512.1, on the reverse strand, counting down.
CCACATGGCTTATTAAACATATTCAAACATACCTATCCTGTCTATTAATCTGGAAAATTTAAAAATAATATTTCCTTTGTCATCCAGATTGAAAATTTTAAAGCTGGTAAGTGCTAAGTGTTGGCAAACATGTTGAGAAACAAGAGTTGTCACATCTTGCTGGAGTATACCTACTTTACAGAACAATTTGGCAACATCTAATAAAGATGAAGATGCCCAGTCAATCTGCTTCTAATATGCACTAGTAGTTTTGGTGCAGCAATGTATGTAATAGCAGAATTGGAAATAACCTAAGTGTCCATCAACAAGAGAATGAGTGAATGAATTGCGGTTTATTAACCCACCGTCAAAATGAAAGAACTCGAGCTGCACGATCCAGATGAGTGAATCCTGAAAATATAATAATAAGTGAAAAAATCATTTGAAAACATATATCCATACTTGCTTATTTTTACATACAAAATTACCATGAAATTTTAAAATAAAAACAGATTTCTTTTATTTTCTTTTTAAAGACCTGTAAAAATGGGCAAAATGTTAAAACAGGATTACAGCATTACCCTGATGTCAAAGCACAGGGTTAAAGAATAATCTCCCCTCAAAAAATGGTGCTGGGGACACTGGATATCCACATGCATGAGAATAAAGTTGAACACTTACCTAACACCATATACAAAAAATACACGGAAGGTATCAAATGTAAGGTACCTAATATAAGTAAGGCCCAAATCATAAAACTCTAAGAATAAACAGGACAAAAATCTTGACAACATTGAATTTGGCAATGACTGCTTGAAAATGACACCAAAGGTTGAAAGAAAATAGAACAATTGTACTTCAGGAAATTTTTGAACTTTTATGTGTTAAAAGATAATAGCGACAATAAAAAAGGTAGCCCTCAGAGTGGGAGAAAATATTTGCAATCATATAACTGATAAGGGATTAGGATCCAGAATATATACAGAACTCCTAAAACTCAACACCAAAAAACCCAATAGGCAAAGGACTTGAATAAACATTTCTCCAAAGACAAATAAATAAGTGGCCAATAAGCACATGAAAAGATGTTCAACATCATTAATTATTAGGGAATGCAAATCAAAACTACAAAGAGATACCACTTCACATCCTTTAGGATGACTGCTACAAAAAAAAAAATCAAAACACCAGAAAACAACAAGTGTTGGCAAGGATACAGAGAAACTGGTCTATTTATGTGTTATTCATAGGAATGTAAAATGGCACAGCTGCTGTGGAAAACAGTATAACAGTTCCTCAAGAAATTAAAAAATAAAACTACCACATGAGCAAGAAATTTCACTTCTGGTATATACCCAAAAGATTTGAAAAACAGAGTCATTTGTACTCCTGTGCTTATTAGCAACATTATTTACAATAGCTAAAACATGAAAGCAACACAAATATCTACCTACAGATGAATAGATAAGCAAAATGTAGTACATCGTGTTAGGTAAGGGTTCAACTTTATTCTCATATATACACAATGGATTATTATTTAGCCTTTAACAAGAAAGAAAAATTTGACACATGCTACAATATGAATAAATGAACCTTGAGAACATTATGCTAAGTGAAATAAGCCAGTTTTCTCTCTCTCTCTCTCTCTCTCTCTCTCTCTCTCTCTCTCTCACACACACACACACACACACACACACACACACACCATATAAATCCACTTATATGAGGTACTTAGAGAAGTCAAAACCATAAAGACAAATAGTTGAATGGTGGTTGCCAGAAGTTGAGAGGAGGGAGTAGTTATTGTTCAACAGATACAGAATTTGTTTGATAAGGTGCAAAGTGATATGGAGATGGGTAATGGTGATGGCTGCACAGACTATGAATGTATCTGATACCACTGAATTACAGACTTAAAAAAAGCATAAGATTGTAGAGGTTGGGTGCATTGCAACACAACAAAAAAAAAATTGGAAAAGAAAACTTAAGGGAGATGGGCAACATGCTACAGTTAGTAGTCAGGAAGATCACTCTGAGAAGGTGATGACGGAGTGCAGACGTAAACGAGTCCATGAATCCAATGATGATTAGAAACATTTTCTTCTATATGAAGAAAACAACGAATTTTCTACAAACATAAAAGAAGACATGAATATCTGGAGAGACATTCCATATTCCTAAATTAGCACTATAAATAAATTATTTTTCTCAAAATTAATTGACAAAATAATCCTAAGACACATTTGAAACATAATTAAGAAAGAATAACCAATAATATATTGAAAAAGAATGGCACTACAGATAAGTTGCCTACTAAATGTTAGCAAATTTTATAAATCCATGGAAAATCCACTGTTCAAGAATAGACAAATTGATAGAAAAAAAAAATTCAGAAGTATACCTATAGAAAATAGGTGACATTTCATATCAATGAGGAGAAAAATGGATCATTTAAGTGTTGTTGATACAATTGGACAATCATTTTCTTTTTCATTTTTTTTTTAGTTATAGGTGGACACAATACCTTTACTGTATTTTTATTTGGTGCTGAGGATTGAACCCAGTGCCTCATTCATGCTAGGCAAGCACTCTACCTCTGAGCCACAACCCAGCGCTGGGCAATCATCTTCTAAAACTTAGATTCCTAACTCATGCCTCACACCAAAATTACAAATAATAGAAAATAACCATCTTGGAATCTAGATATAAAAAAAAACTAGAATATCATCAGTTCTCAAAAACTATATAGCAAATGATCAATAAATTAATGAGACATAGAGCTCCTTACAAAAGAAATGAAAGAAGTTCTCTTGTATTTTACTATTTGTTTGATTCATCATTTGTCCATTTAAGCCAATTATATTGAGCACTTGCTTGGTGCCAGTATCATCCCAAAGTGTAGTAATAATGGAAGGCTCAGCATGTCCTGAGATGTCAATCACGTTTCTCCACAGTAAGAGCTCTATCCAGGTGCAACTTGTGGGTAGATCCTCTTTTACTTACAAGGTATTCCACATCCTCTAAGTCTCAGTTATTTGTTCCCTGCATTTGCAGAGCCCACATGTCATCTGCTGGTATAGTATTATTAGAAAAGTGTGACTTTTCTATCTCATCATCCTCAGGAGCACAAGCCCTTTCCCACCCTAGAATCAGAAAAAAAAAAAAAAAAACAGGCTCAGAGATAGGGAAGCCCATGAGACTAAGGCACTCAGAGGAAAAGCAACATCCAGGTCAAAGCATGACTGTGGACCATGTGAAACTCTCCACCTGGGCCTCCAAGGCACTTCTTCGAGAGTCAGATGGGTCCTGCTGGTGCCTCAAGGCTGGCTTTCATCAAATACTGCAGCAGCTGGAAATTTCTCTTTATGGACACTTTCACAGGAATAAAATTAGCAACCCAAACATATATTTTCATCTCCTACTTATTAAATAAACATTGTTTTTGTGTTTTCAAAGCCATTTGACAGTCAAAAAAAATCCTTTAATAAAGTTCATGGAGGAGAATTGAAAAATTGGTATTGGAGGTCTCCCAAAACAATCACAATAAAATAAGGAATGATTCATTCTATGTAAAAATCAGTTTATTAAACCTATATTCATCTCACAACAAAATTGGAAGTTAGTAATTAAGATGTCTGATTCAACAGATAATATCCATTAATTTTTAAAATGTTTGTTCACTTTTTATTTGATTTATAATTTAATACCCACCCATCCATCCTATCCATACAACCCATATGGAAAAAAAAATGAGTGTAAAACGCTGGCAACATAAGAAAATAATACTCTTGGTCATATTGATAGCTCAAATGATTTGCCAATATTTATAGCTCTCATAATGGCAGCCTGTGATTTGAAATCTTACAAAAACAGGAAGCTTTGTGCCTTATGACATGCCTAGAATTCATAAGAAAACTGTGATCTGTTGCTGCCGCCAGCAGGTTATTCTCACTCCTTTGCTTTTGCTTTTTGTTTCTTTTCTAACTTATCTACAGATATTTCTCAACCACCAAATTATTTAGCCAGGACAATTAATTAGATAAAATAACAAATGTCTTTCTCACAGATATCCTCAGTAATGGTCACTTTTTCAAAATCTACAATACATACCCTTTCTTTTCTTTTAGAAAAATGACTCATCTTTTTCCACATTTTCTATTGAATATATTTATTAATAAGGCCTCAGTCCTTGCTTTTTTGAGATCATGTTCCTGGTAAATATATCTTAATATGAGAATAAGTGATCCTGGCATTAAACAACTGAGGCTCCCAGCCCATCACACTGATGATTGCTGCAAGATATTCCTTAAATCTTCATTCAGCATGTGAATCTAAGTCTGGTGCATGCAAGAGAGTTTTAAAGCCATGTCAACCTGAAATTAGATGCAACATGTACTTTGAATTAGCATTGTGATCTTGGAAGTATTTACATTTTCTAAGCCTGAAAAAGTTTCTTCCCCTGCAAGATGGGAATAATAATATAATATCATCTAAGTTTGGGGATTATCTAGAGGAATAATGAAACAATGCATATAATGGTTTAATAAAATGTCTGACACATAGAAAGCAATTGATGAATGATTCATTATTACAATTATAAAAAAGTGCAAAATTTAAGTGACTTCCATATAATTCATCAGGATAGTTTTGACTAAAACCTCCAGATATGCTGATTCAAAGCCAAGGACTTGGACCATCATATTGCAATGATGCTGACTTTCTATTTACCTAATTAACATGAAAGCTCTGGTTTCCTTGGGATAAATACAAAATTGCTGCAAATATCACTTTTCAGCTACTCTTCTGACATTAATATTCAGAATATTTAAGGAACTAAAAAATTCACACACACACACACACACACACACACACACACACACACACACACAAAATAACCCAACCAATAAATGGGCAAATGAACTAAACAGACATTTTTCAAAAGTAGAAACGCAAAAGGCCAACAGATAGATGAAAACATGTCCAACACCCTTAGCAATCAGGGAAATACAAATCAAAATTACACTGAGATTTCATCTCACTCCAGTTAGAATGACAGACATCGAGAATACGAATAATAAATATGGGTGAGGATGTTGGGAGGAAGGTAAACTCATGCATTGTTGGTGGAACTGCAAACTAGCACAGCTTTGGAAAACAGGATGAAGATTCCTCAAAAGACTGAGAATGAACCCACCATGTAACAAACTATCCCACTCCTTGATATTTATCCAAAAGAACTCACAGCATACTATAGTGATACAGGCACAATAATATTCACAGCAGCACAATTCACATTAGTCAAGTTATGGAACCAGCCTAGATGTCCATCAATAGAAGAATAGATAAAGAAAATGTGATTTATATGTATGTATATAAGGGCAATCCTGTACACACACACACACACACACTAGAGTTTTACTCAGCCATAAAGAATGAAATGTGTAATTTGCTGGTAAATTAATGGAACTGGAGAACATCATTCTGAGTGAAATAAACCGGACTCAGAAATTCAAGGTTGAACATTTCTTCTCATATGTAAAAACTAGAGAGAAATAAGGAATTTATTTTTAATAAAGAAGATCTTATGAATATGGAAGGGAGAACAGAGGAGTAGAAGAAAGGGCTCAAGTGGGAGGGAGGAAGAACAGAAAATGGGAGGAACTGTGGAATGAAATTGGCCAAAATATATTATGTGCATGTGGGAATACATCACCATGAATCACACTTTTATGTATAACTATAATGTGCCAATTAAAAAATAAATCATTAGGCAGGCACAGTGACATAGACCTGTAATCCCAGCTACTCAGATGGCTGAGGCAGAAGATCATAAGTTCAAAATCAGCCTCAGCCGTTTAACGAGGCCCTAAGCGACTTAGCCAAACCTTGTCTCCAAAAAAAAAAAATTTAATTTAAAAAAAAATGTGGCTCAGTAGTAAACCACTCTGGGGTTTAATCCCCAGTATCAAAATAAATAAATAGATAATCAGAAGGAAGACAAATAGCGTATATGAAGGGGATAGGGAAAGGAGGAAAAGAGGGAAGGGAGCATACTGGGACTTAAATGGAGCAAATCACATTATATACATTTGTGAATATGTCAAAATGAGCCCCACAACTATGTATAACTATAGTGCACTAATAAAGAGCAACAAATTAGTTAAAAAGTGATGTCCTTTATAAGCCCAGAACTATACAAATCAGCAGATCTACTGGATATCCCTACAACAGCTAACAATTTTCTTCCCATTGGATGACAAAAGTGGTATTTATTTTTCTTTTTTCTTTCTTTCTTTCTTTTTTTTTTTTTTTTTTTTTTTTTTGGTACTTAGGATTAAGTACCAACTTAGGGAGTTTTACCAATGAGCAACAACCACAACCCTTTTAATTTTTTTCTTTTCAGACAGCATCTTGCTTAGTTGCTTAGGGCCTCACTAAGTTGCTGAGTCTGGTCTTGAACCTGCAATACTCCTGCCACAGACTCCCAAATCACTGGGATTACAGGTTTGCTGAACTGTGACTGGCAAAAGTGGTGTTTTCATGGTACCATTTCTTATAAAAAGTAAGTACATGAGATTTCTGTCTCAGTTCTGAAATATTCTACTTTTGCTGAGCTTTAGGGAAATAAAGCAGTTGTGCATTACTTGTTTCTGTCAACTGACATCATAAAATGTGTTCACGGTGGAAAATAACCAGAGGGTCACTCCCAGTGCAATTAGTAAGAATGATTCCTAGTCTAGGTTAAGGTCTAGTCCAAAATCATAAATCCTCTTTGTTTGAGATTGATTGGTACTGATTTCTCTAACATCTCACTGACGAAGTGTCCATGCAGTGTAAGACAGTACACTGTGAATTTCTCATCTAGCCTTGTTGCTAAAGATTTGTAGATTCAGGAGTTGGGAAGACCAGCAATGGCAAAGAAAGTCCACTTTACTTACAGAGAGAGGGGGTGAAGTGTTTGTACATCAATAATAATCTCACACAGGTACCTTGAAAACATTATCCCATAATAGATTCTCACTCCATTAATTGGTCACTCCCATGATTGCCCTTTCTATTTGAGCAAGTTATCATTCTGGACCTGCTGTCTCATCAAATGTTAAATCACACATTAATTGTTCCTATGTCTGCAATGCAAGCATCTCTACAGACTTTTCCACATTTCAGAAATTAAATTATTACATGGAAACTAAATATAGGAACTGAGTGATTTCCAAGACTAGAGAGGGAATTTACAGGATTTGTGTACCCAACTAACTTCATTATAGGGACTAGAGTTTTATAAAAGGTCATAGGTCATTCGCAAGTGTTAGAAGTTCTGGCAATTGACCTAAATCCCCTCAATTGACCTATAACCTCTTGGTATAGAGACACCAGAGTTTCCTTTATTGCTTATTATGTTTTTAAGGCTCTAGTTCTGCACAGTTAATGTTAGGACAAAGTGAAGAGAAAATGAATGAACAGCAATGCTCTTTGGCGTCAGCACTGATCCACTGCTGAACCTCATAGTTTTTTCCTGAATGCCTTTTTTTAATATTATTTTAGTTATATATGGACACAATATCTTTATTTTATTCATTTATTTTTATGTGGTGCTGAGGATCGATCCCAGTGCCTTATGTATTCGAGGCAAGTGCTCTACCACTGAGCCTCAACCCCAGTCTTTCTGATTGCCTTTTAAGGACATAACCACACACCTAAGAATTTTGTCTGTAGAGACAATATGACAATTTATATAACCATCCTCAAAAGCTACTTCTAGTATCTTCCCTAGGAAGAGTACTCATGCATGGCCTTCTCCTGTCCCACATTCCTCCTTGTTTTCATCAAAGGTTAGACACCATTGGTCACTCCTTATTCCAATTCAATTCCCCCAACAAGTTGTTGAGCATCTACTCCCTATGTGCCAGGCCCTAGGACACCAGGACAGAAACTGAGGCAGAAGTATGTTTGGCATTTAAGGAACAGCAAGGAGGAGAATGGGAATGGAATGAGAAGGAGATGAGGTCAGACCATGTCAGGACTACAGCCATTATTGGGACTTCAATTTACACTCTGAGTGAGGGAAGAATGAAGTTTGGTTGGGTGGTGGGGAGTTAATATTTTTTTTCTCTTGGTAGTTAAGAGCAAAATTAGCAAGTAACAAGTACTTAAAAGAGTCCCCAGTTTTAGGTCTCATGTGTCCATCACCCTGGGCATTTGTCAAATGGCCTTCTACCGACACCCCTAGGTGCCTCAGGATTGAACCAGAGTTCGAGAGTGGCCCCTAGCTTGTTCTTGTGAATTAGTGCATGAACTGGGATCTGAACAGGAGCTTTGGTCCCACACCATTCAACACTTTCTTGCTTTCTTAAACTTGCATACTTTTAGAAATGTTGGGCCTGAGCAGGACAGTAGCTGCTCAAAGGGATACACTAAGTTCCTCATGCCAGCTGGGATGCCCTTGGCTGCCAGAGCTATGGGTCTTCCCCATGGCCTTTGGACCATGGTATAACCTGTAAGCTGACTGAACTTAGCTTGGCTTTGGAGTAATCTCAGGAATGAAGAACAGAGCATCATTCATAGCAGCCTCAGTACCACCTTGTTTGCTGGCCCCTGAGTTAGAAACTGATTTCCCAGGCCAACTCTGGGGGGAAATTTGGCTATATTTCCATCTTGATAGTGTTTAACGAGACCTCCTGATGAAATACAAGGTTCCTTCTTGATAATTTCCTTTGATGGCAGAGGGTCTGAATGAATAAAGGGAGCAAGATTACAGCATCTGGCTCCATCTAATAAAGTTGACAGTGTCTGCTTTGCCAGTGATTGAATTTTAAAATACAAACAGGATTCAGAGAATTAAGGTTAATGTGACACCCTATTGCGATGGTTATTGCTTACAGTAGGAAACATCATTACCGTGTTAACATTTCCAAAGTGCTAATGTAAGCCACAGGCTATTAGCATTACTGCTACTCTCATTATGGGATTAAATAAGTCATATAAATGATAACACTCAGTCTAAAACTTGAAAATAAATTCTACAGTGCCAAAAAAGAAAGAACAAAAACTTTAATCTACATGTATATCAGCCTCCTTTGCAAAGCCCTATAGTAAATAATTTTTCCAAAAGTTATGGTGGACCATACTCCCCACCATCCCCAGTTGCCTAGGGAATAATTCTACATGTATTGATACTTATTAGGATTCTGCCCACCATCCATTATGAGAGGATATGGTTCTTCCAGTGCAGAGAGCTTCATTCATATAACTCCTGGCCTCCTTTGTTCCTTTACTCACCACATCCCTTAGGAGAAGTGATATCTAATTGGTAAAGTTATCCAAAACAACTAACAGGCATAGAGTAAAAGTGTGATTTGCAATTTTGAGGATAAGCCCTTAAGGGGAAGGTTTGTCGTTCTCTTTTCTGTTAACTAAAATGCAGAAGTGAGTGCTGGAACCAGTCTGGGCAACAAGGTGGAAGCCTCATAATAAGGACTGAGAAAGATGAGCTAAGAGTTTTTTACCTGAGAAGTCAACCTCTATCTCATTTTTAAGCCCCTATATTTTGAATTCTTTTACCATCATAGCCAGAGAACAGAAGCACGAAGTCCAGAAACACTGGGGGCAAGGGCTCAGGCCAGGAAAAATCCACTAGAGCGATACCCAGAGGAATAAGTTACCGTAAAAGAATAAGGTGATAAAATTAAAAATCAAAAGAAGGCTTGGGGTGGTTGTGTACCTCTATAATCCTGGTGACTCAGAAGGCTGAGGCAAGAGGATCCCAAGAGACTGTCTCAAAATAAAAAGAGTGCAGATGTAGTTTAGTGGTTAAGTGACCCAGAGTTCAATTCTCAGTGCCAAAAAAAAAAAAAAGGAAATATGCTTGATCTGGGTGAAAGAGAATAAACAAACAAAAGAAAATTAAAAAAATTTTTTTTGAACAGAAGGTAAATAAATAGAAACAAAATAAAGATTTGGGGAACCAATCTAACAAATCATGATTTATATTTATATACTAAGATTTGTATTCATGCACATACAAAGGGCCCACATTAATACTTGTAAATCACTCAGGAAAGTCCCTAGCACATAATGAATACTACATAATGGCTAATAACTAAAAATAAAATAAATACGGTAAACAAAATAAATAGTGTATGCTTAATTTTGTGTCAACTTGGCTGAGTTATTTGCTCAAACACCAGTCTAGAGGTTACTATGAAGGTATTTCTTTTCTTTTCTTTTCTTTTTTTAGTTGTAGGTGTACACAATATCTTTATTTTATTTTTATGTGGTGCTGAGGATCAAACCCAGTGCCTCATGCATGCTAGGTGAGCACTCTACCTCTGAGCTAAAACCCCAGCCCACTATGAAGGTATTTCTTAAATGTGATTAACATCTACCACTGAGGTAAAGCAGGCTACCCTCTGTAATGCCAGTGAACCTCACCTACACAGTCATTCTCCTTCCCTTGCGACTGGTTTACGCAGAAAATGAGAGCGACCACAATGATAATGATTTGTCTGAGCCCTTGAAGCAAAATGCTTATAGGTATATTTCTTTTTAAGGACAATGAAAATATTCTGGAATAAAATAGTGGTGATGGATTTATAACACTGTGAATAACTAAATCCCACTGAATTGTTCACTTTAAAATTATTAATTTTATATCATATGAATTTCATCTCAATAAATTATCTTTACTGGTAAATTTCATGTTATGCAAATTTTCAAATAAACAAACAAAAAGGAAATATCTCCACCTCCTTCTTCCTGGGAATGAGGCTTCTTATAGGAGGCACAGAATCTCCCCACTGCCTCCTATTACTCAGGTAATATTTCCTCGTTGGCAGAGTTTAGGTTTGGGCTTTTTTTTTTTTTTTTTTTTTTGGTGGGTGGGTACACAGGGATTGAACTCAGGGGCACTTGACCACTGAACCACATCCCTAACCCTATTTTGTATTTTATTTAGAAACAGGGTCTCACTGAGTTGATTAGTGCCTCGCTTTTACTGAGACTAGCTTTGAACTTGCAATCCTCCTGCCTCAGCCTCCCCAGCCACTGGGATTACAATCGTGTGCCACTGTGCCCAGCTCGGAGTTTAGTATTAACAAACACTATTGGGTAACAGGTATGAAGGCAGGTCCACCAGATAAGCTGTTATAAAAGGGATATTTTGACCTCCATGTTTATTCCCCAACCTTAGCATGAGACAGAGCTAAAAGAAGCCAAGGGCTAATGGCTCCCACTAACTAAGGCTGTTCACACCCAGTCTGTCTCACATGACTACATGTATCTCAAGTAGACAGGGACTGGGACATTTGGAAGCCTTACCTGGAAATCATAAAATGCATTTGGCATTGGTAATTAGTACTTTCTTGTTGCCAATTCTGTATGCTTTCTTAAAGACGTAAGCTTAAAGCCAGGTGCAGACCATCGCATCTTGTGAGTTGACTAGCAATCTAAGCAGAATAGGTGAGACAATCAAATCAACTGCATCAACTATAAACTACCATTTCTATTGTTCTGTGACAGGATAAACATCTATGTGCAAATATCTCCATCAAGATGAAAATTAACAACAAAGATGAAGGAAAAGATGTTGAGATGGGCTTCTACCTCCACCCAACATTATGTCCCAACTCTCTCCACATCCATCCTATAAAATGGCTCATTCTTAAAAAGGAAGCTGGGTGGCAGCTATTCCACTCCTCGGACTATACCCAAAGGACTTAAAAACAGCATACTACGGTGACACAGCCACATCAATATTTATAGCAACTCAATTCACAATAGCTAAACTGTGAAACCAACTTAGATGCCCTTCAATAGATGAATGGATAAAGAAACTGTGGTATATATACACAATGGAGTATTACTCAGCATTAAAAGAGAATTAAAAAAATAAAAAAGGAAGCTGAGTGGGCTGGGGGTCTAGCTCAGTTGGTAGAGTGCTTGCCTCGCATACACAAGGTCCTGGGTTCAATCCCTAGCCCACAAAAAAAAAAAAGAAGAAGAAGAAGAAGAAGCTGGGTGTTCTCTGCTTCTGGTAAACCTTCCCAGAACCCAAAAGTCATTTTAGGTGCCCTTCTCTTGTGATCTCTGAGTTGCTTGTGCACAATTGGTTGTACACATTATGTGTACAACCAGACGTGAAAAATTGTGCCCTATATGTGTACTATAAACTGAAAAGCATTCTGCTGTTCCATATAACAAATAAGAATAAAAAAATTAATTAATTTTTAAAAAGATTGTGGTTCTCAAAATGGGAGATGTTTTCCTATTCCCCCTCTTTGGATTGTGGCTTGGAGACTTTGGATGTCCCTTGCTTCAAGAACATGCTAAGGAGATGGAATTAAACATTGTAGCAATCTGAATTCAGGCAGGGAAACTAACAATAGTCTAGGCAGAATGTGATTTAATGTAGGACCTTCATTGGAAGGTTTGAAGCAGGTTTGAGAAGGCTATTGTTAGGTTTCAGGGTCTCCCCAGTGTGATTCAAAATCAGGAAATGGGGCCTTGGTTTTAGCTCAGCACAGTGATAGAGTGCAGGCTTAGCATGTGCAAGGCTCTGGGTTCGATCCCCAGGAGATCCCCTACCTAGAAGAATGAGTGAATTTCTCCATCAGATGGTTAAATCATACAAGTTTTAAAATCATTTGGGATACCTAGGCATCCTAGATCTAAGCTGAAAAATAAGGAAGATGCCAACCAAATATTTCTAAATTGCTAGGCTCAAGAAATTCATGATTTTTTTATGTCTAAAAAATTTACAAAATTATGTTATATTTAACCCTTGCATTTTCAAGTAAATGTAACAAACTCCAATAGGGAATTCCACATACATTGTTTGTTTGTTTTTTTAAAGAAAAAAAGAATAATAAAAGCTGAATTCTGAATTGGTATTGATTTTATGGACAAAAAAAATAGTCTTAGAAATGGAAATTTGTTATGGCTCGAGGCAAAAAGCATAATCTAGCTATTAAAAAAGTGCCACAGGAAACTAATCTAAACCAAGAAAATCTGTATCATACAAGGTACAACAAAATAATATCCCTTCGTACCAAGCCATATTGAATCCTTCCTTGAACACCAACAACAGCATGCCTACAAACCCCTCTGGGATCCAATAGTGATTTAGAAACAAATTAGAGAAACAGTGCCATCTGCTGATTATACATACTGTTTTGCTGCAAGTCATAGAATTTCAATCTTGTCAATATCTATATATTAAGTTGCCCAGGCAGCATAAACTAGAGGCCATGATTATACAACTCAAATAAGTGCCAGCTGGGTTTTCTTATTTGCTTCTTTATCATACACCCTGTTACAGGGATGGATAGAGGATGGTCCATCCAAAAGTTAAATTACGTGCATCAGATCTGTTCACATTTTAATTAATCATTAGCGATTCAGTCCTAACGAGAACATGATTGAAATGTATTTATATTGTCATTTAGAACAGGAATATCATCACATAAAACTACATGAGAGGTATATTTATATAATTAGGAATGAATTATGTGACTCAAATTTATTGCCAATTGATAACTTTTGTCAGTTCATGCAGTAGATTGATAGAAATCATGTAAGCAGCAAAGAAGAGTCTACATTTTGGGTGCTTTTTTTTTTTGAGTCGAGCACAAACTATGCTCAGCAATTGGCCTAGGAAGTACTTTGAAACTGAGCAAGATGGTTAAAGAAAACAAAGAGGTGAACTACTGTGCTCACTTTGGCAGCACATATACTTAAATGGGACCAATACAGAGAAGATTAGCATGGCCCCTGTGCAAGGATGACACATAAATTTGTGAAGTGTTCCATATTTTTACATACATGTCAAATAGAGCACTAATCTCCAAGATATACAAAGAACTAAAAAAACTTACCACCAAAAAAAAAAAAAATAAGAACCCAAACAACCCAATCAATAAATGGGCTAAGGAGCTGAACAGACACTTTTCAGAAGAAGATATACAACAAATATATGAAAAAATGCTTAACAACTCTAGCAATTAGAGAAACGCAAGTCAAACTACTCTTAAGATTTGGCCAGATGCAGTGGCGCACACCTATAATCCCAGTAGCTCTGAAGGCTGAGACAGGAGAATCCTGAGTTCAAAGCCAGCCTCAGCAACGACGAGGTGCCAAGCAACTCAGTGAGATCCTATCTCTAATAAAATACAAAATTAGTATGGATTGGTCTGGGGATGTGGCTCAGTGGTCAAGTGCCCCTGAGTTCAATCCCCAGTACCAAAAAAAAAAAAAAAAAAAAAAAACTATTCTAAGACTTCATCTCACTCCAGTCAAAATGGCAGTTATTAAGAATACAAGCAACAATAAGTGTTGATGAGGATGTAGAGAAAAAGGCACACTCTTATATTGCTGGTTGGACTGCAAATGGTGCAACCAATCTGGAAAGAAGTATGGAGATTCCTTAGAAAACTTTGAATACAATTGCCATTTGACCCAGCTATCCCACTCCTTGTTTATACCCAAAGGGCTTAATATCAACATACTATAGTAAAGCAGCCACAGCAATGTTCATAGCAACTCAATTCACAGGAAACAAATCTAAACCAAGAAAATCTGTATCATACAAGATACAACAAAATAATATCCCTTTGTACCAAGGGGCAACCTAGATGCCCTTCAATAAATAAATGGGTAAAGAAACTGTGATATATATACACAATGGAATATTACTCAGCATTAAAAGAGAATAAAATTATGTCATTTGTAGGTAAATGAATGGAGTTGGAGAATATCATCCTAAGCGAAGTAAGTCAATCCCAAAAAACCAAAGGCCAAATGTTCTCTCTGATAAGTGGATGCTGATCCATAAAAGAGGGGTATGGGAAAAATGGAGGAACTTTGGGCAAAGGAGAGGGGTTAGGGAGGGGGAATGAGGTGGGGGGCGGGCAGGTAAGATGGTGGAATGAGATGGACATCATTACCCTAGGTACATGTATGACTTAACAGGTGATGCGACTCTACATCATTTACAACCATATAAATGAAAAGTTGTGCTACGATTGCATACAATGAATCAAAATGCATTCTGCTGTCATATATACTTAATTAAATTAATTAATTAATTTAAATTTTTTTAAAAGAGGCAAACTACTTTATTCATTCAATTTCTAAGTAGCTGTTTCTTTGCCAAGCACCACTGAACATCCTAAGAATAAAAGGATGAGTAAAATGAAATCCCGGCCCTCAAAGAATTCTGTCTAATGAGAATGGAAAAAAAGTGAATGAGCAGTTATGGATAATGTGTTAAGAGCTACCCAGCAGAACTACTGAGTAGGTGCATAGAGAAAGGGGAAGGAACAGCTGGGGGCATCGCTCAATGGTAGAGCACCTGCCCAGCCGTGTGTGAGGCCCTGAGTTCAATTCCCAGCCCTACGAAGGGGAAGGAAGGAGAATTCTCAAAAATTGAGCATCTGTTAAAGATGCTTTGTATATGCAACCCCTGCTACCCTAGATGTCATGGAGACCCCTTAAAATCTTGATTGAGTTTAGGCCCCCCCACAAATATTTAGACTGTCAAAGTTCAAAGGTTTTTTCCATGATTCCCAGAGGACTTGCCATCTTGGATGCTTCCCAGCCTGTGGGCTCTCATGTCATACTTGTTGACTTTGTCTCATGTCACCGGACTCTCTCATGAAACAGCCTCTTTTGAAATTTCTACTACAAAAAGCACTTGACTCTATGTAGGTGAGAAGAGTTCAGATTTCAGACGGGATCCAGAGAGATAGAGAAAAGGTCACCTCCCATAATACTTAGCATTCAACTTTCTGGAGAACAGGCATTTCTGTTATTCAAATATCCTTCCCATTGTAGATATTGAATATGAAATGTTCCCCAAAGACTTGTGTGTTAACAGCTTGATCTCCAGTGCAGCAATGTTCAGGGATGGGACTTTGAGGAAACTGTAGGCTGGTGATGTATGGTCAGAGGATGTAGGTCACTGGGAGCATGCTCATAGGCACTATATCCTATACCTGCTCACCACCACCCCTTTCTGGCTGCCATGAATAGATCTGCTTTCCTCCACCATGCCCTTCCACCATGATGTTTTATGCCTTGAAACCCACTGACCATGGATTAAAACCTCTGAAAGTGTGAGCCAAAACAAATCTTCCCTCTGTTAAGTTGTTATATCAGGTATTTTGGCCACAGCGACCAAAAGCTGACTAATACACTCCCATTCCTAACATTGGGAGCTTACCTAACCCAGTCCCAGCCTTCTTCTACATTCTCATTTTCCCCTCTTCTCATTCTTCCCTCTCAAACTGTCTTCCATATTCCAAATTTTCCTTCATTGCATTTTGACAGCAACAAACACCAAAGGTTTTGAGAGATTCACCTGAGTTTAGTAGGTATTTTTTTCAAATAAAGACTAAGGAATTCTCATGCAATAAGTTAATATTATTCTATGTACTATCCAAATCTCACTACTTCATCTCCCTGCACAATTCATATAAAAGTTTTACAACTGTCATTGGACATATTGTTGTAGGGACAGACATGGCAAGGCACCAAAGATAGCAGGAAACAGTTTTATTTGGCTGCAGCCAGGTTCAGAGGGCACAGCTTTTGCTGTAATCAATCCCCTGAACCCCGAGTTCAGGTAGTTTCAGAATTTTATACCCAGCGTGTAAGGGGAGGGGCTTAGAAGTTCACAGTCTACAGAAGTTCACATAAAGCAGCTTTTTTCTTTCACTGTTTTGGGCAAGTTAACCCTTCAAGGACAACACCTGAGAAGCGGGCAGCTTCCTCTCGCCTTTCTTTCCTCCCTCTGCCAACTGTTACCATGGAGGCCAATTGGTAACTTCTCTTATCTTAGGAATGTAGACATCTCTGTGAAGCCCAGATCAAGGCCAGAGGCCTTGTTTACACATTTTTACAAACTACTACATTGGATACATGTTTGTAAAAAACTAGTAAGGGGGTGTCCAGCACCTGGAGTGCTGATTTCTTCCTGGCCAGTGTCCGAGTAAGACAGGGCAACACAAAAATAGGAGCTTTATCTACATTGAACTCTTTTGTAAAAGAGACTCTTTTGCTGACAGTCCTAAAATCAGCCATGGTGAAGATTTCTGGAGAAGCCCAGTTAAGACTTTTCTGTGGAGTAAGGGGGTGCCACTACAATATCACTAAACAGATGGGGAAATTTAGTTTATCTAAGATAAAACCCTATCTCATAGAGTTGCTTATGTATGCAAAGCACTTAGCACTTAGAATACAATAAGCACTTGATAAATGCTAACAAATATTAGTTCATCACTATATTTAGATGTTTCTCTCTTTTCTACTATACTTTACCATCTAGGTTATATTATCTAAATCTTGACTTTAAATACCACCGAGATGCTGAGAGTTCCCAAATTTATCTCCAGCCTTGACCAACTCTGCACTCATTGATATGTCAAATTGTTTATTTGACATCTCCACTGGGGATGTCTACTAGGTGTCTCAAAATCAACACCATCAAAAATGAACCTCTGGGGCTAGGAATAAGCTCTTACCTAACATGCCTGAGGTCCTGGGTTCAAGCCCAAGCACTGCAAAACAAAAACCAAACCTTCTAATTTTCCTCCACAGGCTTCTCCTCCCACAGTTTTCCCATTCTTCCACAATTCCATTCTCCATTTGTTCAGGCCCAAAACGTTGGAGTCATTGTTTTTTTTTTTTTTTTTGAGAGAAAGAGAGAGAGAGAATTTTTTTTTTTTTTTGATATTTATTTTTTCAGTTTTCGGCAGACACAACATCTTTGTTTGTATGTGGTACTGAGGATCGAACCGGGCCGCACACGTGCCAGGCGAGCGCGCTACCGCTTGAGCCACATCCCCAGCCCCACATTGGAGTCATTCTTGATTTTTCTTTTTCTTATATTGTACATTCAATCCACTACAGAATCTTATTTGCTTTGCCTTCAAAAATATCCAGAATCCAACCCACTTCTTAACATCTTGATGTCTATTACCTAGCCTAAGTCACCATAGCCCCTTGCCTAGATTATATTAGCCTAACTTATCTTGCTTCTACCCATTGATCTAGCCAATCTGCTCTCATCACTGAGCAATTCAGATCACGCCATTCCTCAGCTCAAGTTGAAATGTTTTTCCATTTCCTCAGAGTAAACGCTAAAGCCTCCCCATGATCTTCAATGCCCTGTAATATCTGATCCCCATCTCCATCACCTCTCTGACCTCATCTCTTAACACTCACAATGGCTTCCAGGCTGTTTCTCCAACATGTCAATACTTCTCCTCCTGTCTCAAGGGCTTTGCACGTGAGTTTTCCTCTCTTTGCAACATTTTCTTACTTTTTCCAGGTCTCTGCATAAATTCACCTTAATATCGCTGTTATTCTACTTATTTTTCTCCATAGCATTTACCATCATGTGCCATATAATATATGGGAATTGTTCTCTCTCTGCATGTTAGAATGGAAGCATCATGAAGACAGAGACTTTGCCTGTTATTTCACTATATATGCACAGCACAGCGAACATGAACATGTGCTCAATAAATATTTGTGGATTCATGAATTATTTAATCATTTAATCAAAAATTAGGAGGATAGGATTTTCAATAAGCACTCACCAATATCTAAAGTACACAGAAACCGGGATAAAGATTGAAAAGAATTCACTGCAATTGTCAACTAGAGAGCCATTGGGATGAAGGTCTTGAGGTCTGGAGGAGGAAATAGAGGACAATAGTTTTGGGTTGATAGTTAAGGAGAAGTACAAAAAGAGCCATTAAGAATTCTCTTCTGGAAATGGATAGTGGTGAAGATTGCACAACATTGTGAATTGTTAGTCATCTTTCCATTACTATAACAAATACCTGAAATAAATCAACTTATAAAAAAAAAAAAAAAGCCTCACAGTTTTGGAGGTTCCAGTCCGTGATCAGTTGTCCTTCTTGCTCTGGGACCCATGGCAAGGCAGCGTATCATAGTGGTTGGCATATGGTGGAACAAAGTTATTCATCTCATGGCTAGAAAGTGGGGGTGGGGGTGGAGAGACGAGGGGCTAGGGTTCCACTATCCCCTTCAATAGCACATTGCCAAAGACCAAAAGTCCTCCCACTAGATCCCATCCTTTATAGGTTCTTCTATCTCCTAATAATGCCATTGTGGAGACCAAACCTGTAACACCTGGGCCTTTGAGAGATATTTCACACCCAAACTACAGCACAATGCCCAAGAGGCATTAAAAATAAACACATTCTATAAATCTAAAATTATTCTGAAATAAACATTTAAAAAAAATTAGCACAAGTGGCAATTATTTTGGGTATGGCCTATTTTAAAAATGTGCTTATCTTAGTTCAGGTTGCTGTAATAGAACACCATAAACTAAGTGCTTAAACAAGATAAATTTATTTCTCACAGTTCTGGGGAGTCCAGGATATATGTGTCAACAGAATTGATGTCTGGTGAGGACATTCTTCCCGTTTTATTGATGGCCATCTTGCATTCTTACAAGGCAAAGAACAGGGAAAGAAAGCAAGTTTTCAAGACTTCTTTTAAGGGCACCTATCCCATTCATGGAGTTCTGCACTCATAACCTAATTAGTAACTCAAGGAGAAACCTCCCAATATCACACTTGGGGTTAGCACTTCAACATACGCATTTTAGGGAACACAAACAGTGATATAAATCTAACTTTTTAAACATCTTTCACACTATCAGTTCATTCTATTAAATGGTCATCTGCCAACAAGTATTTGCAATTTGATATCATCAATTATAATTATTGACTTGGCTTTTCTATAGTGATACTTAAGGATGTGGAAAATAAATCCAAGGACTCTTCCCCTATCTTCAGTTGTTTCCCCAGGAGCCTTAACTGGGGTAAAATTGAAGCTTTTGTCATTTAAAATCCCAGGCTTCAGCCAGAGGGAAGGAACACCAAAGGAACTCCACCTGACTGGCACCTGACAGCACGCCCCTCCCCAACCCCCACACCCCGTCATCTGACACCAATAAAATAAACCCCAGGGGAATTCCATATTCATATTCCTGTCCACCCTAAACAAAGCCTATATAACCAGACCCTTGCTTCTGCCTGGTTGCCATTTTCTGCCCCCAAAATGAGCCACAGCCACAGCAGCGTTCCACCAATTGACTCTGCCACTAAATACTGAATAAAGAAAAGCCTGATGACCGGAGATTTACTTCCTGTCTCCCACCTTTATCACGTGTGTGTCGTTTGTCCTAAAAGATACTCCTGCAGAAAGTGTCTTAAGTCAGGTTCCCTGAAAACAGACCAAGGCAGATTTGTGTGCAGGGGATTTGGTGGAAAGTCCTCTTAGGAACAACATAAGAGAGTGAAGAAAGTAAAACTGGACTGAGGGAGAAGCAAGAAATGCCTTATCTGAGGATCCACAGAACTGGAATGATCCTGTAGAGTTGTCCCAATTTGAGTGAAAGATGCTAGTCTTTCCACTACACAATCACTAATGCGTCAATTTGGGGAGAGCCTATAACCTTGGGAGAGGCAGCCCTTTCAGCTGAGGGCTATTCTTGGGGTGGGATTTGGCTATGAGTGATCAGTAGTTGACACTACAGGCAACCAGCAAAATTGGCATGTTGGTGCTAAAGAGAGCAATCTAGACAGCACACCCTAGATCTACTGGTTAAGATAATGCTGATTTAACAATAAGGCTCTTATCACTTTCTGAGGATTTATATCTGACAATATGATGCAAGATGTATATTGAAAGCCTCATACAAGGCGTCAATTACCATTTTTTATTGGTTGAATACTTCCTGACAAATTTGGTCTCAAACTGCATGTTTATGAATCCTAGATGGAAAAATGCCCAGATATAGCACTGAAGAATTATATTGTTACCGAAAGCACCCCAATGCCAATCAAATAATGAGGACACCATTTTGAGAAAAAGAAAATGGTTTGTTTTGCTAGCAAAGGAGAAACACCGAGGACTCCTGTCCCAAAGGCTGTAATTCTCCCCATCAGCAGGAACAGCGGTCTTTTAAAAGAGGTGATTCAAAGCTACATTCCACTTATTCTCTGTTGGAGTTTTGTAATTCATTTGTTATTTTGGGAGATAATCATTTCTGAGGTTTTCTGGTACTATCCCCAAAGTCTGGATTACTTTGTTCCTGTGGTAGGTGTGCACTCAAGGACCGATAAATCAGCCTAAAATGGGGAAGAAAACTAATCCTGTTTCCCTGAGATTAGGGAGGGGCAGAGATTAGGAAGAGAGGCAGAGAAAGAAACAGGACAATTTTAAAATAAGTTGCAGTGGTAGAGCAGCAAGGGCTATATTCAAACCATAAAGTGAACCACTGTTACAGTATTTGGTAACTGAATTTTTTTTGGGGGGGAGGATGGTCATGGGTGCTTTACCACAAAGCTACTGTACTGGCACTCCCTCCTCCATAGAAAATCTTAATTAAGCTTCTCCAAAAATCTTCACCATAATTGTTCTTAGGACTATCAGCAAATAAACTATTTCCTGTTGCTCTATCTTACTTGGCCACCAGCCTGGAAGAGATCAGTGCTCCACGTGTTGAATGCCCCTTTACTAGTTTTTCACAAACATTTATGGACTATCTAACATAAATAACATATATAATAGTTTGTAGAAGAGTGCTTGCAAATGCAGAGTGTGATAAGAAAAACAGATTCTTTTAACTAGACCCCTGGCCTTGGGATGATGTAATGGGGGACCGCAATAGACTTCCAGGAGCCGAATCCGATGGAATCACAGAAGAGTCTTTATTGCAAGCTTGAGCCTGGCCTCATAACAACTCTTAATATTGATCAGCACATTCACTGGTGGGAAAAAGTTGGGTAGGGGTGATTGGTTAGTACAAGAGGGGGATTCGTTTGAACTGATTGGTTAATGCCACGAGGGGTTTAGGTGCTAAATTACTTGGTTTCACAACATGTTATCAACTACCATAAACTACTGGGAGGGTCATCTGGCATCCCAGGTATTTTCCCTGTCTCATGCTGATTGGTGGTTGCTATGGGTCCTCACCTAGCCTAACTGAGTTAGGGACACCTGGTGCCTCAGATCTCTCCAGTTATTTGCAAACAACTTAGCAGGGCAAGTATGTGCTTAGGTGTGCTCTGTGGGTTTTTCCAAGGACAAGGGTCATGCCCCCTTCCTTGGACAGGCTTTGAGGTAGAAGCTTTTTTCAAAAATGGAGTCAGGTCGGTTTCTCAATGGAACTGCAGAGAGGTAGATAAGAGGCTACTAATTGTGCTCTGGGTAACAGCTGGTAGGGGGAAGAAAGAAGGGGAGAAGAAGCTCTCCCTTGTCAGGCACTGTCCTTGAAAGGTTAATTTGCCAAGAACAGTGACAGAAAAAGCTTTTGTGTGAACTTCTGCAGACTGAGAACTTCTGAGTCCCTCCCCTTACACGCTGGGTATAAAGTTCTGAAACTGCCTGAATTCGGGGTTTAGGAAGTTTGATTGACTACAGCGAAAAGCTTTGCCCTCTGAACCTGGCTATAGTCAAATAAACCTGTTCCCATTTGGTGTCTTGCCTGTCTGTCCCCTGCAACGCTACATCCCCAGCTCTTTTTAATTTTTACTTTGGGACAGGTTCTAAATTGCTTAGGACCTCACCAATTGCTGAGGCTGGCTTTAAACTTAAAATCTTCCTGCCTCAGCCTCCCAAACTGCTGGGATTACAGGCATGCATCACCAAGCCCAGCTCAATAATTGAATCTTGAACACCTTAAGACAATATTCAGTCTAAGGGTCTGGGTATATAGCTTCAGTTGGTAGAGTGCTTGTCTCGCATGCACAACAACAAAAATTCAGTCTAAAAGAAATTTTCCAAAATGGAAGCAAAAGCTGACCACAGAAGACCCAGTTGGAGACTAGATGAGTAACTCCTTTCTCTTTGTAGATATCAGTCCTTTAATATTTGCTTTGTACATTAAACTCTTTTTAAAATGTCAAAAATTACTCCAGACAATCCTCTGATGATGGGAGCTGAACTTTATTCAGTGTACAAACAATGTTTGGTGGGCATGCCTTTATTGTCTGCATATTAGGCCCCCAAAAGTCTGAGGTCCCAGACCAGGAACTAGTGCTCTGAAATGTCCCAATTTCCTTCAAATCCGGCCCCAACCTACTGACTATTCTCAAATTGCCCTCAACAACTGCACTCAATGTCTTAAGCATTTGCAATTCTAGCCTCAGATTCTTCCCCCCTTGAGCTACAGTTTTAATTTATAAAGTTCTCAATTGTGTATGTTTAATATTCTTCATGAGATTAGATTTCTCAAAGTATTTTTACCTTTTCATATTCCTTGTGAAAATGATTTAATAAAAATGCTTTAGTCAATACATAACAAAATAAACCCATTAAAATAAGTTAAAAAATTAACTCAATTTTTTTCTTATTTGTTCTTTTAATTATACATGACAGTAGAATAAATTAACTCAATTTTTATTATTGTATAAGAACTGATAAATCATATTTGTTGCAAAATGTAAGTAATTTTATTAATTTTCAAAAATTACGTTTAATTACTATGTTAAATTTTACAAAGGGAGCAAGGGAACATCATTAAGTAGTCTTTCACTGCATGGCCGTAGTGTTGATTGTTATGTTCTGAAAAAAGAATGACACATTTTCTCTTATTCCTTTAAGAAAAGGATCTGTAAGATTTATATCATCTCCAGAAAAATGTTTCCACCGCTTTAGCTGTGACATGGAAAGAGGTTTCAGGGAATTTGGTTTCTGGTGATGTGGACCAAGTTGACAATGTCTAGAGATAGCAATCTTTTCTGAAGAATCATCTGAAATAAATACCAAGGAGAAAATCCTTAGACCAAACCAATATCTTATTGTATGCAATATTTTTGTTTAATGACAATGAGTTTATGTGATTTACAACATTTAATCACCATTTTTCAAGTTAAAAGATTCAGTTCATCCTTTCCACAAATTATATATATATGTATTCATGTAAGCATTATGAGCAAAAATTATGAACAAATATAGACATCGAAGAGAAAGCGAGGAACAAGAGATGGGTAAGCGAGAAATGAAAGATGGAGAGCAGGCAGAGAAACATGAGAATTTATTTGTCAGAACTGACAAATAAAGGCCATCTCTCTATAGGACAGAGAGGCAAAACAGACTTGAGTTCTATGACTTATTCAGAGGCTAGGGAATCAGAGCTGAGCAGTCTGAATTCGGGCAGTTAAGGGTTGGATTGGTATGAGGGAGAGGTGTTTCCTTTTCAGAAATGCCCTTGGGGTGGAAAAGCAAAACTTTTTCCTTAAAATGGAGGCTGTCACTTAAGATGGCCATCCTGATGCTAAGGACCTTACAGACAGGGTCTCTGAAATCAAGAACCTATGTTCAATGGAAGAAATGTACATTAAATAAATAATTATTCAAATAATATATTACACGCTCATAATCCCTTATCTAAAAATCTATGAGGCCAGATTTGTTTCAAATTCAGAATATAATTGGAATAATGTGGTTAGCATTCCATAATCAATCTCATAGTATTCTACAAATGTCAGATGAAAAGCCTTATAAATGTGTTAGAGACTACCAATAAGCTTATATCCATTTTAGGTAAGCATTTTGCCACAAATAATTTTGTTGCAAATTTATGAAGACAAAAACCCTTTGGGTTGTTTGAACACTATAGATTTCAGAACTGAAGATAAGGAACTGTGGCACTACATTACAAAAAATACAGGGGGGTCTAAACACAATGAAAGGCTGACCTGGTCTGAAGGTTAAGTGAGGGGTTCCCTGAGAAAATGTTCTATTAAGATCTAAAAGATGACAAAGAATTAAATGGGGAAGAGACAAAAGCATTCCAGGAAAAGTACATTTAAAGGTCATGAAAGGAAAGAGATGCTGACATATTGAAGAACTGGTAGTAGCCAAAAACAATCACAAGCCTAAAGAGTAAACGCAAAGAACAATGCAAGAGGAGAAGTTCAGTATTACTGAATCAAGTAAGTATTCCAGGTGAAGCAAGTATTCAAGGGCTGAATTACGCAATACACGAATGGCAGGGACCAAATCCATTTCTTTTCCCTGCAGGGCACTCAGCACATTTCCCAGCCTCCCTTACAATTAGATACAGCCACTGAGTCTGGCCTATGGGATGTGTTAGTGAAAATTCTAGGTCTGGCCTATAAAAATCGTTATGCAAAATTTCCTACATTTCTTCTCTCACTGCTAGATAGAAGATGCAGGGGATCTCTACAGAGGACTAAGGTACAAGGGGTGGAAGGGCCCAAAGTGAAAGAAGTCTAGTTTGTTAATTCACATTACAAAAAAAAAAACAACTATCCACTGAATGTCATAACTAACCTGTTACATGAACAAATATAATTACATTGTGTTTTTTTAGTTTCCTGTTACAGCACTTAGCCTATCCTGACTAACCACTTTAAAGATTGTAGCTGGTCATGGTGGTGCACTTCTCTAATCCCAGTGGCTAGGGAGGCTGAGGCAGGAGGATTGAAAGTTCAAAGCCAGCTTCAGCAACTTAGCAAGACCCTGTCTCAAAACTAAATATATAAAAAAAGCCTGCGTATGTGGCTTAGTGGTTAAATGCCTCTGGGTTCAATCCCTGGTACTATTAACTATGGAAAATTTCTAATTAAGATAAAAGTTGGTAGGATAGAAATGAAGAATCTGTATATAATTCAATCTTCAGTGACTATCATCTAATGGCCAATTATTTTTTATTTAGATTGCCACACTTTTTCCATTTCCTCAATATTCTGAAATAAATACAAAGCATATATCATTTCACCTACAAATATTTCACTATGTAATTCTAAAAGACAGACTTCTTTTAAATTTTATCACAACTTTAAAAATCTCAACTGGTTGTAATGGTGCTGTCATTAAACTAAGTATCTGACTTAAAATTAGAAAAAGAACATTAGAGTAAATACAAGTAAAAAGGAAGATAGAAAATAATATATTAAAACAAAGAATAGGGGCTGGGGATGTGGCTCAAGCGGTAGCGCGCTCGCCTGGCATGCGTGCGGCCCAGGTTCGATCCTCAGCACCACATACAAACAAAGATGTTGTGTCCGCCAATAACTAAAAGAAATAAATATTTAAAAAAATAAAAAATAAAAAAATAAGTAAAACAAAGAATATATAATAGAATCAAATGTTGATTTTTATTACTAAAAATGGCTATAAAGAGAAAATCTGAAAACATTTATCTGAAGTTTAAAATCTATCCACTATATACATATTTTATATTATACCTAATGTTTTATTATTATAATTATAATTATGATTATATCTGATTATATTAGTTCTAATGAATATAAAATTCAGAATATACAAATTTCATATAAAATATTTTATATGCTAATATAACAAATTATTTCATGTCAGTATCACACAGTCTAATATCTCAATACAAATATATCAAGTGACTTTCAACTACTGGACATTGCTTGCTCAAATCCTACTCCTGATCTAGTTGCTTTTTGAATAGTATCTAATTCTGGAGAGCTGACATCTTCAGCTTTACTTAAGCAGCAACAGCAGTTTACCAAGTACTGTAACAACAGACCATGTTAAGAATCCCAGAAAGTCTGACCCCATTATGAATAAGTTCTACACAATATAAACAAACAGTGGGATTATTTTGTCAAGTATTTTTTTTATGAAATAGAAGAATTAAAAACATTTTTTCTAACTCTAAGGCATTATACCAGGCTTTAAAAGATTTTTCTTAAACAAGTTAATTTTTCACAATCAATTCAGAAATAAGGTGCTAAATTGAGTTCAACTGAATATCTTCTCAAATATCTACCTGGCATTGCTCTGTGACCTGAGGGGAAAAAAGAAAACCAACATATGAAAATGATAAATATTTTGAAGTTATTTAAATATTTTCAATGGCTAAAGAGAAACAAACTCACTTTACAGATTAAAATACAACTAACCTGTCTGATTTTCTCCTCTTGTACATATACAGCCAAGCAGGTCATGAGTGACACAAAGTGAACTTTCATGTAATGTGAACAAATTTTTAAGTTCCTCTACTGAAAACTGTATATGTTCAGATGTCTTAGTTACATCTACAACTGCCCCCGAAAGATTTTGCTTACTGATCTGCCTTTGATAGATCTTTTCTTCTATTGTACCTGAAGAAAAAACATTCATTAGATTTCCTTCAGATGTTTATATCTATTATTTCTGTAGAGTAA
The DNA here is from genome assembly GCF_047511675.1 of Marmota flaviventris. Lineage (NCBI taxonomy): Eukaryota > Metazoa > Chordata > Mammalia > Rodentia > Sciuridae > Marmota > Marmota flaviventris. The sequence continues at coordinate 41,726,004 of NC_092512.1, read as the reverse complement.
ACATGCTTATTACAATACTAGTAAATACAATAATAATATATTTCTGACATTGAAACAGATTAATCAAAAAAATTATTTTAATTACTCAAAGGGTATACATTTTTTGGTCACACTGAATGGTTATTACCTGTGGTTAGGAGTCTGTAAATATGTACAGAATGCTTCTGACCATCCCTCCAAATTCTAGACATAGCCTATAAAAAATAAGTGATAATTCTGAGTACAGCAGAAACTAATGGTCCTTGCCACATAAGAAATTTGCCAGAACATATTTTTAAGATTGAAAATTCTGTATTTTACTTAAAACTCCAAAAACCAAACCCTAGGTAACCCCAAGAATAACCCATTTCATATTTTTGTCCTAGGTTACATAAAGGGAGGGCGCTAAGCATTCACTGAGGTACTGTAAAACAAATTGCAGGGTTGCCATACAATAAAAGGGTATATCTTTAAAAATAATAAGACAGTAATTTTGAACAGCAAGAATGTAAAGAATCAAGAATAGCATGAGCATGAAGGGTTCATTCCCAGTCCTAGTAGCTAAAAATTCACTCCCCCCAAAAGCCCCCAGGATATATGCAATCAACTCAGGCTCTATGTAGATCCCTGAGATTTAAGAATTAACAATGATACTATAAAGGTTTGACATTCAAACTTTGCATGTTTCAAAGAAAAGTCTGGCCTCCAATCAGCTCCTAGAGATATCATCTCTCTAAGTTATTGCAGTATCCTATATCAAAATAGTGCCTTGTTTATCTGAAGCCACATTTGACAGTTTATGTTAACAATGTGATACAGGTGAAGGCCTTGGACCATGTGGTCTAAATTTGACCTCTGGAAGGGCCAAGTCTAAGCAAATAAGGTCAGCCATGCATGTGCTTCATGCCTACAAGACTGACCCAAACAAAAATTCTGAACACCAAATTCTAAACCAGGTGAACTTTCCTGGTTGATGATACTTCATATATGTCATCGCTCATTAATGCTGAAAAGAATTAAGAGTTGTTCAAATAACTCTGCTGGGAGGGACAAATGGAAGCTTGTGCCTAGTCCCTCTTGGACTCTGCATATGCACGTTTTTCCTTCGGCGATTTTAGTGTCCTTAACATTAATACAACTAACTGAGTATAGCTGCTTTTCTCATTTCTGTGAGTCCTTCCAGTGAATCAGTAAACCTGACAGTTGTCTTGGTATTCCCTAATGCATATACTAACTTAGGTACAAATCTATACGTAGAAATCTCAAAATACATGAAAATAGACTAGATACTAAAGAAACCAAAGGTTTTCTTTCAGGAACCAGCCTACGTACCCATCAATGGATGAATGGATGAAGAAAATGAAAATCAAAGGGGTATCAGTAGAGTAGATGAAAGGGATCAAAGGGAAGGAAAGGAGAAATACTGGGGAATGAAATTGGCCAAATTATATTGTTATATTGTGTTCATGTACAAATATGTAACAAATCCTGCCATTATGTACAATTATGATGCACCAATAAAAAAATGTGGGAAAAAAAAATCCTTGCTAAAAAAAAATAATAAAACTTATTCAAAATAAGCTAATTTTATACCCTCACCATAGCCTGCACAAATTGATCACAGCAATTCATAGCATTTTATTGTTTTCCCCTCATGGTCACAAGCATCACGAAGACCCAAAAGTGCTATAAAGTGATTTAGGGCTTGTAAATATAAGGTTTGGGTTTGAATCCTGGTTCTGCCTTATAAGCTGGAGGACCTTATAAGCTTCCATTTCTTCATCTGTAAAAAACAGGATCACTAATATCCATATTTATAAGGATGTTTTAAAGATTAAAAAGTTAAATGAAAAGCACTTAGAGTATCTGACACAAAATAAGGGCTCGATGTGCAGCAGTTATTTATACTACATCATGATCATCATCATCATCATCATACCATTCAGTAATGTCTAATGAATAAATAGTCGTACCTGGATATCAGTGGCTGGATTCCAATCAATGTCATAAAGAATTAAGTGAGATCCTCCAATAAGATTAAGTCCCACACCACCAGCTTTTGAACTTAACAAAAAAATAAAATCAGAAGAGTATTTACTATTGAAGCCATCAACAATTTGTTGTCTTTGAGAGATTGGTGTTTGTCCATCAAGTCTTGTGTAAGCATATCCGTGACGTCTGCATACTTCTTGTAAAATATTCAAGGTCTGTGTATAGTTGGATACCAATACCACCCTGTATCAAAAAGAAAGATTCTTTATATACAATTAAAGACAATAACATTTTTTAGTTGAAGGAAAATACCACCATAATATTATTAGTGATATTTACAGAACATGCAATAATGACTTTATACAACTTAGTATTCCTTCACATTCAATTTTAAAGTCATTGTCTAAACTTCCAGTTTTAAGACAGTGGAATAAGGACCTTTCTCCTCGCAAGAGGAGCCAACCTCTCTTTACATTTCTCTGAAATCACCCTAGAAAGAGCAGGAAAACGAGCAAAATATACAAATGAACAAAAAAGGCACTCTTTGTTAAAACAAGTAGAAATTCATATATGAAAACAAAAAGGAAGAGTAAAGCAGCGACCTTATTAGGAGTAGAGAGAATGTGAAACTTAAGAGGCAGATTCCAATAAGAAACAAATACAAGTTCACTCACACTTTAGAATCTTGCAAAGGCACTTCAGGAGGAAGTAATCTAGACTGGAGCTGTTAAAGAACATTGGCAAAGAGAACTTAGACCGCCCCCCATGTGAACAGTTGACTTTTTTTTTCTCAAATAGAATGTGTACTTTCTGGAGAAAATAAAACAAAGAAGCTCAGACCAGAGGATTGTATAAAGCAGGATATTGTATCAAATAAAAAATGAAAGCCTGGATACTCAATGGTAAGACCTTAATCCCCTTTTTCTGCCAACTCCCGGATCAATAAATAGCCAGGTACCCCTCTCATGTCCCAGCTCAAGGATTGTTTGTCTATGGAAAAACTTGAATGATTCCAGAAAAAAAGTCCACAGATAGGAAGTCCCCAAATTGAAAAGCGTCTCATCCAGTGAATACCATGAGTTAACAATCCCTGCCTACCCACAGTGTCCAATTAACATTTTGACTGCCTCACCCCAAGGGTTACCAGCTACTGAGATGAGATTAACAAGAAAAGGAGAAACTAAAACCAATAAACAAGAAAGAAGAAATCTAACTAAAACAGCAATCAAAGAAAAAAGAAGACAATTTGAAGGAAAAAAAAAAAAACAGCATTCACCAAAAAAAAAAAAAAAAAAACAAGGCTTTGAATGTAGTATGGGGGTATAGCACTTACCCAGCAAGAACAATGCCCTGTGTTTGATTCCCAGTACTGAAGGGGGGTGGGGAGAGCTACAATTTTAAGGAACAATCAAGAATAAGAAAAATATCTTGGAAATTTAAAATTATAACCAAAATAAAGTTTTAATAGGACAGTTGAACAATAACAAAAGAGTTTGCCAGGAAATACATTAAAAAGAAAAGGTGATGACCAAGAGGAGAAAAAACATAATAAAGAATCAATTCAAAAGGTTTAATAAATGATTGCTAGAAATTCCAAAGGAAAAAAATTGTTTTATGAAAGACAGAATATTTTCCAAACTTGGGGTCTTCAGAGAAAAAAGACCTACTATAAAGTTCCTAGTTCAATGAATGAAAAAATGACTCCTATTAAAGTACATTAAAATTATAACTCAACTGGGGCTGAGGCTGTGGCTCAGTAGTAGAGCACTTGCCTAGCATGTGTGAGGCACTGGGTTCGATTCTCAGCACCACATATAAATGAATAAAATAAAGGTCCATACATCTAAAATTTTTTAAAAAAAATTATAACTCAAAGTGTAAGAAATGAAGAAAAGTTGCCAAAGCTTTCACAGCGTAAAACATGAAAAGAAATGGAAATTTAAAAAGCATCAGTTTTCTCACAACCAACTCTAAAAACTAGAAGAGATATAAAGCAACACCTTCAGAATTCTAAAGGAATACTATTTCAACCCAGAATTTTATAATCAGGCAAGTTGTTAGTCAAGTGTTAGGGTAAAATAAAGACACTTTCAAACCTGAAAGAAATTAGAAATTTACATCCCATCTTCTCTTAGGAAAATACTATAGGATGTTCTAGCAAACAAGAAACACAGAAAATAGACTGAACACAGAAGAAAAAAGAATTTATAGGTAATTGCCGCAGTCTGGCTGCAGCAAAATAACCAGGGGGCGAGTGACAAGGAACTTGTGAAGGTTGATACAGCGGGAGCCACTTTATTGTCGGACAGTAGAGGTATATATACACTTAACTGATTATACACAGCTTGTTTCAATTAACATCCAGATACATCAATAGGTCATTAAGGAATCCTCATCATCTTAATAATTACACACAGCTTAATTTAATTGACATAATCTAGACACAGCAGTCAGTCATTAAGGAATCTCTATCATCTTAATGGATCGCTGGCGTTACTTCTCAAACCACTCCTCTTGGCAAAGTGCCAGGCGCCACCTTGACTTGTCTGTGGCTCTCAACAGGTAATGAATAAAAGAAGGCCCATGATAACAACTCTGTAACAAGATTGAAATGGGTAACTAACCTAGGCCTGGATACAAAAACTAAGGACACTGTCCGAGAAAATTAGTGCCTGGGAAAGGGAGAGTTTCCCATCCCTCCCCTTTTCAAGTCAGCTGGGTTTTCAGGGAACCTAATTAGCACCATTCACTCCTACCTTTTGGATTGTGAAGGACCTTCCCTAGGATCTAACTAGTTTCCTTTGAAGTGTTAACGCCTCTGTGAAGGCTCCAGGCAAAGGCCTCCAAGAGGAGCCAATCTCCCTTTTACAAAAGCACTCTGCTTTTGTACACATGCTTCCCGCCTGAAAACTCTTACACACAATCATACATAGGTTTTTTTTCAAAGTTTGTGCAGAACCATATATTGTTTTAGAATAGAAAATTTATGGCACTAGATAGCCTATAAATGTTGTGAAAAACTGGTAAGGGGAGCTCAGAATCTGGAGTGCTGATATCCTCTGGGCCCGCCAACATAAAATAAAGTTTGGTTCTCCTAATAAATAAATAAAGTTGGGTTTCTCCCACCAGAAATAAAGTCTTGGTTTCTGCCATTTGCTGCCTCTTGCCTGATTGCCGCAACAAGATTAGAAAACAATCAAATTTTAGCAGAAGAACAGAGGATTCATTGAGTAAAGATAAAAAAGTACAAAATAACTTAAAAGACTTGAAGAGCATGGGGACACTATAACAGTTAAAAAGAACCAAGTAAATGGGAAGACAGGTAGAAAGCATTTGGGGGAGGGATTATTAAAGAAATGAAATGTAATCATTTAGGTGGAGCAATAAACAACAATGCAGTAGCAATGATGTAAGTATTAAATGTTAATTTAGCTAAAAGTTGTAGTACGGCTTGTCTTGGAAGGATGGAAGGTGAAGGGAGAACATAAGAGCACTAAATTCTCATCAACCATGAGAGAAAGTCATTAGATAAAGTAAAAAATGAATCAGGCAAATGATGTTAGCAAGATGTAGACTTGAAAAGTTCCAAACCCTCTTCTACAGAAACATTAAATAAACATCAGGAAACTTACTAAATAACTTTACAGGAGCTCTAGAAACCAGTAAAAGATCCACAGCAACTATCCAAACAACCAGTTTGGAAAAACCACATGTAAATGAGTAGGAAAGTTCCTGGTGTTTTACTTGCCCTATCCCTTCCCCTGTGCTGCAAAGCTAGGGGGATTCTTTGGAATACAGCAACCCATTTCCCAGCTTCCTTCTGTGAACTGAAACCAGCCGAGTGGCTGCAAAGTTCTAACCTACATGAATGCTGCCTGAGGGACTGGTCTCTGTAACACCTCACTTGGAATCCAGAGAACTAAAGTAACTGGGATCTCAGGTTTGGTGAAGCCACAGAAGCAGTGGGCATGGCTTGTGAAAACCAAAAGGGAACTATACGCCTCTGGGGAAAGAGATTATTGAAAACAGCTAAGGTCCCAAGAAGCAGCAGAGATGAGACTCTTAGAAAACAAAAACTTTAAAACACTGTCTTAAATAAGAGGAAAAATAGACCAAGAACTAAGGGAAAGCAGGACAGCAATATGGGAACAAAACACAAGTATCAAAGATAGAATTTTTTTAAAGTGGGAACTGAACCCAGGGACACTTTACCACTGACGCTTTACCCACCCCTTTTTATTTTGAGAAAAAGCCTCATGAAGTTACTAAGGCTGGACTCAGAATGAGAAGCAGAGATAATACCAGGCATGGAAACCTGCAACATAGAAGGGGCACAGGGTGAGAAATAGGGCAAATTACAGGTTTCACAGATAGTCTGGTATAACTGGACCCATGACTGGTTTGACTAGAAAAGGAGGCCATTGGTCTTGTCAAAGATGCTAGAGTTGAACCTGGGTGCAGTGGCACACGCCCATAATCCCAGCAGTTCGGGAGGCTGAGGTAAGAGTTCAAAGCCAGCCTCAGCAAAAGTGAGGTGCTAAGCAATTTAGGGAGATTCTGTCTCTAAATAAAATACAAAACATGGCTGGGGAGGTAGTTCAGTGGTGGAGTGCCCCTAAGTTCAATCCCTGGTAACAAGCCTCCCCCCAAAAGATGCTAGAATTTAGAAATTTCTACAAGACAAATTAAGAGTCTTTGAATGAATATTTTAAGAAAAGGAGTGACATGATCATATTAATATTTTAGAAATATAACTAAAGGCAATGTTGAGTATGCAATGGGGTTGAAAATAAAAGGGAAGTGGTTCGTAAAAGACGATCAGATCACAACCCAAATCAGGAATCAGAATAATCAAAATCTTGGTATCAGAAAGGAGATGGATTCCTGAGATCAAGAAATAAAACAAATAGGATTTAGCAACTGACAATGTTATTAGGCAAGTGAAAAAGAAAAATAAGTCTTGAATAACTTTCAAGGTTTTTACGTGCATTATGATATCATTCATCAAGCCAAGGGATAATGAGGAAAAGATCAGGCTTGAATGGCAAAATGATGAAGCTAATTTTAGACAACTATCTGAAGCTTGAAGGCCTCTAAGACACCAAGATAGATTCAGATGCCAATTAAACAGAAATAACCATGTGGAAATTAGAAGAGAGGACTGGACTAGAGATATAGACATGGAGTCAATATTATAAGAATGACAGTTCAAAGTATGGGAAATAGAGATCACCCAGGAAGTGTGTTGAGAGTAAAAAGTTTAAAGAAAAAACCCTGATGTGTATCAACATTTAAGGGACAAAAGAGGAAGAAAGGATTCTAAAGAAGATTCAAAAGTAAGTTGTGTTATATATCAGAAAACATCAATAGATTTTTTAAAAATATAAATATATTACATTTAGTTTTTCTTAAATAAAACTTACACATTTTATTTATAAATAACTTCACAAAATACCAAGAGCTGACCACATCCCTAAAAACGAATGTTCTTTTTAATGTTTTCTTATTAAGCAGGGGAGAACTAAGAAATAATGCAATCACAATTCCACGAGTGCTTATAGGCAGTTTGTTAAACTGGTCTCTTACTTTTCAGTGGGACAAAGTTGGTGGATAACTGCTAAGAGCTTTGACAGCACTTGTAGTTTTCCAGACTCCTTTTCAGTAAACAGGAGAGGGTTATAATCAGCAGGGAACACCCTCAGTAAGCCTTCACATAGGCGCCTCTCTTCATTTTCATCACAAGTTGAGCTACGTTCTTTTTCCTGTTCAAAATAATGATTGTTAATACTGGCTTGTTTGTTTTATTTTAAAAAGGAGGCAAAAATGCTAAAATTATGAGGGTGGGGAGTAAAGATCAATAGCTGCCTGAAAAATCCAAGCTCATTCTTAAGGAAATCTTTAAAGGTCAGGACTTGATCATTTTTGAAAAAAGCTAACACGCATCCATCCTACTGAGTTAATTATTGAGCAGTTCTAATGCGGTCGCCTAGTGGCTGCTACCTCCACCCTACAAGTGCAGGATTATTTCCCACATACAACTATGGGGGGTAGAGGGTGGAGAAAGAAAGGAGAGGAATAAAGGTCAAGAAGTGGTGCAAGATCTGTCCTCTCCAAAACCCTGATGTTTTCCATTATCAATACTTCTTTTTCTATTTAATTTTCTCCTTTCCCTTCCTATTCTTTTTTTCATCTAAGTTGTGGCTGCATACAACACCTACCAGGTGATATTCAAAAACCCAAAAAGCATTAATAGTCTATTTAATCTTACCAGTTTCTTAGTAGGAAGTTACAATTTTACCCAATCGACTAACAGAGGAATGTATTCTTACAATAATATTTTTTGTTTACTCTACTAATAGTTGTCTCTTCGGGAGAAGGCATTCTAGGGATTAAACGAGAGCCTCACACATATGAGGCAGGTACTCTACCACTGAATTACTCCAGCCCCTATTTTACTAATAGTCTTCAGAATAATTTTATTCCAAAGTTATATCAGCATCTATGAAATTCCTCCCCCAAACAGCCTAGCTAACATATTAATAGAGATTAAGTTATTAGTGATTATTCACTCTTTAGATTAAATTCCCCAAACGGGCAGATCTCCTCACTCCCACTGATATATTTAACAGATATATCACTGTTTTCAAAATTCTTTTCAATCTACACCCACAGCCTGGAATGCATTCTTATTTTTTGGCCAATTATCTCAATTCTATAAATACTTAAGACCCAATGCAAATTCCCCCAATTTTATTCACAGTCTTTTTCTCCCCTTCCCAGTACATTTCAGCTTTGACTTTATTTAAACAGTTACTGTTATACTTTCCTAATGTTTTCATTCCCTCTTGAATAGTATGAGAAATATCTTAAGGGCAGTGAATCCTGTAGTATAACATGCTGGGAATTAAGTACTAATATAGCAATACTTCAGTAAATTCACTGGATTAAAAATACTTGGAAGTCTAAGATATTTATATCAGTTGATACATATGAGGGGAAAGAGATGGTTGCTAGCTGCTTCATGTTAGGTCTGCTAAAATGCCTGCGACTTGGCAAGGTCATCAAAGGTCTGCAGATCCAGGGTCTAATGTTGAAAAACCTGAATATGCTTAAGCTCTACAGACTAATGATTAAAGCTAACCAAATTCAGAGACTGAATAAATTAGAATTCAATGTTTTCTGGAAAATTTACTGATCTGCAAATGAGACACACCTATTTAAAAGAATTGGTTTATCTATTCTGTCCCATTAAAGAAGATCCAAAGGGGAAAACAAATCCCTAACAGAAGGTTGTCTGATGAATATTAAATCAGACTACAAGGGAGACAGGTGATTGCAATGCACAAGTTCTTAACCAGGACCACAAAATCAGAATCACTTGTGAAAGCTTTGTAAAAATCCTCATGCCTGAGTCCTGTTTTCAGAGGTTCTGAATCAGTCCCTATGTGTTGAGGCCTGGCTAGATACAGCTTTAAAAGCTTCCCAGAACATTGCAATATATACCACTAATTAATAATCAACTAATGGATAATATCTTTATGCTATAACAGCCTGATTCATCACCTTCATCACAGAGACTGTCAATTCAGGCTTCTATCAGCTAAACAAAATGTTCCCTGACTCCAAGTAATCCAATAATCTTGATTATGCATTATAATATCATTGCTGTTATACAATTGTTACATGTGTTATTCATATTTCATGGAGAGATCCATCACTTTGACTGAAACAATCTTTCAATAGGAACACATTTGTATTTAGAAACCATTGCTTAAAGTTTACTTATACATGTGGAAGGCTCATTTTAGCCCTTTTCATATTGATGCTTATCAATATCAATATGAAGGTTTTCTGAATAAGTCTCAGACTGTACATGAGGCTACCCTATCTATTTGAAGCTCGTAGTATCCTATGCCTATTATTTGTGGCCATATGGCAGTAATGGAGAAACACACAGAGCCCCCTGCAGCTTTCTTCAAGATCATTTAAGGATATTCTAAATTAACTGGTACATTCTGGGCCATCATAAAGTCTTCCTTTTAAGGAGGAATTGTTAGCTTCTATTTTTGCTGGGCTTCATGCCCAAAGGGTTTAATTTTTTACCACTGTGTATAGAATCTGTTTCTTAAAAACGTTACTTAATAAATTGTTATAATCCTGCCTTCTGTAAAGTTACACAAAGCTGACTTGTCCTATGATAAGCTAGGTAAATATAATCTATTGTAGGACAAACTTGGAGAATTCACTCCATTTTCTAAATATATAATTAATGACTTCAAGTATAATGTAGCATTTTATCACAATTTTTTTTCTGGTGGGTTATTTTTTGATCAAATTTTGATTCTACTGTTCAACAAAAAAATAAAAGAAGAAAAATGGTTCAGGGTGAACTAGGAATAACAGGTTATTCATGGATACTGTGCAACATGTATGGCCAGGCATTCTGCTAGGTTTTTCCATAATTTCTTATCAAATTGTCACAAGAGCATTATCAACTATCATTGGCTCTGTTTTCCGGATAGGAAATCCAAGGCTCACAGGTGTAACTTGATTATGTAACTTGTTGATAGTTTAAAGAACTAATAAATAGTAAAGTAGGGACTAATACCCAATTCCAATTTCAAAACAGAAAACTCCTACCATACTCCAAACTGTCTTAAGTTTATTAAATATCCAAAAGCCCAACTTTGTAGTTATTTTTTAAAAATCATACCTGTAGAAGGTATCTAAATTTGTGAAAATGTTCACAAATTAGTGTAAAAAATAATTTAAAAATAGTGAACACAACATCATTAAAATTTTTATAGAACAAAGTTTTTGTAGAATAAATTTTTTATAGAATAAAGATGATATACATATCTCTGAGCCTCTATTTTCTCATCAAAAAACAGATGGTAATATATGCCTCTAGGCTCAGCTGCTCAGGAAACTGAGGCAGGAGGATCATTTGAACTCAGAAGTCTGATACTAGCCTAGACAACACAGTGAGACCAGGGAGGAATGGTAATAATAGTGCTTATTTCACATAGTTTTATAAAGAGTACATAAAACTAGACAAGCACTTTAAGTCTTTGGTATATGATAAGTTGTTTAATAACTGTTAGCTAATATTACTATTGTTATTAATACCAAAATTTGATTTTCTGTATCTGGAAAGCTTATGATGACTTTTACTTTTTGTGATTTTTCTGAATTTTCCAAATATTCTGCAATAATTGGGTATCAATTTTATGATGAGAAAAAAATATTTTTAATGGTAAATTTCATATTTGTTAGCAACAAACAAAAACAGCTGACTATATTAACATAAAATAGGACAGAACACCATGGCAAAGTATTAGAAGTGTTCCTTAAGGCAGTGCCTAAACTCTTCCCATCCCCACTGTAGCTCCAGGAATGTGGACGTTTCAAGGAACAAGTAGAAAGCTGGAGAAGCGCGATAGCACAGCCATCATGGAAAGTCCACAGAACTTTTCAAAAACCCATAAATGTAAGCTCAGGAATTAGCCCAACCTGCCTTCTTGGACTCACATACCATACAACCCTCATCTGATATTCCTGACACTGTTTCATATCCTACTTACCTTTATAGAGTTGAACAAAAGGCAGGGGTGATTGCACAGTTTTTTAAGAGCCCCTATACATATTAGATGAGGACTATTTTCCAACAACCCTTGAAGACAAAACCTGACAGTCTGAGAATTCAACAGCTTTCGATACAGTTCAATCTGTAGTGCACTTGGTCGGCAAAAGACAACATTCTCTATTTTAGGTGGAAGATATTTATTTATGACTTCCTGGGTTCTTCTAAGGATAAAAAGTCCAGTACGGCAAGTAAGTTCTGCTGCTCGTCTCTCTCCTAACTTCTTTTCTTCCTATGGAAAAAGAGAATATTAAAATAATATTAAAATTATCAACAAAGACCTGATACAGCAAAAAACCAAAACAAAACAAAAACAAAATCCTTTTTTTTTTCTTTTTCTTTTTTTTTGCAGTGAAGATTGAACTCACTCTACTACTGAGCCAAATATTGGCCCCCCCTTTTTTTTTTTTGAGACAGGGTCTCACCAAGAGTTTTGCCTCAAACTTGCAAGCCTCCTGCCTCAGCCTACCAAGTAGGTGGGATTATAAGCATGTACCACCACACTTTTCTGATTGCTTCTCTTGGAAGCAAATATTTTGACAAAGTATTGATCCTAAAACTAAGCTTACAAGAAATTCATAGCACAAGATACTGTTGATGCTTTACAAATCATTATACATTGCTTACTAAATAACAGTACATCTTAAGTCAACTGTATCATCAAAATATGTTAAAAATTCTCTATATAAACTTTTCAGCATACAGAACTTTACAGGAAAGTATAAAATAAATCCCATATGTATATATTTGTTCCTATGTGAATCAGAAATTTTTTCCTTGTATTTTAAAACAATGTTTAATTTTTATTACAAAAGTAATACATGCACTAAGAAAGACAGAAATTACATTCATGCAAAAATAAGAAATTTAACCAACCAGAAACAAGCACTGTTGTAAAGATTTTTATGTATATCTTCTAAGTCCTGTTTCTCTACATAAATACACAAATATAATGATTAACTTTTATTAGTAACAAAAATAGGATCTCAAACTACAAAGTTTCAGGCAAACAAAGAACCAATCTATTTGGCTCATTATCTATCTCCCAGTGTCTAGCACTTAGCCTTTGACCCACTTACAATGTTTAACATATCTGTTGGATAAATTAACTAATATGATTTTATTTTTAAATAATGGAACATGAACATTTTCCATGCTACTAAATAATCACATAAACCAGGTTGGGGGTGTAGCTCAGTGGTAGAGCACTTGCATAGCATATGCAAAGCCATGGGTTCAAACCATAGCATCACCAAAAAAAAAAAAAAAAAATTCACATAAACTATTATTTTGTATAGTTCCTGGCTCATGGAATATGTTCAATAAATATTTGTTGACAAATTACTATGTTTATGAATCTGAAACAATATTATTTTCATACATTTAACTTCTCTGAAATAGGGTGTGGTTTTTTGTTTGTTTGTTTGGGTGACTTTTTATTTTATTTATTTATTTTTATGTGGTGCTGAGGATTGAACCCAGGGCCTTGCACATGTGAGGCGAGTGCTCTACCGCTGAGCCATAACCCCAGCCCCAAGGGTGTGTTTTTTTTATAATCAATAACTTATAACAATTTCAATTGATAGACAATAAAGTTCTATCTTTTGAAATGTTTGTTTTCTTTTAGTTTCCTTTCTGTTTCCAATTTGCTACCCTTACAGGAGAATATTTTAACAAACCTTTGCTATTTCTTTATAAGTTCTTAAAAGTAGCATTACCAGATCACAAGATATATGCAACAGATATACACTATTTTTAAAATTTTTATGTTTCTAAGAGGTATCACTATGTTACCCAGGCTAGCCTTGAACTCCTGCTCTCAAATGATCTTCCTTTCTCAGCCTCTTGAGCAGCCATGGGATTACAGGTGTGCACCACTTTGCCTGTTTGTATATAGTTTTTTTTTTTTTAATATTTATTTTTTAGTTATAGGTGAACACAATCTGTTTTTTTTTTTTTTTTTTTTTTTTACTTTATGTGGTGCTGAGGATAGAACCCAGTGCCTCACACATGCTAGGCAAGCGCTGTAGTTCTGAGCCACAACCCCAGCCCTGTATACAGTTCTTTTTTTTTTTTTGTTAAAGTAAATTATACCTCAGAAGCAGAAGGTTCTCTTGACATAATGATGGGTTCTTCATATATTTTCCTATAAGATGACAAAGTACCTAATATTCCAGGATTTACAAAATCAATTAATGCAAAAAATTCTTGCAGATCATTCTGAACTGGAGTACCTAAGGCAAGATAAAAGTGATGAGAAAGTCAAGTTTGTTTTATAATCAAGGTCTTTAAAGCAATTTGTACTCTCTTTCTTAAGAGGAATAAATACAAGCAACTTCCTTAAAACTAATAAAGAGTGGTCAAATCAAGTTAAAAATATGAATAATCATATAAATTTTTATCTATGGTTTTCACAGCATAGTGGCTGAGTACAGGCTTTGGAGTCTGACTGCTTCAGTTCAAATCCTACCTGCATCATTTCTTCCCTAAGTGACCCTGAGCAAATTACTTCTACCAGTTTCTTATTACAGAGTAGCTCCTCGGGTTGTAAGGATCAAAGTAGCCAATCCATATAACACAATGGTGCCTAGATGTGGACTTCCAGTCTTAAGAACTGTAGGAAAATAAGTAACTGTTGTTTAAACAACCCAATCTATGGTATTTTGTTATGGTGACCCTCGGAAACTAATTATTACACTGTATTCAATCTGAATCCTAACCATTTTCTAGTCAATATTAACTGAACGCTTTCCATAGCACTTGGATGGATAATACCAGAAGACAAAACCAAAATTTCTTTCAGGCAAATCTAAGGATACAAAAATCAACTATGAGTAAGTACTTCCAATTTGGAAGTTAGTGTTAGTTTTCTCCTAAATTTAGAGCTCAGGGGGTTGAGTTGACAAGGACAGGAAAGCAGAAAGAATCTCAAGACTCACAAATTAAGGATTCAGAGGACAACACTACCACTCAAAAGAAACTATCTCACTAATCACCACCAGGACATTCCTTCTGAATGAAGTCCCAGAATCATTTTTTTTTTTTTTTTTTTTACTGCAAAGATTAAATTTAGTATGGAATGCTATTTAAATTGGTATTTGCTTGTAATCAAGAATATAAAACTTTCCATCTTTAACCAAAGAAAATTGTCTGATTTTCAAGTAGGGGAATATTTTACTTTCACTCCTGACCTTCAATACTTTTTAATAACCTTTATTTCCTACTCCTCTTTTTTATTTCTTTTACTCATCACTTCTAGTGCTAATCTTTTTTATTTTATAGCTACAACTATTCTTTAAATAAGCAATATTGACCCCATATTGAGCAATCAGAAGAAATCATCTGCTTTTCTCTTCCAACATAAGACAGTTAAATTCTTTTCCAGTCCTAAGGATATCAAGATCAAAGGCTAGTCAAGAAGTGTGAACTGTGGCTTTGGGAATTAAGAATGAAGAATCGACTCAGTTGCTTGAACAGTCAAAGACATGAAAATCACATAAGATTTCTGTTCCCCATTTCCTTTTCTCCTTTAAAAATAACATTTTATAAATAACCAATACCAGCCTTTCCGTTCTTTGGCTTCCATATCACTATTACTTTCAAACATTTGTTGAGCACCTATTAAATCTTGAGGATAGAAATAACTATGATATTTTACTCTGGTCTTTTTTGTTTGTTTGTTTTTCATCTTTTTCATCTTTAAGTGACAAGTGACTAAATTCAAAAAAAAAAAGATTATGTAACATTTCTCAATTTTATTTTTTATTTTTTGGTGATTAGGTTGACCTAGGGGCATTTTATCAGTGATCTACATCCCCAGCCCTTCTTTTCTTTTTATTTTGAACAAGGTCTCACCAACTTGCTAAAAAGACTCAATAAATATCTGAGGCTGGCCTCAAATTTGTCATCCTCCTGTCTCAGCCTCCTGAGTCAAAGTTATTTTTTAAAAAGTAGTTTTAAAAATTATCTCTGATAATGGTTAATACAAAATTTCTACACAAACTGGATGTCAAATGACTATGGATTACTTAAAGATGGGCTCCTTCCTTACCTCAAGTCAAAAAAAAAAAAGGAATTTTCTGTTCCCTGTTGCTTTAAGAAATACTTCTGGACTGGGGCCGTAGCTCAGTGGTAGAGCACCTGCCTCCCATGTGTGATGCCCTGGGCTCAATCCTCAGCATCGCATAAAAATAAATAAATAAGATATTGTGTCCATCTTCAACCAAAAAAAAGAAAGAAAGAAAAAAAGAAATACTTCTACCCTAAGGATTTAGAAAGAAGGAACAAGCAGTTATTCACACTCCTTCTTTCTCATTTTAACTTCCAATAAGAGCTCTGACAGGCATAAAGAATACACTAAGGGGGCTGAGGTTGTAGATCAGTGAGTGGTAGAGTGCTTGCCTAGCATGTATGAAGTCCTCAGTTCAATCTTCAGTATCACATAAAAATAAATTAATAAAATAAAGGTATTGTGTCCATCTACAACTAAAAAAAAGAAAAAGAGAAAACATTTTTAAAAAGAGCGAAAATACACTAAGGATAAAAAATACATAAAAGGTCATTGTATAGTAAAAACAATCATGGAGCGGGGACGTAGCTCAATGAAAGAGAACACCTGCCTAGCATGCTCAAGGGCCAGCCCTGGGTTCCATTCCCAGCACAACAACAACACACACACACACACACACCCTATCTTAAAATGAGTGAATATGGGAATGAAAGCCAAAAGTCTGAATAGATCTAATTAAAAAAAAAGCCAGGCATGGTGTCACACACCTGCAATCCAGAGACTTGGGAGGTTAGGGCAAAAGGACTGGAATTTCAAGGCCAGCCTCATCAACTTAGAGAGGCCCTATGCAACTTAGTAAGATCTTTGCAGCTCACTGGTAAAGCATCCATAGGTTCAATCTCCAGTACAAAAAAAAAAAAAAAATTAATAAAAAGAATAATCATGCCCTGCCCATTCCTGCAAGAAGGGCTGAAAATGGTAGGGAAATGGAGCCTACCAAAATGGAGGGTTTGTAAGTATTAGGAGTGAATATGATTCTCTTCTTTCTGCTGCTGCCAGAGGGGCAAACGAAGGATGCACAAGACCAAGGTGAGGTATGAAACAGAAGTATGTTAAAAAATTCAGACCTGACTCTAGGCTAGGCCTTAAGCTTAAAAGAACTGTGTAGAAAAGAATTCTTATATTTACACATGGTCCATCACACCTTTCCAGACCATCTGGGCCAGAAGTTTGGCCAGCAAATAAGCCATGCACACGTAGCACAGACATGAAAATATTTAATACAGTGGGCTAGGGATGGAGCTTAGGGGTAGAGCACTTGTCTAGCACATGCAAGGCCCTGAGTTTAATCCACAGGAGACCTTGATATTAAATGTTTACCACATGTCAGGTAGTCCCAAGAATTTTACACAGAATAACTTAAACATCAGAATAACTATATAGTAGATGACACCATACCCCTGTTTCACTAAGGAAACTAGGACACAAAGAAGTTAAATAACTTGCCCAAAGTTGCTCAGCTGTAAATGTCATTGCTGACTCAGAAGCTAAGCACAGGCAATCCAATCTAGCCCCATCTCCTATATTCTTTTATGTTTCTTTTTTGTAAATTACTGGTTCATAGTTTGGATTTTAGTTCTTTATTATTTTATTTTACTTTTTATTGATTATTTTATTTTATTGCAGTGCTGGGGATCAAAACCAGGGCTTCACCATGCGAGATGTGCACTCTACCACTGAGCTACTTCCCCAGCCCCCCATCTCTCCTATATTCTTTACTATGGTACCCGTTGGGTTTATTCCTCAGAAATCCTCAAAATCAGGGCTGCAGAAAAATCACAAAAGGGTTTGAAGGATCAGAATCCTACCAAGATTTAATTAACATGGGTTTATTAGTATGAATTCCATTCAACACAACCAGTTCTTTGGATGTCAAACATCAGATTATAAATCTTACATGTTCACTAGGCAAAAATTCCATCATGTCTTCCCCAAAGTGAATACTGACCAGTTAAAATTATTCTTTTCTCACAAGAGAGGCTAATGAGGGCTGTAGTTGTTTTAATGGCACTGTTCTTCAAACGATGCCCCTCATCACAGATTAGAAGATCAAATTTTACATTCTTAATTTGATCCAGGGAACGAAGTAACATTTCATAACTGATGATAAGAACAGTATAAAATGTAGATTTGATAAAGTCATCAACTTTGTGGTCCTGAGGGAAAAAGAATAACATTTAACAAACTATGAGCAGAAACTATGTGAAATCAAATTTAAAAAGAATATTTCTTACACTTGTTTATCAACTACTAGAACATGTTAACTTTTTCTGTCATGGTTGGCTCAGGTTGTGATAATAAAATACAACAGATTAGGTAGCTTAAACAATAGCCATTTGTTTCTCATAGTTCTGGGGATTAGGAAGACAGAGATCAGAGTGCCAGCATAATAGGTGAGGGCCCTCTTCCTGACTTGCAGATGGAAGCCTTCTTGCTATATCCTCAAATGGTTGAGAGGGGAAGTTCTGGTATCTCCTCTTTTTCTTACAAAGGCACTAATTTTATCTGACCTCTCCTGACCTTATGTAAGCTTAATTACCTCCCAAAGACCCCACTTCCTGAAAGGGTCCCTGGATTTATGATGACTAACTTGTAATTTTCTTATTTTACAGTGGTGCAAAAGCATACTCATACAATCCTTCTATTTCTTCTTTTCATGATTCAATAAATCACAAGATATTCAATATTTTATTGTTTATTAGATGATTTTGCCAAACAGTATGCTTAAGGTAAGATAAGCTAAGATACGATATTCAAATAGGTTGCATGTATTGAATGCATTTTTGATTCATATTATATAACCCCATGGCAAGGCAAGGAGCATCTGCATATTGAGATTAAGGCTTCAACATATGGATTTGGCAGGGATTCAAACATTCTGTCCATAACAACTCAAAATCAAAATGTAAGCTAAGACTCCATTTTTGTGCAAAGATATTAGGGAGTTATACTTGAAAAACTGCATCATAAAGAGTTAAAAACTGTTGTTGTTTGACTTCATAATGGCTGCCAATCTAACTGGAGTGAGATGGTATCTTAGGGTGGTTTTGATTTGCATTTCTCTGACTGCTAGAGATGGTGAGCATTTTTTCATGTACTTGTTGATTGATTGTATGTCCTCCTCTGAGAAGTGTCTGTTCAGGTCCTTGGCCCATTTGTTGATTGGGTTGTTTGTTCTCTTATTGTCTAATTTTTTGAGTTCTTTGTATACTCTGGATATTAGGGCTCTATCTGAAGTGTGAGGAGTAAAGATTTGTTCCCAGGATGTAGGCTCTCTATTTACCTCTCTCATTGCTGGTGGGACTGCAAATTGGTGCAGCCAATTTGGAAAGCAGTATGGAGATTTCTTGGAAAGCTGGGAATGGAGCCACCATTTGACCCAGCTATTCCCCTTCTCTGTCTATTCCCTAAAGACCTAAAAAGAGCATGCTACAGGGACACTGCTACATCGATGTTCATAGCAGCACAATTCACAATAGCTAGACTGTGGAACCAACCTAGATGCCCTTCAATGGATGAATGGATAAAAAAAAATGTGGCATTTATACACAATGGAGTATTACTCTGCATTAAAAAATGACAAAATCATAGAATTTACAGGGAAATGGATGGCATTAGAGCAGATTATGCTAAGTGAAGCTAGCCAATCCCTAAAAAACAAATGCCAAATGTCTTCTTTGATATAAGGAGAGTAACTAAGAACAGAGTAGGGTCGAAGAGCATGAGAAGAAGATTAACATTAAACAGGGATGAGAGGTGGGAGGGAAAGGGAGAGAGAAGGGAAAATGCATGGAAATGGAAGGAGACCCTCAGAGTTATACAAAAGTACATACAAGAGGAAGTGAGGGGAAGGGGAAAAATAATACAAGGGGGACAAACGAATGTCAGTAGAGGGGGCAGAGAGAGAAGAGGGGAGGGGAGGGGAGGGGAGGGGGGATAGTAGAGGATAGGAAAGGCAGCAGAATACAACAGACACTAGTATGGCAATATGTAAATCAATGGATGTGTAACTGATGTGATTCTGCAATCTGTATATGGGGTAAAAATGGGAGCTCATAACCCACTTGAATCAAATTGTGAAATATGATATATCAAGAACTATGTAATGTTTTGAACAGCCAACAATAAAAAATTAAAAAAAAAAAAGAGTTAAAAACTGAATTAGTGATTTGAAAAGCTAGAGATTTAAAGAATGACTAAGGCTAAGCTTTCAAAAATCTCTTACCTGATCAACAGTAAATACCTTGATCCTTTCACTTCCTAGCCATTTTTGAAATTCTTTTCTCCAATTATTCACCAAGCTTCCAGGTGTGACAATAAGTGTCTTCTTTATTACTGGCTTGCCTCCATAGGGTCCCTGACACTGCAGGGTCCAGATGAGCGAAATACATTGCAACGTTTTCCCTAAACCCATTTCGTCAGCAAGAATAGCTCCACATCTGCCATTCATTCTGTTAGAAATAATTTACTTTCTTTAATAACTACAGGAAATATTTTATATTCCCCAAATCATCAAGAACCAGAAACTGATATTTTGTAATTATGAAGAATCTTCCAATATTTCCCTCTTCTTCCTCTTTTTTTTTTTTTTTTTCTTTTCTTTTTAAAGATGGAGGAGTTTCACTATGTTGTCCAGTCTATTCTCAAACTTCCGGGCTCAAGCAATCCTCCCTTTTCAGTCTCCAGAACAGCTTGAACTACAGACATAGACCACCAAGCCCAGCTCTATCTATGGTTTTTCAATCAGCTGATTTACAACACATCTCTTTTGCATCTTTGATAATTATATCCTTTACATATTTTCAACGAAATTACCAAGACATAATCTGAAATTAGAAGCTGAATTTAAAACAGTTACTGTTTATATGTACATATTTTGGAGTCTAGAAATGAATCCCAATTTTATATCTACATTTGGATAATTTAACTATAATTGTGTTTCTCATCACTATAGTTGAGCAATTTTCACCAGTTTCTGTATTAGATATCAAAAGTTAAAAATATATCAGCAAGATCTACTGAGCTGAATTTATTAAAAATAAATAAGTTTATTTTAGAATAAGAATTTATCACTGTCTGGCAGAAAATGAAATCCTCAACCAAAACAGATCTAAATACTATTTAAAAAATTAATAAATACTTGATCAGATTCATATAATTTAATAAAAGTATGCTGTTCTTCAGTTCAACTAAATTAATACAATTTAATAATAAAATCATGCATTTTATATCACTTTATATTTTTAAAAGTAACAAAGTCCAAGGGAATTAAAGATATTACCAAAATTATAAATATACTTTAATAGCTAATGATATTTCTTATTAGTAGAAATAAGAACCAATAAATAATTTTATGTATGCTTTCTATTTCAAGGTATAGAGAAAAAATTACAAACATGAAGTAAAGTCTCCATTTTTTTAGATAAACAACTGGCCAATGCAGACCAAATGAGACTTGAATGAATAATGATAGCAGCGAGAAAACAGAAATCCACCCTTTCAAGGTGGAAGAAAAGAGAGCAGGAAAACTTCACAGAGAAGATGTACCTTGCACAGAATTTTAAAGAGTAAACAGGTATTTACTATATTCAATCAGCATTCAGTTGGATCTTGAACTGAATTCCAAGAGAGAAAATACAGAAATACAAAGCTGGCTAGGTAGTTAAAAGACAGAAGATGAGGATATGCACCCTGAAAGCTTAGATTATATTTGTAGATAAGGATTTCCCAAACATCAGTCCTTCATGATGACCATCATTCTTTTTTGCTGTATATGTACTACTATGTTATTTTTCTTTAAGCCAACTCACTTTAAAAAAAATTTTTTTTGGTTGTAGATGGACAAAATGCCTTTATTTATTCATTTTTATGTGGTGCTGAGGATCAAACTCAGAGCCTCACACATGCTAGACAAGTGCTCTACTACTGAGCTACAATCTCAGCCCATTAATCAACTCACCTTTTTTTTTTTTTTTTTTTGGTGGTGCTGGGGATTGAACCCAGGGCGAGGCAAGTACTCTACCGACTGAGCTGTATCCCCAGCCCAGTCAACTCACTTTTAACAAATTGATCTGAAAAAAAATTCTAGGGGCTGGGGATGTGGCTCAAGTGGTAGCGTGCTTGCCTACCATGTGTGAGGCACTGGGTTCGATTCTCAGCACCACATAAAAATAAAATAAAGATATTGTGTCCACCTAAAACTAAAAAAATAAATATTTTTTTAAAATTTTAAGTATATTTTATCTGTGAAACCTAAAATTTAAAGTGCTACTTTTTCTAATAATTCATTAATGAAATATACTACTATTAAAATTTTTTAACTTAAGGGGCTAGGATTATGGCTCAGGGGTAGAGTGCTGGCCTAGCATGTGCAAGGCTCTGGGTTTGATCCTCAGCATCACATAAAAACAAATAAATAAAACAAAGATATTATGTCCAACTACAACTAAAAACAATTTTTTTTTAATTTAAATCTTGTCCATTTACCACCACAAAATGGATCACATGAGTAAGAATCAGAGATTGGGACACATTGTTTTAAATTCTTGGACTGCAAATAATTCTAAGTAAGGAATGATTGTTCAGAATTGTTGTGCAGAAAACTCAAGCTGGTATCTATATGAAGATTAAATTTGAGAAGAATCAGAAACAATACAAGTTAGGAGTTACTACAATAGTCCAGACAATACACTATGTCTATATGACATCATTTACTATGGACTGCTATAGTGGGATACTAAAAAAGGTTAGGAATCAAATAATATTTAGGAACTTAAAATAATTAAAATATCAGGCTTAACCTCAGAAACTAAAAGGTCAAATATTTTCTCATATACAGAAATTAGAGTAAAATATAGGAAAAGGGGAGAGAAAGACAAGATAACTTAAAAGGGAAGATGAGTAATGTAGAAGGAGATGAAGAGACAGAAGAGCGGGGGTTGTGGCAGAGCCCTTGCTTAGCATGTGGGAGGCACTGGATTTGATCCTCAGCACCACATAAAAATAAAATAAAGGTATTGTGTCTACCTACAACTAAAATTTTTTTTTAAAAAAGAGAGAGTGGAAGGATGGGTAAAGAGAGGTAATGCAGAATGAATTCTTAAAAAATCAGGTTATGTGCATATATAAACATACAAAAGGGAACTTCATCTTATGCACTGGTAGAAAAAAACAATCAAATACAAATTAATCGATGAGCAAAAGGAAGTAGCAGAAGAAGCAGAATGGGAGAGAGGAGAAATGACCAGAGAGAAAAGTGGGGGGTCGGGGGGAAGACTGAACTGAAAGCGAATTCCATGCATGTATGAGTTTGTCAGAATGAAACCAACTTCTGTGCATAACTATAAAGTTCTAAAAAAAAAATACATATATATATATATATATATATATATATATATATATATATATATATATATATATATATTTTTTTTTTTTTTTTTTTTTTTTTTTTAAGTTCAGCCTCAATTAGATTCAGAAGGTGAAAGAAAAAGATGATTCCTAGGCCAACTAAGATAAGATCTCCAAAAGGAGGAGGTGAGAACTTAAATCTAGCTAAAAGTTTCTGGGAGACAGTATTTCCTATCATTCACGGGATTCTTCGAATTGGGGAAAATGTACATTTATCATTACCTTTAAATGACAAATATAAAAATCAAAGGCCTTTGCGTTTAAAAACAAAACAAAACAAACAAGGAAATATTCCAAGATGTTTGTGGTATTTAATTTTGGGGCCTTTGATTCTTTTTCTTCTTCTTTCTGCTGTGTAGATGTGTGTCTTATAACTTTAAGGATGCTACTATTCCTTAATAAGAAAAACCTCAAAGTGGGAGGGTACTTTGTTCCCTTTTTAAAAAATAGAGGTGAAATAGAAGAAAATCTTTTCCCCAAAATTCTTCGAAGCAAAATTAAGAGTTTCTTGTTTGCTTCCCAACCCCTTATCATACTAGTAGCAAGCTCTTATTCTATCACTTTTTTTTTTTTTTTAGTTGTAGTTGGACACAACACCTTTATTTCACTTATTTATTTTTTTTATGTGGTGCTGAGGATCGAACCCAGGGTCTTGCACATGCGAGGCAAGCACTCTACTGCTGAGCCACAACCCCAGCCCTCTTATTCTATCACTTTAATGTTGAAATATTTTAAAAACCACTTATGAGTAAGGACCATGGTCCTAAGTCCTATATGATTACCTCCTCGCAGGGTTTCTGGCACACAGCATCCATCAAAAACCACTTTTGAAATAAACATACTCATTAAGTATCACTTACCTTTCCTACCAACTAAAATTCACAGTGTACCCTTTAGACTCCTCTTATCAAGCTATTCTTGGAAAAGCATTTTTATGTTACAGGGTAAATCAAAACTCAAATTAGACTAAACAAATGACTTCTTTTCCTACCTCATTCCCATTACAACGTCATAAAGGAATATGATTCCTTCTTTCTGGTGTGGGCGAAGATGATATACAAGGTGAGGATCAACAACTACCTCCACAAGAGGGAAATTGTTCTTATTGAACATGCACTGGTGATTCTTGTCTGGTAGTGGCATAATGAGGGAATCTTAAAATAAAGATAAAAGCATAATTATAAATGTAATTTCACTTTGTCAGCAACTACACTTATCTTGTTTTCATTAATTCCCAAGATAGAACTCTTGCCATCATTTATGGAAAAAAAAACCACATGATATTTAGTAATACTGATGCTAAACAAGATTACAAAACCAAAAAAGAAACTCTCACACCTTACCATTATATGATTTCATTCAAAGAATTACAAAAAGCTTCCCAAACTTCATATGCTCTAGACTGCTTCGAAACCACTAATTCACTCTTGTCTAATAAGAAACTTGGTAAGCTACAACATTCACTAGCTCAGTATTCAGAGTAGAGAACTACTTTCACCTGAAGTTAGAATTTTGCAAAGATGCATTTATCAATGCTTATGGCTTCACATCCTAAAGATTCCCCAAACTTAGCATAAAGGCTTTCTTATTTTCAGTCCTACATATACTAACAAAAAATGACCATTATCCCTATTATCAGAAATGAACATCATACATTTTCCATGATTAAGCTATCATTATTTGCTTAAAGTTAATTATTACATTCATAAATGACAAATTCATGATCCTGTGCAAAGCCACATGAAATAAACAATTGAATAATAATATTAATTCTCTGTACACAGTAGTACATTCTTGTAATTCTAGTCACTAGAAAGGCTGAGACAGGAGGATAGCAAGTTCAAAGCCAGCCTGGCAACTCAGTGAGATCTTGTCACAAAATGAAAAACCAAAATAAGTCTGGGGGTGTAATTCAGTAGTAGAGCATACCTGGGTTCAATCCTCAGTACTGGAAGTGGGAGAAAAAAAAGTAATTCTCCATAATTATGCTGAGAGTTTAAAGGTTTTAATAAAGTACCATCATAAAGGCAAAAGCAAATAAAACTATAAGGCAAGTCTCAAATGATAAATCTGAGGTAAGATAATAAAACCATCAAACTTATTTTGGGGGTGAATTTGCATGTTTATATCATGGTTAAAAATTGAATTAGATACAAAAAATAAAAAAGAGATGTGTAAGGAGATGAAAACAAAAGAAATAGGTTCAGCCAGGTGTGGTGGTTCACACTTGTAATCCCAGCAACTCAGGAGGCTCAGGCAAGAAGATTACAAATTCAAAGCTAGACTCAACAACTTGGCAAGGCCTTCATAAACTTAGTGAGAACCTGTCTCAAAACAAAAAATAAAAAGGTTCGATTCCTGGTACCAAAAAAAGAGAGAGAAATAGGTTCCAGTAGCTTAAATTCATCCATGTAGAAATATACAGTCACATCAAAATGAGAGTTTTGATCATGTTTACCACTAGCAATCACCCAGAGGACAATTTTTCTGTGGATCTTCCCAGGATTCTAAGTAAAAATGCTTTCATCTTTGAGGTTAATTAGGCAAGGGATTAGGAAGTAAAAATGGATAATTTTTTTAAACTAATTTTTTCGTTGTCAATGGATTTTTTTTTTTTTTAAATATATATGATGCTGAGGATTGAACCCAGGGCCTCATGCATGGGAGGCAAGCACTCTACCACTGAGCTACAACCCCAGCCCTATAAAGTGAAGTTTTTAAAATGAAATTCATTAATGTGAACATTAACTGAATTGAACTGAATTTTACAGGTGAAACTTGATTTCTTTGCATGGCATCATACCATTCAACATTTTCATACACTAAGACATGTGATCAAAGCATATGCTATTCAAAGCATAATTATAATTCTGGTCTATAAATTGACTATTTTTTCTCCTTTCTATAGAAGGCAAATTTCATTCAAAATTATACTTTTGTGTGGGACTACAGTTGTGGCTCAGTGGTAGAGTGCTTGCCTAGCATGTGTGAGTCACTGGGTTCAATCCTCAGCACCACATAAAATAAATAAAATAAAGGTATTGTGTTCATCTACAACTAAAAAATATTTTTTAAAAATTATACTTTTGTGTATGTCACATTTACAGTTAGTATTTTTCCTTCAACACATGTATAATATTTTGATTACTATATTTCTGGATTATACATTTACATATTAAATAATTACCAAACTCTTATTGTTTGACTTCAACATTATCCCTTGTGTAAGATTGAATATATGAAGGAAAATATGTATTTCAGTTGAACACTACAAAACAAAATTTTAAACTTTAATTCATATACCAAAAATGATTTTGAAAGTAAAAACAGAATATTCAAATTATTTTTTAAATCTCACTTGGTGCATATGGATCATGGCGTGGTTTGCAATTTGGGGAACCATTCTGTCTATTTTCCTTTGAACTTGGTTTACACACACTCTTGAAAGGGTTAGAAAAGCACTTTCTGGCAGTTTGAGAACGTGGGATAGCAGGACTTCCTCCCCCACGCTGAAAACATCTGCCACTGTTGAAGTCATCAGGAGGGATTATCCCCACGATTTCCAATTCTTTTCCCGCAATCATCAGTGTTTGGCCCTCTTCGATTGTTTCAAGCTCTTTGAATTTATGTCCAATACCTTTAGGTTGAGAAAGAAAAAACAAATTAATTGAACTAACATTCTAAGATGACAGTGATACTACAGCCACCTTTCCAAAACAATACAGGATGAAAACTCTGCATATATTTTAACCTTGTACAATGTGTTAGCCCAAATGAAACATAATTTTTATTTTCATTAGGGAAAAACTAAAGTCAGAAGAAATTACGACTATGAAAATCAGCCACGCTTTAACAAAAACAAGGCTGCTTTGGTTTGAAAACATCAAGCCAAGAAAATAGTGTAATAGGCTACATGAACTCTCTTTTTTTTTCTGGAGAGACACTATGATATCTCTGTTTCCAATTAGAAATAGCTAGAAATCTGAAGAATTAGCAATAAAAGTATTGGTTACCACAACTAGTAGTGAGTGTACTGAGATAGCAAAGTTAAAATACAGTTGTGGCAAGAAGCTTTTGATATTACAAGTTACAGCTCTTTAATTATATAATTATAGTGATATATTTTATAATATTGTTTAAATTAATATTAACTTAATGAACATTTAAGTGTTGCCATATGTAGGGTGCTGATGGGATATAAATATGAATAATTCAACAAGTCTGCTCAAAATGAACATTAACTAGACAGAATTTTAGACTCTCATACTTTCCTATCAAGTGAGTCAAAATATGAAATGTATAGTTATTGTGCCATCACAAAGGGCAGGAACTGTGTATATCATAAACTGTTCTTAAGTTTCTAAAAAAATATTAATAGACTGTCATATTTCAAAAAATATGACCCTTATTATTAGTTGAAAATTCTACAATTTGCCCCAATAAAACTCATCTTAAATTTATTATCTGAACCAGTTTTTAAAAGTGTTTAATATTTTTTCATTTTAATTAATATTTTTAAAATTATTTATGGTAAAGTATGTTTTACTTTTAATATTCTTAAGTAGAAAGACTTTACTGGTTGTACATCTCTAATCCAAAAATCCTAAATCTAAAAAGTCCAAAACCCAAAATCTTTAGAGCACCTATATGATGCTCAAAAATGTTGTAGAGATAAGGAATGCTTAACCTGTGCTTAAGCTGACGTTCCAAATATGTTTAGTGATGTTCCTTCACTTCATTCTGATTCAGCAATGGTCTTGACCTCTCCACATTAATGAAGATTATAGTTTTAGCTTTTATTCTTATAGAATCCAATTACTCTTAAACTCAGTTTTACATGAAAATGAAAGACAGGAATAAGCATGAGGATATCTTTAAAATTCTTTAATTCCAGAATCTCTCATTTTATATTGGTCCACAGTAATGGCTCTTTCAAACACCTGAAGACTTTCTTAACTGTTACCCTCTGTTTTCCACCCTTGTTTTTCATTTTTGCTTTGTTTCTGGATATGGTATAATAGTGGCCATTGAGCTTGACTGCCCTATCACAATTACAAATAATTTTAGTGTTCCAGTTTTGGTTTTCTTAGCAACTATCCCTATAGCAAATTTAAATCCTATATATCCAATTATTTCAAAGAAAATCTGCTTGTTTATAGGCAGTCACTTGCACAATTAGCTCCCAATTAAAGCTCTTATTAATGCTATAATTAGGAGAGCCAAGTCTTATAGTTAGATGTTTTAATTTGAAAACCAATATAATCCCCTTCATTGTTTATAACTGGTTCTCATAGTTGGATATTAGAATCACCTGGAAACCTAAAACATACCTATGACCAGTCCCTTTACCTATTCATCAACTAAATCAGAGCCACAGAGTTTAGAGCCCAGGCATTAGAATTTTTAAAGCACCTCAGTTGACTCTACTTGAAGGACCAGGGTTAAAAACCCACCAGTTTAACTTTTATACCTGCAAATAAAAGATCATTTTATTGTAAACTATACATACACAAAACTATGTATATGATACCTTGTAAGATATTACAGAGTTAATTCTGAGAATTTTACCTCTCTAGCTGAAAAACCTAGCCCCAATCTACCTTAACAACATGAAATGAGTACTGTCCTCTAATTACTAAATATTGTATACATAGTAGCTGCCTCCTGTTTTTATAATAAATAAAACATTCTGTTGCAGATCATTAAGTTCAATTTCAACCCTTATTGCTGTGTCACTACCCTTCCATACGCTACATTTCTGAAACACCGAATTAATTTCAATTCTTTCCTGCCTTTTGTATATGCTCTTCCATTTACACAAGCCCCTTTCACGTGACCTCCCAAATATATACTTTCAATATATATTTCTTAAACAGTAAATCTGATGAGCTTATCCCTAAGTCTCCTAAGCTAAATTAAATGGTCCTTTTATGTTATCACTACACCTAATAAAAATTTATTGAAACAATTATTTTATTGTATCCTAATTATTAAATGCATTATCCCCACTAAACTCTAAATTAAAATAACCTTTAATTCTTTACTCCTAGCATAGTGGTTGGCACACATATGTTACTAAAAATTTGTGGGGGAGGGGGGTATTGAACCCAGGGGCAATTAATTTTTTTTGATATCAGGGATTAAATTCAGGGGCACTCAACCACTGAGCCACATCCCCAGCCCTATTTTGTTTTTTAGACACAAGGTCTCACTGAGTTGCTTAGCACCTTGTTATTGCTGAGGCTGGTTTTGAACTCACAATCCTCCTGTTTCAGCCTCCCAAAATGCTAGGATTACACGAGTATGCCACCACACCCAGCTACAAACAATAATTTTAAGTGAAGGAATGAACATGTAAAACAGATTTTATAATTTGGCCACATTAAAAATTGAACAATAGGAAGCAATGCAAATAATAATATGCTCCTTCATTTACACAAGCTTAATATAATATTAAGCATTTTGAATGTATAGGCTAACTTGTACTAGGGTCAATTACACTGGAAACATTTTATAACACAAATGGTAACCTCCAATTTAGATGTGTTAATCTATGTAAGCCTAACCATTATTTCCTTGTTCTGTTTCCCAAAATTTTCTTGCATAGCACTGAAATTCTATTATTCAACTTTTGCTATCAACACCCTTTAAAAATTTTTAATCACTAACCATTCACAAAAAAAAAAAGAGGAAAAAGCATATCAACATAAACTGCTTAATCTTAGAAGTATGACAAAATAACTATATATAATTGGCTGACCATTTTTGGAGAAAATGAAACCATAAGTTGAATTTATCTTATTGAGCTAACACAGATCCTAAGATAGTTAGGATAACTGATTAATATGAAATAATTTATGTATCATACATAGTATGGCATGAATATGGACTTTATAAAGCCCAATTATATTTCAATTTTATAATCAAAAATATACATTAATTTTAGATCAATTCATAAACATTAGGTAATATCATAATACCTTTTCCAATGTCTTTGCCATCCAAATCTTTCAATGTAAATGACCTTCCTTTTACAATAAGAATAGCATCACCTTCCCACTTTTTGTGTTTTTTCTTTGAAGGTTTACACCAAACAACATTAAAATATTTAACGAGGCTCTCAGATTCCTCTTCTTGTCCCTTGGACTCTGTTATTTCTTTAGGAGCTAAATGAATCAGAATTAAAACAAACAAACAAAACATTATTAGAGATGACTTTAATGTTTAAATGTTAGGGTCGTTTTTTAAAAAGGTACAAGAAAATCAGATTTATTAAGTAGTATGAAAGAATTTTTGATTAAGCTTATGTTAGCATTTTAGAAACTAAAAAGTTCACGTCAGGGGCTACCATTATCATGAATACAATGAAGATAAATTTCTTATCACCCATAAGTTATATAAACTCAACTGAAGTAGAGTAACAATAATCACTGTAAACATTTTTGGAACTCTACAAAGTTATTATTTCAATGTCTATAACATTGGGAAATATTTAAAATTACATTTTGACCACTGATTTAATTAACAGTGACACAACAAGTTGAGGGAAAGTATATTGTAATAGTCTGAAATAAAAACCTATATTTTTCTTTTCTTCACTTACTGTGTAATTAACAAAAATATATATATTTATGGAGTACATCATGCTATTTTGATATATTATACACATTATGGAATTCCTCACATTTTTTCATAGTGAAAATATTTGAAATTAATAGCATTTTTCAAGAATACAGTATTTTTTATTAACTACAGACACCATGTTTTACAGTCTTAGAACTTATTCCTCCTTAACTGAAATTCTGTATCCATTCACCAACATTTTACAAATCCCCCAGCCCCACCCCATTCCTCTGGTGATCACCACTCTATTCTCCATGAATTCTATTATGTTTTTAGAGTCCACGTATGAGATTATACTGTAATTATCTTTCTATGCTTCACATATGTCATTCAGTATAATGTTCTCTAGGTTCATTTATGATGTCCCAAATGACAGGATATGTATTTATTTCTTTATTTAGGTGCTGATGATCAGCCCAAGGTCTTGCATATGCTAAATTCCCAGCCTATAGTTTTTCTTCTTTTGAAAGGCTGAATAGTTTTATCCACTGATATTGATAGACACTTAGTTTGATTCCATAGCTGGTTATTGTGAATATTGTTGAAATGAATGTTGAGAGTGCAGATATCTATTCAACATACTAATTTCTTTTGGGGGGGAAATTATATATTATATATTTAAAAGTGGAATTGCTGGATCATGTGGTATGTAATATTTTTTCAAATAAGAACACATGTAGAGCACCAAGGTATGAATGAGACTAAATTTTATTAAAATACTTTTGTTTCCTAATTAGAAAGTAATCAATTTGAGCCACTGTTTTGAGAATTTAGTAGTATAGGCTCAGGAAATAAAAATGTATCTTCTTACAAAAGTCTGGTTTTCTCTCAAAAACACTTCTAGGATCACCTTATAGAAACATATACAGTCTAACAGAAAATACTCCAGCATCATGAAAACTAATCTATAGAAACCAGTGGTTGTGGGCTGGGGCTGAGGTTCATGGTGGAGTGCTTGTCTAGCATGTGTGAGGCACTGGGTTCAAGTTTCAGCACCATATATATATATAAATTAATAAAATAAAGGTCTATCAACAACTGAAAATATATATATTAAAAAAACAATGGTCGTGAAAATATAATTCTATACCTAGAAGACCCAAAAAATTCTACCAGAAAACTTCTAGAACTAGTAAATGAATTCAGCAGAGTAACAAGATACAAAATCAATACCCATAAATCAAAGACATTTCTGTATATCAATGACAAATCCTCTGAAAGGGAAACAAGGAAAACTACCCCATTTACAGTAGTCTCAAAAAAAAAAAAAAAAAAAAAAAAAAACCTGGGAATCAACCTAATAAAAGAGGTGAAAGATCTCTACAATGAGAACTACAGAACGCTAAAAAAAGAAATTAAAGAAGCCCTTAGAAGATGGAAAGATCTGCCTTGTTCTTGGATAGGCAGAATTAATATTATCAAAATGACCATACTACCAAAAGCACCATACAGACTTAATGCAATTCTAATCAAAATCTCAATGACATTCCTCCTAGAAATAGAAAAAGCAGTCATGAAATTTATCTGGAAAAATAAGAGACCCAGAATAGCCAAAGCAATCCTTAGCAAGAAGAGTGAAGCAGGTAGCATCACTATACCAGATCTTAAACTATACTACTGAGCTATAGTAACAAAACAGCATGGTATTGGCACTAAAAATAGACTGGTAGGACCAATGGTACAGAATAGAGGACACAGAAACAAACCCACACAAATACAGTTATCTTATATTAGACAAAGACACCAAAAACATACATTGGAGAAAAGATAACCTCTTCAACAAATGGTATTGGGAAAACTGGAAATCCAAATGCAACACAATGAAATTAAATCCCTATCTTCACCATGCACAAAACTCAACTCAAAGTGGATCAAGGACTTAGGAATAAAACCAGAGACCTTACGTCTAATAGAAGAAAAAGCAGGCCCATCATGTCGAATTAGGCCCTAAGTTCCTTAATAAGATTCCTATAGCACAAGAATTAAAATCAAGAATCAATAAATGGGATAGATTCAAACTAAAAAGCTTCTTCTCAGCAAAAGAAACAATCAGTGACGTGAACAGAGAGCCTTCATCTTGGGAGCAAATTTTTATCACATGAGCATCAGATAGAGAGCACTAATCTCTAGGATATATAAAGAACTCAAAAATCTTAACACCAAAAACACAAATAACCCAATCAATAAATGGGCCAGGGAACTGAACAGACACTTCTCAGAATATATATACAATCAATCAACAAATATATGAAAAAATGTTCAACATCTCTAGCAATTACAAAATTGCAAATCATAACTACTCTAAGATTTCATATCACTCCAGTCAAAATGGTGGCTATTATGAAGACTGTTAAACAACAGGGTTGGCGAGGATGTGGGGAAAAGGCACACTCATACATTGCTAGTGGGACTGCAAACTGGTACAGACAATATGGAAAGTAATATGGAGAATCCTTGGAAAACTTAATGGAACCACCATTTGACCCAGTTATTCCACTCCTCAGTCTATACCCAAAAGACTTAAAAACAACATACTACAGGGACACAGCCACATCAATGTTTACAGCAGCACAATTCAAATAGCTAAACTGTGGAACCAATCTAGATGCCCTTCAGTATATGAATGGATAAAGAAAATGTGGTATATAGACATAATGGAATATTACTGAACAATAAAAGAGAATAAAATCATGACATTTGCAGGTAAATGGATGAAGCTGGAGAATACAATGTTAAGTGTTAGCCAATCCCAAAAAAACAAATGCCGAATGTTTTCCCTGATATAAGAAGGCTGATTCATCATTGGGTTGGAGGAGGGAGAGCATGGGAGGATTAGATGAACTCTAGATAGGGCAAACGGGTGAGAGGGGAAGGGAGAGGGCATGGGGACAGAAAAGATGGTAGAATGAGACGGACATCATTACCCTAAGTACATGTATGAAGACGCGAATGTTGTGAATATACTTTGTTTACAACCAGAGATATGAAAAATTGTGTTCTATATGTGTACTATGAATTGTAATGCATTCTGCTGTCATATATAACAAATTCAAATAAAAAAAATAACAGTGATTGCTGCTTATGGAGTTGAGGGAATTGACTGGAAAGGAGCTAGACAGAACTTGTTATAAGTGATAGGTGTATACAATTAAGAAAGATCACCAAACTGACCATTTAAAAGCAATACATCTTTATTACATTTGTTATATTTAAATTTTATTTATTTTTAACATCTTAATTTAAAATTTGTTATATGATGATGCAGGGGGAAATTAATTATTAATGTTCCTTAAAATTATTTAAGAGCTGGGACTGTATGTAGCTCAGTGGTAGAGGGTAGACTGTATGTAGCTCATGTATGAGGGTTCGATCCTCAGCACCATATAAGAATAAATAGATAAATTTAAATAAATAAATAAATAAAGATATTGTGTTCCGCAGGGCATAGTGGCACACGCCTGTAATCCCAGTGGCTTGGGAGGCTGAGACAGGAGAATTGCGAGTTCAAAGCCAGCCTCAGCAACTGCGAGACCCTATCTCTAAATAAAATACAAAATAGGGCTGGAGATGTGGCTCAGTGATTGAGTGTCCTTGAGTTTAATCCCTGGTACCAAAATTGTGTGTGCGTGTGTGCGTGTGTATGTATTATTTAAATTAAAAACCAAATGCCCTAGAACTACTATTCATAACTATTCAGTCAAATGCTCTCTGAATTAGCTGTGGTACAAGCAAAAACTAAAAAAAAAAAAAAGTTACATTTCTCTGTTGATTCCTATTTAAATAACTTCATTCCAATCCAATATAGTTATTAGAACTTAAAGATCTTCCACCCTTCACAAACTCAGGCCATCTTCTGGGGAGAGGAGATCAAGCTGGTTCCTGCCAACACCCAAATTAAGCTCCTAGGTAAATCCACAGTGTCTCCTCCCACCAACAGAGGAAGCACCACTCAAACCATCAGTCTTTATCCTTGTGCAGTCAGGATCAATTCCAGACACAGTCCCCTGCCTTTAAACTTTTCTTGGCAAGAGTCACACACTAACTTCTCAAGTTCTGGAGGAAATATACAAAGCTTTCTGAAAGGTTTCAGAGACCCTCTTCCCCATTTACTTGGAGATAGAGTGGCCACTCCTCCTCCCTCTGCTGCATCTCAATCTTAAAAAGACAAAACAAAAAATAGTGGTCTAGGGGATAGGGTTGTAGCTCAGTGGCAGAGCACTTGCCCAGCATGCATGAGGCACTGGGTTCGATTCACGGCACCACATAAAAATCAATAAAGGTATTGTGTCCATCTACAACTAAAAAAAAAAAAAAAAAACCCTAAAAACTAAAAAAATATACTGGTCTAATAGATCGAAAGGCACAAATTCATAATTTTATAAATAATGGTGTCTTTTAATATTTTGAAGCAAAATTACCATACTATAATGTACTAATTCAAATTACACTTGATCATGACAGACAAAATTTCCCCAAATGACCTTATCTCCTTCTTTTCCCCTTGGCAATTATAGATTAGACATAAAACACCAACCATCCTGTCATGAGAAATTTAGACCCTCATACTGAATCATAGCTCCTGCTTCTCACCTAACTTTTGTGCACTATATATAGGCAAAAGTCAATCTAGCTGAAGGTGGCAAAATCTAACTTCCACATTACCGAAGGCATTTCACTATGACTTTTACCTAATACACACCTGATCCAGGGAAGCCATCAAAACAATACAACTTAACAAAAACCAAATAAATTTTAACCTTTTAAAATACATCATTTATTTAAATGAAAAAAAAAAAAGAAATACCCTAATATAAGGAATAAGAATGATCACTTCTATTCAACACTGTCCTATAAGTCCTATCCATTACAATATGACAATTAAAACTTTAAAAGCAAAAGGATAGGAAAGGAAGAAATAAAAACTGTACCTATTTGCAGATAATGACTGTTTTCACAGAAATCCCCAGAGATTCTAAAAACTGACTAGATCTTATAAAACAAATTTAGCAGGGTCACAAGACATAAGGCTCATTGGCAAAAAGAAATCAGAAAATGAAATTTTAGAAATTCCATCCCCAGTAACTCCAAAAAAAATCACACAAATACTTAGAAAAATAAAACAAAAGGCATCCAAGTCTTCTATACAAAAAAAAAAAAAAAAAATTAAAGAGCTTTGTTGAAAAAAATTAACAAATCTAAATACATATAAAATAACAAATCAAAATCTAATTAAAGAAAGCATCTATTTCATGTATTGGAACATTCAATTTGGTTAATATAACAATTTTCAGATGGGCTCAGTGGTGCTTAACTATAATCCCAGATACTCCATAGACTCAGGCAGAAATATCACAAGTCTGAGGCAAGTCTCAGCAATTTAGCAAGACCCTGTCTCAAAATAAAAGGACTGGGATTATAGCTCAACGGTGAAATGTCCCTGGTTCCAATCCCCAGTATCCAAAAAAAAAAGAGCAATTTTCTCCAAAATGGTTGATACAACCAACACAATACCAATCAAAATCCCAGGATACTTTTGGCAGAAATTGGTTAAGATATCTTAAAAATCTATATGAAATACATACTCCAACCTATTTTATTTATTTGTTTATTCTGTGGTCCTGAGGATTGAATCCAAGGTTTCACATATGTTAGGCAAACATCCTACCACTGAGCTACATCCCCACCCACCAAAAATATGTTTTAAAAGAACAAAAGTTGGAAGTTTACAAATATGCTACAATAATCAAAATAGTTTGGTATTGGCCAAAAACAAAACAAAAAAAACCAACAATGATCATGGTTCAATGAAAAGAAATTGTAGTCAGAAACACTCAGTCAGGTATCTCCTAAAAAAAAAAAAAAAATGATGAAACAAACTCAATGGAGAAAGAAGAAAGACTTTTCAACAAATGTTGATTGAACAAGTGGCTATGCATTTGCAGAAAATGAGTATCAACTATTAAGCCTCAAAAATTAACTTAAAATGGATCATAAACCTAAATGTAAAATCTAAAATGAAAAACTGCTAACAGAAAACATAGGAGAAAATATTTGTAATCCTGGGGTAGGCAACAGGTTCTTAGAACACAAAAGCACAAAACAAAAATTGTAAATTGAATTTTATCAGAATTTAAAACTTTTGCTTTTTGAAAGATGCCATAAGAAAAGCAAAAAACCACTGGCTATGGTCAAATGTCCACAATACATGTATGATACAAAACACTTTTATCCAGAATATAAAAAGAAAACTTATAGCTTAAAAATAAGACAATAAGGGCTGGGGTTGTGGCTCAGTGGTAGAGTGCTTGTCTAGCATGTGCGAGGCTCTGGGTTCGATCCTCAGCACCACATAAAAAATAAGTAAATAAAATAAAGGTATTGTATCCAACTACAAATAAAAAATAAATTTTTTTTTAAATAAGACAACAAATAAATCAACAGAAAATGAGCAAAAGACTTAAACAGACAACTGAGGAAAGAATATGTACAAAAGTTCAATATGCACAAAAAAGATGTTTAACATCATTAATTGTCTGAGAAATATATATTAAAAACAGTGAAGTTCCACTTCATTTCCCTTAGAATGGTTAAAATAAAAATAAAAACAAGTCAGAGAATATGGAGAAATTACAACTATCACAAACTGCTGCTGGGAATGTAAAACAGTGCAGCCACTTTGGAAAATACCATGGCAGTTGCTCAGACAACTGAAGAGTTGCCAAATGATACACTACTTCAATTCCTAAGTATGTGCCCCAAACAATGAAAACCCATGCTCATGCAAAAACCTGTACACAACTGTTTTTTGCAGGACTATTCAGAATAGCTCAAAGGTAGAAACAAGTCAAATGCCCATTCAAGTGTCCAAATGACAAAATGGATAAATAAAATGTGGTTAAATCCACACAATGGAATATCATTCATAAAATATTGATACATACTCAAACATGGATGAACCTTAAAAACATTTTGCTAGGTTAAAGAAGTCAGTCATAAAGACCTATGTTTCATGATGTTGTTCACATGAAATGTCTAGAACAGGGAAATATATGAGATAGAAAGATTAGTGGTTGCTTAGAGCTAGAGGATAGTTATTTCCACCACCTCACGAGATCGCCTAGTGATAGCTAAAAATATAAGGTTTCTTTTTTGGGTATAGAAAATGTTCTAAAATTGACTGTGGTCACTGTTGCACATAACTCTGAATATATTAAAAGCAAATTGTATGGTATGCAAACTATGTCTCAAACTTGCAAAACACATGCACAATAACAGTACATACTCATTAAACTGAATAAAATGATTTTGAAAACCTACTGTAGCAAGTATTGACAAAGACATGGAGCAACTGGAAGGAATATAAGATGATGCATTGGGAAAAAGTACAGCTGATCCTTTAAAAGTTATATATACCTACATTAACCACTGCTTGGTAGAGATGGAGGAAGAAAAGGGAAAGAGGTAGTTGAAGAAGTTGAATATGTTGATGACATATGTCCACAAAAAATACTTGTACATCATCAAGCAAGGTAAATTAATCACTCAAAGGTCTAAAAATCCAGTATCATCATTAGAACTCAGATAACTCATTATTTTATCACTGGCACTCATGGATTTTAGAAAATGAGTCTTGACTTTCTTCAACAAATAAATTTATAGTCAGAATCATCAAGGTTTTTTCCTTAGAAAACAGATGATTCATATCCTGCTTGAATCACCTCTATCCAGAGTGCCCTGAAAGAATTCAGACTGCTTTGTTAACTCTGAGCAGAGACCAAGAAGACACAGAACTTAAACACAACTTCTCCATTTCCTGACTTTCCTTCCATAATAAGGGTATATGGATAAAGGATAATTTTCAGATACCTCTTTGTATATACCACTAAAAAAAAAATGTACACGTGTTTACTGTTTATATATTATTGTAAATACATTTCTGCATAATCTTCTATTGGAAAAACATATAATTTAATTAGTGCTCTATTGTTGAGCTTTTTGTTGTTATCAATTCTATTTTACACAATCTTTGTTCATCTTGATTTTCAAGATAAAGTCCTAGAAATTAAAGCACTGCTCCAACAGGTTTCAAGATTTTCAGACTTGTCTTAAACCAACAAATTTTTCTCCAAAAAAAGGCTGTATCAATGATATTCCCACCAATCACAATATATCATCAGCACAATATCATCTTTACCAACTACTTTCTAATATTTTATACAGTAAAATTGTCTTCTTTCTTGATGTAGTTCTATGAATTTTTTTTTAGAGAGAGAGAATTTTTTAATATTTATTTTTCAGTTTTTCAGTGGACACAACATCTTTATTTTTATGTGGTGCTAAGGATCGAACCCAGCGCCCTGCACATGCCAAGCGAGCGCATTACCGCTTGAGCCACATCCCCAGCCCAAGTTCTATGAATTTTATATGAATCTCTCTATATAGATTAATATAACTGCCACAACCAAGATATAGAATAGTTATTTCCACCATCCCACAAGACTCTCCAATGCTATACACTCACCCTACCCCTCCAGAAATTACTGACCTGTTTCCCATAAATACAGTTTTAGTTTTTTTTACAATATCCAATAAATGGAACCATCCAGTATACAAACTTTCAAGACTGGTTTCTCTTACTTGATACAATGTTTTTAAGATTCATCCCAAATTGTTGCTTAAAGCAACAGCTTATTTATTTTTGCAGAACAGGGGATTAAACCCAATGTTTCTCTACCACTGAACTACATCTCCAGCCCTTTTTATTTTAACACAGGGTCTCCCTAAATGGTCCAGGCTAACCTGGAACTTGTAATCCAATGATCTCAGTCTCCTAAATAGCTGCAATTACATTTATGTGCCAGCACACCCAGTTGTTCTTTATTATTATATATAATACTGAACAACAGTGAGCTGTTTCCAGCTCTTGACTATCATAAGCTTCTATATTGTGTGAATACTCATGTTTACCAATTAACTGGTAGAAACAGTATCTTCTTAATGACATAATTCAAATTTGATTATTGGTGATAAGACGTTTTTAGATATATCTTCGTTTTCTCTTTCTTTGACTCCCCTAAGTCACATTCAACTTAAAGGATATACTTAAGGTAAAAAAGAAGATTCTCATTTCCTCTACCAGGACCAGTTGGGGGTTTGGTTTAGGGAAAAATTATGTTGTGGGATGGAGGAAATTGAGTTGAGGAGGGTTATGTTCTTTTCTTCCTTCCTTCCTTTCCTTTCTTTTGTAGATTTAGAACAGTGACAATAAATGAGCCCCCTTTAAAGTGAAAAAAAAAAAATTCTCATGTCTTTAAATTTTTAATCTGACCAGAAAACACACAATGTCCACTTAAGCCAACATGTTGTCCAAAATGTACAGTCTAAACCTAGACTCTCAATCACTACTTTTTTTTATTTTAAAATATCTTTATTTATTTATTTATGTACATGTGGTGCTGAGGATCAAACCCAGGGCCTCGCACATGCTAGGCGAGCGCTCTACCACTGAGCCACAACCCCAGCCCTCTCAATCATTACTTATTTCAAAATTTCACATAAATTTTTAAATAGAAAATAGACACAAAGAATATAAATTAGGGGCTGGGGTGCTGGCTCAGTGGTAGAGTGCTTGCCTAGTATATTCGAGGCACTGGGTGCAATTCTCAGCACTGCATTAAAAAAAATAAATAAATAAAGGTCCATTGATAACTTAAAAAAACATAAATATTAAGAAACTCGGTCAAAATTAAATAAAAAACACAAAACTATTACATTTTAATATGTAAAATGCTAAAAAAAAAACCACTTAAAACATTGATTGTGCTAGAAGAATCAGAATCTACTTAATGTCTTACTTAATAGGAGTTACTAAGATATGGAGCAATTGTAAAACTTTAAATAAACACAGGTCATTTAAACAGACTGTCCTATTTTTGTCAGGGTTTACCCATAGGAAGGAAGGAAGGAAGGAAGGAAGGGAGGGAGGGAGGGAGGGAGGGAGGGAGGGAGGGGCAGGGGAGAAGGGGATGGGAGGAAGGGAAGGAATGAGGAATGAAGGGGAGGGGAGGAAGGGAAAGAATGGGGAGGGAAGGAATGGGGGGTGAAGGGGAGGGGAGGAGGGGGAGGGTGGGGAAGAAAAGAGAAGGGAAAGAAAATTTGGGCAATGTAATATTTAACAAATTAAAAGTTGCCAAGATAAAGTAAGCCCACTCACTTATTAGAAATATAAGCATTATACTATACTCTAAATCAATGAATATTCAATGTGTTTCAGTAAAAGAGCCAAACAATACTTGATTTTTCTTTTTTAATAAGAAAAACAGGTAGTGAGGGAGGAATTAGTGCACTCTTTGGCTTCTTACTTGACAAACTTGTTTTTCCACAGTAAATCATTGAAAAGACCATTGCATTAAAAATACATTATGTTTCAGGGAGAAATAAGGACACTCTGTATAAAGAGAAATTTTAACACCAGAAAAAAGTGATCTACTTTCCATTATTTCTATTTTAAGTATCCAAACACCCTAGTCATTACCTCTATTCAATTTCCCACCTTCCAACTACTCCAATCTGACTTCCAGTATCATCCTCTCCCCAAAACTGCAAATATTAAGGGTCACGTAGGAGCTGTCAATAAATCCAGGTCAGGGCTGGGGCTATGGCTCAGTGGTAGAGACCTTGCCTAGCATGTGTGAGGCACTGGGTTCAAACCTCAGCACCACATAAAACATAAATAAATAGGGTTTAAAAAATAATCAGAAAAAAAAAAAAGAACACTGGCTGTACTACAGCTGTGTGCCCTATCTCACTGTGCATTTGTATTATTATCACAACATATGGAAATGTAAAATGAAATAAAAATAAACCCAGGTTTTTATTCCTATATACAATGCTCAAAAGCTTTGGACAGTATTACTTCCTCCTTGAAATAGTGAACTCTATTTCTGTAGCTCTTAACACCCTTATAAGGTTTCTCTTACCTCATTAGCTGCTGCTTCCTAGTCAATGCATACTTCTTTATCTAACCTTTCCTATTGGAGCCCTTAAGAACTTAGTACTAGGCTGCCTTCTACTCTCATGCACATCTTGAATTAGCTCCTCCTCCCCGTGGCTTTGATACAATCCATGTACTAACAACTTTTTTTCCCCTTATCTCTAACACAGACCACAACTCTAGATTTGTGTATCTATATACCCAACTATCTCCAGATATGTCCACATGGATGTCTAACCAACATCTCAAACTCATCATGTCCACTATCTTCTCTCCAAAAACTGCATCTTCTTTATTTTTCCTGTCTTATCCTTGTTCAAGTGAGAAATTTGGAAATCATCCTTGATACTTTCTACTTCCTTAGTCCCACAGCTGATCAACCACATAATCCAGACAAGTTGACCCGATTCTCAAAGTTATATACTATTTGCCTTCTCTGTTGCCTCCACTTATTCTGAGAAATCTTTACTGAGTTCTTTTCATGCCAATATTTCTTTAAACCATATTCCACATTTATTATTTTTAAATATAAATTTGAGCATGTATCCCTCTTGCTTAAAATTCATTAGTTTTTATAGTTCTCAGGGAATTATGCTGCTTCCTGTCAAAGGGCCTTTTATTTGTCTTCCTCTAACGCACTTAACTAAATTAATTTCTACCCACTTCTGTATAAATTTCCCTGTTTAATGGATTAGATCAAGTTGCCCTATTATTTCAGCATTATCTCAACAATTAATTATATAACAAATTACTTAGGATCAGTCTTCCCCACTATACTCTGAATCCTGAGATGAGTGGTCTGTTTTGACTTTGTACATCAACAAACTCCCAGATAATAGGTACTCTTCAAAATTGCCATTTTGACTGTAGGTAAATTTTGACTTCATGGTTTTGAAAATATTTATGAAAGATAGAATTATCTCAAAATTAGTTTTAATCTGGAAAATAGCTTTAGAAAATAAACTCATTTTTGTTTTTACGTTAAAGACTTGTTACTCTCAGAGCAATTGTTTCCCAAGTAAACTTTCTAAGATTCACCAGCCACTTCTTTGTGTATCATATCTTAATGATTACAGCTTTTATCAATGTGAGTTCTTTTAAAACGATAATTTCTAACAAATGTAAATTGCTCATTTTGTATAACTAAATTTAGTCAAGATTGTATTAATCCACCAATTTTTAGTCAAAAATTAGTGGCCAGTTTTCAGATACATTACTTGTCAATGTGTTATTTTTGTTGTTTTTAAGCCCGAGTTCCCAGAGAAAGTTTGAAGGTTTTCAGCAGTAACAAAAAAGATGGGGTGATTTGACCAGTTTTTGAACTTTAAAAAATTTTGTGTTGTGCAACTGTAACCAATTTTAATTAGTACTTAAGTAATTCTAATAGCTGTAGTTACTATGAATCAAATAAAGCACTGATAATAACTTTGTTTTTTTTTAATGTGGCCTTCTGCTTTTTATTGGGTTATTCAAGAGAAAAATATAATTTCCTTTAAATAGTCCAAGAGTTCCCTAAGGCAGGGTAAAAAGAATGTCTCATCAAAATGACTAGGGAAAACATCCTAGATCAAATATTCTGTTATATTTTCACTGTCTAAACAAATTATTTTATATCCAAGAACACTCCAATACCACCAGCAGCAAGAAAAAGAAAAAGCTGAATTAAATAAAGCATAATAATTAAATTCCGGGAACTCAGAAATTACTTATAATTAACTTTGAAATAGCCTTAGACTCTTCAGATTTAATACACTCTCGCAGAGCAGGGGAAGAGCACAAACCATGGAGCCAGACTGCATGTGTTTAAATCTTGGAATCCACCACTTAATAGCTAGGTGGCCCTGGAAAAGTACTTATTAAAACATTTTGTGACAGTTTATGATTCTATAAAATGAAAGGAATACTAATACCTACCTTCAAACTGATCATGAACATCAGATAACAGATGTAAAATGCTTAGAACCATTCTTGTCACATAAAAAATGCTCCCTAAGTGTTTACTACTGTCATCATCATTTTACCTTTGCCCTGTTCCCATCAGTCCCATTTAAAATATTATGTAGGTACAGGGCATGGTGGTACATGCCTGTAATACCAGCAATTCGGGAGGCTGAGGAATAGGATCAAAAGTTCCAGGCCAGCTGTAGCAACTGAGCAAGACCCTGTCTCAAATGAAAAGAAAAAAGGGCTGGGAATGTAGCTCAGTGATAGAATACCCTGGGTTCAATCTTCAATATTTAAAAAAAGAAAAAAAAATCTACCTACTAGGGCAGGTAAAAGAAGATGAGTAACTCCAAAAAATACAATGAAGATCAGTAATGGAATGGTGGAACATCACAACCTCCTAAATCTAGACTATTTGTACAACAGAAAATATTGACTTACTATGTCCCAGGCTAACCACTCTAAAAAATTCCAATCTAACAATATTTTATTTCTAAACTTGGT
The DNA here is from genome assembly GCF_047511675.1 of Marmota flaviventris. Lineage (NCBI taxonomy): Eukaryota > Metazoa > Chordata > Mammalia > Rodentia > Sciuridae > Marmota > Marmota flaviventris. Next base: position 41,681,850 of record NC_092512.1, on the reverse strand, counting down.
TCTGATCTATATCCCCCTTGACCATGTACTGTACTTCCCAAATCAACAGATCTGCATGAACATGACAATTGAAGGCCCATCAGCAAGATTACAAAGTAAGGATGCTTAAGATCATGCTTTGAAGAAGATAATGCCATTTACTATTAATAGTGGGCATTATCATCTTAATGAAAGATTCCTAAGTATAGGATGATTTAATTACATATCCCACAACTGCAAGCCTTTAATATTATAAACACAAAAGTTGTTTTCAGTGGTAAAAATAAAATTTAAAATATCTCAAATAATAAAAAATGCAAAGAGTCTTGCAGATTGTTTTTATGTTTCAAAATTACCAAATCTCTAGAACTTTTAACACACATTAACATATAACTGCAATATGAATTTAAGACTAAAAGATTTTATTAAACTAAAGATTATAAAACATTAATGCACAAGTCCCTTCAGACAGATAATCAGCCATAGTTTTCTTATCTAATAAAAGAAATTGAATGTCAACTAAGTACAAATATCATTATGTGTAAAATAAACTTAGAAGATACTTTTTTGCATTAGAGATCATTTTCTGAATACACTTTATAAGCATGACAGGGACTATACAGTTCATATTTCTTCAATACCTCATGTCAAAGAATATATGCAGCAAGTACAAAAATGAAAAAAAAATAATCAAACTACAATATTTCCAGGTATCTAAATTATCTGCTTGACATTTTTAATTCATTTAAATATTAGATGAGTTATACATCAATTTCAATTATGACATTTGTTACTGAACATGCAAAGCTTTATTTAAAAAAAAACTCATACATTGTTGATTGAAATGTAAAAATGGTACAATCACTTTGGGGAAAGGTCTGGCAGTTTCTTAAACATTAAATGTAAAAGTTCCCTAAGCAGGCATTATGTCCACAATAAATCCGTAGAATATTCATAAAATACTTATACATAAGAGCCAAAATCTTGATATTTCCCAGAAGTCCATCAAAAGAAAATGGATAAATTTATATATCTATACAATGAAATACTATACAGCAATAAAAAGGAATGAACTATTGATACAATATATGAAATCAGATAAATGTCAAAAACACTAAGTTAACCTAAGTTAAGACCAAGTTAAAAAAGAAGAAAGTATGCACTGCCTGGTTCCAATTATATGAAGTTCTAGTACAGGCAAAATCTACTTAAGATTTTTAAACAGAACAATGGTTGTCTGAGGTGCCAGGGGATTGATTTCAAGAAAAGGGCAGCAGGGACTTTCTGATGTGATAACATTCTGTATCTTTTGTGTGTATGCACAGTACTGAAGATTGAACCCTGGGCCTCACCCAAGATAGGCTAGCACAGAGCTACAGTGTAAATTCTTTCCCACTCTGTAGAATGATTGATCTTAAATCAACAAGGAGCAAGATAACCTGAAACATCTCCAAATCCACTTTTCTTTTCCTCCAGTTCTTACATCATTTTAAATCCTGATTGGAGTTTGAGCAATACAAATACAGGTATTTTCCAAAACTTATCAAATCATACATTTAAGATTTCAAAACTACACAAATATTTATTTTGAGCAAATAAACATAAGACTCTAGTAATGTTGAAATGTTTAGTGATAACTATTCTAATTTTGTAACATGCTTTAAAATAATGTTTTTCTTGAAGCTGATCCCAGCATAGATGGTGAAAAGGATCAGTTTCAGAGGTTCTTTTAAGGATAGGGACATCAGAACGAGCTAATGGACTAGATGTGGGCAGTTAGGAAAAGACAGTAATTAAAAATGGCTTCTAAATTTTTAGCTTGACCACCAAGTAATAGAATATACTGAGACCAGAGGAGGTACAAGGAGTAATAAGGATTACCTTTCTTCCCCATCCCAGGCAGGGTTATCTGTCCTTGAGCACACACCCACCACAGGAATAAGGGATGGCTCCAGAAGACCTACGACACAGACTCTGGGACAGTAGTGCCCTGTGTCTCTCCTTTCTTAGCAAAGCAATAAAACTTGTTTTTCTTTTTTCTCAATAAAATAATAATAATAATAATAGTGGTTTCCTTAAAAAATGGAGGGTTAGATAAATATGCAATAAAGCAAATATAGTAAAACATTAACTGATATTTTGAATTGATTTAAATACTAGAACTTTTTCAATTCTGACATTACAATTATTGAACATGTAAAGCTTTATTTTTAAAAAAAACACTATTGATTGAATTATAAAATGGTATAATCACTTTGGGGAAAGGTCTGGCAATTTCTTAAAGTCAAATGTATAAATTCCCTAATCAAGCATATGCCAAGCAAAATCTAAGTGGTAGGAATATGAATATTTATTACGAAATTCTTTCAACTTTTTATTGTATATATGAATGATTTCTTAATAAAAATGTTGGGGTTTGTAAAAATCTTTGTTTATTCCATACCATTTTTTGGGGTGGTGGTGTTGAGGACTGAACCCAGGGGTGCTCTACCATTGACCTACACTCCCCAGCCCCCACCCCTTTTGAACTTGGATTTTGAGATGCACCCCTTTTTAACTTTGATTTTGAGACAGGATCTTGCTAACTTGTCCAGGCTGGCCTCAATCTTACAATCTTCCTGCCTCAGCCTCCTAAGTAGCTGGGATTACAGGAGTGCATCACTGCACCCAGCACCACACATACTTTTAAAACACAAAAGATCTATTAATAAAGTGTAATACTAATACATCCATTTTTTTCAATTGCCTAGGCTAACTTGATTGGTAGTTTTATTTGCATTTACTCATTTATTTTGCTTTCCACTATTTATAAAGCTACTGAAAACTTTAAATAATTTCAAATCATAGCTACTAGTTTTAATCAATTTAAAAGATATATAAAAAATTAAACAATTTCTCAAAATAGTACATAAAGATTTAGTATAATTCTGTTAATGTTTAATTTAGTTGCATAAAGAATTTTCTCTTGTATTTAATTATGCAATATTTCATTTAATTCTTTTTATAATCAAATTCACTATCAAATATTTTTAAAGATTTTAACCTTTATTTTTTATTTTTGTTTATGTGGTGCTAAGGAATAAAAGCAGTGCCTCACTCGTGCTAGGCAACTGCTACCACTGAGCTACAACCACAACCTTCACTATCAAATTTTGATTTTGAGAATTTGTGGGTCTTAATATTTGAAAAAATATAATATTTAGATAGGTACATTTGGCATTATATAATCATCTAAATAAATTTATTTCAATTATACCTCATCAAAAAATTTCAACTCTATTGTATTGAATTCTTTTTGGGGGGGTAATAAAAAAATACAAATCAATATAATGTATTAATTGTAATTAAAAGAATATGTATTAATAAATCATTTGCTTAACCACCATCATCAGTGGTATATATTAAATATAATTTATTGCACTCTAAGATATTTAAACATGTCTTTAAAATACATTTAAACTTTTGCAAATCAAAATCAACCAAGACTGACTCAGAAAAAATTACTTTAGTATACTTACTACAATGAATGTAATTCTGGTTTTTAAAAATACACAAAAATAAAGTTTCTTAATCTGCACAGCCCTAAATGCTAAGGAATTGTGTCACTTGAAACCAAGTTTAGACAATTCTGGAGAAAAATACAATTACCAGATTATTCTAAAAGAAGGCACATGGAAAATATTCATATTTTAAACATTTTCACAAAAAGATGGAAAAGGGAAGATCAACTCTTTCAAAAGTGAAATACCAAGTTGTTTCATTACACAAAATGAAAAATTTTAATATTTCAAGAAACCTGGCATTTATTAGAAATGAGAAAATTAAGCTTTTCTTATAAAATTAGGCTTTTTCTTATTATAAATCATATCTAGTTTAGAAAATCATAAGTTATAATAATAACAACATATCCATTTAAGCTCATATGGATAAAAGACAGAAAGCTGGCAAAAATAACCTAACCACTACCTAGATTAATACATTGAATGAAATAAACTTTCAATTTATTTTTCAAATTTAAAATACTTCTACAGAATCAAATCTAAAATCAAAATAAATTCACTCTTCTCTATATTTTCCCAGTACTATATGTTATAGATAAAATTCCATACGTAGGATGTCTGGAAGCTTCCATGTATACACCGCTGGTACTAGCAGAATTTCTTCCTCCCATTAGTGATACTGTCCTCAAAAAAAACTGCTAATGGAAGTTGGTAAGTAGTCCCCAAACTCAAAATATCTCAATATCAAAAAAAAAAGGTTAACTCATAATTTCCCTAAGATACTTTAAAAGATAATAAACAACCTCCAAAAAAATGTTCTGTGGTGAAACAAGCAATTTTCTTTATTCAGAAATTCTTATAAACTACACTATAGTAATCATGGTTTGTAGGGAGGAAGTGGTTAGAAAATGGAGAATTACATACATTTAAACTTTTGCAAATCAAAATCAAACAAGATTGACTCAGAAAAAATTACTTCAGTATACTTACTACAATGAATGTAATTCTGGCATTTAAAAATACATAAAAATAAAGTTTCTTAATCTGCACAGCCCTAAATGCTAAGGAATTGTGTCACTTGAAACAACCAAGTTTTGTATAATTCTGGAGAAAAATACAATTACCAGATTATGCCATTTGATGGGCAATAAAGGAATTTTCAAAGGCAATATAATTACATATCATTTTGTATATACATGATTTTTTTTTTTACCTTGCACAATGACTTTAGAACCAAACTACCAAAAGAGGTATGTTGTACTTTTTGAACAGAAAAATATTCTAGAACCATCTCAGAGAATTGACATTCCACAAAACACATTTTGGAAAATTGATTTTGTTGTATAAAGTCAATACTTTAACACTCATCAATTTCAAGTGATAGCATGCTGAATATGTGATTAAATTTCATATAAATAATTTGCATTGTAATTTCAAAAAGTAAAACTGTCTAAAGAAGTATTTACTAGAATTATAAAAATACTACCTCAAATTAGAGGACTCGTGACACTCAAAGGAAAGTCATAGCACAGATGAAAGAGAGAAGATAAAATGGTCAAATGAATATGATTTATACCCAAGACATTTCTATAATAAAAAGCTTAACTCTAATACGATATAAAAAGTTTTTTAATTCAACTAATGAAATTAAGTAATCAATAAGCTAAAATAGTACCCACAAGAGTTTATTTTTTGTTTCTATAGCCACAACCTAAATTTCCAATTAAATTTTCTCTCACTACAATGCCTACTACTAAATGCTACTATACTCTCTTCCTAAATTACAGCTCTATTATATTGTCCCCCTAATCAAACATTTGCAGTGGCTTCCCATTGTATATTCAGTTAAGTCTGACTCCTTAAAAATAGCATTTTATTTAATCCATTATCTGGCACCAACCAACATCCAAATTGATATCCCTTTGCTTACTTCAACCCATTCTGCTTTTCCACAAAACTTTTTTTTTTTTTTTTTTTTTTTTTTTTTGAGAATCTAACATGATTTAGGCACCAAGTTAGGTTGTAAAATACTCTTATTTCAAGCCAGGTGCAGTGAGGCACCTCAACTCAAGAAGCTGAGACAGGAGGATTTCGAGTTCCAGGCTAGCCTTAGGCTATTTAGTGAGATCCTATCTCAAAAAAAAGGGGGGGGGGGGAGTTAGAGATGTAGCTCAGATATTTAAACATGTCTTTAAAATACATTTAAACTTTTGCAAATCAAAATCAAACAAGACTGACTCAGAAAAAATTACTGGATTTAACCCCCAATGCTGTTTTTAAAAATACATAAAACTATCTCATTGACTCAAATTTTAACCAGCATTATAATCCATAAGAGGGCCTATTACAAAAGACTGCAGGACGCCATCCTCAAAAGTTTCTGATTCAAATGGAATTTCTAACAAGTTCTCAAGTGATGCTGATGTTACAAAGCACTACACTTGGAGAATGATAGCTCTACTCCAAAAAGTCACAAACTGGAAGCCCCATGGCTGAATGAAGCCCACTCACATGTCTACATGGTATCTGAAAAACATTTTGAATTATTTGTGAATATTTTAAAATTGAAAAATATTATGTATATTGCAGGTTTCTGGTTTACTCCTGCAAGTAAAATTCTACTCAAGTTAAATAGAAGCTCCAGAGAGGTGTCCTAGTCTAGGTTACCAGAGTCTGAATTGGGTCTCTGTAATTTCACTTTAAAGCACCTGGCTTAGCATTGCATTTGTGCTTGCACACCCTGATCATTTTTTTTCCCACTCTCCATTCCTTTTTTTCGAGAGCTCACTCTGACTTCAAACACCCTTTCTCCCTGTATTGCTGAAATTCTAGTTGCCCATTCTCAAGCTTGATTTAAAATTCTTTCTCAACAAAATCCCAGCCAAATAGATATTCTTAAGTAAAACACATATTAAAAATTTAACAAAAGTTTAATGTGTTCTTTAAAAATCAAGGTTTTATTTCCACAAATACTAAAATAGCAATGTTTACCTGAAACAAGGCTATCTCATTAAATTATAAACATAAGATATTTTGCTATTTTCAAAGTAAAATTTTCATTTTTCACTGATTTTTACTTTTAAAGAAACCTATTTCAGGAAAATGAAACAGGATATAACTTTCAATCACACAGTCAAAATACAACTTCAGTATGATATCAGATCTCAAATTATAGAACATAAAAGAGAAAGGGTATGATTCCCTTGGTTTTAACCTAACAATTATTAACCGTAATCTTTTGTTGCTGCTGTTGTTTGTGGTCCTGCAGATTGAACCTAGGGCCTCATGCATGCTAGTCAAGCACTCTACCACTAAACTACATTCCAAGTCTTAAAAGTAGCTTTAATTAAATAAATTCTTCAAAATTTTAAATCTAGAAATCTGGAGGATATTTTAACAGATTTTTACTTGTATAGAATAAATTGGGAGGAGGGGAGGAGAAAAGAAAAATGAATACTGGTCCTTGCTCTGCTGAAGCTTTGTTACCGCAGTAAGTCACTGAGTTCTCCTTGGACCTGGGACCTATTTCATTACCTCTAAATTGAAGAGGAGGGAAAAAGTGTTTTCCAAATGTCTTCCATCTCTAAAATCTAAGACTTACTCCTTCAAAAGATGAAAACATAAAAAATAGTGTCATAATGAAATTATGGCATTTGCCAGTAAATGGATGGAAATGGAGAATATCATGCTATGTGAAATTAGCCAAACTCAGAAATTCAACAAACATTTTCTTTCATATGCAGAAGCTAGAATAAAACAAAGGAAAGTGGGAGGGGAAGATAGGATAATATAAAGAGCCAATCAAATATGAATTAATACATGAGCAAAAGGAAATCTAGTAGAGGAACAAGAATGGGAGAGGGGAAGAAGATGGGAAAGAAAGGGGGAGAATCATGAACTGAAAACAATTTCCATGCATGTAAGAGTGTGTCAGGATTAATCCAACTACTGTGTATAACTATAAATAAACCTCTAGTTTAAAAAAAAAAAAAACAAAAAACTACAGTGTCATACAGATAAGGTTTTTTTGTGGTGGTGGTGGTGGTGGTGATGGTGGTACTGGGATCAAACCCAGGGCTTTGCACATCTCAAAGTAAGTGCTCTACCACCAAGCTGCATCTGCAGCCACAGAGAAAAGCTTCTTGTTATTGAGTCAGTATAGTTTCTAAATTGGACTGACTTTAAAACCTTTAACTATAAGTTTCAAACTTCTAACCCAAAGTGCTGAAGACAGAACTTTGAGAGAATATGTTTATATATACATATTTGTATATATTTTAATGATTAAAATAAAAGGCCATCTATAAGGGCAATAATTAAAAATAAATTGGAGGGAAAATATTACCAATCAACACATTAGTAAGTTTGATATCCAAAAAGAAAGTCAAATAATTAGGAAACCATGCCCCCCCCCCCCCGCAAAAAAAGAAAATCATGTCAAAAGTTTTTCCATAATAGAGATTAACAGCATTTTCCATACATCTATTTGCTTCAGAATATTCCCAAAGTAATTTTGGATGAAATTTAAATTATCAAATTGAAAAACTTAAAAAAAAAAAAAACCCTCAAAGACTATTATAATCAGGTAGATCATGCCGTAAGCGAATTGCTTTCAGCTTCTCCACTTCAATTTTTGCTCTCAGTAGCTCTTCCTCTAGCTGCTGCCTTCTTTTCAATCCATCCCTCTTCTCCTGAACATATAATCCAAAATTTCTTTGATTTTCTAAAATTATCTGATGCTCTGCTTTCAACATTTGCAGGATCTGAGGATCGTACCCTAATAGAGACCTAAAATGTTCTCCACTTTCATGCCGAAAAAAATCATCTCTCCTTGGAGTAGAAGTTGGAGATGATGTCATTCTCATATCAACAGAGGAAAGTGATGGTGACAAAGATCTTTCCATAACATGTACTAATTCATGTTCTTCTCTTTGCTCTAAAACATCGCTGTGTTGAGGATTTAAAACCAGTGGAGGAGGTGGTTTAATGTCTTCTTCTTGCTTCACCTCCACTGTAATAGCAACAGGATGGTGATCCAACATTACCTGTAGTGAACTGGTACCAGCTTGTGCAGGTTCATCCAAGTTCGCACTACAGCACACAAAAAAAGCATTATAAAATATAAACCAAATGAAGATATGAGCATATTTATAGCATGCTTCATATTTAATATATACCTAATTATTAAGCCTAAAAAGCCAGGTATGGTGATGCATGCTGAAATTCCAGTAACTGCGGAAGCTGAGGCAAGAAGATTGATTCAAGTGCAAGGTCAGCCTCAGCAACTTAGTGAGACCCTATCTCAAAATAAATAATAAGGGCTGGGGATGTAGCTTGGTGGCAGAGCATCCTGGGTTCAATCACTATTACAAAAAAAGGGAAAGAAAAAGAGAGAATGGGGGGGGGGGGATGAATATGAGAATTGTGAAACAAGAGGAGTTTAACCCTGGGCATAACAAAGAGACTTAAGATTAGGATTTCAATAACACATACATATAGGTATCCTCCCCATCCTTATCCCTTTTTGTGTGTCTTGTTTTATGGTACTGGGGATTAAACCCCTGGCTTCTGGCATGTTAAGCAAGTGCTCTACCACTGAGCCAAATTCCTGGCCCTCCCTTATTAACTTCAAAATTGGGCTTTTAAAAAAGAAGTACAAATCTTATATAGGCTAAATGAAGTAGATAAAAAAGAAAAGTCATTTTTAATGCTCTCAAAGAGATACCAATTGTCCCTATAACCTCAAGGTTTTTAAATAGTGTTAAGGGTCATTTAATATATTCTGTGCCTCCCTCTTCCCATACCTTATTTAGATCTCCTGCTCTGTTGTCTTTGGATTGTTATAAAAATAATCAAGGTTCATGACTTCTAGGAAGATAGTGGAAGCCCATTTATGTGAGGTACTGATTTCTGCATTGACCCAAAAAAACTAAAACTAAGGTCTCTAAGGCTTTGGAGTAACCCCTTTACCTATACTGAACCACATAACTCAGCTACTCTTTAAGTCTTTCAATCATGGGAAGGTAAAGTTAACAAGAGCAAGGGGTTTTATCCATCACAGCATACCCAGTATCTAGCATAATATAGCACTACTTAGAATATAGTAGATGTGTTGAATGAATAAATGAACAAATAAAATGATTTTTATATGAAATATTCTTAAATGGCCTATATAGGCACATTGAAGGTTTGCTGAATTTACAACAATTCCCATAACATATACATTCCTAGTAGAGGTAATTAAGAGTTTTTAGCATAATTTACACTCTGGCATATTATTTTTTGACATTATGAACACAATGCACTTTAAAATCCTATTTTTTAAAAAAAATAATTTCAAGTATAACATGAAGCTATTAAGAATATATATGGGGGGCTAGGGCTATAGCTCAGTGGCAAGAGTGCTTGCCTAGAATGTGTGAGGCACTAGCTTCAAACCTTAGCACCACATATAAATAAGCAAATAAAATAAAGACATTCTGTCCATCTATAACTACAAAAAATTTTTTTAAAGAATATATTTGTGTGTGTGTATATGTATATTCTTGAGCTTTTTTTTTTTTTTTTAATTATGCTTCTGCCTAACTTAAAAGGGAAAATAAAAAGGGGAAAGAGATTATTGGAACATTAATGGAAGTATGTTAACATTATTTAAAGAACATTTTATAAATGATAAATAACATCATTAGGAATATATCCTAGATGATGATTAAAATGTTGGAATACGTTCACATAGAAAATAAGGAAAAAAATTTTAAACTCCCATAAGTTACTTATTAATGGCATTAAGTTGCCAGAAATGTCAGATATTTGTCTAAGAAGATACAAATTTAAACAATTCAACAAAATATATATTATAAAAATTTTTAAAAATTCAAATAAATACTGTTCCAGTTTAGTATGTATAACAGTATAAACATAAATATTACATTTCTCCCACTATATTAAAAATATACTTATATCTGGAATATTCCATTCCATTTTAGTTGAAACATTACAAGCATAACTTTAAAAAAAAAGAAAAAGAAAGAAAGAAAGCTTTAAGAAAAGTAGCAAAAACAATAAAAGGACTTAAAGGATCAAGAGGTTGTAGAAACAAAGCATAATCTGACATTAGAGAGAGGTAAAAATAAAGACATAATTCAAAGTAAGTTGTAGAAACAGATTTACTAAGCAGCTGTATATTTTTAAATACATTAAATAATATAAACATTAATATTTCCTTGTAAAAAAAGGGAGAGTTTGGTGAGATTAACAGTAATATTTATGTAGAAACATAATTAAGATTACAGAATAATTATATATTTCTGATATAAAGATTCAATATGACATCAAATAAGTATATTAAATATATATTAAGTGAGTAAGCTAATATAGAGAAAATGTCAATATAGACACTAACAGGTAAAAATTTAAGTGGTATATTTCTTATATTCTTCCCTTTAAAATTTAAAAACATTACTATTATTTAAAAAGTATAGAAATGCATAAGTCAATTAATTTTAAATGTTTATATGTACATTTATATGATGTATGTATACACACATAAGTGGACAAACTATAAAGATACTTGTATATTTATATATTATTTCTCTTCTATATTCACTGTATTTTTAAAATATGCAACTAACGAAAACCGTAGTGTTTTTATGTGTAGTTTTTTAATTATAGAAAATTTAATACAAAAAAAGGTAGTTTTCCACCTGTAAAGCAAAAGCCTTTTTTTCTCTGGGGTTGATGGAGGTGGAAATTATGAGTATATAGCACAGCATACAACAAATTTACTGTAGACTTTATTGGATTATCCAGCATATTAGGAGGACCTTATCATTTGTCATCAGAGGGAACATTTTAACCAGTGGCCCCAACAAATTAATCCACTGTGCATCCATGTCCTGAATTCCCACTGGTGATTTTTTAAAATAGTTCTATCAAGTAGAAATAAGCAGTATGTAGTAAGAAACTAGGCTCAAAAATATTTTCTTGGTAAATTACAAAAATCACAGAATCTCTTGGTTAAAAAGTTTTTTCTTCTGTTCTTCTAACTTCAAAGAGATTTCACAGGTAATCAATAATTTTGCTTACATAATGCCTTTCCTACTAGTAAGAAAGCGCATTGTGTAAAGCTTTGTTTGAAAGACCCTGCAACTAACAAGGAGTTTACAGTTTGCTTTAATTATCCTAAAAGGTTCAGAAGAATGTAACTGCCATTTTTATCGTTTGCCAAGGGTTAAAATTTTAATTAGTGGCAAGATAATATAGTTTTGAATATTTCCAGGCAAAACATTACTTAGAGCACAATTATCTCAAAAATTGTTTCTAACCCTAAAAGAACTCAGTTGCTATTATGGGTATAATAAAATTCATAGTTTGATATCCTTTCAAGGCAGTGTAAGAAAGCTTACCCTTTCCTGTATGATCCAAGATCAAAGTGAAACTACACCATGAATGAATAAAAACAACAAAAACTTAATTTCATTAAGTAATCTGAATCTCTAATTAGGTATTAATTCCCTTTAGTTGTGTTCATCTTATTTTAAGTGTTAGAAAAATAATTTATCCTGTCTTCAAATATATAATCATATCATTAATAAGTTTACTTAAATGTTGATTTTAGTTCTGTTCAGTGCATTCAATAAGTGGTAGACAGTGACAAATCATAAAAAAGCAAAGATTACATTTCTCCTGAAACTACTTCATATAAATTTTACATAAAATTGAAAAATCCAGTGAAATGTAATCTTAATAGAAGAAAAAGGTAGCTCTTAAAGGAAAATTAAATAATTTAAACCTGAAGCTTAAAAAGTTTATGAAGTGATGTCACAAATTTCATCCCATTTATTTCTCCCTAACCTTCACTTTTAGAAACTGTAAGAGGGAAGGGGGGAGGGGAAGACAGTAAAAAGTGGCTTAAATCTAATGCAGCAGAAAAATTCCTTATAGTCTCACTTTTCTTTTTTTTAAGAAAGCAAAACAAAGACACTATTCATTGCTCCCCTTGTGGGGATGCTTACTATGCATATCTCTATCACAACTAAGCCAAAGCCCAATAGATAGGAGGCGCCATAATTTTCCACAACAAAATAAAATAAAGCTTACCTTTGTATGTGGTTCCTGTCTCTTACCAGGCAAAAACTGGAAATCTGGGGAATCATCTCCATAACTTTCTTGGTTGGCTCAGAAATATTGCTTTTAAAATCTGATTGGGCCTCTTTTTGCTGCAATAGCTCCTGTTTGGCATATTCTTTGAGCCTTTTGTAAAGGGTGCGTAGGCCCTGCGCTGTTCGAGGAGGGCGATCTACTCCAATTGCATTATAGTTAACTGCTATGATATCCCAACATCTATTCTTTTCCACTATGACTGAATGTTTATTAGTGTGTTCTTCGAGAATTTTCACATATGGCTTCACAAGCTTTAGCAAATCAAGCTTTTCAGATAAAGTAAAATTGGAAGATCTAGCCTTTCCTACCATTGTTCTTTTCAAATTAAGTAGGCAGTTTCTGAAACCACCATGCAGCCTTCAGCTCTGCTCAGCTCTTTTCACAAACAGAAAAAGATCAGGCTTAACTAGGCTAGCCTCATTTAGGCCCACGCCTACAGGGGAGGGTTTATTAAAATTCCTCCAGCTTAAGCTGACGCAGGTTCAGGAAATCTGCTTAAGCCAAGCCTGACCTACATAAAGCTTCTCACTGAAGAAGACAGGAAGGCACAAGCAAAACACACTTGTGTATAAAGAGAACAGCTCCAGATAGAATTTAATGCACAAAGGTCTAAAGATAAGTATGAACACAGCTAAAAATTAACTAATTTAGTGAGAATATCAAATTTTCACACATGTTTGCCTGTCAGACTGAAACTGCACTGCAGTATCACTTTAATAAGAACAAAAAAGAAACGGTTTTGTTCTATTTGTTTACAAATCCAGTAGACCGAAAACTAAAAGATATGAGTGGTGAATGTAGTGATTCCTAACAGAGCTCTAATCACTGTTTCTGAGCTGGGTGTTCTCCCTTACAAAATCTGCATAATGCTGGTCCTGCTGTCAATCAGGAATTGCATATCCTCTAGCTAGTTAGGTTACACCCAGCTCAGACTCCACAGTAAAGCTAAGCTTCTCCTTCATTTTACAGTCTACATTGGCTCCTGAATATTTTTTTTGTTATTTAAGAATAAATTTTTGTTGAACACTAAATATAAAAACCAGGTAACAATTACATTTTTAAAGCAATGGATTGTTCTAGCTATAACGCATGTGAATATACTAGCCTGCTTTATTATGTGTAAAAATAACTATTCATGGTGAGAAACAGCATAATCACACCATAGGAATGCACACAACAAAATCACATTTGCTGTTATAATAGAGAATTTTTATTTAGCTATAATCACAAAACATAGACTATAAAAGGAAACACCTAATCTAGCCATTTGCAAGACCATGAGTTTCCATGCTTAATCCTAGTCTGAAAACATGATAAATAATAATGTAAACAAAACAAACCTATTTTCTCATGATATACATGTTTCTCCTGATAAGGGAATTAATTATAATCTACTTGAACAAGGTTCAATTCAGCCAATTACCAAACACTTATAAAAATGCTCCCAACCACTGTGCAAAGCCCAAAGAAAACAAAGTGAATCTATAAACAACTCCCGCACAGGGAACTGTAGTTTTACAGAAACGTTATAAATTCTCAATTATCTTGCTTTCATTCTTTTTAGAGAAGAGAAGCAAATTAAAATTATCATCACTTTGAACTGGAAAATGAGCTAGAAGTTTTCAATGTGTTATCGGTCAGGAAAAGAAAAATTAAAGATTGCTAGGTGCTCTATAAAATGCTACCTGTTTTCTGACAGGCTTTTGCCTTACAGGTAATCTGATTCTGTAACAGTACTAGTTTTTCCTTGCCCTTTTGTAGTTTTATAGCTTAGTAAATATAGGTTGAGTATCCCTATATTTGAAATGCTTCAAATCAGAAGCTATTAGGGTTTCGGATTTGGGGATATTTGCATATATATGATATCTTGAGGATAGAACTCAAGTCTAAACACAAAATTCATTTGTTTCATATATATCTTACACATATAGCCTTAAGGTAATTTTATACAATATTTTCAGTGCACCTACATTTTTTTAACAAAAGAGCAGCTATGCAATTTTCCACTAGAAGGAGTCATGCCAACACTCAAAAAATTTCAGATTTTGAAGCATTTCAAAGGATGTTCAATCCATCTTAATGCAAATAATACATATTAAAAACTGATCCACTGGGCACAGTGGTATACCCCTGTAATCCCAGCGGCCTGGGAGGCTGAGGCAGGAGAAGCACAAGTTCAAAGCCAGACTCAGCAACTGAATGAGGTCCTAAGCAACTCAATGAGACCCTCTCTCAAAATAAAATATAAAAAAGGGCTGGGGAAGTGGCTCAGTGGTTAAACACCCCTGCATTCAATCCCGGCTATAAAAAAAAAAAAAAATTGACCCACTCCAACAACCACAAGGCTGCCCTATATTCAAAGTCATTCTAGCTTTTTCTAAGACTTCAAAACAATAAAGGAGAACTAAAGAAATAAAAAAAATACAGGATATAACTTTATTTAGATAATATTTTCTTATTTTTGGAAGAAATACAGGTATGGTGTTAAGAAATGAAATGCTGTTAAAAATATTTTAAAAGAGCTCAATCTCACTAATTATCAGGAAATGTATACTAAAATGATTTTTCAACCACAGATAAGCAAAAAAATTTTAAACTAAAAATGTCAAGATAAGATGAGGGTATCTGGGTATGATGGCACAAGCCTGTATCCCAGCACTCAGTAGGACGAGACAAATCACAAGTTCAAAGTTAGACTGGGCAAGTTAGCAAGTACCCATCTCAAAATAAAAATATACACTTAGCGAGCCCCTAGGTAACTTGGGAAGACCCTGTCTCAACATAAAATATAAAGAGGGCTTGGCGATGCAGCTTATTACACTCCCTGGGTTCAATACCTAGTGCCAAATAATAATAATTAAAAAATAAAAATATACAGGGCCAAAGATGTAGCTCAGTGGTAGACTGACTCTAGATTCAATCTCCAGTACCACAAACACAAACACACACACACATGCACACAAAGACTGAATGAGGATACAAGGGAGTGCTCTTCAGTCCTATTGACAAGAGTATAAAATGACATCCTGGGTAAAGATCTAGAACTATCTTAACATTTTACATGATTAAAACATTGTACAACTGTGGTAAATGTACTTTTCAAAATTTAACTTAGAAAAATACTCAAATACGCACAAGGAGTAATGAAGTATGCTACGTAGTTGCAGAGTATTGTTATCGGTTGATTTAAAATTAGTCCACACCTACCCCATTTTGTTCAGACATCTCACCCTGTGTGAAGTCGGAGCTCCTTCCACATGAGCTTACTCCTGTAGAATCTAACACCTCCACCCCCACCCACCTGCACACTGACCACAATATCCTTGCTCTATGGGACTAAAGCAAAATCGTTTTTCTGAGAATGTAACTTCTGAAAATATTAGTATATGACTTTTTTGTAACTTTCCATTTGTATGAAATGTAATTATCACTATTTTTTGTAATTATCATTATTATTATTATTATTATTATTATTATTTGGTACTGGGGATTGAACTCAGGGGCACTCAACCACTGAGCCACATCCCCAGCCCTATTTTGTTTTTTATTTAGAGGCAGGGTCTCACTAAGTTGCAAAGCACCTCACCATTGCTGAGGCCGACTTTGAACTCTTGACCTGCTGGGATTATAGGGGTGCACCACCACACCCAGTTCTACCTTGTAATTATGATTGCTCCTCCTGCCCACCCCGCTCTTTGTGGTTTTAGGCCTTACAAGTGTATTCCTACTCCAATTGGGCTCAAGGGTTGCAGAACTGCTTGGTTCTCTGCACACTCTGCCCTGGCCAGAAATAAAGCTTCTGTCTTTATCTTCAAAGGACACAGTGAATTATTTGGAAATCTGAGGATAGCACTTTAACAGTATTAGAAGCAATCTAAAAGCACAATAGTTAAAAACTAGTTAAAATCAGAGTATATCCATGCTATGGTCTACTTAAGCAAAATTAAAATGAAAGAGGCAGATTTCTATATATTGACACAGAACAAGCTTTAAAATACGGTAAATGAAGAGCAAGTTAAAAATATATATACACCATAATCCCATTAAGCTTATATTGGGACTCCAAAAATGAACCCCAAAAAGCAATCTCACAACCAAGGTCTCACTGACCTTACCTCATCTGTCATCCCATTTCTCCTCTTTCTGTGAAGTTCCCCTATGTATCCATGGACCAAAAGAAATACAATTATCTTCCATCCTTTCCAGTTTCATCAACCAAGGAAAACTAAGCTCCTATCACAGAAGAACTGAAAGTCAAACACCATATCTAGAACTCAGATGAACTTTGTCCCAGGCCATGTCTGTTCTTCAGGTCCACTACCTCCCCTAAGGATCATTTACTGTTCCTCTAAAATTACCTATATCCTATTTCTCTCTCCCCCATGAAGAAGGATACATAAACTTCTAAATCTCCTAGATGACAGAATACTCACTCCCCTATGATTATGCCGTGTACATAATAAACTTGCATGCCTTTTTGTTACTACCCAGAATACTGTCATACTCAATATTTTCTGCTGGTAAGTCTATTTCTCATACCCAAATATCAGCTGGGCACAGTGGCACAAGCTTGTAATCCCAGTGTATTGGGAGGCTGAAGCAGAATGATCACAAGTTCAAAGCCAGCCTTAGCAAGTTAATGAGGCCCTAAGCAATTTAGCAAGACCCGCTCCCCGAAAAAAGGGCTGGGGATGTGGCTCAGTGGTTAAGTGCTGCTGGGTTCAATGCCCAGTACAAAAACAAAAAACAAATATCTCATCTTTAGAAGTAAAAGAGATGGTACCCTTGCCCCAACATTTATTTAAAAATAATAATAACAATAAAGCTAACTACTTCTGTAGGTAGAGAATGTTATATAAAAGAGAATGTTGATACATATTTCTAAAAATGTACTCACAAAAAGATCTAGAGCCTTGCTATTCAATACAAGCCACATGTGGATACTGAGCACTTTTAATGTGACTAAACAGAATGAAAAACTGAACTTTTAACTTTATTAAATTTTAATTAATTTAAACAAATTTTAAACTGAGGAAGTATTACACTTTAGGTATGAGGTTTCCCCCAAAGCTCATGTGTAAGACAATACAAGAAGGTTCAAAGATAAAATGATGAGATTATGAGAGACTTAACTTAACCAGTGAATTAATCCACTGATATGGATTAACTGGGTGATAACTGTAGGCAGGTATGGTGTGGCTAGAGAAGGTAGGTCACTAGGGCTTGCCTTTAGGGTTTATATTTTATCCCTGGTGAATAGAGCACACTCTGCTTCCTGGCTGTCATGTCCTGAGATACTTTCCTCTACTACCCTTCCACCATGATGTTCTGCCTCAGCTCAGAACAAAGGAATTGGCTGTCTATAGAATGAGATTGCTGAAACCATGAGACAAAATAAACTTTTCCTCCTCTTAATATTGTTCTTGTCAGTTCTTTGTCACGGTAACAAAAAGCTAACTAAAAGAAGCAGCATTATTTTTTCCTTAAACACAACTTTATTGTTTGGTAGGATAATATTTTACCTTAACCTTTTTGTCACATATGAAACTATTGTTTCTAATATTATTGACAAGGATTCCCTCCTTAACCAAACATTGCTTCTCTGAGAGCTCTTTTCAACTAGGACTAGTTAGTTCTTGGTCTGATGAGGCCAATTTAAGCAAGAATGTTGCTAAGCCAGTTTATTAAGCATTTCCCAGCCCTTGCTATCTAATCAAATTCTTCATCCTCCCCACTTGATATTTTATGAAGTTCTCACCCACTCTTAACACCAAGTACATTACCAAATTAATTTACACTGCAACTAAGCTATAAATCCCAGTTGTATTGAGAGTTGAGTTCAATCTTTTTCCCCTATTGCAATAGTATTGAATAATGTCTTCCTTGCTTGGAGATGGAGGTGTAGCTCAGAGGTAGAGTTAGCAAGCACAAGGCCCTGGCTTCAATCCCAGCACCCTTAAAAGACAAAATGAAATAAAAATTTCCTTGCCTATTTAACCTGACTTTTTTTTTTTTTTGTACTGGGGAATGAATCTAGGGGTACTTTGTCATTGAGCTACATTCCCAGCCCTTTTTAATTTTTGAGACAGGGGTCCACTAAATTGCACAATTTTTCTTTTGACATTATAAATAAATACACCACCAATATAATAGATCTTGTTTAACAAACTGATTCATTTGGGAGAGATAATTCAATGGGGGACTGGAGTTGTGGTTCAGTGGTGTGCCACACATGTAAGGCACTACTGGGTTCAATCCCAGAACCACATAAAAAATAAATAAATAAAAATAATAAAGGTATTATGTCCATCTATAACTAAAAATTTTTTTAAAATAAATAATAAATAAAAAACCTAGCCAAAATGTACAGGACCACGCTAGATGTTAACTTTGTATTCAGATTCACAACACATTTTTGTGATGATGGTACAATTGGCTTTACCAAGAAATACCAGTTCTTTGTATTTCTTGAACTTGGGGGGATTTCTTTGGATTTTTGGATTATGCAATGAAAAATAAAGCCAAATTGACTTTGTAGGTATGTCTGTATGAGAAAAAAAAAAGGCCTCAAGAAAATAGCAAGAACACAAGAATGGAATGAAGAAAATCAGGATGTTGCAAAAGCTAATGTTGGTGCTGGCAAAAAGCAGAAATAGAGATTTGTCAATGACTTTAGGTGTGGAGACTATGTATTTATTTCACAAGCAGATTAATAAATTGCAAAAATGTTTTTTGAAGCTATATTGGCAATATAGAACTGCATGCTGATGAAGAAGCTAGTCTTCCAACTAGAACAGTAAAAGAACAAAAATGAAGGGAAAGGGAAAGAAAAACTGGAATAAGATATCTCAAATTTCATGATCAATATCAAATGTAATTTGCTATAACAAAAATTAAATTACCTGTTTATTAATCAAAATTTTAAAGATAATAAGTATAAAATAGGAAAAGACATTGTCAAAAATACACTGTAAATTTGATAAGCTTCTTCACAAAAGTAAAACAAGAACCAACACAAATTGAGTCATTTCAAATTATAATTAAATAACCAGAAATATTTTTAAATTATTAAGTTATTATTTTTTAAATATTTATTTATTTATTTATTTATTTTTTAGTTTTAGATGAACACAATATCTTTATTTTGTTTCTATGTGGTGCTGAGAATCGAACCCAGTGCTTCACGCATGCAAGGTGAGCGTGCTACCGCTTGAGCCACAACCCCAGCCCATTAGGTTATTATTAATAAGAGATGAGCTTATACTTTTGGCTAGCTAGAAAAAAGCTTGGTTTATCGCACAAACAAGAAAGTATTTTTAGTGAGATTGGTTTAAAAAATATTGTTTCAGTTATGAAATTTTTGTTAGAAAGAAAAATATTTAAGAAGTGTTTCAGGGTTGGGGTTGTGGCTCAGTGGTAGAGCGCTCACCTAGCACATGCGAGGCCTTGGGTTCGATCCTCAGCACCACATAAAAATAAATAAAGATATTGTGTCCAACTAAAAAAATAAATAAATATATAAAAAAAAGAAGTGTTTCAAAAGTGAAAATCTATGGGCTGGGATGGTGGCTCAGTGATAGACTGCTCACCTACCATGTGTGAGGCACTGGGTTCGATTCTCAGCACTGCATATAAATAAATAAAATAAAGGTCAATTGACAACTAAAAAATACTTTAAAAAAAAAGAAAATTAAGCAAATTAATTGCCTATAGAATGTAAGATTTAATATCAAAGATCAACTGATTCAATTTTTTTTTTAAACCACAACTACTTTTCTTTAGATTTACATGAGAGGAGTTACACAACATAAGATTGATTGAACCTATTGCCTCGCTAGGAAAGCACTCTACCACTGAGCCACAACCCCAGCCCCTATTAATATTTCAGTTGCATTTTATCTCAAAGGATTTATAAATTTACAAAAAAAATGCCACTGATTAACAGCCAAATATATACATATGAATACATGAATTTGTGGCATAAATATTTCTGAATCTTCTATACCTGTCAAAGAAGAATTTCAGTGGCAGAGTGCTTGCCTAGCACATGTGAGGTACTAGGTTCGATCCTCAGCAGCACCACATAAAAACAAATAAATAAAATAAAAGTATTCTTTTTTTTTTTTTTAAGAGAGAGTGAGAGACAGAGAGTAAAGAGAGAATTTTTTAATATTTATTTATTGTTTTTTTTTTTAGTTATCAGCGGGCACAACATCTTTGTATGTGGTGCTGAGGATCGAACCCGGGCCGCACGCATGCCAGGCGAGCGCGCTACCGCTTGAGCCACATCCCCAGCCCCAATAAAAGTATTCTTTCCATCTAAAACAACAAAAGAAAAATTTCAGCAATATTTGAAAAAATAAAATTTCTACACAAGAGACAATATTGTTAGGTTATGTAAAAATTCAGGCTTAATGAAATTCTCAAACAAGAAACCAATATTCCATTTATTGTTTAGTTCTACATACATAATGAATATACTGTGCTTGACACTTTCTAAAGCAGATTCTATGTAAAAGACCATGGATACTATACTTTAAAACATTAGTAATACATGCAAATGCTATGAATTACTGCCAATAGAAGAAGTCCTAGAAATTACATGAGAATGAAAAACAAATTTTAAAGATAACTTAGAAAAATACATCTCACAAAACTTATTCAGCAGTTTTTGTGGGGAGGGATCGTAAGAATTTTAAGACTATTTGAGAAACACACTAAAACTATAGTTTCCCTCCTTAGAAAAATGCATGTATGTATGCCACCCTGTTTTAATTGCCTCCTATTCGTACAATTAATGAGGCAGGGATTCCTGTTCTAGGGTTATGAAGATAGCCAAATACATGACATCTGACACTGGACAGGTAAAGTTCAACAGTCACATGTACTCAGAACCCTCACAAGCAATCAGAGCTGGGAGGAGAGGAGGACATTATTCACTGACGGCCACACGGGGGATAAATATTAGAATAGAGTGAACAACCAGTGGCTTTGGGAAACAGGGTTTGTAGTACTAAGAGGATGAGTAGGATTGGCTTGTTTACTTTTGTAGTCAGCTAGGAACTGAAATCTGTTACTTCATAATAAACAGGAACTGAGGAGGACTGTTCAGCTAGAGGACCATATCCATAGAAGCAGAATGGGGAGGAGCTAGTCCATCAAGGCCCTTCTAATTTTACCAGATGTCACAACAGTCCCTAATATTGAACATTAAAAATAAACAACCCAATGCAAAAACCCAAAACAGACATTTCTCCAAAGACATAAAAATGGCCAACAGGTTTATGAAAAGGTGCTCAACATCACTAATCAATGGGGAAATGCAAATCAAAATCACTATGAGGTATCATCTCATATAACTGTCATGAAGACTAACATCAAAAAGACAACAGATAACATATGTTGGCAAGGATGTGGAGAAAAGGGAATCCTTTATACACTGCCGACAGAAATGTAGACAAGGCAAATCATTATAGAAAACAGCATGGAGGTTCCTAAAGAAATTAAAAATAGAACTGCCATATGATTCAGTAATCCCACTTCTAGACATATACCCAAAGAAAATGAAATCACCACCTCCTAAAGATCTGCATTCTCATATTCACTGCAGAATTATTCATAATAGGCAAGATATGGAAACAATCTTAAATGTCCACTGACAGATGGATGAATAAAGAAAATCTCTCTCTCTCTCTCTCTCTCTCTCCACACACACACACACACACACACACACACACAATGGAATATTATTCACTCTAAATAAAAGAAATCCTGACATTTGCTACAACATGGATGGACTAGAGGATATCATTCTAGGTGAAGTAAGCCAAACACAAAGAAAAATGCATGACCTCACTTATATGTAAAATCTGAAGGGAAAAATGCATGACCTCACTTATATGTAAAATCTGAAGGGAAAAGAAAAGGTCAAACATACAAAAAAGATAAAACAAAAGTAATGAAGGGGCAAATGGAAAAAGATCTACCCAAAGGGTACAATTAGCAGGTATGTAGAATAAATGAGTCTAAGAGTTTTAATGCATAACTAAAGGACTAAAGTTAATAAAACTGTATTGTACTAGGGTTTTAAGTAAGTAGATTTTACCTGCTTCTCTCTCTCTCTCTCTCTCTCTCTCTCACACACACACACACACACACACACACAAATAGTAACTCTGAGACAATGAATATGTTACTCTGCTTCATTACAGTAACCATTTTAGGATTTATGTGTATACTATAACGTTATATAGTAAACTATACACATTTTTATATATACATACATGTGTACATATACATTTTTTTTTCAAATTTAATTGAACCTTGAGCTACGGTACATACAGCTCAGTGGTAGAGTCTAGCATGCACAAGCACAATACCCAGCACAGCAAGAAGGAGAAAGAGTGGATGGGAGGAGTAGGAGAAGGAGGAGGAAATGATGGAGAAGAAAAGAACTAATGCTCAATATCATTCTATTGTTGCCTCTTCTCATAAGAGCTCCACCTTAAGAAAAAAGTAGGTAATGCTCTGTGCTCAAGGGATAATCCAATAATTCAGTATCCTAAAATAATCCTGAGTAATTCCTAAGTAGTCTCAGATATGCTTCAAAATTATTTAGAAGGATGCACATGAGAGGATCAATATTCAATTGACCAGGATCTTTTTCACAAGACCGATTCCAGGATAAAGTTGAATAAAATTATTCACTTACACTCAAGGCAAAAATTCAAAAGCACAGTCCCAGTCAAAAGCCCTTCTTTATCCTGAGAACTAAAGGCAAATTAGTTAGGGGAGAATAATTTTCAATGTTGTTTTTACAAGGGGTGAGGCTACAGCTATCAAATTTCCACTTATTAATAGAATGGGTTACAGACATCGTCTAATAATCTGGACTAAACACAACTCTACATACTCCTAAAATTGTGAAACCTGTTTATTCTCTGACCCAAATCCTCATCTTAAAAAAGCCTTAAAGGGCAAAAGATGGCCTCTCAATTCTTTATGTTCTGTGGGAAATTTTCTATGGGGAAAAAGATATTGGTGGGTCTAAACATTCAATATATGATTACTTACAGTTATGTCTAAAGTTGTAATATGAGGAAATGAGTCACCAAAAGAGAAAAAAAAATTTACTAATCAACTGATAACTGATTTTTTAAAAAATCAGTCCCCCCATTCAAATGTCTTTTCAGGCTTAAATATAATATAAAAGTCTCTTTTTAAAAAATATTTATTTTTTAGTTGTAGTTGGACACAATAACTTTTTTTAAATTTATTTATTTTTATGTGGTGCTGAGGATTGAACCCAGGGTCATGCAAGTGCTAGGCAAGCATTCTACCGCTGAGCCACAGCTCCAGCCCCTCAAAGTTTCTTTTAAAACTGAATGACAATATGACAATCAACTGCAAAATGAAATTGCAAATTTTGCAAAAGGGTGATATACTAGGTGTTTTAAAAAAAAAAACTGACTTGAATATCAAAGAATTTTAGGCCCTTGAGAAATAAGAACTCCACAAATATTTTGCAAAAAAAAAAAATAGTTATATGATAGTTCTAAAAAA
Source organism: Marmota flaviventris (assembly GCF_047511675.1). Classification (NCBI taxonomy): domain Eukaryota; kingdom Metazoa; phylum Chordata; class Mammalia; order Rodentia; family Sciuridae; genus Marmota; species Marmota flaviventris. The sequence goes on along the minus strand of NC_092512.1, from coordinate 41,657,647 downwards.
GTCATACATAAACAAGAGAACCTTTATCCCACCACCATAATTTTTGTGAGGAAAAAGCAGAATGGTAAATTTTGTTTAAACAACCACTCTTAGGCTGGCTCAGTAGGAGAGCACTCTGTGGTAGAGGGCTTGCCTAGCATTTGTGAGGCACTGGGTCTCAGCACCGCATATAAATAAATAAAATAATATAAATAAATAAAATAAAGGTCCATTGACAACTAAAAAAATGTTTAAAAAAACACTATTAGTAAGGATATAAAATCTCTATCAAACTTTTTCCACAAAAATATTTACTGTTAATTTTGGTTCCATTTTGATAGACTGGTTATATAAAAGTGAAATGAATAATATAGGTAAATCCATTTAGGATAAAACCAAGTCTTTCACCATCCGAGAATGTGCTACAAATATAGAAAGGGTGAAGACTAGAATGAACTGTGGAACTAAACTGAAATTAAAAATGTTAGTATGAACTCATGGTTGTTTGGGTTTGCGGGGGGGGGACTGTTTTTTTATTTGTTTTGGTGCTGGGGATCAAACCAGGACCTTGTGCATGCTAAGCACAAGCTTTACACTAAGCTAGTCCCAAACTTATTCTTTTTATTTTTTTTTATTTGTTTTAATTAGTTAAACATGACAGTAGAATGCACTTATATACTTTGATACATCACACATAGATGAGATATAATTTCTCATTTTTCTGAGTATACATATGGTAGAATCACATTGCTCATACAGTCACATATATACAAAAAGTAATAATGTCTATTTCATTATACTATTTTTGTTATCCCCACATCCCCTGCCTTTCCCTCCTTTCACTTCCCTCTACCTAATCTAAGATAATGCTATTCTTTTTTTCCACTGAAGGACATCTAGGTTGGCTCCAGTTTATCTATTGTGAATTGTGCTGCTATAAACATTGATGTGGCTGTGTCTGGAAATCCATATGCAACAAAATGAAATTAAATCCCTATCTCTCACCATGTACAAAACTTAACTCAAAATGGACCAAGGACCTAGGAATTAAACCAGAGACTCTGTGTCTAATAGAAGAAAAAGCAGGCCCTAATCTTCATCATTCTTTTTAATAAATATTTTTTTTAATTTATTTTATTTTTTTTAAATTTTTTTTATTGTTGGTTGTTCAAAACATTACATAGTTCTTGATATATATCATATTTCACACTTTGCATCAAGTGGGTTATGAACTCCCATTTTTAGCCCATATACAGATTGCAGAATCACATCAAATACACATCCATTGATTTACATATTGCCATACTAGTGTCTGTTGTGTTCTGCTACCTTTCCTATCCTCTTCTATCCCCCCTCCCCTCCCCTCCCCTCCCCTCTTCTCTCTCTACCCCCTCTACTGTCCTTCATTTCTCCCCCTTGTATTATTTTTCCCTTTCCCCTCATTTCCTCTTGTATGTTCTTTTGTATAACCCTGAGGGTCTCCTTCCATTTCCATGCAATTTCCCTTTTCTCTCCCTTTCCCTCCCACCTCTCATCCCTGTTTAATGTTAATCTTCTTCTCATGCTCTTCGTCCCTACTCTGTTCTTAGTTACTCTCCTTATATCAAAGAAGACATTTGGCATTTGTTTTTTAGGGATTGGCTAGCTTCACTTAGCATAATCTGCTCTAATGCCATCCATTTCCCTGCAAATTCTATGATTTTGTCATTTTTTAATGCAGAGTAATACTCCATTGTGTATAAATGCCACATTTTTTTAATCCATTCGTCTATTGAAGGGCATCTGGGTTGGTTCCACAGTCTTGCTATTGTGAATTGAGCTGCTATGAACATCGATGTAGCAGTGTCCCTGTAGCATGCTCTCTTTTTAATAAATATAAATAAATATATATGAGCCAGGCATGGTGGCACACTCCTGTAATCCCAGTGGCTCAGGAGGCTGAGGCAAAAAGATCACAAGTTCAAAGCCAGCCTTAGCAACATAGCAAGGCACTAAGCAATTCAGTGAGACCCTGTCTCTAAATAAAATACAAAAAAGGGCCGGTGATGTGGCTCCATGGGTAAGCACCCCTGGGTTCAATCTCTAGTACCAAAAAAAAAAAAAAAAGAAATATATATGTTAGTAATCTGTATCTCCTACCTTTGATTGCTAGAAAGGCTAAAACCAGCAACACTGCAGGATCAATGACTATATCAAATGACCAGACTGACTTTTAAATACCACTCTCCACTAAAATAGAAGTAAGACCTTTAGCTGATTTCAAGAGCAAGGGCAAGGAAGATCTTATTGAACTATATAGTACAAAAGTACTCAAAAGTTGATGGGAATTGTCAAAAAATAAAAAATAAAAGTTCTTGTAAAGGGGTTCTCATTAGTCGAATCTGAAACAATCTGAGCATCACAAAATAATTACATAACAATAGATTATAAACCACTGAATAAAACAAATTTATAAATCCACAAAAATTAATTAGCAAGTTAGGGGAGAAGGGAAAGCTTTTCCCTAGAGCAGAATTCAAACTGATAAATATAAGTGAAATTAGTATCAGACACGGTGGTGTACACCTGTAATCCCACTGGCTCTGAGGCTGAGGCAGGAGAATTCATAGTTCAAAGCCAGCCTCAGCAACTTAGGGAGGCCCTAAGGAACTTAGCAAGACCCTGTCTGAAAATAAAATATTTAAAAAAAAAAGAGTGGGGATGTGGCCCAGTGGCTAAGCAACACTGTGTTCAATCCCTGGTACCAAAAATTTAGAAAATCAACATTTGACAACAAACATAGCAATACATTTTAGGCAATAATCAGTATTTTCAAAGTGACTCCCCAGAGTTACTTATAAGTTACAAAGGAAAAATAATTTTTAGAGTAAATACACCCTTTAGATAGCAATTTTTCAAATAAGTTTATTATCGTCAATAATGGGATAAATTAAAATCATATGCCTTTAGATGATATACTAGGAATTATGTCTGTGATATTCCTGCCCAAAATGTATAAACTGAATCTAATCATGAGAAAACATCAAACAAATCCAAACTAAGAAACATTCTACAAATGAATGACCCACACTCTTTAAAATTGTTAGTCACAAAAGATATGCAAAGACTTAAGAGACTGTTCCAGACTATAAGGGACTAAAAGACATGACAACGAAATACAACACATAATTCTGGACTAGCAGGAAAAAAGTTTATTATTCATTTAAATTTACTTTTGCCATTAGTACTTTGTCTTAATGCACTCAGGCTACCATAACAAAATACCACAAGTTGGGCATCTTATAAACAACAGAGATTTATCTTCCACAATTCTGGAGCCTAAGGAATCTGAAATCAAGGCACTGGCATTCAGTATGTCCTCATATGGTAGAGGTAAGCAGCTCTCTGTGGCTTATTTTATAAGGGCAGTAATATTCAGGAAGGCTGAAGAATTTTGGTTGATGGGGCATCATGTCAGCAAATCTCTTGTTTGGTTCCAAAAAATTCCATACACAAAAATACACAAAAATGTAAACTTTGTTGATGTTATTTGTACTAGTCTTAGATTTTTCTATAAGTTTGAAATAATATTAAAATGTAATATTTAAAAGTTTAAATTAAAAAGCATAACAAAATAACTTTTTAATTACTAGACTATGAAATACCAAAAGTATAATTATGTATAGATTGAGATCACAATAAATGATACATGCATTGCTCAATCATGCTGGCAGTATAACCAGTACTATACCTCTACAGAGAGCAATTTAGCAATATCTATCAAAACGATAAATGCACATACCTCATGACCAACATCATACTCCAAGGTATTCTCCTATGAATATATTATCAAATACGTACATAATATATAAACACTTATTTTAGCTTATTCATAATAAGAACATATCCAAAACAACCTAAATAACAATTAATAAGACATAGTTAAATATATATTTGATGCATCTTTACAATGGAATTAGCTTTTAAAAAGAACAAGGTAGTTCTAAATGTATTTTAAAAAACATTTCAAAGATGTACTATTTACTCTCATCCCTGCCTTCATTGTCCTGTGGCCTCATTTTGATCTGTTTTTCTCTTTCTCTCTCTGATAAAGATACCAGTCATTGGATTTAGGGTCCATAATAAGCCAGTATTTACTCATCTTTATTCTGGATTTGTTTGTTTGGTTGTTTTGATGTTTTTTATTTGGTTTGGTTTGGTGCTGAGGATGGAACCCATGGCTTCACACATGCTCTAACAATGAGCTATATCCCTTACCCTTTTCATTTTGAGACAGGGTCTCGCTGAGTTGTTAAGGCTGGCCTTGACTTTGCACTACTCATGTCTCAGGCTCCCATGTTGCTGGAGTTACCATGTACCAGTATGGCCAGCTCTGACCTCATCATAATATCCTAACATCTGCAAAGAATCTATTTCCAAATAAGGATACATTCATAGGTACCCAGGGTTAGGACTTCATCATATTCTTTTAGGGAACACAATTCAACTGTTTCTCCTTTCACAGAACTTGGTTTTCACAAAACCAATCTCAAAAGACTAAGCTGGACTATTCATAGAGAGAAAGGGCTATGACACTTGAACAACAAAAAAAGACAGAAGTGGGTCCTTTTACTACAACCTTCAAAGAGGCACATTCTCTGGGCCTTGGAGGAAGTCATTCAGGAGTAGACCTGGACCTATACCTTTAGCCTCTCACAAGGAATATTATCTACAAATATGTAATGTTACAAAGAGACTTCAAGTGCTCAGTAAAGTTGAATGGAGTGGAAATATACTTAATAGGGATAGTTCAGTTGTGAAAGAAAAAAAAAACTTAAAACAATTTATGTAAAAATAATATTACTAATAAACTGAATATTAAATATCAAATATTATTATAAAATAATATATGATTATATAGGAGAAAACATTTATTTTAAGAAATACTGCTAAAGTAGAGATAAAATAACATAAAATACACAATTTACTTTCAAAAAGTTTAGGGGAAAAAAGTATATGCACAAAGAAAGAAAGAAGGGCTGGATATGGTATAGCTCAGCGGTGGATGTTTGTACAGCATGTGTGAGGATCCCTGTGTTTGATCCCCAGCACCACACACAAAAAAGGAGAGAGTGTATAAATAATGCAAAATAAAAGTAAACTGTTGATTTTAGGATGTTAACTGGCCTATTCTCTCAATTTCTCCATTGTAGGAAATTTTTCAAACTAAAAAGATGATGTGGGGAAATGGGGGCATATCTTAACTGGAACATACCAGCTTGCACCTCACATCAGAATAGATTAGATCTAGAACAGAAAGGATGTAAAAAGGTGAGTACTTTATACTACGTGTCTCTCATCTCTATGTTTTTCTATATATTATATTTCTCCCCAGCAATCTACCATAACGAACAAAACATTTCTCACAGAGCTTTTTTACCCTATTTAACCTCTCTCTGAATAAGAGGCAGAAAAGTATCAGGAGGTTGGCAAAGTTTCCCCAGTCCAATGAATGTACTAAATCAGAGAAGGATTAAGGGATTAAGGCTTGAGTAAATTAATTCTCTCTTCAATTTATCTTAACTCTTAATTCCCTTCTCACATTTAGCAGGGAAGAGAATGAGAAACTATTGTGGGGGGGGGGGGAGCCCAAATGAGTAATACAGATTATATTCCAGAGTCTAAACATCATTCTCTGGTGATAAGCTACCATCCTAGAAAAGAAGCAGACACACATGAATCATTCTCTTTCTCAGGTTTGACAGTCAGAACAAAAGCCTGGGAAAATAGGATATTCACCTAACTAGGACAGAGGAGAGAAAAGAGGAATGGAGAAAAGTAAGAAAGAAAAAAGGGAAAGCAAATTAATAAGAGTGGCAATTAAATTGATAAACTCAGAGCTGTCCCTAGATATCTTTCTAGATCAATTCCAACTCCGAAAGTCTTTCTCAATCTCATTCTGACACTAGTTACAGCTTTTGAAGTCATAAGAAATACAAACATGACACCAGGTTATTGGACAATCAGGAAAACACAGAATTCCTTTCTGCTACAAAAAGAAATGAACCCATTCATGGGTAAAATTTATTAATCATCACAAAGTTCAAGAACCTCCTTCAAAAGGGTTAAGTGTTTAAAATACTTTACTGATTTGCACTGGTATCATAAGGACAGCAGTTACCATTCTACAGCCCAACAGATGAAGCCAACTCCTAGAATCTGTCCATTCAAACGATGAATAAACATCTGTGAACCACCTTAATTATATTTTTTTTAGTTACCTGAAAAATAGTATCTCTTACAGATACAAAAAGAACCATAATCACTCTTTTAATCCAATTCAACAATGGCAGAATGAAACATGTTAAATGCTTGGTTTTCCTGCAATTATATACCTTGGTAATTGAAATTCAACTAATATGAAGTTACTTCAGACTATAATAAATTGAAAATTTATTCATTTCAAGTACATCTCCCCAGTACCATTAACATGTTTATTACAAAAAAAATTATATCAAAAATTTAAACACAATTAATTGTGGTACTTGAAGAAAAGATCATATTTGACCAATAAATTCCCTTAAAATAGTATTAAACCTACACCTACCATAAAGTACAAGACTTCAATTACATGGCTATTAATATAATCACTAAAGATAAGTTATGACAACAGAAGATCTGAATTATCAACAATCTAGTATTATTACATCAACAGTTTTCAAATATAACATTCATTCTTGAATAATCATTTAAATATGGTAATAAGACTGATCAAGTACAAACCTGATCAACAAAAAAGTTCACTCTTACCTAAAGGAGGTGAATCTAATGTCGTCACTGCAGATGCTTCAAAACACCACTTCCCACTGTAATTATTTCCATCATTAATTTCCTTACTTCTTCCTTTAGTAGGCAAAAGATTTGAACCACATACTCCAGAATCATTCTGTGCCTGAAGAAATGCATTATTTGCTGTACCCTAAAAGAATCAAATATATATATATATATATTTTTTTTAAGCAGAAATTGATTCTAACTTCCCATATTTTTATAATAGACTCCTAATTTTAAATGAGCTACCAGTTTGCCTACATCAAGAACAGATATTTAAGAATTAAAATCCAATTTCTATTGGTTTTTAATTGCAGAAAGACACAATAACTTTATTTTATTTATTTATTTTTATGTAGTACTGAGGATCAAACCTAGCGCCTCACACATACTAAGCGAAATGCTCTACTACTGAGCTACAACCCTAGCCCCCTTCTACTATTATTTTTATTTATTTATTTATTTATTTTGGTACCAGGGATTGAACCCAGGAGTACTTCACCACTAAGCCACATCCCAGCCCTTTTTTGCATTTTATTTAGAGACAGGGTCTCACTGACTTGCTTAGTGCCTCGCTAAATTGCTAAGGCTGGCTTTGAACTTGCAATCCTCCCGTCTCAGACTCTGGAGCCACTGGGATTTTAGGTATGTATCACAGCATCCAGCCCTCTTCTGTTATTTTTAAAGCAAATTTATGTTAATAAAGCTGAAAGACATGACAGAATGAAAACTATGGGTATAACTCCAGTGTATTTTAAACATATCAGAAGAATTTTTAAAGAAATCAAAACGTCATTCACATAGTCAAATGTTCTTTTTCCTGATAAATTTCTCATTACTAAAATCAACATTTAAATATAATTAATTTTTAGGTGTGAAAATAGCAAATGCTTGGTTTTCTTGCAATTATATACCCCGATATTCAAATCTAACTGATGTGAGATTATAGCTGGCTCCCAGAATCTGTCCACTGTTGGTTTGATTTAAAGAGCCCTTACATATTAGAAACATATACTAAAAATGTACTTAAAAGAGACTCCTGGAATTTTCTTCAAAATACCTTGGGAGGGCAGATGCTGCGGCCGTGCCCAGGTCTTTTCTCTGCTACCTCCGAGACTGCTGCCCCTGATGCCCAGAGGTCTTTTCTCTGAGATTGTGACTTCCACCTACAGTGTTACCACCAATGCTGCTGATACTAATAACGCTGTTGCCACCCCAAGGCCTCCAAGAGATCTTCTTTCTGGGTGCCCACACCCAGGCAGCTGCAGCCAACTCACTGCCCCCCGCAACACCGCTGTCCCCTATACCATTGTGGCCGACACCACTGCTGTCCCCGCCCCTGAGATCACCTAGGTGATGCTACCACTGTCCCACTATAGCTACCGCTGACCCACCACCTGCTGCCACCAACCCCTGCCACTACTGCTGCCATCACTGCCCAGAGGTCTGCTGCCACGGAAACTCCAGGCTTGGTTGCATGTGGCAGCATCCACCTTGGGACACCAGCCAGGGCCCAGGGGGCTCCAGAGTGCCAGCAGGTTTGCCACCACAACCGCCTCTGTCTGGGGATTCCAGCCAGGACCTGAAGGTCCAATGTGGGGAGTTCTGGTGGGTTTGGGTGCACATGGGGTCTTCCTGCTGGGAGTGCTGGTCGCCCCTGTCTTGCTGCTGCTTCTCAGGGTCACTCCTTTTTGTGAGCATGTCCCTGGTGGTCTCTCTGCAAGGTGCAATAGTGTTGAGATCTTGGGACTACAGCAGGGCCAAGCCTGGGGTATTTGAAGCCCAGATTGGTGGAAAGAGTTTGATTTTTCCATCAAAATTTATTTTATTTTTCTATTTGCTAACATCTCTACCATATTTTGAACAGGGTGTTTTTTATGCCTCAGTGTGTGGAGGATGGTGATATATAAATAGTGTTTTGCAGTTTTGTTGTACTCTTACATATCTTTAAATTTTTTTCTTTGTTTGTATTCTTCCTTTCACTTGTCTGTTTTCCTGGATTCTCTTTCCACCTTTTCTCTAACCAACAGCCAATCTCAGTCGGTTCTCTTCCACTCTTCCTATGAATTTAGCTTCTAGCTTCTCTCTTCCTCACTTGTAAACACTGCATACTACACTACTCCTGTTCTCTCATCCACCATTTGAAATTGTAAACAGTTTAGCAAATTTTCTATTTATACTGTAGATGACTACTGAACTTATCATTTTGGTTTATTGTGAGAAAGCAGTGGATGCCTTAGTGGGAGCTATAAGGTTTAAGGCTATATATTGTTTACACTGGGTACTGTTGATATTGGTCTCACCTTTAAAGGTGAGGTGCTGGAAACCTTCAGAGACATTATAGGTCAACAGGGTAGAATTTCTGCTAGATGGGAAAACACACGAACAACATGAAAAAACAAGGGAATAAAGCACCCCAAACAAACCAAGATATTCCAACAACTGATTCTTCTAACAACATAGTAGAAGAGATGTCCAAGGAGTTCAGAATGTACATAGTTCAACTGATCTGAAAAGTAAAGGATAGTATAAGGAGTGAAATCAAAGAAAGGAAGTGAAAGATCATTTCAATAAAGAGAGATTGTGGAAAAAAACAAGCAGAAATTCTAGAAATGAAGGAATCAATAAACCTAATTATAAATTCAATAGAAAGCATCACAAATAGACTATACCACTTGGAAGACAGAACCACAAGCAATGAAAACAAAATATATAATCTTGAAAATAGAAATGACCATATAGAGAAAATGTTAAGAAACCCTGAACAGAACACCAAAGAATTGTGGGATACCATGAAAAGAGCAAATTTAAGAGTTATCAGAACAGATAAAGGAACAGAGGAAACAAACCAAAGGAAAGCACAATCTTTTCAATGATAAAATATTACAAAATTTCCCAAACCTAAAGAATAAAATGGAAAATCAAATACAAGAGGCTTACAGGACCTCAAATGTACAAAATTACAGCAGACCCACACCTAGACACATTATAATGAGAATGACTAACATAGAATAAAGATAAAATTTTAAAGGCCATAAAAGAAAAATATCAAATTACGTATGGGGGAAAACCAATTCAGATCTCAACTGATTTCTCAATTCAGACCCTCAAAGCTAGAAGGTCCTAGAATAATATATCTCAAGCTCTGAAAGAAAACGGTTGCTAACCAAGAACTTTATATCCGGCAAAATTAAGTTTCAGATTTGAAGATGAAATAAAAACTTTCTGTGATAAACAAAAATTAGAAGAATTCACAACTTTAAACCTGCACTACAGAACATTTTCAACAAAATATTCCATGAGGATGAGATGGGGAAAAAAAAAAGTGAAAACCAGCAAAGAGAGGATCTACACTAAAGGGATAGTCAACCAAAGGAGAAACTAAGTTAAATTAAAAACCAGAAATAAATCAAAATGACAGAGAATACAAATCACATCTCAATAATAATAACCTTGTATGTTAATGGCCTAAACTGATCAATCAAAAGACATAGATTGGCAAATTGGATTTTTTTAAAAAGACCCAACAATATGCTGTCTCTAAGAGACTCACCTCATGGGCAAAGACATTCACAAGCTGAAGGTGAAAAGATGGGGAAAAAAACATATCACTTACAGATTGTGTGAACAAGCAGTGGTTTCCATCCTCATTTCAGACAAAGTGGACTTCAAGCCAAAGTTAATCAGAAGGGACAAAGAAGGACATTTCATAATACATGAGGAATTATATATCAGTAAGACATAACAATTGAAAATATTATGCCCCAAATAATGAAGCATCTATGTACATCAAACAAACCCTTCTCATTTTCAAGAATCAAATAGACCACAACGCAATAATACTGGGTGACTTTAACACACCTCTCTCACTACTGGACAGATTTTCCAAATAAAAACTAAATAAAAAAACTACAGAACTACATAATACAATCAATAATTTAGACTTAACAAATACATAGAATATTCTATCCATCAACGAACAAATATACTTTCTTCTCAGCAACACATGGCTCCTTCTCTAAAATGAATCGTATATTGTACCACCAAAGCAACTCTTAATAAATTAAAAAAAAACTGAGATAATACCTTGCATTCTATCAGATAACAATGGAATAAAATTAGAACTCAACAATAAAATAAAAAATAGAACCTACTGTAACAAATTGGAGACTAAATGATGAATGGATAGTAAAAGAAACAAGGATGAAATAAAAAAATTCTTAGAGGTAAATGAGAACACTGATACAACATATCAAAATCTCTGGGACACAAGGCAGAACTAAGAGGAAAGTTTATTGCATTGAACTCAGACATTAAAAGAAAAAAAGTCAATAAATAAAAAACCTAAGATTATATCTCAAAGCCCTAGAAAAAGAACAACAAATCAACACCAAAAGCAGAAGACAGGAAATAATTAAAATCAGAACTGAAATCAATAAAATTGAAACAACTGAAAAAATTGACAAAACAAAACTCCTAAGCCATGCTAACAAAGAGAAAAAGAGAGAAAACTCAAATTACTAAAATACATAATGAAGAAGGAAATATCACAATGGACATGTCTGAATTACAGAAGATAATTAGAATCTATTTTGAAAATTTATACTCCAATGAAATAGAAAATATTGAAGACATTGACAAATTTCTAGAGACATATGATCTACCCAAACTGAATGAGGAGGGCATACACGATTTAAACAGATCAATTTCAAGTAATAAAATAGAAAATACCATCAAATGCCTACCAATCAAGAAAAGCTCAGGATCAGACAGATTCTCAGCCAAGTTCTACAAGACTTTCAAAGAAGAATTAACACCGATACTCCTCAAAGTGTTCCATGAAATAGAAAAGGAGCAAACCATTCCAAACTCAATTCTATGTGGCCAATATTACCCTGATACCAAAACCAGACAAAGACACATCAAGGAAACAAAACTTTAGACTAATATCCCTGATTAACAGAGATGCAAAAATTCTCAATAAAATTCTGGCAAATCACATACAAAAACACAGTAAAAAGTGTACCACAATCGAGTAGGGTTCACCCAGGGATGCAGGGTTGGTTCAACATGCGGAAATCAATAAACGCAATTCATCATATCAGCAGACTTAAAACAAGAATCATATGATCATCTCAATAGATGCAGAAAAAGCATTTGACAAAATACAGCAGCCCTTCTTGTTCAAAACAATAGAAAAACTAGGGATGGTAGGAATATAATCATAAAACATTATATGCTAATCTCAAGGCCAGCATCATTCCAAATGGAGAAAAATTGAAAGCATTCCCTCCAAATATCGGAACAACACAAGGATGCCCTCTTTCATCACTTTTATACAACACTGTCCTTGAAACTCTAGCCAGGGTCATTAGACAGAAGAAAGAAATTAAAGATAAGTAGGTAAGGAAGAACTCAAACTATCACTATTTGCCAAAGACATGATTCTATATCTAGAAGATCCAAAAAATTCCACCAGAAAACTTCTAGCACTAATAAATGAATTTAGCAAAGTATCAGGATATAAAATCAACACCCACACATAAAACAGTTCCTATACATTGGCAATAAATCCAATGAGAGAGAAATTAGGAAAACTATCCCATTCACAATAGCTTCAAAAAAAAAAAAAAAACTTGGGAATCAATCTAACAAAAGAAGGTGAAAGACCTTAACAATGAAAATTCTAGAATACTAATGAAAGAATTTGAAGAAGATCTTTGAAGGTGGAAAGATCTCTCATGATCCTGGATAGAAAAAATTAATATTGTCAAAATGGCCATACTACCAAAAGTGTTATACAGATTTAACGCAATTCCTATTAAAATCCCAATGACATTCTTCATAGAAATAGAAAAAGCAATCATGAAAATCATTTGGAAAAATAAGAGACCCAGAATAGCTAAAGCAATCTTTAACAAGAAAAGTGAGGCATCACAATAGCAGACCATAAATTATACTCATTTATTTATTAATATTAGTATGGGTTCAGACTCCTACATTATTTGATGATTTATAATCAATATTTATTTTGATGTTCAATTTATCTCAGATTTTATATTTATCAGGTCAATCCAGTAAAAACTTCTAAAAGTTACTAAAGCAAACCTTTTTTTTTGTACTGGAAATTGAACGTAAGGACACTTTATCACTGATCTATGCCCCCAGCCCTTTTTCTTTTGAAACAGGGTCAAAGATGCTTAGGGCCTCACTAATTTGCCAAGGCTGGCCTCAAACTTGTGATCCTCCTACCTCAGCCTCCCAAGTCTCTAGAATTATAGGTCTGTAGCCAAAGCAATACTTTCTTACTAAAGGTTAATTCAGTGTAATGATATTAGCCAATCTCTGAGAAATAGCCATGTTTAGGTACATACACCTAATTCCAGCTACTCAGGAGGCTTTTCACTTCAGCCCAGTTTGGGGCCAGCGTGGGCAACAGGGAGAACCTATCTGTTGAAAAACAGAGCCAGGCACAGTGGTGCACACCTGTAATGCCAGCAGCTCAGGAGACTGAAGCAGGAGGATTGTGAGTTCAAAGCCAGCCTCAGCAACTCAGTGAGACCCTAAGCAACTTAGCAAAACGTTATCTAAAAATAAAATATGACTCAGTGGTTAAGTGCCCCTGGCTTCAATCCCTGGTACTAAAAATATAAAATAAAATAGCCAGACATGGTGACACATGCCTGTAATCCCAGCTACTGGGGAGGCTAAGGCAAAAGGATCACATGTTAAAGTCCAGTCTGGACAACTTAGCGAGAACATCTGAATATAAAACTTTTAAAAAAAGGCTAGAAATGTAGCTCCATGATAGAGCACTTGCCTAACATGTACTAGGCCCTGGGTTCAAACCCCAATACAACAAATAATCAGGATGAGAAATAACCAAAGAACAAAAATTTAAGAATGGAATAAACAAAGTAAAGAGAAGATACAATTGACTGCTAAGTCTAACTTAGGCTTTTCATGTTAACTTGCTTTAAATTCCTGTATAACTTTAAAAATGCCTGCTTTATTAGTTTTAAAAAGTAAAATAACTATTAAGTTTCCTGATGTACTTAAAAAGAGAAATATTGTAAATCAGTATTTTGGTCTCAATTACTTTTTATAAACTACATCAGAAAATAAACTTTAAGACAAGGGTATCAAGATAATTCAATGGGATAATGGGGTTTTAGCTCAGTGGTAGAGCACTTGCCTAGCATGTGTGAGGTACTGGGTTCAATCCTCAGCACCACATAAAAAAACAAAGGTATTATATCCATCTACAACTAAAAATATTTTTTTAAAAAAAGATAATTCAAGGGCTGGGGTTATGGCTCAGCTGTGGAGCACTCACCTAGCACATATGAGGCCCTGGATTCGAGTCTCAGCACCACATAAAAAATAAATAAATAAAATAAAGGTATTGTGTCCAACTACAACTAAAAAAAATAAAATATTTTTAAAAAAAAAGATAATTCAAGGAGCTGGGATTGTAGCTTAGTGGTAGAGCACTTTCCTCGCACATGTGAGGCACTGGGTTCAATCCTCAACACCACATACAGGTGAACAGACAAAGTAAAGATACTGTATCCATCTACAACTAAATATATATATATTTAGAGGATCACATGTTAAAGTCCAGCCTGGACAACTTATACACACACACACACACACACATATATTAAAATTTTTTAAAATATATATATATTAAAATTTTTTAAAAAAGATAATTCAGTGGTGAAATAATAATCTTTTCAACAAATAATCCTGAGACAACTGGATAGATATTCACATATGAAAAGAACAAAATTGGACTACCACCTCACATCTTACTCAAAAATCAACTCAAAATGGATCATAGACTGAAATGTAAGAAATAAAATTATAAAACTCTTAAAAGAAAATAGTCAAAAATATTCATGAATTTCTTATATATGACACCAAAAGTCAATCACTAATAGTGATATAGGTAAATCAGATTTCATCAAAATTAAAAACTTTAGCCAGGCATGGTGGCACATGCCTCTAATCCCAGTTACTTGGGAGGATGAGGCAGGAAGTTCAAGGCCAGCATGGGCAACTTAGGAGACCCTGTCTCAAAATTTAAAAAATTAAAAAGGACTGGGGATGTAGCTCAGTACTTGCTTTGCTTGTACAGGCCTTATATTCAATACCTAAGTCCTCAGTATCACACACACACAAAAATATTATTAAAAACTTTTGTGTTGCAAATGAGACCATCAAGAAAGTAAAGCAACAGAACAGGAAAAACTACTTGCAAATCATAGATTTGGTAAAAGACCTGTATCTAGAATAGATTTTAAAACAAACAAACAAACAAAAACAAAAAAAAAAAAACAACTCTTTTATCTCAATAATAAAAAGCAAATAATTCCTATCTTTGACAGAACAAAAGATCTGAATAGACAATTCTCCAAAAAAATACACAAACAGGCAATAAGCACTTGTAAACATGCAACATTAGCTATTAGGGAAATGCAAAACAAAACTATAATGAGATACTACTTTACCCACTAGTATAGCTATAATCAAAAACTGAAACACTCATGCACTGATGATGGGAATGTAAATGGTCCAGTTATCTTAGAAAAGGATCTGATAGTTCATTTAGAGGTTAAACATAAATTACCATATTATTTAGCAACTATTCTCCTAGGAATGCACTCAAGAGAAATAAAAACATGTCTTCAGAAAAATCTATCCACAGATGTTAAGGAGCATTATTCAAAAAAGTCAAAGTGGAAACAACTCAAATGCTTGTTAATCTAATGAATAAATACATAAAAAATGGTAATAGGGTTTATTCAGTGTTCCAGGCAGAATAACAGCTCTGAAAGATATCCTTGCCCTAACCCCCTGAACCTATGAATGTTACCTTATGAGGCAAAGGGACTCTACAACTATGATTAATAACTATGAAATGAAGACATCATCCTAGATTATTCAGGTAAACCTAATCTAATCAAATGAACCAGAGAGATAGCAATATGGAGATTCAAACTTCGATTGCTGACTCTGCAGATGAAAGAAGAAGGCCATGAGCCAAGGAGTTTGAGTGACTTATAGAAGCTGGGAAAGGCTAGCAAGAAGACTCTTCTCTAAAACCCCCAGACATGAATGCAGCCCAACCAACACCTTGACCTTAACCCAATAAAAATCTGTGTTGCATTTCTGACTTACACAGCTGTAAAATATACACATGTATTGTTTTAAGCCACAAATTTGTAGTAATTTGTTACAGGAGCAAGAAAAAAATGATATTTTGGCAATAAAAATAAATGAATTACGAACACAAGTTACAACATGGATGAGCCTTAAAGATACTATCCTAAGAGAAGAAAGCAAGTCACAAAAGGACACATGTTGTATGAGTCCCTTAATATGAAATGTCTGTAAGAGGTAAATCTGGATAAAGTAGATCAGCCATGCCAAGACTGGAATGTTTGTAGAAAATTGGGGATTGACTGTTAATATGCATGAGGTTTCTTTTGAGAGTGATGAAAACATTCTAAAATTGATTATGTGATGGTTGCACAAGTCTGTAAATATACTAAAAAAACACTGAATTGTAGTAAGTGGACTGTATGGTATGTAAATTATATCTAAATAAAGCTGTTTTTAAAAAGGAAGAAGCTTTATTCAAAAATGAAAACCTATGTTTTCTTCTTACAGTATGCCAGAATTCTTACTTTGTAAGTGCTAACGGTATACTTGGAAGACTATAGAAATTCTTTAAATGTAGAATTAAAGAAATACATGCAGACCAAAAAAAAAAAAAAAAAAAAAAAAAGTCAAAAATTGATATGCTTTTTGGGGCTGAGGCTGTAGCTCTGTGGCAGAGCGCTTGTCTAGCATGTATGAGGCACTGGGTTAGATCCTTAGCACCACATAAAAATAAACAAATAAAATAAAGGCATTCTGCCCATCTACAACTACAAAAAATTTTTTTTAATAAAAAAAATTAGTATTCTTTCCAATAACAAAGACAACCCATTAAAAACCAAAGGACTTAAACAGACATTTCCGCAAAGAAGATATACAAATGGTCAATATCTCATGAAGAAAATTATCTAATTACAGCACCATTAGTAATTAGAGAAATGGAGATTAGAAGCACAATGAAACACCACTTCATATGTACCAAGCCAGCTAAATTTTTTTTTAGTTTCTGAAAATAGAAAATAACAAATGTTCTGAAGATATAGAAAAAAATGGAACATTATACACTGGGATAAGGATGTAAAATAGTACTGGATTTATGAAAAACAGTTTGGTGTTTCTTCACAAAAATAGACATAGAATTACATATTACCCAGCAATTCCATTCCTAGGTATATACCCAAAAGAACTAAACCCAGAGACCAAAAACAGAAATGTATATGCCAATGTTCATAACAGCATTATTCACAATAGATAAAAATTAAAGTAAATGCTAGAGTGATATAAATTATTTATGTATTTTTCTCTTTAAAATCACCTTATCTAAACAAGTTTTCACTTCTCTATGTAATAACTTTAAAAGAACAATGATAAAATTATTTATTTTTATAAGAATCTCTACCCTTTCCCTTGAAGAGATTTTTATTTACTGTTTATCACAAGTTTATTTTACAAATTCAACTGTGTGATTCCTTTAAAACATAACATAGCCTGGCATGGTTGTATACGCCTGTAATCCTAGCAACTCAGGAAGCTAAAGCAGGAGGATTGCAAGTTCAAAGCCAGCCTCAGCAACTTAGTGAGCCTCTATCTCAAAATTAAAAATAAATAAATAAATAAAGGAAGAAAGAAAGAAGGAAAAGGGCAAGAAATGTGGCTTAGTGGATAAACACCCCTGGGTTCAATCCCTGGTACGAGAAAAAAAAAAAAAAACATATACACAAACACACACACACACACACACACACACACCATGAATGTGCATACATTATATATTTAAAAGACTATTTCTAAGATTCTGGAAAAACTTTTTCAGAAACACTAAAAAAATATAAAATAAAATAAAATGGGGGGCAGAGGCTACCAAGGATTGAACTCAGGGGCACTCGACTACTGAGCCACATACTCAGCCCTATTTTGTATTTGATTAAGAGACAGGGTTCCTTAGCACCTCACTGTTGTTGAGGCTGGCTTTGAACTCACAATTCTCCTGCCTCAGCCTTCCAAGCCACTGGGATTACAAATGTGCACTAATGCACCCAGCTACACTGAAAATTTCTATAAGCAATTAAGTACTTGTAAGTATTTAAATTATATTTATAAAAAACACATTCTTGACAGGCGTGGTGGCGTATGCCTGTCATCTCAGCAACTAGGAAGGCTCAGGCAGCAGGATCAAAAGTTCAAAGCCAGCCTCAGCAATTTAGCAAGGTCCTAAGCAACTTAGCAAGACCATCTCAAAATGAAAAAATAAAATGGGCTGGGGATATGGCTCAGTGGTTAAGCATCCTTGGGTTAAATTGCTGGTATCAAAAAAAAAAAAAGCACAGTCTTCTCTAAATTCTCTATGATTGTATAATTTTCTATGATTTTATTTTACCTCAAATAATCTTATATCTGGATTTAGTTCTGTAATCTCTGTATTCAAACTTGGATTACTTCTTCCTGGTGGTATGAATTTTGGTTTTTTCAAGGAATCACCCTGCAACTGACTCGGTGCTGCAGATCGTCTCATTTTCAGCAATACTGACCTGAAAAATACCAAAACAAAATGGTCCAAGTCTGATTACAATCACCTCCAAATATAAAAATAGCTCATCATTACAGTAATGATATATTATAAAACGTACATGAACAAACCTGTACTAAGACTTAGAAAATAAGTTCACCAGCTAGTAAGATTTTAGTTTTCATTGTAAAGGGCTATTAAAAAAAATTCAAAGATTAACATGAAACATGTGAACTTGAGCATATATGACTCCCATTTGGATAATACAACAGATTAATAAAAATTTCAAAACTTAACACAATTATTCACACATATATACATATACTTCGTACATATATATATATATATATATATATATATATATATATATATATGTATAAAGCACCTAGCTTAAACCACATGAGGGTGGTGATCATAACTGTTTTCTGGGAGGGGAGGGGGGGATAGTAGAGGATAGGAAAGGCAGCAGAATACAACAGACACTAGTATGGCAACACGTAAATCAATGGATGTGTAACTGATGTGATTCTGCAATCTGTATACGGGGTAAAAATGGGAGTTCATAACCCACTTGAATCAAAGTGTGAAATATGATATATCAAGAACTATGTAATGTTTTGAACAACCAACAATAAAAAATTTAAAAAAAAAAACAACTGTTTTCTTCACCATTCTAAAAAAGCTGCACAAGCCAGGCATGATGGCACATGCCTGTGATCCCAGGAACCCATGAGGCTGAGGTAGGAAGAAGGTAAATTCAAAGCCAGCCTCAGCTACTAAGGGAGACCCTGTCTCAAAATGAAAAAATAAAAAGGTGTGGGGATGCAGCTCAGTGGTTAAGTGACCCTGGGTTCAATCCCTGGTACCAAGAAAAAAATAAAATTAAAAAGCAGAATGAACCACAATGCCAGACATCTGCAGTCATTAACAAATATTTTTTAATGAATGAATAAAATCCTAGCAAGACATTTATAATTCATAAGTTACCCTATTTCCTTTAAAATAATAGGATTTTTGAAAATGCAAATCAAGATGGTAGCACATGCCAATAATTCAGTGACTCCAGAGGCTGAGGCAGGAGGATCTCAAGTTTAACACCAGCCTCAGCAACTTAACAAGACTGTCTCAAAATAAAATAATAAAATATAAAGGACTGGGGATGCAGCTCAGGGGCCCTTGGTTTGGTCCCTAGTACCAAAATAAATTCAAATACACACATACATATAAATTGTGTGTGCTTGGTTTTCTGACTTTTGTTCAATTCTATTTCCACTAGGACTAGATAGGGAAAACAGTTAGAAGACAAGGACATCACATACATATATCATGTTTTTGTAAAGACAGCAGCACTCTGATTCGCCCCAATTTTGTAAAACACTAAACAAAATAAGCCATATCTACCAAAATTATTTGTTCAACCCAGAAAGTCTACTTCTGGCAATTTACCTTGAGAAAATATCAAAAATACATTCAAGCCAGGCACAGTGGACCATACCACCAACTGGCCACAGCAATTAAGCAAGACCCTCTCTAAAAATAAAAATGAAAAATGTCTATGGTATAGCTCAGCAGTAGAACGTCTCTGGGTTCAATCCCCAAACCCAAATTAAAAAAATAAAAATTATATTCACAGAATTATGTATAAGGATAATCATGCTAGTATTACTTATAACAGGAAAAAAGGGAAATCTATGTCAATAACAATGTACTAGATAAATTATGGTACACCCACCCACATAGTAAAATACACTCTATTCATATACTACTAAAACCTTGAGTTATTATTGCAGGTAAAGCTAGTCATGCTCTCTTTTCCTCTAGACCTTTGAACAAACTTTCCACTCCATGGTATTGGAAATACTTTTTCCCATTTTACTTTGCCAGATTTATTCCACCTTGGGGATGGGGAAGGGGGTGTTTGCTTTTTGATTCTGTACCAGGGATTGAACCCAGGGAACTTAACCACTAAGCCACATTCCCAACTCTTTTTATTTTTTTTTTCTCTTAATATTTTTTAGTTGTCAATGAACCTTTATTTTATTTATTTATATGCAGTGATGAGAATCAAACCCAGGGCCTCACACATGCTAGGCAAGCGCTCTACCAATGAGCCACAACCCCAGCCCTCTTTTTATTGTTTTTGTTTTTGTTTTTTGAGACAGGGGTCTATAAATTGCTTGGGGCTCTTAAGTTGCTGAGGCTGGTTTTGAATTTGTGATCCTTCTGCCTTAGCCTCCCAAATCACTGGATTATAGACGTGTGCCATCATGCCCAGCAATTCTACTTTATCTTTTATAACTCTTTCCTATGAGTATTCTTCCTCTCTCAAATATGGATAAAAGAAACCTCTAATGTGTGTACCACACAAGCACTTTTCACAATATATACAATTATACAGGTTAATTATTCCTAATCCAAAAATATGAATCCAAAATTCTCCAAAATCTGAAACTTTGAGAACTACCATTGTGAAAATTCCATAGCTGATCTCTTAAGGCAGGACATGGTCAAAACACAGGTGTGTTTTTATAAAAATCAAAAAAATTTTAAAAAATTAATTAATTTTAAAAAATTTAAAAATTATATAACATTACTTTCAGGCTATCTATGGTGTAAATGAAAATCAGAGAATTTCATGTTAAGACTTGTCTCATCCCCAAGCTATCTTATTATGTATATGCAAATGTTCCAAAATCTGAAATATAAAATACTTCTGATCCCAAGCATTTCAGATAAGGGATATTCAACCTGTATTCCATTCATCACTACCAAACATAAAAGGTATTCATTGCTATATAGACAATTATATAGCCATTAATTTGTGGAGGGAGTAGAATCACACTTTAGAAGAATGTTTAATGACATGAAAAATGTTTTTGGCATACCAAATACAAAATGGCCACAAAACATGCTCATTCTCATTACAACTTTTTAAAAAGGAAAAAAGAGTAAAAAGAAACAGACTTAAAAACAAAGGAGCATAAGAGAACTTTCTTAAGTGATAATCTATATCAAACTGTAGCATGGTTACAGGGATATGTAAGCAACTGTATATAGAAATTCAGAAGACAGTATACCTAACTAGAGCTGGGGTACAGCTTAGTTGTAAAGCACTTGCCTAGCATACACAAGGCCCTGGATTCAATCCCCAGTGCTGCAAAAAGAAAAAAAAAAGTGTACACCTAACTATACAATGCAAATTATACTATAAAATAATATAATATATATAAATTAGATATACATATTATAATATACAATCTTTCAAAAAGATTAGAAAACTACATGCTACAACATTATCTCTGGGTGTTAGAATAACCAGTAATTTTTATTTTCTTCTGAATTCTTATTTTTTTATATTTCAAATTTTCTACAATGAAAATGTTACCTCTGTACTAAAGTACTATTAGATTTTTAATTATCATATTTCATTAAATCTAAAATGCCATCAACTGTAAGCAGTACCAATATTTTTTGTATCCAAGAAAAAAATGCAGCCAGATATTGATGATTAAACATTTCCCAATTTCAGCAATGTCAAAATGATGAAATATTTCTTTATATATGTCATATGCAGATTAATATATAAAGTATATATATATATGTAATATATATAACAACATATATAAAGTAAATATGTCTTTATAGAGTTTAAGGGATTAGAATGGAAGTCACTTTCTGCAGTTTCTTATTCAAGGAGAAAACAGATGCCCATTAGCACAATCTTAGAGCAAATTAAGGAACCAATGTTTTGGGACCACATAAAAGCAGCACCTAAAAGAAACCACACACCAAGCATGATACAAATTTGAAAATGACACAAGCTAACTGCAACAAAATGAGTAAATGTTAGACACTGCATTTATACAGCTACTTAATTTTCAAGTAAAATGAGAAAGTTCAGATAAGAACTTACAGCTCTGAGTTAACTATTTCTCAATTGAAATAAGACAATCATGAGTCTACTAGTAAACTAACATTCTAGATGACATTAAAGCCAACTGAGTGCCTGTGGTAGATGAGCAGAACAGGTAGGCAAGGCAGCAAAGGCAAGGCCAGGTGCCCTGGCAATGTGTTTGGACAGGTGCAGGCACAGCTTTCATCTTTATATTTTAGCCATTATAGTTATAGTAATGGTGGGATTCATTGTTACATAGTTATACATGCACCCAATATAACAATATCATTTGGCAAATATCATTCCTGAGTTTTTCCTCTTTTCTTCCCCTCATCCCTCCCATCTACTGATCTCTCTTCTAATTTCATCATGAGATCAGCCCCTTTTCCTTTTTCTTTTCTAGCTTCCACAAGAGAGTAAAGATCCAATTCTTGACCTGAGTTTGGCTTGTTTTACTTAACATAATGTTCTCAAGTTCCATCCATTTTCCAGTAAATGACATAATATCATTCTTTATGGCTAAATAAAACTTCACTGTGAATATATATATATATATATATATATATATATATATATATATATATACATATATATATATATATATATACACACACATACATACATGAATGAATGAATGATGAAATGTAATAGATCCATTCTCTACATTAGTCAGACTCCCCTGTAATGCTGTGAAATTGTTGATTGGCACCTTTTTAAAAGAAACATCAGAAAACTATATGAACTAGAAATACCAACAACCGAAATGAAGGAAACCCAGTACAGTTCAGATATGATTTAGGGATGCTTAACAATGGAGGAAGCTATTTAAAATCTCACATTCCTCATCTGTGAATAAAAAACTGGACTAAACGCTAAAATGTCTTTCAACATTAAATCTAAGAATCACTACCCTACACAATTCTACATCTAATATGTGATTTCTGATTTGAGAATGTAGGCTTATAAGAAACAGCACATAGCAATGGTCAGGAAAACAGATTCCTGGGCAGGGTCGGAAAGAAACCCAAACGCCACCAGAGCCTGCAGGCAACAGGCTGGCTCTGCTGAAACCGCCCCTCTCTCCGGTGAATCTCCTCACCACCCCACCTCCGGCCTGGGCCAGCAGCCAGGGCGACCCTTGCATTCATGCTGTCTAGCATGAATGCAGCCTTGAGTTCAATCCCCAGCCCTGGAGATTTAAAAAAAAAATACAGAATCTGAAGCCAGGTGGCCTGCTCTGGCAAAAATCCTACCTAACTCTTCCTATTTATGTATAATCCTTGGGCATCCATAAAGTTATATAATTTGTTATTGCATTTAGAAGTAAACTATGGAAATCAGTCCATCACCCAAAATACTTCAGCACCCTTAAGTGCTTTTTAAATTAATTGTTCAGACTCTTCCCAGGCAGGAAGGGCTACAACTTCTTTTGGGGCAGGTAGGATAGGGGAACTGAACCTAGGAGTGCTTTACCACTGAGCTATATCCCCAGCCCTTTTTAGTTTTTGAGACAGAGTTGCTGAGGCTGGCCTCCAACTTGTGAATCTCCTGCCCCAGCCCATAAAACAGCTGGATTTCTGACATGTGCCAGGAAACCTGGCTGTGATACTACACTTACCTGTTCAATCTTAATTACTTGACACTAAACTGAAGGAATTAAGAACACAGCCCCCACACCATGCCCCCAGTGAACAGAAATGGAATATTAAAGCTCCTACAGACTATCTGGCTGACTAGAACATTGTGAAAAGACAAAATGTTACAGACTGAGATCCAAAATTATCTTAGTCTCTTTCTGGTGGTTGTTGCTGTTACTGTTCTCTTACTGGGAAATGAACCCTGAGGAACTCTACCCCTAAGCTACACCCCAACTCTTTTCTATTTATTTTGAGACAGGGTCTGGCTAAATTGCCCAGTCTGGCCTGGAACTTGTGATCCTCCTGAAGCAGCCTCCTGAGTAGCTGGGATTACAGGTATGAGCCATTGCACCCAGCTTTAATCCCTTCTAATGGCCATTGACCATCAGTTTCTATGTATGACCGAACATTCTCATGACTACTATGTAAAACTCTTGGGATTTATCATTAAGCTTAGCAGATGTCTAGCTTCTACCTGAAAGACACCGCACTACGAATGAAAGACACCACACGACACAAGTCACCGGAGAGGTTCCGCTTTATTACAAAAGGCTGTGGGCTTATATAGATCTAAGGAGAGGCGGCAGGGCTTAGGTAAATGACGGGTCACCTGTTTATTGGTAAGTTCTTCCAGATGTCCGTTCCGGAGCCCAAGAAGTTAGTTCTTATTGGGGTTAAGGTTTCCCGCCAGCAGGATTTGAATATTGGCGCCGGTGGGAGAATTGGCGCCGGTGGGAAAGGGAGAGACAGGAAGAGAAGCTCTTCAGGCGCCATGTTGGGGTTTTTGGGGTGTGGCTGCCATTATGTTTTCCCAACATTCCTCCCTTTTTGTTTTCTTAGGAATTGGGGTGTCGTTGGTCAGATCTGGCTGCTTCCTGCTGTGTGGGGGTGGCGTGGGGCCTAGAAAAGGAAGTGGAGGAATGTTAGGGGGGGCAGGTCTGGGGATATCATGGCAGCCAGAAATGAAACCCAGTGGCTATAGACAGCTACTTCTGTAGGGGTGAAGTCTAGGAAAGTTCCCTGAAGCCACAAGTCGTCAATGGCATCGAACCAGTCCTGGATGGAAGAGATTGTCGGTATCAGCCATTGGTCCTGTAACAGAGACTCTAGGAAATATTGGAAGCGTCGCCTTGACATGGCATCACTAGCACCTGAAGAAGATCAGAGCGAACAAAAGCAGGATGAAGATAAAAATTAAAAGGTCAGTTTTGGGCAGAAGTTCCATGTTGGGGGACTGACAGAGAAGAGGCCAAGGGCCATGAGGAGGCTTAAAAGGACATAAAGGCTCAAGAATCCAGGATGGCAGATTAAGAGTTTCTCCGGGCTTGTTGTCTCCCGCTGTCTGATGTCCGTTGCATTAAATCGTGCCTGGTAGTAAGCTTCAGCACTGAGTGAGCTGTTCTCTTGAAGATGTTGGGGGTTCATCGGTCATCAGAGGCTGATAGTGCCTAAGCAGAAGCTGGTTGAAAGTTTGGTTAGAGATCTTCCGTAATTGGCCCTGTAGGAAGCGAAGCAGACAGGGCAGGAACAGACACATCAGAAAAAGGAGACATATGGGCCCTAAAAGAGGCAACAGCCATGATTGGAAGTTGGCTAAAAAGAAGGTAGCAATTGGGTTTTGGTTTGGTGGATTTTTCAAAGAGGTAGCCTGGTCGGTGAGCTTGACTACATTAGTTTCCACAAGGCCTGATTCATTGATGTAGTAACAGCATTCTTCCCTCAAGAAGAGGCAGGTTTCACCTTTTTCGACCGTAAGTCCATAGCTTGTCGGTTTTGAAGAGTAACTTGAGCCAAGGATGTGACCTGCCTTTGTAAAGATGCTAGAGATTCTGCCGTAGAAGTGAGCACTTGTTCAAGTTTAGAATTCAAGTCCTGTACAGCCCATAAGGAGTGTCCTAGAGCTCCATCAGAAATTTCTGCTCCCGCCGCAGATGAAACCAGTGAGAGACCCACCATTACTGGAAGGAAAGCAGCCCGCCTACTTCGCACAGGGGAAGACAAGAGGGCCTGTACTTCAGCAGGTGTATAGAGAGTCAATTGCGGGACAAGCGTCACCAGTATACATGGGGCAGAGGTATTGGTGGATAAGATAGTGGTGAAAGAACCATTACACCAGAAGAATGAGCCAAGTGGTGCATAGAGGGTGAAGTTAAAGGTGATGTTAGAGTGGCAAAACTCTGACTGGGAGACACCCAAGCCCAAGAGGCAGCGCCGGGGAATCACAGTATGGTTAGACTCCTCGGGCTCCCATAATGGAGCGTCAGGTGAAAGGGTCCGGAGAGAATGGCGGGCAGATGGAGTGGAGAAATTTGAGAGGTCAGAAGCCGAGAAGTTTAAGGGAACCGCTGCAAGCAAAGGTCGAGTCAGAGAGGCGCATAAGTAGCAATGAGTTGGTGCAATGGCGGGGAGGGTTTGATTTAAGAAGGTTACAGTCTCGGCAAGTAGTCGTAGCCATGAATACTGTGGTGAACTCCCGGTATTAGGATCAAATGGATCCTGTATCGAGCCTAACAACTGCTCTTCGGAATGCTTTATGTCAGTAGAGATTATAGCTACTGAGGGCTGGGAGGGTTAAAGCTCCCGGGAAATGGAGATGGAGCCATAGGGGGTGGAAGAGGATATGTCACAGTAGAAGGAAGCATTTACCCTAGAGGTCCGGCGCGAATGGTTGGGGTCAGTGATAGCCAATTGATAGCCCCCCGAGATCGATCTGAAATTTCCAACGCAGGAATCCCCAATGCATGCACGTGGGTTATGAATGTTGCATGACCAGTAGGGGCACCCACCATAGGTTTCGGGCCACCATTTGCAGTAATCCTGTGTCTGATCATATAAGAAGCAAAGGTAAGGCCTAGTGGCTGTTTTTAAAAGTTCAGAATTCTGGGAGGAGAGGGGAAGGAAGATAGATGCATTACATCTTGCAGGGGCGCAATCAACCGAAGAAACTAGGCGAGTGTAACGAGTGCTACCTTGGACATATGTCTCTCTAACTTTGAATCTCCAAGTATAAGAGGAGGACGATGATGTCCCCAGGAGAAGGGTGATGACAGCGAAAATACCAATTAGAAGAGTGAGAGTCATGGTGGAGTATGGGCGGTTATGCGGGACAGGCGAAGCTTTAGAGGATAGTTGGGATGTGAAGAGCAGGAGTAAAGGGGAGGTCTAGGAGGTGACTCTTGAAGTTCCTCTGGGGTTGTCCTGTCGTCAGCAGGTGGGGCGGCCTCCTGGTGATACGGCTTTAACCTAGAAATGTGAATCCAGGAGATGAGACGGTTGCTTGGTAAGGAAAGTTTGGCGGCGGTGGGGGTACAGAGAACGACAGGATAGGGGCCTTCCCATTTTGAGGCAAGAGGCCGTTTCTTCTCTGGGGTGTTATAACAGACTAAACTCCCAGGTGTTAAGGGAGGAGTATTTGGAGAGGAGTCTGGGTCCGGAAGAAGCCAGTCCTGATATTTCCAGAGTTCCGAGCGGATATGAAACAAGACAGGCAAAGACAAATCTCGTGTGAGAGGTCCTTGTGAAACGACCAACCCAGGTGGTATAAGAGGTCTTCCATACATTATCTCAAAGGGAGACAGTAAAGATGGTTTTTTAGGGAGAGCTCTGATTCGAAGCAAAGCCAAGGGAAGGAGTTTGACCCAGTCTAAGTTTAATTCCATTGTCAATTTGGTAAGGACTTCCTTCAGAGTCCGATTTACCCTTTCCACTTTCCCTGAAGCCTGGGGGCGATATGGACAGTGGAAATGCCACTTGAAGGAGAGGGCTTGAGAGACCTTTTGTGTGATCCTGGAAATAAACTCAGGGCCATTGTCGGATTGTAGGGAAGTGGGCATACCAAACCTAAGGATGATGTCTGTCAGTAAGATTGAAGCTACAGTGGAAGCCTTCTTATTGGAAGTGGGAAATGCCTCAACCCAACCAGAGAAAGTGTCCACAAAGCAAGGAGGTATTTAGTGCGCCATACTGCAGGCATGTTGGTGAAGTCTACCTGCCAGTCAGCAGCAGGAATGTGTCCCCGGGCTTGGTAGGAGGGAAACAGTTTAGGCCTTAAAGGAGTATGAGGGTTGGTCCGCTGACAGATCTGACAATTAGAGGCTATATTCTGTAGCATGGCTTTGTCAGAGGGGGTGAGGGAGAAGAAGCTCTGTAAAAAGAGGGTCAAAGACTGAGAATTGGAATGGAATAGAGTATGGAGGAGCTTGAAAAGATCCTTGTTGTTACTGGAAGAAGTAGGGGCTTCAGATGGACAGTCTAAAGTGGCTATTATATGTCTCCCAGGGAGGTCATAATTGGAAGTGGTAGCAGCCATCCGTGCCGCCTGGTCAGCTTTGGTGTTGCCCTCAGTGATATGAGAGCCATCCTTCTGATGGGACCTACATTGGATAATTCCCAACTCGGTGGGGAAGTGGGAGGCCTCTATCAAATCGGTTATAAGACCCGAATTAGTGATGGCATTACCTTTAGTGGTAAGTAGGCCTCGCTCCTTCCATATTGCAGCGTGGGATAATAGAATATGGAAGACATATTTTGAGTCAGTGTAAAGGGTGAGGGATTTGCCCCGTGCTAGGAGGCAGGCACGAGTGGCTGCTACAAGTTCAGCCTACTGGTTGGTAGTTCCTGAAGGGAGAGCTTTGGCCTCTATAATCTCAGTGGCGTACCCAGAGTAATGAGTGCCGTCCTGCCTAAAGGAACTACCGTCAGTAAACCAGATAAGGTCACACTTGGTGAGTGGTCCCTCAGAAACGGAAGAATGACAGGGGAGGAAATCATCCAGCGGGATTTGAATATTGGCGCTGGCAGGAGAATTGGCGCCGCCAGGAAAGGGAGAGACAGGAAGAGAAGCTCCTCAGGCGCCATGTGGGGGTTTTTGGGATGTGGCTGCCGTTATATGTTTTCCCAACACTACCAATACTAAAGTGAAGAATGTTATAACAGCCAGGGATGTTGGCACATGCTTATAACCCCAGCAGCTCAGGAGGCTGAAGCCAAAGTTCAAAGCCAGTTTTAGCAATGTAATGAGACCCTATCTCAAAATAAAATATTTTTTAAAAGGGCTGGGGATGTGGCACAGTAGTTATATACCCCTCGGTTCAATCCCCAGTTTAAAAAAAAAAGTTATAACATCTAAAACCTATAAGAGATTCCCCTACCTCTACTTTTGCCCACCTGATGTTTCATCAATGTATTTAGTAAATGCACTGACTTATTACTTTCTTTTGTTCTGTGACTATAAACTCTTCTTCAGTGAAGCACGCAATTCAGGGTAACATAAATTTCTTCTGTTGTGATGGTGACCATTCAGAAAACACACTAAGTCCAAATTTGAAATAAATTTAAAAAATTTATTTTACCTATTTTGCCAATTATTCCTGGTCTGGGGCTGTGTCTAACAAGAGTCCAAGTGGCTCTCTGAAAGAATAGCCCCAAATTGTTTGCGACCAGACCAAAGTAGACATGGCAGAAGACCACACCCTATGGAATTTTTCAAAATTTACAAACAGCAAGCAACCGGAATACAGGGGTTGATTATGCTGTAGTAGTACCCTTTTCTCTACAGATCTTAACTGGGCTTCTCCAGAAATCTTCACCATGGCTGATTTTAGGACTGTCAGCAAGAGTCTCTACAAAAGAGTTCAATGTAGATAAACTTCCTATTTTCGTGTTGCCCTATTTTACTTGGACGCTAGCCTGGAAGAGAAATCAGCACTCCAGGTGCTGGACACCCCTTTACTAGTTTTTCACAAACATTTATCCAATATAGTAGTTTGTAGAAATGTGTAAACAAGGCCTCTGGCCTTGAGCTGGAGCTTCACAGAGATGTCTACATTCCTAAGATAAGAGAAGTTACCAATTGGGCTCCATGGTAACAGCTGGCAGGGGGAGGAAAGAAGGGAGAAAAAGCTCTCACCTTCTCAGGTGTTGTCCTTGAAGGGTTAATTTGCCCAAAACAGTGAAAGAAAAAGCTGCTTTTATGTGAACTTCTGAGCCCCTCCCCTTACATGCTGGGTATAAAATTCTCAAACTACCTAAACTTGGGGTTCAGGAGATTGATTGATTGCAGCAAAAGTCGTGCCCTCTGAGCCTGGCTGCAGCCAAATAAAACTGTTTCCTGCTATCTTCAGTGCCTCATCTGTCCTACAACAATGTCATTAGTAGAGAAGAAACAGACAACCATATCTTAATTTTACATGCTCATTTGTGGGTACACAAAGTACAGAAAGACAATTTGAATTTTTAACATTAAAACAACTTATGTAACAATTTCACATGGGAACCATAAAGACGGGAACCATAAAGATGGGAACCATAAAGATGGAGTCACTATGGCTATACTTACTTGTCTATAGCTATTTCTTATACTTAACTACTGTTCTAGTAACCTATGTCCATCTCTATATTTATCTGTAACCACCTGTAACTATATTAGACTCATGAGCTTCCACTTATCACCTTACATTGTCTAAATCTTATTATTAAGAACTTAAATCCTATGTCTTATAGTGATTATCTTACTTCTAACTTATAACTAGGGCAGACTGGAGTTTCTTAACATCACTAATTCTATAACGTTTGTCTCATGATCCTATTATTCTTACTAATTAATATTTCACTAACCTATATTTTCTAATCTATGATCTATAACCTATAACATGCATTGATTAAATTCAGACTATAACAGTTCTCTGACTTTGGTCACACAGAAAAAAACTACCTCTTCTTCCCTTTGGAGCAAAAGCTGTGTTTTTCCCCAACATTCCTCATCCATACCCAAGAACAAAGCTTTCAATGCAAATGCCTGAATATAAATATTGACTGATACTTCCTAGCATGTGCACTTACACAGTTACTTAATTTCTTTGTGCCTCAGTTTCTTTATCTATAATACCTTAATTAAACACAGGCATGTTGGGAGGATTAAATACTTAAAGCACTTAGAACAAAGCTGGACTCAGTAGCACTCAGTGTTACCTGTAATATTTCCATTATAATCATTATTAGGAAAGAATTAGATTTTTTAAAGAATATTTTTAAAATGATAATTATTATTATTATTAGGGTTTAATACATAAGGTCCTATCAGAGTAGCTACCTTAAAGTAGGGGGATAGAAAAGAATATAGTTCTGCATACAGGATTATGACCAAACTCCATGGGATCCTTTGGGTTTTTAAGGGTAAGTGTGTGCAACCATCAAACCTCTAGGATGCACGCATATAAACAATACAACTCTGCCAACAGCCAGCAACAGACACACACACACACGCTTTGATCCTGCTTTTTGACTTCCAACTACATTTGGTAATAATTATTTCATTTCAGGCCTTCCGTGCTCCTTTGACTTCGCGACCTCACTACACCTGCTACAAAATCCTCCAGGGTTTAAAAAAGGGAGGGGGTGAGGGACCTGAGCTGTGGACTGTGGCCCTATGGAAGGTGCTCGCTGCGCTGACACCTCCCAAGCGCTGGCCGAACCTTCACCTCTAGGCCTGGGAAAGCGGCTCCACAGCATCAGAAAGAAACCCAAACGCCACCGGAGCCTGCAGGCACCCGCTGGCTCAGCTGCCCGGAACCGCCCCTCCGCCGAGTCTCCACATAAAAGCCCACCCTCAGCACCCCGCCGCCGGGCCTCCACCCCTTGGGCCAGCAGCCAAGGCGACCCTCCTTCAGAACGTGACTCGGGGACGCGCAAGAGGCGACCGCAATCGCTCCTAAAGCCTTCCTGCCCCACAGAGGGTTGCTCCAGCACCATTCCCCACTTTGTCCCGCCCGTGCTCACCGGCTGTCGCAGCCTCACGAGCCTACCGCTCTACAGACCCACTGACAACAATCTGACAGAAATTGCGCGCCCGATCTAAGAAGTACCGAGGAGTTTTTTAAAAAAACATTTAAAATGACTTACAAACTGCCAACACCTTACAGCCACAGCAGCTCAAGGATCCCGCCTTCACGCAGCCAATCGGAAACGGGCATCGCGCATGCGCATTACCTCTCCGCTTCAGCGCATGGGCCGGCTCACTGATTGGACAACCTTGCTACCTCACTGCTCCTGTGCCTTTGCGCTTCTCTGACTCCGGTTTACAGTTCAATACAGAAAACGCTGATTTGATTTTAACGCAGAGGTAGAGGCTGAGTTTGCAGACCTCACAACCCACGTGGGCATGTAATAACTTATGATTCGGTGTAGAAGTGCAATAATAGAAATGTGCCCCTCGTTAAACTCATGCATGTTGGGTAAACATATAAGGGCAGCAGCACCCGAGAGAAAAACCCCAGCATGGCATCTAAGGACCCTCTTTCTCCTCTTTGTTTCTTTCACTGGCGCAAAATGTTCCCGCCAGCGCCAATGTTCAAACCCTGCTGGTGGGAAGCCTTAGCCCCAATTAGAATTAACTCCTTGGGCTCCAGAACTGACATATGGAAGAGCTTGCCAATAAACAGGCGACTTGTTATCTACCTCAGCCCTGCGACCTCTCCTTAGACCTATATAAACACACAGCCTTTTGTAATAAAGTCTTTGGTAATCTGTGTCTTGTGGTGCGGCGTTTTCCAGTCTTACAATGCATTTATTCAAAAGTAATTTTTAAGTCTTTGTCAAGTTCTAGAAATATAAAGATGAGTAAGTAATTACTTGACTCTCAGAACGGAGGACCTTCTCCGGACTTGGAAAAGCTTTAAAGGATTTTAACCAGGGAAGTGACATCATTCAATGGGTATTTACTAAGCAACTTCCAAGGCAATGACATAGTCTGCCAGTTCTGTGAAATGTGGAATTAGAAAGGCATGTCTGAAAGGATAGAAAGTGGTCAAAGGTCATTTATTGAGTTTTATTTAACAGCTTGACAAAAATTAAGAAACTAAAAAAAAAATCGAGGGATTAATGAAGATGTTAAATGACCAGAATTCTTATACCGTTGATAGGATATAAATAGATTATTTGGAAATAAGGTATTTGAAGAAAAATAATTTTTAAAAGGAATGTAAATGTGTACAGTCACAATAATTTTGACAGCATCTAATAAAAGGAAAAAGTGCTTAAAGACACTTCTAGCCCTCAGGACTTTTTCCAATCCTAAAGAGACAATCATAGATTGAGTTGTACAGTTGCTAGGGCCAGGATTACAAGAGTTTTGCATCTGGGACCTGCCAGGTCCAAACAAAAGAGTAAAAGTGACTAGGAAACAACCTGCCCTCATAGTGTCTGCAGCCTACCTTAATGTCATCTGGAAAATCCAGAAAACCTAAAACAGATTGGCTGGAGGTGGCCTGGGACATTCTTCTTCCAGATTTGCACAGTCTACTCACTTCATCCAGGTAATAGGAAACTTTATATGACCAAACTCTCTTATCTCACTC
This sequence comes from Marmota flaviventris, assembly GCF_047511675.1. Lineage (NCBI taxonomy): Eukaryota > Metazoa > Chordata > Mammalia > Rodentia > Sciuridae > Marmota > Marmota flaviventris. The sequence continues at coordinate 41,624,302 of NC_092512.1, read as the reverse complement.
ATACTCTACTCCTTTCCTACTTTATAGTTCATCTTTGCAATTCCTAACATACTTGGTTTTCTTTTGTTTTGTTTTTCTGTTACTCTCAGAATTTAAGCTATGTGAGAGTGTGATTTTTGTTTCCTGCACATATATCTGAACAGTACAAGGAGGAAAAAAAAAAAAGATTTAGAAACTCACCTTGTAGCTTAATTAGAACAATTATTTAAGGTCTACCAGAGGCCAGAGGATGCACAAGAGATTCATATCTTTCAAAAATCTTTCTTTTTTTTTTTAATTTTTATTGTTGGTTGTTCAAAACATTACATAGTTCTTGATCTATCATATTTCACACTTTGATTCAAGTGGGTTATGAACTCCCATTTTTACCCCGTATACAGATTGCAGAATCACATCAGTTACACATCCATTGATTTACATATTGCCATACTAGTGTCTGTTGTATTCTGCTGCCTTTCCTATCCTCTACTATCCCCCCTCCCCTCCCCTCCCCTCTTCTCTCTCTACCCCCTCTACTGTCATTCATTTCTCCCCCTTGTATTATTTTTTCCTTTCCCCTCACTTCCTCTTGTATGTAACTTTGTATAACCCTGAGGGTCTCCTTCCATTTCCATGCAATTTCCCTTCCCTCTCCCTTTCCCTCCCACCTCTCATCCCAGTTTAATGTTAATCTTCTTCTCATGCTCTTCTTCCGTACTCTGTTCTTAGTTACTCTCCTTATATCAAAGAAGACATTTGGCATTTGTTTTTTAGGGATTGGCTAGCTTCACTTAGCATAATCTGCTCTAATGCCATCCATTTCCCTGCAAATTTTATGATTTTGTCATTTTTTAATGCAGAGTAATACTCCATTGTGTATAAATGCCACATTTTTTTTATCCATTCATCTATTGAAGGGCATCTAGGTTGGTTCCACAGTCTTGCTATTGTGAATTGTGCTGCTATGAACATCGATGTAGCAGTGTCCCTGTAGCATGCTCTTTTTAGGTCTTTAGGGAATAGACAGAGAAGGGGAATAGCTGGGTCAAATGGTGGTTCCATTCCCAGCTTTCCAAGAAATCTCCATACTGCTTTCCAAATTGGCTGCACCAATTTGCAGTCCCACCAGCAATGTACAAGTGTACCCTTTTCCCCACATCCTCGCCAGCACTTGTTGTTGTTTGACTTCATAATGGCTGCCAATCTTACTGGAGTGAGATGGTATCTTAGGGTGGTTTTGATTTGCATTTCTCTGACTGCTAGAGATGGTGAGCATTTTTTCATGTACTTGTTGATTGATTGTATGTCCTCCTCTGAGAAGTGTCTGTTCAGGTCCTTGGCCCATTTGTTGATTGGGTTATTTGTTATCTTATTGTCTAATTTTTTGAGTTCTTTATATACTCTGGATATTAGGGCTCTATCTGAAGTGTGAGGAGTAAAGATTTGTTCCCAGGATGTAGGCTCCCTATTTACCTCTCTTATTGTTTCTTTTGCTTCGGAAACAAGCAGGAGTGTCCATACTCATATCAAATAAAATAGATTTCAAGCCCAAGTTAATCAAAAGGGATAAAGAGGGACACTACATACTGCTCAAGGGAACCATACACCAACAAGACATAACAATCATAAATATATATGCCCCAAACAATGGTGCAGCTATGTTCATCAAACAAACTCTTCTCAAGTTCAAGAGTATAATAGACCACCATACAATAATCATGGGAGACTTCAACACACCTCTCTCGCCACTGGACAGATCTTCCAAACAAAAGTTGAATAAGGAAACTATAGAACTCAGTAACACAATTAATAACCTAGACTTAATTGACATATATAGAATATACCAGTACAATCTCATAGAAGGCACTCAATAAATACTTGAAGAATGAAGAGTTGTGTGAAAATCAACAGAGCTTAATGACTGCTCCCTTTTAGAGGAAGGAGATTGACACTCAATTTTCACACATCAGTACCAGCATCAGAACCCTCTGAGGGATTGCTGGACTCCTCTGGAGAGTTTTGGATTCTGTGGGTCTGATCCATGCTGATAATTTGCATTTCTAATGAGTTTCCAAAGATGTTACCAGTGAAAAATGCAAGATTTTAGGGATGAGCCCACAAATTACAATGCTATGTTCTTTTTGTTTTGTTTGGTGATGGGAATTGAACCCAGGGCCTTAGTGTAAACAAGGCAACCACTCTACCAACTGAGCTATACATATCCCCAGCCTCAGTTACAATGCTATGAAGATAAACTACTACATAAGCTACATGTAGTTGCACAGTATCAGGCACACAAAAAAAATACTCAATAAATGCTAAATGTGCATCTGATGCTTCCTTCCAACTGTGACTGAATTAATTGCTCTGTGCTTATCTTAAAAAAAAAAAAAAAGAAGAACCCTGGAACTACAAAAAAAAAGGAGAAGGAGAAGAAGAATAGCAGCTCCATTCTGTGTCAAAACTCAAGGATCTTTCACAAGACTTCCTTCCATTAGTTTAGCATAAATCTTCTGTTTGGAGGGGCTTTCTCCATCTGGCAACAGCTTCTCTTTTAACAAAGGGTCCAGAGGTAAGGCATGGGAGATGAAGATCTGTTCCCACTTCACTATCACTCTGTCCAGCTAAAACTGTGGACACTTTAATAGAGGTATGTCAAATTTTCTCTAAGTTTGGTGGTATTCCGAGTTGTCGTCAAACTGAAGTAATAAGCTTCTTTAAATTGCACTCAAAGAATCCATAATCAGATCCCTGTACAACCTTTATAACCTCATCTACCTTGTACTCTCATGTTGGGAGTTCCCAGACCACCCCCGGGTTCCATGACTTGCTAGAAAGCCTTCAATCTCAGAAAAGCTTCTATAAACACAATTGTGATTTATTACAACAAAAGCATACACACTAAAATTAGCAAAGGTAAAAGGTGCATAGGGCAGATTATAGGAGAGATGAGATACTAGCTTCTAGTTGTCCTAGAACAATATAGGACAACACACCCAAAGTATTGCCAACCAGGAATGCCATGTGAACACTTGTGTCAAGGATTTTTGTTGGATGTTGTTGGACCACAGAGCACCCACATGGCTAATCTTAGTTACACAGTCTCTTCCTGAGGTCAAAGTTATAAATACCTCAAGACCTGTACCATAAATCACATTGTTAGCATAAGTTACCTACCAAGGTACCAGGTATACAGAAACACTCTTGACAGACAGGATATTCCCAGGACTAAAAGGGACTGGTACCTCCCTTCCCAGATGCTGTCAGGAAATAATGTTTATCCTCCCATACCCTGACTTTTGACTGTAGCTCAGGGCATAGCTGAGGTCACCATTCATAGAGTTCAGCAAGGCAAAGTCCAGACAGCACTGCACTCTCTCAGGAAATAGGTCACCTAACACTTCCCTTTGACTGCCTGTCAAGACACTAACTAACTTATGGGAGTCTTTTTTTTTTTTTTTCTTTTTTTGGTCCTGGGAATTAAACTCAGGGGCACTCAAACAGTGAGCCACATCCCCAGCCCTATTTTGTATTTTATTTAGAGACAGGGTCTCACTGAGTTGCTTAGTACCTCGCTAAATTGCTGAGGCTGGTTTTGAACTTGGGATCCTCCTGTCTCAGCCTCCAGAGCCTCTGGGATTATAGGCTATGCCACCATGCATTACTGGGAGTCTGTTTTCTTATCAGCCAACCACTGTTGAGTTTACCTCATAAGTTTTTCAGATTTATAGAATTATAGAAGAAAAAAAAAAGGAAATCCAAGCTGATGATATGACATTGCACCAAGTTATTCCAGAGGTGCCCTTGTATGAGACAGTCTGGGATTCCAAGTGACTCCCAACTACTTTAGCCTTCCCAAGGGGGCAACTCACTTTTCTTTCTTTCTTTTTATATTTTTTTAGTTGTTGATAGACCTTTTTCATTTTTTATATATTTACATGCGGTGCTGAGAATCAGAACCAGTGCCTCACTCGTGCCAGGCAAGTGTGCTACCGCTGAGCCTCAAGTCTTAGCCCCAGCCCCAGCCCCTCTTTCTTTCTTTTAATGTTTACCATGGGTTTTAGAAATTAAGAGGTTTTATTTCTATTATTTGTAAGTAAAATTGCAGATAATGTTCCAAATCATCATCAAAAATTCAGAGCACCTGATTTTCACATGTCAGTACCAGCATCAGAATCCTCTGATAAAAAATTTGGTTTACATAGATTCTCAAGAGTTCACATCATTAAGTACAAATTTTTGGTTCATTTTAGCACTGGCAGCAGCGTTCAGAACAATTCAAACCCAATGCTGAAGGAAGCATTTCTGAATGTATATGACGATATGAAGGGCGCTTAATCACTGAGCCACATCCCCAGCTCTTTTTATATTTTCTTTAGAAACAGGGTTTCGCTGAGTTGCTGGAGGCCTTGCTAAATTGCTGAGGCTGGCTTTCAACTCAAGATCTTCTTGCCTCAGCCTCCCAGCTACTGGGATTACAGGTATGTGCCACCACCTGGCTGGCAGACATAATTTAATGGAAGCAATTCAGTCTTCTGAGTAGCTGGGTTATAGGTGCATCAGTTTCAAGTACTTTTAAATTAATGTCTCTACATTGGACTTTTTAAAAAAGATAGCATATCATATCAAACTTATATGCACTGGGGAACCAAAAAAGTGTGTAACCCATTCTATTGCGATATTTGCTTTATTGCAGTAATCTGGAGTTGAACCCCCAGTATATCTGCAGGATGCTTTTTGTAGGAGCACTGAGCGCAGAACTAGAACTTGTAAGTTACAATTTCCTCTGCATAGTGACTATTTAGTATTTATTTCATCATTTCAGATTTCTTCATTTGAAAATCTACCAGTAGAAAGATATTCTTGGATGTTTTGTGGAAACTGAGTTTTCCCTTCCACTTTTCAACAGATGTCTTTGCTTTTCTACTGCGATTAAAAATATATATATATTTATTTTTTTAATTATAGGTGGACCCAGTGTCTTTATTTTATATTTATGTGGTGCTGAGGATCGAACCCAGTGCCTCACACATGCTAGGCAAGCGCTCTACCTCTGAGCCACAACCCAGCTCTCCACTGCAATTTTTAGATGAACTTCCAGAATTACACAAAACAAACAAAAACCACCTTGGTACCACTTTATTTACCTCCAGCAAGTTTTTGTTCCAGGATCCAGTCTAGAACCCTACAATGCATTTAGCTGTGCTACTTCTTTAATTGCTTCCAATCTGTAATAATTCCTTAGAATTCCTTTTTCTTTCATGAGCTTGACACTTTTTTTCCTGATAGGAGGAGGTACTGGGAATTGAATGTTGAAGCGCTTACCACTGAGCTACATCCTCAGTCCCTTTTTTTTTTAATAACCCCAATTGTACCTAGGATTTATTTGTTTCAAATATAGAGGTAAGGTAGGTATGAGGATATCTTCAGCAACAGAAGCCTCCTGTCTGGATTAGAAGGATGCCAATGGGAGAGTCCTCACTTGGACCAGCTGAGCTGGTCACAGGCAGCACTCCTCCACAGGCATGGGTTTCCTTATAGGCCATCCAGATGTCTTTCCACCCTACAGGAGGAAAGCTGAATGCTCCCATATAGTATAGAAAACAAAGATGCAGTCCAGGAGGAAACAGGCTGAAACATACATTGCAGCTGAACCAAGCTGAGGAGAAGCAGGTCCTCTAGGTAGTAATGCCACAAGTAGAGATTATTACAGTTTAAGACTTGGGAGGTTCAGGGGAGCAAATCTAACATCCTAAGCAGCAAGTCTCCATTACAATTATTTGTAACTGATAAATACCTAGGAGAACATGTTCTGAGATAATGTTAATATCCTCTTTCTACTCAGTTTTACCCACTGGTTTTAGCATCTATTTTGCTGATCATAATTTTCAGTATGATATTTACCCAATGGGATTATGTATTTCTCTCATTCCTTATACATTTATTAGAATTCTTCTATTAGGAAGAGTTCTGCTCCTCTCCTCCACTTATTTACCTATTTGATCGTTTATTTTTTTCAGTATAGAATCAAAGATATTTATTTTATTCTGTGAAATAATCGAGTTTATCAATATTTTGTAAAATTATTCAAAGTTTGGTCATTAGAGGTTCTACCTTAGCTCATCTGGTCTACTATAATGAAATACCACAAACTGGGTAGCTTATACACAACAGAAATTTAATTCTCACATTTCTGGAAGATGGCAAGTCCATGGCACCAGCAGATTCAGTGTCTGATGAGGGCCCACACTCTGGTTCATGGATGCTGCCTTCTTGCTGTGTCTCTTGAGTGCAGTGAGGACTGCACTCTCATAACCTAACCACTTCCCATAGACACCTACATGCTAATCTCATCACATTGGGGGCTTTTTAATTATATGAATTCTAGGTAGTCTTAGAATGAAAAAAAGAAAACTCTTTTTTCCTACACTCCAGTTGACTCAACACTTCTGAAACTGGATGTGTGACTTCTGTGGAGAGGGCAACAGTTGAATTCTGGATATGTTTTGAAGACAGAAGCCAGCTATCTCAGAAGTAAAGTGTGAAACTGAGGAGGTAAGGACAACTCTAGGTTTTTAGCCTGAGAAAGCTTGGAGTTGCCACTTAGAAAAAGAAGATGGCCAAAGTTCAGTTTGTTTATGTCAAACTGGTTATGTCAAACTGAGGTGCTTACCAGATATGTAGTGGAAATGTTGAGATGCAAATCTAGGAGTTACTGACATAGGTTGGAATTTTAAAGTATGTAGACCTGCTATTTAAAGTCATGAGACTAAAAGAAATCAAAAAACAAATGTAGTTTAAAAAATTAAAATTTGATCCTAGTAGCTCAGGAGGCTAAGGTAGGAGGATCTAGAGTTCAAAGCCAGACTCAGCAAAAGCAAGACACTAAGCAACTCAGTGAGATCCTGCCTCTAAATGAAATACAAACTAGGGCTGGGGATGTGGCTTAGTGGTTGAGTGCCCCAGAGTTCAATCTCCGGTACTCACCCCACAAAAAATTAAAAGTTGGGACTAAGGATGTAACTCAATGGTAGAATCCTTGCCTAGCATGCACTGCACAAGGCCCTGGGTTCAATCCCAGAAACCACCAAAAAAATAAATAAAAGTTTTATTCAATTATGTGAACTGAACACAGTAGCACACACCTGTAATACCAGCCACTTGGAAGTCCAAGACAGGAGGATCATAAATTCAAGGTCAACCTTAGCAACTTAGTAAGACCCTGTCACAAAAATAAAAGGACTGGGACTGGTGAGCGGGGTGCGGTTGTACACACCTGCAATCCCAGCAACTCTGGAGGGTAAGGAAGAAGGATTGCAATTTCAGCAATTTAGTGAGGCTCCAAGCTATTTAGAGAGCCCTGTCTGAAAATAAAACATAAAAAGGCTTGGTGAGTAAGCACTCCTGGGTTCAATCCCTGGTATCAAAAACAAAACCAATGGCTGTGATTGTGGCTCAGAGGTAGAGCACTCACCTAGCACATGAGGCACTGGGTTCAATCCTCAGCACCATATAAAGTAAAATAAAGACATTGTGTTCACCTATAACTAAAACATTAAAAAAATTTTAAAATGGTGATGTGGTAAACCAAAATTGGTGTAGCTTAGTGGTAAAGTGCCACTGGGTTCAATCCCCCATCCAAAACAAACAAACAAACAAACAAATAATTAAGAGGACTCAGACATCTTTAGAAAAAAACATATTGGTGGGCTGGGGATGTGGCTCAAGCGGTAGCGCGCTTGCCTGGCATGTGTGCGGCCCAGGTTCGATCCTCAGCACCACATACAAAGATGTTGTGTCTGCCAAAAACTAAAAAATAAATAAATAAATATTAAAATTCTCTCTCTCTTAAAAAAAATGCTTCTTAAAGAAACATATTGGTAAACTTCAGTTCATTTCCATCTTTTTGTTTGGGGGCAGGGTACTGGGGATTGAACTCAACCACTGAGCCACATCCCCAGCCCTATTTTGTATTTTATTTAGAGACAGGGTCTCACTGAGTTGCTTAGTACCTTGCTTTTGATGAGATTGGCTTTGAACTCACAATCCTCCTGTTTCAGCCTCCTGGGCTCATTGTGTGCCAATGCGCCTGGCTCATTTCCATCTTTAATCATTAAATACCAAAGTATATCACCACTAAATATTTTTTGTAAGGATATTATGTTATCTTCAGTTTCAAGTGATGTTACAAGTATTGGAGGTATTTATAGGACAAATAATAGTAAATCAATACATATATATATATATATATATATATATATATGTATGTATAATCAAATCATGATTACCATCTCTTTAAACATTAATAATTTTTATATTGGGAATTTCATGCTCTTCTTGTCATCTTGAAATATATCATTGATAGTAGTAACCACGTTATGATACTGTTCTATAGAAAACAAGACCTAATTTGTCCTCTCCCTGTAAATCTTAATTTTGAGTTAAAAAGCATTATTTATTAGTCATGGTAATGACAGCTAACTGGTTAGCAAACAACCAACATCCTGGGAGGTAGAAAGAAGAAAAAGAATTTGGAGACCTCCTTTTAAACTGGTTCCTCTTTTTTTTCTTTTGAAATAGTACCAGAATTGGACTCAGGGCCTCACTACTACTAAGCTACACCTGCAGCCCCTTTTTTAACTTTTGTTTCAGACAGGGACTTGCTAAGTTGCTGAGGCTGGCCTTGCCATCATCCTGCCTCAGTTTCCTAAGTTGCTGGGTTACAGATGGGCCCTGTGCCCAGCAACCCTTCTTTTTTCAGTTGTTATCTCATTTGTCTTTTAGTAACACTGTATCAATTCTAAATTGCTTTTTACTTAATTGCTTTATATGTCAGAATACAGTTTTTAATTTATTTTTTTATGGTGCCGAGGATTGAACCCAGTGCCTCACAGGTGCTAGGTGAGCACTCTACCACTGAGCCACAACCCCAGCCCTAAAATTCATGTGTTTAAAAGATCCCTGATGATTTGTTCATAACACATAGCAAATTAATGATTCATTAACCAAGCCAGGATTAATACCTAGCTCTTTTCATTACTAATTTTCCTACTTTTTCATCAGAATAAGCTTCAGAGATAAAATTTTGTTTTATACAATTCTTTCAGATGAATTATTTTCAATTTTTTATTTAACTTAGAGAATAATAAATTTCAGAGAACCCTAAGTTGTTCAAGAAGGGACAGGTGAAATGCTTAAACAGCAAGTGTCCCGTTCCGGGGTTACCAAAATGTCTAAAGAGACATTGCTCCACCCCAGGATAAATACTTAAAGCAGCTGCAGACTTGGGAGAGGAGTAGGAGAGCCATTAAGCCTACTTCAGTTCAGATCTTTACAAAAATACTCCCAAAGTCTCTCCAGCAAACCAAGAGACCTTCACTGGAGAATAATATAGTTTGCCAACTCAAATAATTGTCAAGATTTATTAACTTGAAAACATTTTAAGAATTTTCATTTGGTTATTTTAGGGTTGTCTTTTGCTTTAACATGAAAGCCACGGCAAAGTGGGGTGTTGAACACCTGTAATTCTAGCCACACAGGAAAGCTGAGGCAGGAGGATCACAAGTTCAAGGCCAGTTTTGGCAACTTAAGCAAGACCTTGTCTCAAAACTAAAAATAAATAATTCTTTGAAACTCCACTTCCATTTGATTAATTCTGTTAATATTTAACCTAAAAAGTAGCTTCTTACTTTTCCAAAATGGTCCAGAGGTAAGGAATTTGGGAACTAGCCAAGCTGGTTTTAAATACTATTTCTACCACTTTTTTTTTTGGTGGGGGGCAGGGGGATTACTGGGGGCTGCACCTAGGGGGGCCTAACCATTGAGCCACATCCCTAGCCCCCCTTTTTTTAATATACATTATTAGAAACGGGGTCTTCTGAGTTGCTAAGTTGCTGAGACTGGTTTTGAACTCACGATCCTCCAGCCTCAGCCTCCCCGGCCTCTAGGATTATAGACGTATAATCTGCACCTGGTTTATCTGAGTCAAGCTCCTTAGCTTTCTCCATCTGAAAATAAGGATTAAACCTCCTTTGCTGAATTGTTATAAAGACTGAGTGATATATGCAAATAAGGTGATCAACATGTTGGATTCCTTCCCTTCTCATTTATCTAGAAACTTTCAGTTACTCAGGACATTTTCAAATTTTCCTGACATTGCTTCTACACTAATAATTTATTATCTTTGCTGACCGGCATTACTGGGTAATAACCTAAAAGACTTAAAAGGCAAAAACAGTTCTCTGATATTTCTTTTGAGATTATATTCAACTTTATGGAAAAAATATCATAAAATATGTATCTATATATAGTCAGATCTTCTCATTCAAGAAACAAAGTTACCTAGGAAACATTAACATGTATTTGTGTCAGGCATTATAGACAAATTTCTAATTCATCTAATATGTTAAAAATATCTTTAGAGAAGATGAACCTATTAGGTTTCAGGATTGAAGGAGGTTTAGATTAATTTATGTGCTAAATTTCTATATTGAAACTAACCCCTGTATGTGAGCATAATAGGAGATGAGGCCTTGGGGAAGTTTGGTTTAGACTGAGGGTAGGATCATCATGATAGGATTAGTACACTTATTAAAAAGAAGAAGAGACATGAGAACTTGTTCCTCAAGGAAACCATTGAGGAAAGACTGTGTGAGAAAAAGCAAGAAGGCCCTCATGAAAACCTAATCAGGCCAGAACCCTGATCTTAAGACTTCTAAGTCTCCAGAAATGAGAAAATGTTGTTGCTTAAGCCTGTGGTGTTTTGTTATAGCAGTGAGAGCAGGCTAAGACACTTTGGTTTTTGGACACCATTAGTTATGAAGATTTCCACTACCTTTCACTTAAACATCAGAATTTTTAGAGCTGAACTTTTCTTTAAGGCATTTTCTTAAAAGAACTGAGACTTCCTATTTACTCACAAATAATTTCCCAAAACAAAGAGTGATAAAAGAATGGAATAAGACTCATACACGTATTTTTTTGTTTGAGAACTCTATATTTTATGCCATTTATATAGGCTCAGTGTGTTAAGACATACCTTGGGGATATGGCTACTTTCTCAAAATCATAAGCTCCACTTCTGAATATAAAGTCCAGCATTTATTAGATGTTTCTGATTCCCAAAATAACAGTATCAGGATATGCCTCATTTCAGGCTTTAATTAACTATATAATAAAACAACATCAGAAGGTCCAAAGCTGAAACACAAAGTAAGTTTGTCTTTCTATGTAACATGGGAGAGAGAAGTGTTTTGTTTCTTTTGGTACCGGTATGGTTCCCAAACCTTACCAGGGCACCTTAGTAAATTAACATGAAGGCCAGAGAATATTTTAAAATTGTGAGGAAACATAGCAACACCATTTGGACACCACATACACTACTAATTTGAGGTAGTTTACATTTTCAACATTAGATAACATTATATTCCTTTCTATGACAGCATATCTTTGTAAAACTTTCAGCAGTTGGATAAAAAGTACTATGAAATAAGCATAGTAGAGAAGGAAATGCTGCTGATTCCAAATTTTGAGATGGTGTGCAATGTCCGCAGTTACTAGTGATGTTAACATAAACTGCCTGGACCTAACTAAATATTTAATAAACAGAAGTATCAGATATTTCTTTTGGCCTAGGTATGCTGTAAAAAAATTACTGTGACATTAAAGGGTGCCATGGGCTGAGAAAGACTGGGAACATCTGTGGCATAGGCAAGAAAAATACAAAACAAGTCATTTAGTCTTTCTACCTAGAAATTTTCTAAATAAATAGTCATATAAAAAAGGGGAAAAATATATACAAACATACATACAAAGTTTGGCTTTTTATTGAAATCTTAGGTTAGGTATCAAACAAAATCTGCTTTCTTCAGATAAAAATATTCTCTCAGATGTCTCCAGATAACTGCTAAGTCTAAATTGGTCCTTAAATGTCTTTTTATTGTCCTCATGAAATGTCCATATACACTTAGGATGTTCCCCAAAGCATTTTTATCGTGTAAAAGACCGTACATGACGACCTCTACCACTGCCTCCACTCACAAACTTTCCTCTGGAACCTCCACTGCCACTATTAGCACTAGCCCAGGAAGGTCCAAGTCCCCCACGACCTCTAGAAGCACGGTCTCGAGGACTTGGGCGGTAACCTATAAAAGAAAGAATATTTTTAGTTCCATCATCCTTTTCTTTCACAATAATTAAAAACAAATTTATGACACTGTTCAAACCAAGAATTCCTCTTCTACTTTTTTTTTTTTTTTTTAACCCTCCTGCCAGTGATTGACCCAAGGGTACTTAACCAATGATCCACATCCCCCCCAACCCTTTTTAATTTTTACTTTGAGACAAGTTCTCACCAAGTTGCTTAGGGTCTTGCTAAGTTGCTGAGGCTGGTCTCAAACTTGTAACCCTCCTGCCTCAGCTTTCCAAATCCCTGGGATTACAGGAAAGTGCCACCACACACAGATTCTTTTTGTTATTTAAAAACTCTTCTAAAATCTCTGGGAATGTGGTAAAGACCACTGAATTGTATACTTTAAGTAGGTAAAGTACATTATATACAAGAATTATATCCCAAATAAAACTGTTGTTTAATAAATGTGCATTTAAAACCAAAGCTACTTCTGGCAAAAATTCTGAATGTGATATAGTAATGTTTAAGAAAAAAGTAAGATTACAAATCAGGCACAGTGGCACACACCTGTAATCCTAGCTACTTGGAAGGCTAAGGCAGGAGGACTGCAAATTCTAGGCCAGCCTCAGCAAATTAGCAAGATCCTATTTCAAAATAAAAAATTCAAAGGGCTAGATGTAACTCAGTTGTAAAGCACCCTGGGTTAAATCCTCAGTGCTGAAAAAACCCAATACGTTCTTATATACACAATAAAAGTAAACGAAAACAGAATAAATCATATAGACATTTCTATTACCAAAATTCTTTACAGTTAACCACAAGAATGGGATCCTAATTAGAATAATTTATATTCCATGTATGTATAATATGTCAAAATATACTCAACTGTCATGTATATCTAAAAAGAACAAATTTTTAAAATACTTTATGGTTAAATAGGTATAATACGTTAAATGAGTATAAGGATTGACTTTCATTATTAAAATGGAACACATCACCATGAAATGGTAGTTCCAAATATAAAAATATGATTACCTTGACAGAAGATGTGTATTGGGCATTATTTCACAGATATAAACTTGACTCTAGAATTTATGTCAACATTCTAAATTATTCTGTCTCAAATAAGAGTCATTCAACAAATAGAAAAGAAGGAATTCACTTCCCTTCTATCAGTAGTATCAAGTAGGGAAGACACATACCTGTAGAACTAAGTGGTCTTAATGGTGGAAGAGGGCCCCTGTTAAAATTGCTCTGGCCACCACGACTTTCATTGTAATTTCCTCGAGGAGTATTCTGAGCACTCCAACTGGAGCCTCTAGTTCCCTCCCGACGACTGTAGTTTCCTAAACACAAATAATGCAACCAGAATCTACATTTTCACAACCTCAGTTGGATTAAGGCAGATGTGACAAGTTTTTCTTAACCATCAAAAGTAATGGAAGAGAAACTGAAATTCTATGAACTGAATATACTATAAAGTGGAAGCATCACCCAGTGGTTTATAAGCAGAGGCTACCAGCATTCAAACACTAGTCACCTGAAGGATAATTTTATTTTCTGTAAAGTGGGGTATTAACAGAACCTACATCATGGGATTGATACAAGAATACTATAAATAGTGTTTATAACAACAGTTCCTGAAACTGCATTTAAGTGTTTGCTATTAAATTCCTATCCTGTTCCCCCTATCCTCCTAAATCAGCAGTTATAAAAAAACAATTCGACAAGTCACCAGTAAAGAGTAATTCATCTAAATAGAGTCAGTTTCTAAAATATTCAAACAATTGAAAATACATGAAGCTGTAGCTCAGTGGCAGAGCCCTTGCCTAGGATGCATGAAGCACTGGGTTTGATCCTCAGCACCACATAAAAAAATAAACAAATAAAATAAAGGCATTCTGTCCATATACAAGTACCAAAAAAAAAAAAAAAAATTAAAACGCATTAAATACAACACTTGGAAGCAGAGATAAGAAGCAATAGTGAACTACACAGAACAATTTCAAGGAAATTGCTAAGTTCAATTGTGAAAATAATGTATGAATATTACATAGGACAAATAAAATTGTCAGGGTAAAAAGGAAAATAATTAGCCAAGATTTATTTTACATTCCTCACTAAAACTACACTGTATCAAAGGTCAACTTAAAAAGCAGAGTATTCTACTTAATAGAGTATTGTGCCAATAGTACAACTGACCTACAAGCAGTTTAACTGAAGTAAAAGAAAAACACTTTATCTGAATCTGCCATTTGAATCAGATACTTTAATAGTCCAATATTCTAACCCATTAGAAAATACACCTAAGTTCTTACCTTTTGAAGCAGGTGGTGTAAAAAACCTATTTTGACTATGAAAAGCACCGCGTCCTCCTCGATTGCCTGAAAACCCACCACGAGAAGAAATCTTCTGTGATACTTTGAGAGGTCGTTTTGGTGGGGGTATTCCATCTTGAGGGACCACTTCTTTACTTTCAGCTGCAACAAAGTCATCCACATGCATAGATGGTGGCCTACTTGTGTTCTGTTTTCTCTGACGAAAAATATCATGGGGTCGTATTCCCTGTCCAAATCCTCCCCTGCCCCTTCCTCGTGGTGGTGGCACAACATGAGCTCGTTTGGCAGGTTCAATGTATTCAGATTTTCCACTATTAAAACAAAAATACTTCATGAAACAATTTTTCTTCATATTTCTCATGAAAATAGTCAATTTTGCAATACTGAAAATTCAATTTCATTTCTTTCTTACTCCAATTCTGTTAACTTTGTAGGTATCTATATTACTTTCTGCAATAATACAACAAACTAGCTAAGAATAGTACTCACATTTTATATAATCAATAATTTTTTAAAACAATTCAGTTCACTTCTTATTCAACACTTCCAAACTTTCATAAAGAATAGCATAATAGGGGCTGGAGCTAGCACAGTGGTAGAATGCATGCTTAGCAAATACGGGGGCCTGGGTTCAAGCCCTAGCGTTAAAAAGAGAGAGAGAGACATAACAAAAATACTGAATGTGTACTAGCCAAATTTTCTTTTTAAAAAAAATCCAAATAAGGGGCTGGGGTTGTGGCTCAGTAGTAGAACCCTCACCTAGCATGCTGGGTTCAATCCTCAGCACCAAATAAATAAATAAATATCCAAATAATATTCACAATTCAAGTGCTATGTTTAATAGTCATGCATTTATCTTAAAATAAGATCTTTAGCAGAAAAAGTTTTACCTTGAAGTTATAAAAGTCTCATGTTTGTGCTTCCCAAGTTTGAATCCTTTTGTAGTCTTGGTTCTCCCTGGAGATGATGGTTCTGACAAAAATGAACGCTCTAATTCTGAGTGCAAATCAAAGTCACTACAACATTTTTCAGACAACTCAATTAAGTCAACCTTTACCTGTGTCATAAAAATGAAACAAATACATCTTAAATGTAGTTATCAATGTAACATTTGACTACAGAAATTATAAATTATATTTAACTCTCACAGTTAATAAATTATAGATCTACCTCTCCTCATCTTTTCAGAAAGCAACATCATTGATAGTTAACAATAATTTTAAAAAACCTTAGGAATTCAGTAATTTACTTTAGTGGAACTCTTCTCAAAGCAGGACTATAAATCTAGAGAACTTCTGCTGCCTAAGAGGGAACTCAGGATTTCTCCATATAAATTAACACTGCAATACCTCCAGATCATTTCCAAAAGAATCTGAAAATTATGTACCCTGCCAGCCTTGTATAACGACCATTTCTACTATAAAACAAATCTTCACCACAGATTCCCAAAGCTCTGTGTATTTAATGAAGTTCCAATGTAAGTAATTTCAGAGAAACAAAATATAGTTTACATTTCAAACTTATCATGCTTAAGAGACCTAAAATTTCTCTAAACCATGGTCACAATGATCACTGCAAGACAGTTATGGTTCAAATTTATGGTTTAAAGTTACAAAAAGAACAACTTTTGGGGGGGAAGGATTGAACCCAAGGGCACTCAACCACTGAGCCACATCTCCAGCCCTATTTTGAATTTTATTTAGAGACAGGGTCTTACTGCTTTGCTTAGCACCTCACCAAGTTGCTGAGGCTGGCTTTGAATTCACAATCCTCCTGCCTCAGCCTCTAGAGCTACTGGAATTACAGGCATGTGTCACCGTACCCGGCCAAAAATTACACCTTTTAACACAAATATTTTACCTCTGTACTGCCCATATGTAGACACTAATTGCAAGTACTTTTTAAGTCTAAATTAACTAAAATTAAATCAGAATAAGATTCAGTTCCTTAATCATACTAGCTACATTTCAATCCCACAAAAGTTACATGAGGCTACTACTGGCTACTGTATTGAACAGGGCACACAGATTATAAAACATTTCCATCACTGAATAGGTCTTACTGGAAAACAGTTCTAATGGATCACTGATGAATTTATACTAAAAAGATATTAATACTTTAATGAAATTTTAATTGAATTATATGTGATTTTTAAACAACCTTATTCATTTATTTATTATGGTACTGGGAAATGAACCCAGGGTGCTTAACCACTGAGTCACATTCCCAGCCTTTTCATTTTTTATTTTAAGACAGTGGTGCATGCCTATAATCCCAGTAGCTTGGGAGGCTGAAACAGGAAGATTCCAAATTCAAGACAATCTCAGAAACTTAACATGGCCTTAAGCAACTTATTAGCGAGACACTGTCTCAAAAAAAAAAAAAAAATCCCCGCTGGGGATGCGGCTCAGTGGTTGAGCACCCCTGGGTTCAATCCTTGGCACCAAAAAAAAAAAAAAAAACTAAATGCAAGAATGAACAGTTGAGACTGTGGATGTAGCTATGAGGCAGAACAAGAACATGTGCCTAACAAGCATGATACCCTGGTTTGAGCCTCCCCAAGAAGAATGAACTGTTATTTTGTGGGATAATTTTCTCTATTCTATACCTTAAAGACATAAGAAAACAAAGTACTTTGAAGCAGTTACATAAAAATGTGATTCTGGGGCTGGGATTGTGGGCTCAGTGGTAGAGTGCTCGGCTTAGCACGGGCGGAACCTGGGTTCGATCCTTAGCACCACATAAAAATAAAGGCATTGTGTTGTGTCCATCTACACCTAAAAAAAAAATAAATATTAAAAAAAGAAAAAGAATATTCTTAAAAAATAAAAATGTGATTTTTTTTCCTCCTTAAAAGCAACATTCCCAAAATATAAATCACTAACTAAAAAGAAGCAAAACAATTAGCATAAAAAACAGAGAGTTCTACATACCAGGTAAGTAGGCAACTGGCATAATAATATTTAATACTCATCATCAAGTAGACCTGACCAGCTATACAATATGTAAACTGTTATAATGCTAACAACACAGAGAAACAAAAAAATCAGTAACTTTTTTCTAAATATTTGGTAATAAAATCTTTATACCAAATCCAGATCTGTATCAATCTCTTCAGCTTGAAATGGAGTAAACCACATAGATTTCAACTGATCATCCATGACATCAGCTAACACATATGCAGTCCTAGGAAATGAAAAGTATTTGGTAAAAAGCAGAATTTCAAAATCAAATATTTTAGCTCATCTTCTAAGTATAAGCTACAGAAAGGTACAATTAAAAATATTACCCTCTGAAGTACTACTAAAATTAGCACAGACAATTTCAAAAAGCTATTCAATAATTAAGAATTCTTTAAAATTAGTAACTTCAGAAATAATCCTGTTGTAACAACTTTTGACCTTTGGTAAAATAAAATGGACCCCTGGCCTTACTTCCAAAATGGCAAGTTCATTACACTGTACCAATCTGTACAGAAACTGCCTATATTTAATTTTTCTAAATACATAGTTTAATTCTATCACATTAAATGGCTATTAGAAGCCAGGCATGGTAGCAGATATCTATAACACTAATGGACCAGGAAGGCTGAGGCTAGAGAATCCCAGCTTCTGAGGCAAGCATCCCTGGGTTCATTCCCCATTACCACAAAAAAAAAAAAAAAAAAAAAGGTCATTAAAGCTATAATGCACCAAAGATTAAGAGGTATATATCCTGTACATTGTCTATTGGTTTGGATTTTTTTTTCTTGAAGCATATGGTGATTTGGTTTATTTATAATGAATTTTCCCAGACACATACATTTCTGTAGTCTACAAATCTAACATAATCAATTTATTTATTACACTAGAAATCATAGGTTACAATAATTGTTATAATCTTAATTTTTAACATGGAAATTTTCATATGCAAACAAGAGCACATGGAATGAGAAATGCTTTTAAAACCTTTATAAACTTCAGTAAATGTTGATTTCCTCTTGTTTGGGTTGGATTATTCCTGAACACATCCTCCCCTTACCTTAAACAAATTCGAAATATCACATCATTTTATCAGCATCATTTACGTTATTATTACAATTGCATATTTTTTTAAGTTTTTCTTAAAAAAGCAAAATAAGCTGAGCACAGTGATGCACACCTGTAATCCCAGTGGCTCAGGAGGCTGAGGCAGGAGGATCACAAGTTCAAAGCCAACCTCAGCAAAAATAAGGCACTAAGCAACACAGTAAGACCGTCTCTAAATAAAATACAAAATAGGGCTGGAGATATGTTCCTGAGTTCAATCACCAGTATCCCACCCCACTCCCCCAAAAAAGCAAACATGCAACAGAGAGGGTATATGTGACCTGCAAAGCTAGAATTTTTACTGACTTACCCTTTACCAAAAAAAAAAAAAAAAAGTTTGTTCACCCTCTCTAGCCTCCAAGCATTGTATAGGTAATATGTACTCAAATACAAAACATTACTTGATTTACCTATTGTTAAACAGATTCTGGAGAGATTCTGGAGCTGAAAGTACTGGTTCTACATCCTGGTCACTGAGAGGTAAAGGATCACCTGATGACTCCAGCATCTGCTTAAGTCCAACTACATTGTCCAACAAAGAATCCAGATTGTCGTCATCTTTTGAATGTTCCTATACATAAACAAATGCAGAATAAGAAAGTGCAGAAAGACCTTGAATAATTATAAATATAATCTACTGACTCTTTAGGAGAAAAGGCTAAATTATTGTATTGCTAAACAATGTGGAACACCATCAAGAAATCATCAACTTAACATTAAACATATTAAAATAAAACAAATACCAAAATCATACATCTTTTTTTTTTCCTTTGTTTTCTTTTTTCAGTGTTTGTGATTGAACCCAGGGCCTTGTGCATGCTAGGCAGGAGCCCTACTACTAAGTTATATCACCAGCACCCCCCATTTTATTTTATTTCTAAATAATGGCAGCAGGGAGTAACCTGCATACAGAAATAGACAATTCCAAAAATACTGCCTTTATTTACATTTACTCCTTTAAGATTCATTATAGTATAGAGGACTTCAAATTATTAATCCAAAGACTTATCAGAATGGTAGAAATATCCAACTAAGGATTATCTCTTAGCTTTTTGTTGTTGTTGTTTTGTACTACTGAAGGATTGAACTCATGACCACATACATTCTAGGCAAGTGTTCTTCTACTGAGCTATATCCCCAGCCCTAAGGATTAGTATTTAAAAAGGTCACTATGAAAAACTTAAACTAAAAAGAAAGTATGCCTCAGGAATATTCTGCTTTTGTTATTTTTGTTTTTCTTTTTTCTTTTTTACCAAAACAAGCTTCTCTAGCTCCAGGAACAAATTTTCTGGACTTTCTTCTTTGCTTTGTAGAAGTTGTTTTAACTCTGCTGCATTAATACTCATTGTCCGTGATGGATGAGCTCCCTCCACTTCCATGAGACCACTATCATCTCCACAACATCCCTGGAAATATCACACATAAGTTAAATTTGAGAGCAGAAAAATTTGCAAAGATGCTTCCAAACTTATTTAGATATTTAAGCTATTTGCTGCGATCTTCTCCTCAATGTTATGGTTTTACATTAAGTATGAACAGATAGTTTAAAGGATTTTAGTTGAAGCTGAAGTAAGTTTGAGACTCACAAAATAAACAGGTAAACACATATGTATATTCAATTTACTGGCACCAAGAAGTCTCAAGAAAAATATTAAATGGCAAACCCTCTGGTACTTATAGGACACACAACATACTAATTGATGTTCAAAAGTTAATAAAATATGGTCAAATTACACTGTTATGTTGTATACATGTACTAGTTAGTATATAACAACAAATCTCATCGTTATGTACAACTATAATGCACTAATTAAAAACGTGAAAAGAAAAAAGAAGCTAATAAAATACTTACTAAAACAAAGAACTGAAAGACCCTAAAATTGTATTTCTAGAGACAAGGCAAACAACTAAAGAAAACAGTAACAATCACACTTAAGACTACCTTCTGTCAAAGTGAATATTTTCTATTTTAAAATCATCCACATTGTTACATATGAAAGAAAACTTACAGTACAGCATCATGTACAAGCCTAACAGTACTTCTAAATCTTTATTAAAAAAAAGAAAAGAAAAGAAAAGAAAGAAACACCAGATGGGTTCAGTGGTAAATTCTACAAAATATTTAAGGAAGAAATTAGACCAGAAGATAGACACAGAGGAAATACCTCTTAAGTCTTCTACAAGGCCAGCACTTCCTAATATACTCAGGCAATGCAGAACAACACTTTGGGTAAACAACATAAAGCACATACTACAGTGATCCCCTAAGGTTATAATGAAGGTGAAAAGTTCCTATCACCTAGTGAAGCCACAGACATCACTACTGTGTTGAAACTGCCTACAGTATTCAATATATGTGAATACTGCCTACAGTAATGTGCTGCACAGGTTTGTAGCCTAGGAGCAAAAAGCTATAGCATATAGCATCTGGGTATTAGTATGCTATACCATATAAGTACACTCTATGATGCTTGCATAACAATGAAATCACTTAACACATTTTTCACAATGTATCCCTGTTGTTAGGAGACACATAAGAAAACCAGATAGATGTTACAAGGCCAATATATCTACAACTACAGGCCAATACATCTCATGAACACAGATAGAAAAATCTACAACAGATTATTAGCAATCAAACCCAACAAAGCATAAAAAGAACTAGTGGAATTTATTCCAGGGGTATTTAAAGATGTTTTAACATTCTAAAATCAATGTCTATCACATCATAGGGCTAAAGAAAAAAATCCACATAATCACATTAATAAATGTGGAAAAAAGTATTCAACAAAATCCAATACTCATTCATGATATAAATTTAGTTAACTATGAATACAAGAAACTTCCTCAACTCATTTATCTACAAAAAATCTACAGCAACATCATGCTGAATAGTGAGAAACTAGAAGCTGTCTTACTAAGATCAGGATCATGGTACCAGAGATTTAACTACTCCTTTTAACTAGATTCTATAAAAAGACAAGAATGGATATAAAAGATACAGACAGAGAAGGAAGAAATTAAAATGTCTTTCATGGAGGCAAGAGATATGTGCAAATTCTGTACTTTCTACTGTTATTTCATTTAAATTTTTTTAAAAGTCCATTTAAAGGGGGTGAGGTGAAAAAGATTACTAAAGTTTGTTTATTTTTTAGTACTGAGGATTTAACCCAGGGGCAATTTACCACTGAAACACATTCCTAGCCCTTTTTATTTTTTATTTCGAGACAGAGTAGCACTAAGTTGCTTAGGGCCTAAGTTGTTGAGGTTGGCCTTGAACTTGTGATCCTCCTATCTTAGTCTTCCAACCTTTTGGGACTATAGACATGAGCCAATACACCTGAGGTAAGGTTTATTGATATAGATTAAATGAAAAAAAATTCAAGGGAAGAAATCAAACTATGAACTCATTAAAATATTTGGAATGATCTAAAATTTTCATCTCTCCATATTACCTTTCTTTTTTATCATTATGAATAGAAATCGTTTTGAGCAAAACAAAATGCCTTTATATTCTAATCCAATTGCTTGTAATTAAGAGTAGTCTTAGAAAATCTAGAGTCAAATTTAGTGTATTTTCAAGTTTTCTGTATTTACATTACTGTGATAAGTAGCAACAAAGAAATTTTTATTTATTATTTTTAATTATTTATTTATTCTGGCAGTGAGGATTGATTTCAGGGGCCTTGGTGCCTCCACAGTTAGCAGAATTACAGATACACCCAGCAAGATTTACATATATATATATATGTATGTATGTGTGTGTGTGTGTATATGTGTGTGTGTATGTATATATATACAGAATTGTTTTAGGAAAATGGAAATTCTATAAAATTTGTGTGCAATACCATTTCAGTTTTTGTTATTCATTTGTTGAACACCAGCTTTTAAACTGTATGAGATTTTCTCTTGCTTTTTAAAAAATTTTTGTTCTTTTGGTTTTTTGGTAGCAAGGATTGAAACCAAGGGTACTTAACCACTGAGCCACATCCCCAGCCTAATATTTTATTTTGAGGCAAGGTCTCACTAACTTGCTTAGGATCTCATTAAGTTGATGAGTGACTTGCAATCCTCCTGCCTCAACCTCCCAAGCTTCTGGGATTACAGGCGTGCACCACTGTGTCCAGCTAACCCAGGGGTTCTTTACCACTGAGCTATATCCCTAACCCTTTTCACTTTTTATTTTAAGAGAGGGCCGTGCTGAGTTGCTGTCTGACTCAAACTTGTGATTCTCCTGACTCAGCCTCTAGAGTTGCTGGGATTACAGGTGTGTACCACTGTGCCTAGCTTGTATCAGACATTTTACGAGTATTCTGAGAAAAAAACAATTCAGATTTATGGCCTGAGCTAATTTCACAAAGTAGGGTGGGGAGAAAAAAATATGTATATATGATTTATAATAAAGAAATCCAAGTAACATGCTATCAAGAGCAAAGAAGGAAAAGTAAATCCAAAAAAAAACTCCATCTAATAGAAGAAAAAGTAGGCCCTAATCTCCATCATGTGGGATTAAACCCTAACTTCCTTAATAAGACTCCTGTGGCACAAGTTAAAAGCCTCAGCAACTTATGGAGACCATGTCTCAAAAAAAGGGGGGAGGGAGGCTGGAGATGTGGCTTAATGATTAAATGCCCCTGGGTTCAATCCCTGATAGCAAAAAAAAATTAAATGCCTAAGAATTATTTCTTTAGAAAGCAAAAATAAAAATTCTGAAGTGGAAAACTGCAATAACTAAAATTAAAAAGTTGGGCTGGGGGTTATAGCTCAGTGGTAGAGCACTTGCCTAGCACATGTGAGACACCGGGTTTGATCCTGAGAACCACATAAAAGTAAATATATGGGCTGGGGATGTGGCTCAAGCGTTAGCGCGCTTGCCTGGCATGCGTGCGGCCTGGGTTCGATCCTCAGCACCACATACAAACAAAGATGTTGTGTCCGCCGAAAACTAAGAAATGAATATTAAAAAAAAAAAAATTCTCTCACTCTCTCTTTAAAAAAAAAAAAAAAAGTAAGTATATAAAATAAAGTTATTGTGTCCACCTACAACTGTGTGTGTGTGTGTGTGTGTGTGTGTGTGTATGTGTGTGTGTGTATAATTGAAAGTCAGTAGAAAAGCTCAATAGCAGATTTGAATTGACAAAGAATCAGTGAATTGGGGGCTGGGGATGTAGCTCAGTGATATAGTATCTGCCTAGCATGCATTAACCCCTAGATTCAATCTCTGGCAACAACAACAACAAAAATCAGTTAAAAGATAGGTCAACTGAGATTATGCACCTTTAAGAAACAAAGAAAAAAGAATGAAAACCATGAACAGCCTCAGAGATCTGTGGGATACCATTAAAATCATCAACATATAACAAGAGTTTCAAAAGAAGAGGAAAGAAGGAATCAGAAAGAATATCTGATCGAAAAAATGATTGAAAACTTCCCTAATTTGATGAAATAAATTAATCTACACTTGCAAGAGGCCCCACAAACTCCAAGTACAATAATCTTGAAGAGATCCTCACTTATTATGCCACAATCAAACTGTTAAGAGCCAAAGACAAAGAGGTGACACATATAAGAGGAAACATCAATGAATCAACAGCCGTTTTCTCATTAGAACCCATGGAATCAGAATGCAGTGGGAAGATACATTCAAAATGCTGAAAGACTATCAATTATAAATCCTTTAATTTGTAAAACTATCCTTTCAAAAATGAGAGAGAAATTAAAGACAGAATTTACCCTAGCAGAACTACTCTACAAAAAATACTAAAGGGAGTATGTCATGCTGAAATGAAATAACATTAGGTATTAATCTGTATTCATATGAAGAAATAAAAAGTGCCAATAAAAATCAACTACATAGGTGAATATTTAAAAAGTACAAACATATTTGTATCTCTTTTCTTCCATCTAAAATAAAAGAATAAAAGCCAGGTGCTAAGCAACTCAGTGAGACCCTGTCTCTAAATAAAATACAAAATAGAGCTGAAGGACTGGGGTTGAAGCTCAGTGGTTAAGCACTTGCCTCGCATGTGTGAGGCACTGGGTTAGATCCTCAGCACCACATTAAAAATAAATAAATAAAACAAAGATATTGTGTCCATCTAACTAAAAATAAAAAATAAAATTGGGCTGGGGATGTGGCTCAGTGGTCAAGTGCCCCTGAGTTCAATCCCTGGTATCCTCCCCACAAAAAACACAATATGGATGAACTCTCAGTGTATAAAGATGAATTCTGTATGGCAGTAACAGCACAAAGGAAGGAGGGGAAGGAAGGAACAAAGTCATATTGTAGTAGTTCTCATATACTACTGAAATTAAGTTGGTATTAAGCTGAACTTGATTATATTAAGTGAAGATGTTAATTGTAGTTCCAGGGTAATCACTACAAAAATAAATTTTAAAAATTAGTAAAAGTAATTGGAAGTAACTGGAAGAACACAAGAAAACAAAATACAATTCAACTCTATATGCTATCTACAACAGACAGATTTTAGATTGAAAGACAAGCTAGGTACAGTGGCACACACCTGTAACCCCAGCAGCTTGGGAAGCTGAGGCAAGAGTATCACAAGTTCAAAACCAGCCTCAGCAACACAGCAAGGCCCTATTTCAAAATTTAAAAGTTTTTTAACAAGGGCTGGGGATGTGACTCAGTGGTCAAGCACCACTGGGTTCAATCCCTGGTTTAAAAAAAAAAGGCAAAATAGGCTGAAAATAAAACAGAAAATACATATGTTATACTAAATGGTAACCAAAAACATAGGTAGAATAGCTGTACTATTAAAATAAATGGACAAGAAATAGAGACAAAAAAGAAACCATTTTTAAGACCCAGGAAGACATAATAATCATGAATATATAGCACATATAGTCAGTCATATATATACATATGTATACATATATATACATACACATATATATCTGATAACAAAGTCCAGAGATACATGGAAAAAAAAAAAAAAAAGAAAAACTGACAGAATTAACAAGAGACAAGAATAACTGAAAATTTTAGCACTCCACTTTAATAGTGGAAAAAATCTATAAGGAAACAGCTTAAATAATTATAAATCAACCACAGACATTTATAAAACATTCCTCCAAACAACCACAGAAAACAATCTTCTATGCATAAAAACACTCTTCAGAATTGACCATATGCTAACCATTAAAAAAAGGCTCAACAAATTTAAAAGGACTTCTTCAATCAAAGTATGCTCTCTAATCACAAGGAAATGAAACAAGAAACTAATAACAGAAGGAAATTTGGGGAATTCATAGGTATGTGAAAATTAAACACATTCCTAAAAAAATCAATAAGACAATGAAAAAAAAAATCACAAGGGAAATTACAGACTTTTGAAATGAACAGCAATGAAAACATAATATACCAAATCTTTTAGAATTCAACAAAAGCAGTGCCTAGAGGGAAATTTATAGCTATAAATGTCTTCATTAAAATGGAATCTCAGTAACATAACTTTTTACCTTAAGAAACCAGAAAAAGAATAGCAAACTAAATCCAAAGCAAACAGAAGAAAAATAATAATAAACACTGGAGCAGAAATAAATGAAATGGAGAATGTAAAATAGGAAAAAAAAAAAAAAAAGGTGTTTACAGTAGTACGTCCATTATCTATAAGGGAGACATTCTAAGACTCGACAGTAGATGCCTGAAACCATTGATATTACTAAAGCTCTACATACTATGCTTTTTCTTCTACATATATACCTATGATAAAGCTTAATTTACAAATTAGGCAGTTAGAGATTAACAACAATAACTAGAAATAAAATAGAGTAATTATAACAATATGCTGTAATAAAATTTCCATCAGTTAGATAATGAAGATAAATGTAAAGGGACAAATCTGACTTCACTGGTAAATTCTACCAAATGTTTAAAGAATTAACAACAATCCTTCATAAACTCTTCCAAAAACAAGAAACCTTTCAGGTTACTCAATAAGGCCAAAGATATCACAAGAAAAAAAAGTTATAGACCAAAATTCCTCTAGACATTAAAATAAAGCAAACTTAATCCAGCAACATTTAAAAAGAATTACATTATCAAGAGCAAGTAACATTTATCCCAAAAATGCAAGGTTGGTTTTAACATGCAAAAACTCAAATGAATGGTGGGGGTTTATCAAAATAAAAGAGTGATCAATGGAGTAGAAGAAGGGGATTAAAGGGAAGGAGAAAGGATGAAATAAGGAAAGAACAGTGGAATGAATCTGACCTAACTTTCCTATGTACACATACGAATGAATAATGTACACATATTGAATGAATACACTGGAGTGATTCTCACCATTATATATATCCACTAAGCATTATGTAAAACAAACAAACAAACAACAACAACAAAACCCATAAGTAAATAGCAGAAAAATTAGGAGAAAAGAGAAGGAGGGAACAGGGAAGTACTGGGGAATGAATTAGAGCAAATTATATTCCACGCTTTCATAACTATATCAAAATGAATCCAATATTATGTATAACTAAAAAGAATCAATAACAAATAAAGACGAAAAAAACCTCAATGAAATATACATCATTTGGTAGACTATGAAGAAAAACCACATAACCATTTCAATGGACTCAGAAAAAGCATTTGAAAAAATCCAAAAACTTTTCATGATAAAAACCCTTAATTTAGGAATAGAAAGGAACTTTGCTAATCCAATAAAGGGCATCTAAAAAAAACATAGCTTGGGCTGGGGATGTAGCTCAAATTGGTAGAGCACTTGCCCAGTGTGCTCAAGGCCTTGGGCTTGACTTCCAGCATAACACACACATACACAAAAATAAATAAATAAAAACCATAGCTAAGAAATTTAATAATGCAAGACTGAAGCCTTTTCCCTAAGATCAAAGACAAGGCACGGATATCCTTTTGCTACTTCTGTTCAATATTGTACAAGAGCGTCTCACAAGGGCAATTTAACAAGAAATAAAAAGGCACCCAAATCTCTGATCTTGTATATAGGGAATCCACTAAGAAACTATTAAACTGAACAGTGAGTACAGCAAGGTTGCAAACAACATTGTTATAGAAAAATAAATTGCCTACCTTCCTTCCTTGTTCTAGGAATTAAAGCCCAGGGACCCTTAACCATTGAACCACACCCCCAGCCCTTTTTATTTTCATTTTAAGACTGGTCTCACTAAGTTGCACAGGGCCTCGATAAGTTGCTGAGGCTGGCCTCAAACTTACAATTCTCTCCTGTCCCGCATCCTGAGCTCCTGGGGATTACAGGCATGAACCACCATGCCCAGTAAATACACTATATTTCTAAAGAGTGGCAAAATAAATAAAAATAAATAAAAGTGAAAAACTCAGAAATGAAATTTTCAAGATAATTCCATTGGCATTAAAAAAAATAATTCCCATATTAGGGACATAAACTTAACAAAAGAGGTACAAGACTTGCATACTGAAAACTACAAAATTTCTTAGGAAGAAATTAAAGATGACCAAAATAAATGAAAAGATAATTCATGTCTATGCACATGAAGAGTTAATATTATTAAGACAGTAATATTCCCAAAATCCACCTACAGATTCAATACAGTCCCAATCAAAAACTCAGCAGTCTTTTTTGTAAAAATTGACATAAAGACAGAAAATAAATTAATAGTTGTCATGAGATGGGGAAAAAGGTAAAATGGGAGTTTAGGCTAACGGGTATGGGGTTTCTTTTTAAAGAGATGAAACTAAGACTGAATTGTCAGTTTAAATAGGCAAATCTTACAGAACATGAATTTTTAAATGTCTGAAAATGTTATTTAAAAAAAAAAAAAAAAAAAACAGAAACCAGCCAGGCATGGTGGTGCATGCCAGTAATCCCAAAGTCTCAGGAGGCTAAGGTAGGAGGATGAAGAATTCAAAGCCAGCCTCAGTAAAAGCAAGGAGCTATGCAACTCAGTGAGACCCTGTCTCTAAATAAAATACAAAATAGGGCTGGGGATGTGGCTCAGTGGTTGAGTGCCTCTGAGTTCAATCCCTGGTACCCAAAAATAAATAAATAAAATAAAATAAAAAGACCTGGGCATGTAACTCAGTGGTAAAGCACCCCTGGCTGGGTTCAATCTCCCATGCACCAACCCCCCACCCCACCCCCAAAAAAAGGAAGAATAAAAAAAAAAAGAAACTAAGGTATATGTTAAAAAAATAAAATAAAACAAATTTATGGGAAAGACCATTTGATTTTGAATATTTAATGGTTAGTGGTTATTGACTTGGAATTATTTAAAGACATGTGTAAGAAGCTCTGCTATTCTGCTAACAACATCCCTTAGGATCCAGTGAAACCGATAAGTAATCTTCATCAAGTAAAACATTAAAATATAAAATCTCCTTAAGGTAGCCACATCTCTACTATTAAATATGTCTATGTTTTAGAATCTAAACATCTGGTAAATGACTTCAATAAACCAGACATGATACAAAGCAAATAATAATTTGTCAAAAAAAAATGGCAAGACTACATCTACAAACATAACATGCAGCCAAAGACTGGCTGGATTAGACAGTCTCAATATAAATTTTACGTGTAAGAAAACACACACACCAAATAGTAAATGTATATTTTTCTTATGAAATACCATATTTATTTTGGAAACATTACACCTAAACAGGTCCTTTACAATGCTCCCCAAACAGAAATCTTACATATGAACTGAATTTTTTAAACCAGTGTTAACAGAGTACATGCTGACCCACAGAGTACACACACACACACACACACACACACACACACACGTTTTATAAGCAATACATTTAAGCAAAGCTGCATTAATTGTAAAACTTTCAGGACCTATTAGAGATTTTACTATAATAATTTATACAGATAAGCTTCATTGGGGGAAATTTTTTTTTAAATTTTTTTCAGTTATACATGGGTACAATATCTTTATTTTGTTTATTTTTATGTGGTGCAGAGGACTTAACCCAATGCCTCACATATGCAAGGCAAGCGCTCTGTCACTGAGCCATAGCCCCAGCCCTGGGGGAAATATTTTCATAATTATTTTACCCCAAATATTTCTTGTAGGAAGGCCTATTAATGGTTGCTGGAATTTAGTCAGCAATACAACATGATTTTGAAAACTACTAAGAGGAATCTTTTTATTCAGGGAGGCAAGGGGAGTACTGAGGATTTAACCCAGGAATACTTTACAAGTGAGCCAAACCCCCAGCCCTTTTTTTCATTTTTTATTTTGAGACGGGGTGTTAGGGCCTAACTAAGTTGCTAAGGCTGTCTGCGAACTTGCAATATTACTTATCCCAAATACTCTGGTAAATGACTTCAATAAACCAGACATGATACAAAGCAAATAATAATTTGTCAAAAAAAAGAAAAAATGGCAAGACAACATCTACAAACATGACATGCAGCCAAGGACTGGCTTATATATTTATTATTATAAACTTCAGTCACCCCAAAATCACAACATCTAAAATACAGTTAATGCTTAAGTGACAGTAAATATATACTTTAGAGACTAGGGTTGTGGGGAGAGAAAAGGGATGTGCTGGGAAGTGATACTGACCAAATTATATTGTTAAATTGTGTACATTTACAAATATGTAACAACAAAACCTATAATTATGTACAACTATAATGCACCAATAAGTAATGTGGGGGGGGAAAAAAACATCACATTGTACCTCATACACTGACAGGCTATCGTTTAAAAAAACAAAACTTCCTGGATGATTTCAAATACTTGACTAACATGTGCCTAAGGTTAGTTATATAGAAAATAGTGAAAGAGGATCTGTCTTAGTTCCTTTGGTCTCTCTTTTCCTTGTCCCCTATTTTATCCCTTAACTTTAATTGATTTTCAAGGAATTAAAGAAGAGATAAATTATTTGCCCTTTAATGTCAAAATATTGGAAAATGTCTCTTAAACAAATGCATATAATCGTTTTATTTTCTTGTTCTTTTTCTATAAGTTACAGATCACTCAACACTAAAATGGCAAAACTTGACTATACTGGTTGCTATAGCAAGGTAACTCAAGGACAAAAATTATTTACAAATGAAGGCAATATAGGTAATACTTTTCTCCCTTGAAAAATAATAGGGTTTTCATAAATAAACAATGGCTACCAAATTAAAAACAATTCAATATATTCTACTCTTCAATATCATTTTTCTCAAATCAATCAGAAGCCAGTGTTTAGAATGGGATGAGGGTAGAGAAAAAAAGCACTCTTCTAAGTTCCAAGATATTTTTAAGCTTAAGTGTTTTTTAAAATTATGATAAAGTTGGTAAAATTTAAAAATACCAAATATACACACACACTTACCATTGTGTCAGAGTTAAGAATTTGTCTCATAAATTCCAAAAATGAAGATGCAAGTTCTCCTGTGTCCTTACTAAATGTGCTGACTACTCGTTTTAGTAAACTATGCAGAGCACTACTGTTTTTCCTTAAAGAACTGTAAACAAAGAAAATAAAGATGAAATATTGCATTGGAAGTATGAGCACATAAAGCTAGCATAAGAAATAAATGAAGTTCAGACAGAATAAAAATATTTAATAATATAAATATAAAACATTTAAAATAAAAACATTTTAAAAAATACTTTCAAGTATACACAATGTAACAAAACGATATTTATAGCTACCAACTCCTTTTAGAGCTTCAAGCTTGTAAAGAAAAATTTTTCCAAATAATAAATTTATAAAACCTACCATGAGAAACTTAACAGTTCCCTATTTGTTGAGGGACTTGAGGACTTCTCTAACATAAAATGGGTATAACTGAGGCTGGGGTTGTGGCTCAGTGGTAGTAGATTGCTTGCCTAGCATGTGTGAGGCACTAGGTTTGATTCTCAGCACTGCATAAAAATGAATAAATAAAAAAATAAAGTCCACTGACAACTAATTAAAAAAAAAAAAAATGGGTATAGCTAACTCGAAAACCTGCCCAGAAAGAATCAAAGGTCTAAAGCAGAAGTCATCAAACTTCTCTGTTAAAAGTTAGATGGACCCAATCGTAGTAGCACAGGCCTGAAATCGCAGCAGCTCCAGAGGCTGAGGCAGGAGGATTCTGAGTTCAAAAAAAACCAGCTCAGCAACTTAGCAAGGCACTAAGCAACTCAGTGAGACCCTATCTCTAAATAAAATACAAAATAAGGCTAGGGATGTGGCTCAGTGGTTGAGTACCCCTGAGTTCAATTCCCAGTACCCAAAAATGAAGATGCAAGTTCTTTTGTACATTTACAAGTATGAACAACAAAAGAGAGAATTTCAAGGAAAAACTATTAGAATATTTAATTGTCCTTTTAAGTTATAAAAAACATAGCTAGCCAAAATGGAAATAAATATAATATTAATACTAAACATGCAGTGTTTATGTTTGGAAAATATGGTTAGATTCTGAAATGACATCATGCAAGACTTTGGGGAAGCAACACAAAAGGGAGAACTATAAGATTCCAGCTCTTGAGAACTTAACAAAATGGAAAGATACAGCAAACAGGAATGAGAAAATATGAAGACAAAAATAACTGTTAACAAAAAAAGAAGGGGTTCAGAATTAGACAATACAAATTACTAGCTGTTACATAAAACTTGAAGCAAGTCTATGAAAAATAATATAAGCTGCAGGTACATGCCTATAATCCCAGAAAAGTTCCAGGCCAGCCTGGGCAACTTATCAAGACCCTGTCTCAAAATAAAAAATAAAAAAGGCTGGGGATGTAGCTCAGTATTAGAGTGCCTCTGGGATACAGGGGAAAAAACAAAGAAGAAGAAAGAAAAAAGAAAAAAAAATGTATTAGAATATCTAAAATCAAAAAACCTAGCAAAGCTGGGTACACTGGTACTGCCTGTGGTCCTCACTATTCAGAAGGTTGAAATTTTAGAACTACTTGAGCCAGGAGTTCAAGGCCAGTCTGGGCAACACAGCAAAAACCCTTTAACAAACAAATTAACTGACAATACCAAGTTCTGATAAGAATGAGGAGCAACTAGAACTTTAAAGCACTGCTACTAGGAATGCAAAATGACAAATCTACTTTTGGAAAACAGTTTGGCACTTTCTTAATAGGCTAAACATATACTTACCATATGACCAAATAATTCTACTCTAAGGTATCTACCCATGAGAAACATAGGTAGGTACACACTGTATACAAAGGTTTAGAACAGCTTTATCATAATCACTAAAAATTAAAAATAACCCAGACTGCTAGAATATTACCAATAAAATAAAATAAAAATTTAAAAATTCTTTTACTGCACTGCTAATGAGTTTTTTTCTATAAACATAAAAATTTTCCCATGAAAGAAATCATACCTTCAGCCTCTACAATAGATATAAATCAATCAATTTGGGGGACGTGTACAATAGTAAAAAATTAAACCTAAGAGTATATTATGTTTGACAAAGCATTACCTTTTTAAATGAAATAATCCATAATCATGCTCTGCAAGAAACATCATTGTTCGAACACATGTTAGCAAACAGTTGTAACTGCTCTCAGAGTTAGCTAAAGTAGCCAATAGACAGTCACAGATTGAGGCCATCAGTTCTTTGTTTGGTAGAGAATTGGAGAGCTGCTCCAGTTCAGAAATAGAACCTTCTGAAGACGCTGGCAAAATAAGTGCAATGTCCTGTAGTGGAGAAAAGGAAAAACATAGATTTTAACTATTTATTCAGATGTTAACTATTTTAACTATTTATTTATTAATTACATAGCAATTAATTCTTAACAATTATCTAATTAAAATTTTGTCGTTGTGGTACCATCCATAGACTCAAATATATCAAGAACAAAGAATTTGTTTGGCCCTTATTTTTTTTTTTTAATATCTTCATTATTTATTTATTTTTATGTGGTTCTGGGGATCGAACCCAGTGCCTCATACGTACAAGGCAAGCACTCTACCACTGAGCTACAGCCCCAGCCCCTTGTTTGGCCCTTTTATAAAAGTTAACTTAAAGCCAGGTACAATGGTGAACACCTATTATCATCTTTATGGGGACCGAGGCAAAAGGATTCCAAGTTTGAGGTCAACCTCATCAATTTAGTAAGGCCCTGTCTCAGAATGAAAAATAAAATGGGCTGAGGATATAGTTCAGTAGTACAGCATCCCAGAGTTCAATTTCCAGTAACACACACACACACAGAAGGAGTTAATATATGAATACACACCTAAAGAAATGCTTAAATATTTCATTTTACAATATTTTTATTTTAAAAGAACATATTTAAAAAATATTTTCCTTCTATATTTTACTAAGTGTAGCTTCTATTTCCAAATGATTCATTAAAAAGGTTTTTGGGGACTAAAATATTTTAAATCACTTTATTATTTTTTCCTCTGTATCTTTTTTTAGCTTATAAAGAAACCATTCAGAGAAACATATTTTAATAAACATATCAATACTGGAATTTAAACTATCATAAAAAGTAATGGAACAAATAAACATTTAAGCAGTCCTCCAATTAAATATCCCCCTCTACTTTTTATATACTGTAAAATACTAGTTTTCCATAAAGAGCAAGTTTAGCTAGTGATAACTCTAAAAACTTTCACAACTCTTTTTACAGAAGCAAACTGAAGTAAACAGAGGTATTCTGGGGGTATATTTCATCACCTTTAATTACTTCAAAAAACTGCAAATTAGTACTCAAGAAAGCTTAGGGCTGTAAAATAAAGGTGTGAATCAGAAGGGAAGGATAACAAAGTGAGGCCACAGATGTGGTCTGTGTGATATAAGAATAAGGACTGTCATGCAAACATGCAACCACAGATGGGTTACTTAAATACTAATCAAGTGGACACTTTGAAGTACAAAGATTTAAAATATCCTTTGACCACATCCAAATTATTTTCTATCAGGTCCTTTTTTTATGAAAACAAGTCACACAAAAAATATTCCTCCTTGACTTGAATTTTAAATGTAACCAACTAGATTTTTGTCTTCTAACCTGGGATTTTATTTAATAATATCCTGCCTGGAAAAAAATCATATCAGATAACCACTTGACATTAGCAGACAAGATAAAATACCATTAGGCATGGAAATCTTCTTTAAAGATTTCAATAACAATGGGCTTTAAAAGCTAAACAATTATCATTATCTCATGAAATAATAATATACACAGTAAGGGAAAATACTACACTTTTAGCCAATAGTCATAGCACAGTAGTCTGAAACACACTAAAACTGTCAGAGTAACCTTTGATGCCTTCAAAAGTTGCCCTAACAAGATAATATTTTAACTCAACCAATAACATAGCTATAAAATTTAAGAATCACTTGGTGTGTAATAAAATTGGAAAGAAAATTAACATAGCAGATATTAACCAAACCTAAAAAAATCTAAACAATAGCATATAAAGCAATTGCCTAAGTTTGCAATCTTACAAAGGAGAAGAAAAAATTTTTTGCAGAAACCCATGAAATATGAACCCTATGAAGCACAAGTGAAGTTCCTTCACTTATCAAATTTATCTTCCTAAACAGTAAGAATAATAAAACACATGAGAGCTCTCTGTTGAGTCAAGATGCATATAAAGATCTCAAAAAAAAAAAAAAAGATGCATATAAAGACAAGTTTTAAAGCACATGCGCGCGCGCGCACACACACACACACACACACACACACACACACAGACTTTATAAAATGATTATAAATACCTGATCACATAGAGACTGCAAAATGGATGTAATATATTCAACACATTGCTGACGAATAACACTGTCTCCAGGAGACCGCACCAAAGCTAAAAGATCCTGGAATATCTCTGCGTATCTTTCATCACCTTTAATAGTTCCATTAATTAGATGCAAAATTGCTAATTTACAAGCTTTGTGTGAAGCCAGAGCATCAAGAAGAGCAAGCAACCTGGTGGTTTGGCTAGTATACTGTTTTTCTTTATCTTCTGAAGTGCTGAAATAAAATCAATACATTTAGTAAACAAAGTTCTTAATTTTAAAGGCATTATTTAAACTTACACAAATTTTGCATGAAACATTTCATTCCTTGAATATAATGACAATTTTTCTGGAATTTTACAATTACTATAAACTTTTATAAATTCAGGTTTCCAATAATATATTTTCTGAAGTCACTATTTCTTTATAGTTCACTTTTCAAAAATCCAAATCAAGGTATCTTATATATAAAATGATGAAATAAAGTGTTCTAATTAAAAATAACTTACGTATTTATTTATACATACATGTATATGTGTATATTTACAATGTATATATGTTATCTGGGCATTCTAAACCATGGTTTCCAATTTCTAAGTGAAAAAAAGTGTATCTGTGTCAAGAATAACTTGAAGAAAAATTTCTTAATGCAAAATAAAAATACCTTTGCAAGTCTTCTACAATCAAATCCAACACAGTTCTCATAATCAGAAGTGCAGTTGGTGAGGCAAGGTCACACAATTGAACACAAATACGCCGCAACATATGTTGAATGGGCTGGCAGGTTGTGCCAGAGAAAGAGCGAACTATTTCTTGGAGCAACTTTGCTTGAACATGAAGGTGCATGCTCCACAATTTTCGGGTGTTGAGTGCCACTGATATATCATGTGGCTCAATAACCTGTTAAAAAAGTATAATGTGTGTGTACGTAGATTTTTAATATTTATTTATAGTCACAAAAACTGTTCAGGAAGAACCATTATAAAAAGAACATCTTTATGCATGCTTAAAACATTTAATTTTCTATTATACAATTAAACATTTGCTTTGAATTCAATGAGTCTAAAAAAATCTCATGGTTCTCAGGTTAGCAGTCAGTTGAGCAGAGTCCATTGGTGAAGCAACCTACTTATTTGCAAATTCTAACACATGATAAAGGGGGGAAAGGATTTAAAATAACAGAAAAATTTAAGTACAAATACATGTAACAGCATAATAAAACTCACTTTAACAAAAATTTATTTAAAACATTACCCCCATACTTCTTCAATGACCAACTTGCTTCAGTTTTAACTCACCCTCATGCAGTATGTCTTTCAGGGGGGATGAGAATTAGTTTTTGTTTTTAACAAAATCACTGGCTTTATTAAAAGTGTTATTGCAGTCATTTATAAGATGCATGTTATATGTAAGTGATACCTGAGTTGTTTGCATGGGCAAAGGAAGAGGCAGCAGCTCTGAAAGAAGTATGAGACCAGAAAAAAATCCTTCAGGAACCTTCAAGATGGAAGAAAGAACTTCTTTTAACATTAAAGACCAAGTATTATTGGCCAGAGTCTCTTCTGAGATTGTGAGTTTTTCATTAACTCCTTGGGTAAAAGTCAATAAAATATCAATGATGTCATTTTGAATTTTCTGTTCGTCACTATCCAAACGACCTGAGAGGGGGATAGAGCACAGGAGCATGTGTAAAGTAACAAGTGCTGAAGGAACTCTCATGTCCTTAAATTCAAAGGATCCACCTCTCAGGAGTTCCGTTAACATAGTTTTAAGAAGAGTGAGCGTGCAGCGAGCCATTGAAATAGTAGTAACTCTGTGAAGGGTAGTCCCCATGTTCACATGGAGCCTCCAAGGTTGAGTCAAAATACTGTTCAATTTTTGCAGAACCCGAATAAAGGTGTCCATTCCTTCAGCAGAAAAAAGCTGAATAACAGCAAGATTCCATTTCAGGTCTTTCTGCTGACCTTTAGATAAAATAAAGAGATAAAATTAATTATTTATATGTTAGTAATCATTTAAGAATTTTGATTATTTAATAAATAGTATTTATACTAGGCTTAAATAGTAGTTTTTAACATATAATAGTCACATTACCTTCAACAGGAGGTGGTGGGCATGCCACATTACAGAGAACACGTAAAGCAGTAGTAAGGCCAACTCCTTCTGCAGTCATCAAGTTATCAATATTCTTTAAAAATAAAAATGAACAGTGTTTAATTTCTTCATACCCATAAAATAAGAGAAAATTTCAGAATGGCATTAGTTAAAAATATGAGTTTCCAGTGGTAGAGTGCATGCTTAACACGTACAAGGCCCTGGTTTGATTTCCCAGCACAAAAGAACAGAACACCAGAAAAAGGGGTGGGGGGAAAAAAACAGCTTTTAAGTTAAATACACAGGATAGTTTACATTTTATATATTAAAACACAAGGCTCTCAAACTAAAGAAATTTATCAAAGTTCTTTTATCTGGCATATGTTGTAATACATTAGTATTACATAAATAAAAAGAACTGTAATGTACAAATATATTTACACTACTTAAACAAAGCAAATACACAGAAATGTATGAGATGCCCTGTATTAAGAGTTTAAAATAGCTTCTTTCTGGATACCCATTTTATACATCTCTCCCCAAAAAGCAATGGCCATATATTTTAAAAGCCCTTGGGCTAGGGTTGTAGCTCAGTAGTAGAATGCTTACCTAGCATGTGTGAGGTACTGGGTTCAATTCTCAGCACTGTATATAAATAAAGGTCCATTGACAACTAAAAAAATATTTAAAAAAAAAAAAAAAAAAGCTCTACCAGTACTAAATCCCTTTCAAAAATGGAGAAAGCAACATTGAATGCTTCTGAATTACATAGCATAGCCTGGTTAGAGGAAAAAGAAATACAGTTGTTCAAGTCTTCAGCTCCTGCCTATGCTATTTCCTGACAACAAATAGTTAGACTTGTTTCTATAACTTTCATAGACTAGCATTAAAAATGATTTAAAAACGTGAAAAAAAAATAACATTCAAAATTTTAACATTCAACATAAAAAATCTCAGAATATAAACAAAAAATTTTAAAATTCCTTTCTCATGTTTCCCACTTTAGATAATGTTTTCCTCTAATCTTTTTCTTACAGCTCTACAAAATTACATAAGGCAACAGGGAGCCATACAGTGAAGTTTCAGTCTTGGATCTACTGCTTTGTTTTCGTTGTTTATTTTTTCTTGTTACAGGGGATTAAACCCAGCAGTACTTAACCACTGAGCCACATCCCCCAGCCTTTTTGATTTTTTATTTTGAGATAGGGTCTCCCTAAGTTGCTCAGGGCCTTGCTAAATTGCTGAGGCTGGCTTTGAACTTGTGATCCT
This sequence comes from Marmota flaviventris, assembly GCF_047511675.1. NCBI lineage: Eukaryota > Metazoa > Chordata > Mammalia > Rodentia > Sciuridae > Marmota > Marmota flaviventris. The sequence continues at coordinate 41,585,739 of NC_092512.1, read as the reverse complement.
CATGCCTCAGCCTCCAGAGTCACTGGAATTGTAGGTGTGCGCCATCACACCCAGTTTGGATCTACTGTTTTCAGAATTTGGGATAAGAATTATGTAGGATAACAGCAATTAATAGGATAAGAATTTACATAAAACTCAAAACTTTTAATTATAACATATAATACAAATTTCTAAAACTAAATTTATTACTAGTTAAATACTTTTACTAAAGCTATTTAATATTTATTGGACATCCTGTTAATTCACTCTGCCGTGCACAAGTACTCTGATTACATGACCATCTAAATTTATAGGACATTAATTATATTTCTGCTAAATAAAAAACAACACAATTAAAAACTGTATACGTCATTTGAAGCAAGAGTTAAGAACATAAAAAGACCTATGATGGCACCACAGGATTTAAAAGTATTCTTAGAAAAGAGTGAAAAGAAAAGAGTAGAGATATTAATCTGAAACAGATAAATAAGACTGTGCTCTTAGGTCAGAATGGAAACAAACTGGATGATATATATAATATCTATTAATTGCTATTATCCTAAGTTGTTCTAAAAACAGTAGATCCAAACTGGGATTGTGTGCTTGTGTTTAAATATATATATTTCATGTACACATATATATATTCACACACATATATATCTCATGTGTATATAGAGTCTTAATTAATACACTGCAATTTCAAGACCAAAATGGTTTACACGTATCCTCCCCCCGACACACACCACATCTGCTAAATGAAAAAGGAGAAAACTCAAAGTCCATATTGCCTATCAGCTTAAAATCATTATGTATCTTTTAGTGCTTTTATCCTTCCTTCCTATGTTACACATTGATTAACTAAGGAGCCAAGAAAAAAAGAAAACAAAAAAAATCCAAGACTAAGAATGCCATGAATATTACATTACAAATTATTTTTAAATTACATTATTATTATAGATTTTAAGAATTCAGCTTTTATGAATTATTTTAATTATAGACATGACTATCCCAAATTAGCAACAGAAATAGTACCCACTGCATTGAACCTGGCCTATCAATTTCCACCTAAGTATTTTATTTTAATTTGTTCTAATTAGTTATACACAACAGCAGGATGTATTTCAACTCATTGTACACAAATGGAGCACAACATTTCATTTCTCTGGTTGTACTCGATGCAGAGTCACACCATTCAAACAATCATACATGTACATAGGGTAATAATGTCTGTCTCATTCCACCATCTTTCCCCTGTCCTACCCCTTCTATCTCCTCACTCCCCACTGCTCAAATCCAAAGTTCCTTCACTCTCCCCTTGCCTTACCCCCATTATGGATTAGCATCCACTTATCAGAGAAGACATTCGGCCTTTGGTTTTTTGGGATTTCCACCTAACTATTTTGAATGAAATTCTTTTTCAGTAATTAAAGTTTAACTGAAATAGTTATATGCTTCATTACCACAGCATTTAACTTTAAAACACTTTAGTAAATGTTATCAAAATGGCAAGTGGTATCTCCCAATTCACACGAAAAATTAGGACAAAACCTGGTAGCAGAAAGCAATACAGTACACAGGGTTATGTGCATGGGTATTAATGTACCCACACAATTATCTATAACCATATACCAATTTACCTACAAAATCGAATAAATCAATGAAGAATACAATTTCTATATTACCTACACAAGTGATTTATGCTTTATTACTACATACTATCACAAAATTCCAGAAAATCAAAACACAAAAGTTTTACTTACCTGTTTAACATATTCAATTAGGTTTGGGATGCAGTTAATTTCAAATCTAAGGTTTTTCAGAGGTTCAAGCCACTTGCCAAGTTCTTAAAAACAAAAAGAATAATCTATAATTTTTAAAAATAAAAGACTATTTCATAACAAAGGAAGTAAGGTATTTTTCCCCAAGGAAAAACATTATCAAAACTGAATTGATTTCAATATCTAAATTTGTGTCTAATTGTTTAAACAGCTTTAAAATTAAATAAAAATATAGCCCTACTATATATTGGTTCAAAAAGAAGTAGTTGACTACTCTTAGTTTGTTTTCTGAAGACTTAAATGTAAATGCTTCAACAGTCTACCTAATTAAAATGAATAGTTTGCAATTTACAACATTAAAAAAGATTTATAAAACTGCTTTTAAATTAATAACAATACAGGTGTATTTACCTACCCTTGCTGCTGCCAAAAACATATAAACAAAATATATTTATTTCCCATAGGATCAACCCCATGAGAAGATATTTTGTTGAGTACCTCCTCCCTCAACACAGAATTTTAATGTTGTCAATTTCTTAATTTGCCTTTAAAAAATTAATCACTATCACCACAAAATAACGGCAACAAACTCTGATTATCAAACACAAGTGAAATATGCCATTTACAGCAACCAAACTAAAAACTCTCCAAGAAGTTAAACCTTAATACCTATACCCTATATCCAAAAATATTTTTAGGAAAAGCATTCTAGTGTAAAAAGTGATATACCAGTTTCAAACTGATTATAGACATGATTAAAGGAAAATAGTGTCACATCTCTCTTTGGATCTATACTCCTTCAACTATGCACCACTTAAATATTTTGCCCATGCATTTTAAAATTAAGTTTTATATACAGAATATATAGCTCAAATAAAAGATATAAAGAATAAAATACTAAAAAGACATATCCATGTACCCATCACCAAGAAAATAACATCATTAAAGGTATTGTATGCCTTCTTTTATAAGAGCATACTTCAGGAAAAAATAATCTACTTCACTATGGGAAGTTGAGTTGATACCCAAGTTTTAACTGGAGATATCTCACATAAGATTTAGGATTAAAAATAAAAGAAGACCTGGGCGCAGTGGTGCACAACTGTAATCCCAGCAGCTGAGAGGCTGACAGGAGGATCCGAGTTCAAAGCCAGCTTCAGCAAAAGCAAGGCACTAAGCAACTCAGTGAGACCCTGTCTCTAAATAAAATACAAATAGGGCTGGGGATGTGGCTAAGTGGTCGAGTGCCCCCAAGTTCAATCCCAGGTACCAAAAAAATTAAAAATAAGAGGCTACATGCCATTTTACAGCATTTTTACAATATTTACTCAATGTTATCAAAATTTCTACTTGATAATGTCTAGAAAGCCATGAAACAAAAAAATAATTTAAAAATTGTGATTAGCTAACTGACATGTTTTTAAGACTGCCCACATAAGGTTTGCAAAATCTTCACTCAATACACATTGGTATACTTTAAAAAAAAGCTCATATTCATTATTCTTCATTTTTGAGGATAACATAAATAAGTTAATCCATAAGTAGATTTCTTTTTTTTTTTTTTTTTTTTGTGGTGCTGGGGATTGAACCAGCATATGAGGGCTTGTACATGTGAGGCAAGCACTCTACCAACTGAGCTATATCCCCAGCTCAACAAGTAGACTTTAAGTTATATTTAGAACAGTGTTTTACTTAGAAATAAATATATATAAGAAAATATATGCACAGGCAAAGCTATACCAAAAACTAAACTTTTGAGTTCTTTTTTAACCTATCTTTTGTTGTGTGTGTTACTGGGGATCGAACCCAGGGCCTCACACGTGCTAGGCAAGCACTCTACCACTGAGTCACATCCACAGACCTTAAGCTATCTTTTCTATTTTGATTAGAAACTTTAACCAACCACCAACTTTAATAACTTTTGAGAAAAAGGCACTTTTAAACCTTTTCATTTATATATAAAAACAAATCGAACCTTCAGTTTTATAAAGATTGTTCTATAAACCATCTTCACAAAAGGTCATTTCAAGAAGTTAAAAACAGTATTTCTATGTGTATTATCAAAACATGATAAAGCATTAATTTATAGATATTCTAAGGTTTTTCCCTTTATGTATTATAAATGCTTAAAATAACTTCAGGTACCATACCTTGCAATTTAGCATTATTTTCATCTGCTTTACAAAGCTTCAAGAGAGATGCTGCATGTTGTTCTAGCATTTGAACATCACTGGAAGACTGAACCACCACCAAAATAAGTATGCATGCATAATTATAAGCTACTGACTTCTTAGACTTGGAATCACTGAAACAAAATAACGTTTTTAAGTATGGGATACAAAAACAATTTTTTAGGAATAAATTTTAAACATTATTTTCTATTTGGGTTTAAAGAGACTAAGGAAATTTACAATGAAACATAACTAACTTCTTAAAGATAAGAAATCATATTTTACAGTTCACATCCAGTTTACCTGAAAACACTACTTAACATACAGTCGTCCCTCAGTATCCATGTAGTACTGGTTCCAGGACCCCCTGTGGATACCAAAATCGGTGGAGATAAAAGTCCCTTATGTAAAATGGCTTAGTATTTCCATATAATCTACACATATCCTCCCATATACTGTAAATCATTTCTAGATTACTTATAAAACTTAATACAAAGTAAAAGTCATGTAAATAGTTATTATACTATATTGTTTAGGAAATAATGACAAGAAAATAAAAGCCCATGCATATTCAATATAGACACAATTATATTTCCTGAATATTTTCAATTCAAGGTTGGTCAAATCCCCAGAAGCAGAACACACAGATAAGGAGGGCCGACTGTATATAAAAATAAAAGCAAACAAATTACAATAGAAAGTAAAGTACTCCTAAGACATAAAAACAGAATAATAATGAAATATTAACAAGTATATTTCATTAACAATGAAATATTAGGACTATACTTCATTGATCTCTTTTAAATTCTTTGTCCAATCTGAATAAACAGAAACAAATGTGATCACCTGACATTATCACTCAGTCTTCCATTACAAAACCATTAAGACATAGCTAGGCATAGAAGCCACTGTGGTTTGCCTTTAACAGGCTCCAAAGAAGAGTTGTCACTCAAGAAGTCACCAAGTCCACATTGTGAAGGCAGTTATCAAGATGTTACTGCACTGGAAGAGGGCATGTCTCTCTTCTCATGCACTACAAACTCGCTGCCCTAGTGGGCAGTCTCTTTAAAATCATTCATTCTCAATTCCCCCCACCTAATCAAAGCAATTCTGAAACCAGAGCACTACAAATGACTTAGAAGGCAAGATCGAAAGACAACAAGAGTGCTCACTAGGTATCCCCGGGATTCCCCTCTGCACATATCAACAGTGTTACTACAATTACAATCTTTGTCATGACCATAGAGCAAATGAAAGACACTATCAGAAGGTCCATTGCTTTGGAGCCACATATTATATTTTAGATATATTTCTGTCATTCTTATTCTTAATTAACAAGGTATGCATTATGTCAAAAAAATAATTTTTCATTCAAAGAAACACATTTTTCAAAGAAACTAGCCCATTAATGATCTAACTGAAAATTTAAGGAGTAAGTAGAAAATTACCCCAAAGCTTCTTTGGAATAGTACTCCATTAGAGTAATGAGACTTTGGAGATTTTTCTCAAGACTGAAAACGTGGCCAACAGCTGATCTTCCCACAGGATTAAAAGTAATCAAATAAAGATTGTGAAGGGTTCCCAAGAGATCTGAATGGTCAGTTTCTTCACTGGCTGTACAACGTTGAAAATGGCTGAAGAGTTCTGTTATACATTGCAACGTCTGAGTTGAGTCCTGTAGCCACAAAGCAAATGCATCATCAACACCATCAGACTGGAGACCTTCCTCTTCATCTTGATCATAAAGGTGACACAGAGCTCGGATTAACAAATTTGTTGCTTCATATTCTGACATAAAAAAAAGAAGACCCTTTTGTGACTGTGCAAGAAACTTTAAAACATCTTTTGTAGCTTGTAGCACACCAGGGTGGGCACTTGTTACTGGAATTGACAGAAGCAAGGTAACCAACTCCAAGAAGTGATGACTGTGAAGATACCTGTGGAAAAGTTAATGGATATATTGTCAAATAAATGCAAAACATTCTTCATTTATTCAACATTCACAAAACAGGGCAAGAGTAAAAAAAATTAATGGCTTTAATTCCTTATCCTCAGAAATATGCTGCTTTAACTAAAAACCACAAAAATAATGATAATGTGATAATCAAGTCTTCTCTCCATTGGGCCAAATAAAAATTAAAGTTCTCTGACGCTTCCTCCTAGTACACACTCAGTGAATCTTCAATAAATAAATGTGGAAGAGTTTTTTTCTCCAGTGTTAACCTTCACTCTAAATTCTAGACCTTCTTTTTGAACCACCAATCAAATGTACATTTTTCACCATGGTCCTACTCTATCTGAAGCATATCAATATGTGAACTAGTGTACACAGGGAAAAGATACCACATGTAATGTAGAAATATAGTAAACATATTTACCAGAGACCTAAGTATCTCTAGGGGGAAAAAACCTATCAAATCATCATTTTTAGCATTTGAATAGTTAATACTACCACATATAGATAACACTCTTATCAAATCGAAGTATACATAATTTTAGGGGGAAAGTCTGAAATTTACCCAATACTCCAAAACAGACAAATGCCACTGACAATTTCTTTTGAGCATCAGGTTCCTTATCTGTATGAATTTCCTTCCTTACTTATAGGCCCTACCAGGCTTAAACTCTTCTAAAATCAACCTTTTCAAAATAAAACTTAAAAATGATTTAAAAACATTTTTAAAGTCATTTTTTTCCCAAAAATTAAAAAAATGGGGGGGCGGATCTAACAAAACATCTCTTGGTTACAAAAGAAGATTTGCTTAATGTTAAGTTTGTAATTCCGAGTCACAAAAAAATTGCTAATTTTTTGAATGCTAAAATTATTTGAAAGTCTGACTCTACATTTTTAGTTACTGCAAATGGTGACAGAACAGTTTCTGTAAACAACTGTAACAAGTAGATTAAAGACCAGAATTTGGGGGCTGGAGTTGTGGCTCAGTTATAGAGCACTTGCCTAGAATGCGTGAGGCACTGGGTTCGATCTCCAGCACCACATAAAAATAAACAAATAAATAAAAGTATTTTATGGTCCCTCTACAACAGGAAGGAAGGAAGGAAGGAAGGAAGGAAGGAAGGAAGGAAACCAGAATTTAGTGGGTTGGGGCACAGCTCAGTGGTAAAGCATTTGTGTAGCATGCACGAGGCCCTGGGTTCAATTCCCCTGTACAGCAAAAAAAAAACAAAGACCAGAATTTATTTTGCTGGGTTCAATCCTCAGCACCACATAAAAATATACAAATAAAATAAAGGTGTGTGTGTAAGCTAAAATTGATTCTTCAATTCTGTTATTGCTCAGGCTTCTATGATATTATATTTCTATCATGGTTTTTGTGACTATATATATCATGATCAATAATTTGTTAAATATCATGTTGCTGGTAATAATAAACACCACCCAGCTGACTGATTACCACAAACTCAAATAGAACTCTGAAGAAGACAAAACCCCAGAATTATTCTAAGTGTATATCTTTAACTATCTTAAGGACCATTCAGAAATAGTTAACACAGCAGGACTCAGACTACTCATCCTTAGAAAAACCTGCTTTTGAGGATGGCCCTTTCCAGCACATAGAAACTTGAATTCTGAACAGATCCTATGCCGTCAAACTGTTAAGAACCGCTTACTGTGTTTATTTATGCAACAATATGATTTAAGCTGAATACCTGCTTTCCTTCTGAGGATCTAGAATTCTAGTACATGGTAGCTACCATGAATGACTGCATGGCTATCTCACAACAAAAAGCCTGGATGCTAATTAGCTTGATGTAATCATTCCACACTGTGTACATATATCTAACCACTACATTATACCTCATTAACATATAGAACACATACAATAATTTGTCAATTAAAAATTATATTTCTTTAAAAGCCTGGACAACATTTCACATTTGTTGTCACACCTATTGTTGAGGGAATTAAGCAGGCCCTTTGTGACTCTTATTGTGTCACCTTATTCCTAGACAAATTGTGTTTCGGATCCTTTGCTGAATACAACTACATGCTAAGTTCTAGGAGTCCTCCTAAAAAATCCTCGGGTTGATCTTGGGGACACCAAAAAAGTGTCAACTTCCCAAGGTTGTTAAAGCGTTGTTATCACTTCAAACTAATCCCTCCAAAATTCAATTATCCACCTTTAAAAATTCAGTCTTCCTCTTAATTTGCTAGTTTATATCAATGAAAGCACAGTTCCTTTAACTAGAGTTAACTAAGGTCTCCTTAACTAGAGACCTCAAAATTGTTAGCTACTTCCCACTTTCTCTTTTGTCTACAAGATCCCAATGCTAAGTCCTAGTCATTGTTCTGTTTATATATAAATTTTTTTTTAGTTGTAGATGGACACAATACCTTTATTTTATTTATTTTTATGTGGTGCTGAGGATCAAATCCAGTGCTTCACATGTTAGGCAAGTGCTCTACTACTGAGCTACAGCCCCTGTCCCACAACTCTTGATAATAAGCATAATATTTGTCCTTTCATTCCTGGTAAGTGCCACTATATTAGTCCTAGTACTTAATACCTAATATTTAGAATCTTCAGACTAGTTTATTTACCGAATAACTCTAAATTCTCTTCGACTGCAATATATCTGGAAACATAAAAATTTAGAACACTACTTTAATCAAATCTGCTACTCCAAAATATTCAAATCTTCCCATTTCTAAAAATACAATTCAAATTCCTTAGCACAGCATTCAAAGCCTTAGTCTTCTCTAGTTTGATATGAAAACATATCTCCTCCAGGTATAAGGAAAATAACATTTAATAAGCAGTTAATTACTAGTTTCTCTTCTGTGACTGAAAGCAGCACCTATATTTCCTACCCTCAGTCACCCTCAATGCATGACTTCACATCTTATTTCATTAAAACTGAAGTTATTAATAAGAAATGCCACAATTCCTTTATTATCTCAAACACTACAAATGTAACTATATTTGCATTCTCAAAAGGCTTCCTTTCTCCTCTCTAAAATTAAACACCCATATCTGTACTCTTTGACTTTGCCTCCTACCAAAACTTGCATTAGCAATTAACATCTCCTACTCCTGTATCAAATTATATCTCCCTCTTTCCTAACTTTAAATGTCACTCTTCTCAGTCTACAAATATGTTCTCCAACTCCTAAAAAACTACAAATCTTCCTTTTTGACCCCAAAATCCCTTTCTGGCTGCTGTCTCTCATTTCTTAACTTTCCCTCTTAGCCAAGGTCCTCAAAACAGTAACCTAGACTACTTTCACATCCTCATTTCACAGTGACTCTTCACACTTCCTCTCCCACTACTACATTAAGCTGATTTTGCCCAAGTTCCAATTGCAATCTATATTGTAATATTTATTACATGATTTCCTGTCCTTATTTTCTGAAATCCTCCACTGAATTTGACACAACATACATTTCACTGTTTCCCAAAACTACCTTCTTCCTCAGTTTTCAGGGCAACATTCTTTCCTAGTTCTCATTTTACCTTTTTATTCCTTCTACATATCCTCCCTAAACTCCTACCCTGCATACTACTGCTCCCCAAGGTTGCATCACTGACCTTCTCCCACTATTCAGTCTGTGGGCTAACAATACCCAGTCTTAAGTATTCACTTCGGGCCTCTCTACCTTTCTTTCTCAGAGCTTTCTCTAAAGCCAATAAGTTTAAAAACACCTCCTTTCCTGTCTTTTCTCTTCTCCCTTACCTTATTTTTCTCATACATTTGTTTCCTAGGATAACCTCTCAAACAAAGAACCTGCATCCAAGACTTTGACACAACTTATGCTTTGAGGGAACTCAAAAGGACAAGCTCTTATGGCTTCAGCTAAACCCAGGAATGGATAGGTACAGATTTCAAAGTGGACAGGGATCCCTTTCCTGGTAGTGAACTTTGCCCCAAATCAAGACAATAACTAATCCCAGAAATAATAAAGTATAATAAAAATGCCATTTTTATGTTGGTTAGAAATTTATTTATAAGCAAAATGCCAAAAAAGTAAGCCTCAAAAGTTAAAACAAAAAACCCATTGTTGGAGGCTGGTGCTAACAATGGTAAAATTGTATCAACTAGAGGTAAGTAGAGAGGTACATGGCACAAACAGTTATAGAACCCTGAAGATGTCTTCAACCAGGACTAAAAAATTAAAATAAAATTTTAACTTTAATTAGAATATAAGTGTATTAGAGTAATAGGGAACAAAGGGTTTCACAGAAAAGGTCTCTCCTTCCTACATTATGTCTTTCTAGCATCTTCCCAGAAGCAACTCAGTAGTTCCTCATTTATTTTTCCTCATAGACGTGCTTATACAATATCACTGTTAATTATGTACTATCTTTCACTTATGTTCCTAAGTCTGCTCTAAGTACTAACACAACATATTTCAGTTCAGTATTGAATATCTACTTTGATATATATACCTACGAAAAGATATTCTAAAAATTGCTACATAAAATTGCCTTCAATGATTTGTCAAATGTTATTTCCCCAAAACAATTATATCTCACCTAAAGAGAACAGGGTATGGATCATCTCTCTCTGGAGGTCCAGTAATCCGTGCCATCGTTGGGAAAGACTTAACAGGAGGTTGGATCATTGTATGAGGTGCCGTTTCCATTAGATGAAAAACTTCTTCTAGGAGGTTAATTAGCTTTTCTATTTCCCCTTCGCTTATATTTGAGGATTCCAAAAGATCCATGTCCATAGAAGTTTCTACCTCATTTTCATATTCTGGGTTTGTTCTCTCAAGTCCAGCATCTGTGTCATGATCAGTTTCACTGTGGTTAGGAACAGATGAAGTCTTCTCTGCTAAATGGTCACCAAGTCTTTTAATCTCTGACAAGATTTCATAGAAATGGCATTTTTGAAGAATAGCTGAACCAGCAGTGACAACCCGCACAGTCTGATCTAAAAGTATAAGCTCTAGAAGTTTCTGATAGCCACTTTTTTCATTCTGCCTACCTCTTAAAAAAACTTCCATTCCTTCTGTCATACTAATGACACTGTCCAAAGCTTTAAAAGCATTTAACTTAAGAGAAGATGAAACATGATCAGCAAAGAGGAGCTCAAATAACACACTGATCACTCCAGCTTGCAGCAGTCCCGTGACTCCTTGAGCCCCACATTCTGCTAGTGAGGACACTAATTTAGTCCCAGCTTTCAGCTGCCGGACATTTAAGGCAATGGGTTGGCGAAAGGCTACTTGTAAATTTAAAGCTTGCATTGTCCAGTCTACCAACTGACCAAGGCAGTCTTGTTTTGTGTTTTTCAATTGCAAATAGCTTAATCCTTTTATTATCAAACTTGGAATTTCTTCTAAAGCTGTTACCCATTTTGCACCTCTGTCTTCCCGATACAAATCTAACAGTTCAGTTAACTTAACTGAGGCTTCTATTGCCCCAGAGTTTTCTTTATCTGGGCCTTGATCCTTCATTCTACTGATTTCAATTTCAAAAGTAGTCTTGTACGGACAGCTAAAGTATAACAGCGGTACTAACTCCCTGTCATATGGATCATATGTCATAGGAGGAACAGAAGCTAAGTCTTCAGCAGTGTACTCGACATCAAAGTTTGGATACTTAAATGTTTCACGTTCCAAGTCAGCAATTCCATCTTCATCACTGGAAATTTGTTCATAACCATCATCACCTGAAAATTAGTTTACATAATATGTAAGTATCACATCTTTGCTGTTTAATGCATAAATTTTGGCAGATAAAAAAAAGTTTATAGTATGGCAAACAACAAGAATTCATAATTTGCTGAACAAAACCAAATTCTGCACCCACTCTTAACAACTGCCAAATTTCATAATTTCTAGTAGTATAAAGCAAACTCCCCTATTATAAATGTTCAGTTTTAAAATAAACTCTGTAACAGATAACTTTGCCTCACAGAAATAAAATTAGAGGGGCTGGGGTTGTGGCTCAGCAGTAGCGTACTCGCCTAGCATGCATGAAGCACTGGGTTCGATCCTCAGCACCACATAAAAATAAAGACAATAAAGTCCATCAACAACTAAAAAAAAATTTTTTTAAATAAAATAAATAAAAAATAAAATTAGAAATACCTCAGGAGAGACAAAATTAAGCTTGCCTTCTTGAGAGATTACTTTAAGATGAAAAAAGCAAACAGTACACAAACGTTATTAAAGATAAATACATTTAATACCATAATCATAAGGTTAAATTAAATGTTTTCAGAAGAATATTAGTTTTTTATATTTAATCTTCCTGAATGTTTACTTTTCTATATTTGTCTGTCACACAGTTTGCTAGGTCTATGTCATATTGTTATGGAAAATTTATTCATTTAAAATATTCAGCTTTGCCAAAATAAAGCTTTCTTATGATGGCAAGTGCAGCTTTTTCCTCTAAGTCAAATAAAACAAAACTAAAAACAGAAAACTTGTTGGTTTTAATTTCTAACTCTACTATTGCCTGGCTATGGTAAATGGAAATGAGCAATAATGGCTCAAGAAAGAAAACATTTCCAGAGAATTTCTCCTGCCAACTTTGGCATTCCTTTGCTTAAAACCTTATTAATACATGCTATCTGAAAAGATAAAGGCCTATTAGGGGTCTTGCTCTAAGAATAAGCCAAATATCTCATATTAAAAATTAACTAGCCTCATTCTTTCACCTCCTCTGCCAAATTGTTCAGATTAAGAAAAGTACTGGTTGAAATTTATTTGCCAATAAATGTAAAAATATTATTTGATAATCTGGGAATGAGGGAAACTAAGAAAAGCATCACTCAATAATCAAATTACATGTGTATTTTGTAAAAAGGTCTATGATTCTGAAATGACCCTCACCCTTATTACTGTAGGAAAAAGTCACAGCAGATTATCTGTCATTTTGCACAACTGTATTAACATTACATATAACACTTACAGGACAAATTAAGAGTCAATTAACTCAAATATCTCTCATTTTTGGCTTTCAAAGGAAAAAGAAAACCTAACTAAAGAACTGAATCATTTTGCCATATGTCCTTGAGTAACTGAAATCTCAATTACACCTAAATTTAATTCACCCCTAAATTTCAATTCACCCCTCAATTCATCCCTACATTTCTAAAAATAATGTAGTGTTTTGTTAAAATGTCTATGTGCCAAACATCTTTAAGAATTCCATCCAGTTTACAACACCACTCCTTACTCTGAAAGCAGCTGTCAAATCCTAACTATCATGTATTTACTACATGACACTGTTTCCCTGGCCAGAGCTGATGGCATCAAGGGGCAACTCATATCATAGCAAGCCAAACAGAATCTCTTTGCCAGGAAATTGGAAATGTGACTGACAAAGGTAAGCAGTTTAGACTGGTTAAACAGAGATTAAAGCTGTCAACAGTTAATTGACAGAGAATAAAGTAGACATAAAAATGATGAAAATTTCATTTATAGTTCTATCTTGGGGCTCAGATACCTAACATTTGGGTTTCTTGAAACCCACATATCTTTGCTATAAATCTTCATGCACTACTTAAAAAGACATATAGTTTCAAGTACATAAAATCAAAAAGTCCCACCTTCACCTTCTTCATCCTCTTCACCTTCTTCTTCTTCATCTTCTTCTTCCTCCTCAGGGATACTATCTACTGTATGTCGATCATCCTCATCCTCATCCTCTTCTTCCTCTACATCCACATCATCTTCATCATCTTCTCCTTCTTCTTGTTGTTCCTCTTCTACTTCTCCTTCATCAGAATATTGACCTTCCTGAGGAACAGAATTTCGATCAGGAGAAATGGGCTCAAAGTAATCTTCTCTATGGGGAGCATCCTCTTCCTTGTCACCAGACACTGGAAAAAAAAAAAAAAAAAGATTTAAGACAGATTAATAGTTTAAATAACATGAGGCACTGGATACCACAACTACTCAATGACATTTGGGATGATTTAGTTCAAAAAAATCCTTTTTTAAAAAGTGGAAGAATTGGGTTGGGGTTGTGACTCAGTGGTAGAGCACTCACCTAGCATGCACAAGGCACTGGGTTCGATCCTCAGCACCACATAAATGTAAAACAAAGATATTGTATCCACATAAATTTTTTTAAAAAGTGGCAGAATTACTTGCTTTTAAAAGATATTAAGAGTCTGGGGAAAGTGGCTGGCTCAGGGTTTGACAGAGGGAAGACAAATAAATACCGTATTAATAAGAAAAAAAGAGTATACATTGTGCTGGGCATGGTGGCACACACCTATAATCCCAGCAACTCAGGAGGCCAAAATAAGAGGATCATAATAAGTTCAAGGCCAGCCTCAGCAACTTAGTGAGACCCTGTCTCAAAATAAAAAATCAAAAGGGCCGGGTGTGTGGCTCAGTAGTTAAGTACCGGTGGGTTCAATCTCCAGTATTTGGTGGGGGACGGGGGACGACGACACATTGTACAATATCATAAAGTGAGAATTAATAAAGTTTACTATTTTATATTCATATGCTAATCCTTTTCTTTTTATCCTTTAGGTAACTTTATAGATTTTTATCTCTTCTGATACACACTACTTATTTTTAATTGGTACTTATCTGTACATACATTACAGCACATTATCACTTTATTTTCAAAGGAATACTGGTATAGCTTCAAATGAATTAACTTTTTTTTTTTTTTTTTTTAACAAATTCATATGCCAACAGAAAAACACAATACTGAGCAGGATGAAAGAAAGGGAGAGAATTATCAAGGTCAGCATATAATTTCTTTCATTTAATTATAAAGCATTAATTAACTCTAAATGGAGACTTCTTAGTACTGATTTTATTCATACCTGGCAAAGGCATAGGATCATCTTCATCATCATCAGGTGGAGGAGGTCCTGGAGGAGTTCTTGGTCCCCTTGGCTGTGGTCTTGGAGGGCTTCCATTAAACTGATCTTCTTTCTCACCATCAGCTAAGGTTTTATTGGATAGAGAAAGACACCTTCAAATTATTAAAGTATAGTGAAATGAAAGCATGAAAAATGTTTTTCATCATTCATATTTTTCCTTTTCAGAATTTATTGATATTAACTTTTTCTTCATGCAATCTTAACAAGAATTTTGCTAATTAATTTATATTGGTAATATTAGAATTTCCAACTTCCCATATTCCAAAATATAATACATATACTCTTGGGCATAATCCCAGAAAAATGAATAACTATAGTTATAACTACTATTTTAATGCAGGAAAATGTACACAAATGTTGAACTTCATTTGTAATAGCTGAAAATTAGAATATACTCTCAAATGTCCTTAAATGGTGAAAAATTAAATAAACTGTGGTATGGGCTGGAGTATAGATCAGTAATAAAGCATGTGCTTAGGGCAAGACCTGGGTTCAAACCCCAGCACCCTAAAAAAAAAACTGAAGGGTAAAATAAAAACAAATTTTAAAAAAATGAAAAAGGGAGAGGACAAAAAAAACTACTATATCCATACTATGTAACACTAATCAGTTGAAAAAATAGAACAAACTATCAATATCAATATGTGCAATCAAGTGGACAATTCTTAAGGAAATTATGCTGAATAGAGTTAATCTTAGGGCTCTGGGTATAGCTCAGTGAGCATGTGCTCAGCATAAGCAAAGCCCTAAATTCAACCCCCAATACTGAAAAAAAAAAAAAATTCAACTCAAAAAGATACTGTATGATCCCATTTATGGAACATTTGTGACTATAATTACAGATATGAAAAACAGATCAGTTGGGAGCTGGGGTGGTGGCTCAGTGGTAGAGCGCTTGACTAGCATGTGTGAGGCACTGGGTTCGATCCTCAGCACCATGTAAAAATAAAATATATTGTGTTCACCCACAACTAAAAAATAAATGAAAAAAATAAATATTTATTAAAAAAAAAAAACAAAAACAGATCAGTTGTTGCCAAAGTTTAAAAATGGGAAGATGGGCTCAATCATTAAAGAGCCGTCACAAGGACATCTTATGATGGTGGTAAAGGAGTGTCTTGATTCTGGTGGTGATCATACAAAGCTTGCTACATGACATAAAATTGCAGAGCGGGGGACACACAAACACAGTCTAAATGATAAAGTCTGAACAAGCTCTACAGGTTGCAGCAATGCCAATTTTCTAGTTTTGATAGTATACTATGATTATAAAAGGTGTTAACATTAGGTGAGGCTAAAGAATATACAGGAGTTCCCATACATTTCTTTGCAACCTCCTATGAGTCTATAATTATTTCAATGTAAAAAATTTAAAACATATATTTACATATATATATATATATATATATATTTAATTGGATGAAAAAAGTTCTAGCATTCTATTGTATAGTACTACAGATGATGATAATGTACTATATATACTTTTTAAAACTAGAAGAAAGGATTTTGAATTTTCTCATCTTAAAAAAGTGATAAGCATTTGATATAATGTTTGAACATTCGAACATCACATAATACACACATGTATCAAAACATCTCATAGTACCTCATATATATAATTTGTATGCATCAATTTTTAAAAATTAAAAAATTTGAATTGAAATTTTTCCAGGTGCAGTAGTGCACACCTGTAATCCCAGCAACTTGGGAGGCTAAGGCAGGAAGATTGCAAATTCAAGGCCAGCCTCACTCAGCAACTTAGCAAGACCCTCAGCAACTCAAAATAAAAAATAAAAAGGACTGGGATATAGCTCAATGATACAGCACAGTACCAAAAAATAAAAATAAAATAGGTTTTAAAATAAAATATATGAGCTTATGTGTTACATTTTTTAAATGTCAGTAAATAATAAAATTTTAGAGTTGCCACTATATATATAAGACACTATGGTAAGGCTTTTAAAGACATAATTATAAGTGAACATATTTTCTGTCCAGAAGGAGTTCACAATCTGGTTAAAAAAAAAAAAAAAGAGGAGCATAGAAGAGTAAAGGATTAAAAGAAAAAGTAGAGGGGAAGACAGGAGGAAAGGGGGGGATTCATGAACTGAAATCAATTTCCATGCATGTATGAGATTGTTGGGATGAACCCAACTACTACATATAACCATAAAGCTCTGATTTAAAAAAACTAAGAATGAAAGAAAAAAAGGAAAAAGTAAAAGATTAACTGTGCATAGCAGGTAAGATATAATAAGTACAATGTGCGACCACCATGAGAGAAAAATAGCTCGCACCACACTATTATATCAGCTTAAAGACAAAGACTATTTTAATTGAGCTTATAAAACACTAATTTTAAAGCAAAAAATTTTCCCATGGCCTCAATTATAATTTCAAAATGTATTCCTGAATTTCATTTCAACTCCATATAGTAATTAATATCAAAGTAAGCAGAAAAGACACTGTGATACATGAGTCCTGCTGCCTAACAAAAGTGTACTGAAGTTCTTATTTTTCTTTCCAGTTAATGATTCTTAAAAGGGGGGAAATCTGCATTAGTTATTAAGATTAATCTATTCAAACAAACTTATACTGCACTCCTGAAAAAAAATTCCATTAATGTAAGGATTTCAGGAATACACAGCAAATTTCCTAACTATTCTTTAATTCTTGTAGAGGTAGTTTTGTTGGAAAAAAAAAGAAAAAGAAAAGAAGAGTTACTAGATTGCACTATCACTGACATTTTAAATGGAACATCCTTCCAACAACTTTAAAAGCTTATAAGTAGAGGAAAAAAAATAAGAACTTTAAGGGCTACAACTGTAGCTCAGTGACAGAGCACTTGCCTAGCATGTGTAAGGCACTGGGTTCAATTTTTAGCACCACATAAAAATAAACAAATCAAATAAAGACATGCTGTCCATCTAAAAACTACAAAAAAAGAAAAAGAAAAAAAAAAGAACTTTAACATTAAAATAAATTCTTACAGTAAAGAACAGGAGACGGGCATCTTGCCAAGTCTTAGGCAAGGATCAAGGCACTTCTGTCTTGATCAAGACACTCTTTGAATTAGCTTTTCTTACTGTAACAGACATGTTCAATGGCAAGTGAATTTAAATTCTCACCATGTTTTGGATTCCTTTTCAAACTTGGCTGTGGCTGGGGTGGTGGTGGAGGTGGAGGTGGAGGTGGAGGTGAGTCTCTGTCATGACTTATCACTCTATCCACTGATCCATATATTGCCAGAGTCAGACAATTATACCAGCCCCTTAACACCAGACCATCAGTATTCACCTGATTGAGGGGATAGGAGAAATAATTCAAATTGATGTTTTAATATGCCAGAAGTAAACTGAAATCAAATTACTTTAAGGTTCAACTAAAGACCCTACAATATGCTAAAGATGCAAAATTTCATATTAGCAAAATTCACCCAGAGGCAGTTTTTATGTAGCACTCTAGGGTTTCTATATCTAAACCTATCCTAAGACTATACATTTCCAGTCCTATACATTTTGTTAGACATATTCAAAAGGATAACCAGACTCTCAACAAAGAGCAATGAAAATAAAATTAAGTGGGAATTATTGCTAACTAGCAAACTAAACCAATAGCTACAGGGGCCACAGAGATACATTTTTTTGTGTGCTTCCTCTCAAAAATAAAGTCCATGCAAATGTACAGCATTCTTCTTAAATGCCCAAATTATATCCAGAGGTATATTGTATGTGCCCACATTGTACTTAAAAAGTATGGCTATCCAGAGACATTAAACAAATTGTTTTTAAAAAGAAAATTTCTCCTAAGATCAGACTTTACCAATGCCATTAACTTTTCAATCTTTCCTTATAAAACAAAATTAGCAACTTTGCTTTTCAGAGCTTATCTACATTAACTGCTAAATGATCACAGTAAATATGAGAGGTGGTCAAAACAAACATTATCATTTCTTTTTAACAAATGAAAATGAGAGTGTTGAAAGAATCTTCATTAGAAATCAAAACCCCTCGCTGGGCACAGTGGCGCACACTTGTAATCCCAGCAGCTCAGGAGGCTAAGGCAGGAGGATCACAAGTTCAAAGCCAGTCTCAGCAACTTAGCAAGGCCCTAAGCAACTCAGCAAGCCCCTGTCTCAAAATGAAATATAAAAAGGGTTGGGGATGTGGTTTTCAGTGGGTTCTATCCCTGGTGCCAAAAAAAGAAACCAAAACTCTTGGCTTATGAATTTTCTTTCAACCCCACCATAATGGGTAAAATGAAGTAATAAGTATCACTGAAGCCCCTTCTGAAGGCAAATAATGAAGAAAAAAATTATTATTCTCCTTAGTAAATTATACAGAAAACTGGGGAAAGGCTCAAAGACTATACCCAGGGATTGATAGCAACTCTAAACAGAAATCCCATTTAAAGGAAGATAAACACATAAGGAAGGTAATTTTTAATCTAAACGTAATTTTTAATCTACCCATTCCCCCAAAATCAAACAGTAAGTCGAGGAGTCCCTTAGTAAATCACTATTATTTTTGCATTTAACTTCCATTAGATGCTTCTAGAATGGCATTTGGCATATAAAGAAACAAGACGTACTTCTAGTACATAAGGAAGAAAAACGAAGAATGTATTTTTTAAAAAAGACCTTATTTAAGGTTCAATATGTCTATTAACTTATCTGTTTGTATCTGCTGAACCTGCCCATCTAAATAAAAGAAAAGGCAACTAAAAAAACATTAAAAAACAAAAAATGGGGAGGGCTGGGGTTGTGGCTCAGTGGTAGAGCCCTTGCCTCGCATGTGAGAGGCACTGGGTTCAATCCTCAGCACCACATAAATAAATAGTTGTGCCTAACTACAACTAAAAAATAAATATTAAAAAAAAAAGAAGAAGAAGAAAAAAAAGGCACAAATGCTGGCCTCTTCAGACTCAAATATAAAATTAAGGGGAGAAAGACTCTTAGACTCTTTAGGTAGAGAAGGACATTGTAATGTTCTTGCTCCATTTTAAAACAACTTCAGAATACAAAAGGACACACACAAGAAATGACATTGTACAGCACTAGAACCAAATTCTGTATCACTGATTTATTTCAATCAAAAACTGTGAATGAAAATGAGAACAAACAGCAGTAACAAGGTGAAAACTGACTTCCACAATTACCTTTGAATTGGGTCTAAAGATGATAGATGTATTCTCATCATATTCCAGGCTGCCAAAAGAGTAGAAATAAATATACAGATTCAAATACTGAACATCACAGACCATGAAGAAATCTTTCCAAATTTGACTATCTGAATATAACCAAATAATATATTTTTGTTTGGATTCAATAAACCACAAAATTTATTTGCTGCCCCAAAAACTTCATCAAGAAAAAGTATAAATCATATTTCCATGGACTGGTTTAATTGACTTTGGGTATTTTTACAAGCACTCAAGGTGACTGTAACGTACAGCTAAAGTAGATAACTGCTCCATTACAGTCTTTTAAAAAAACGTATACTAGGAAGAAAAATTTTAATCACTCTATGGCTGGGGGCAGTTCAGTGTAGAATGCACGCTTAACATACATAAAGCCACCAGTTCAATTTCCAGAACCAAAAAGAAAGCAAACAATCTTTTTTTATCAATTAAGTACTGACATAAAAACATCCTACTTTATGAAAAAATAGCTATTTAGATTATCTTGATTCCCTGTCATTTAAAAATAGGTCAGGCAGGGGCTGGAATTGTGGTTCAACACCACATCAAAAAAAAGTAAATAAATGAAATACAGATATTGTGTCCATCTACAACTAAATATATAAATAAATATTATAAATATATATATATATATATATATATATATATTTTTTTTTTTTTAAATAGGTCAGGCAGAGAATAGATAGGTAGTAGGGTGCTTGCCTAACATGCACAATGACCTAGGTTCAATCTCTAGCAATACGATAAAAAAGAGAATCGAGGAAAAAAAGGTTAAATTATCAACTTCATAATAAATGAAAAGGAGCAATTAAAAAAAAATGAGGTGGAAGAAGCTTCTAATTGCAGAGAGGAAGAGAAAATTTTCCATTTTTAAACTGCCTTAATTTTTTTTTTTACTTTATTGATCTTTAAAAGTGAGTTCTAAATAAACCCACTCAATGATCAATTTGATTGCAGACATGTTAACAACCATTACTAATAATATCTAGCATGTATTAAATAATCCCAAAAGTCTCATTTTCCAAAATGTTACTACAGAATTTCAAATTGTGCAGTAGTGTGACATAAAAGACGCCCTCAAAATAATAGCTCTCATTTGCTATTTAATTTCTTTAAAGCAATCTTTCTGGGCTGGGATTGTTGCTCATTGGTAGAGTGCTTGCCTAGCAATGTGTGAGGTACTGGGTTCGATTCTCAGCACTGCATATAAATAAACAAAATAAAGTCCATTGACAACTAAAAAAATTTTTTTTAAAAAAAGCAATCTTTCCCAAATTAGATGACTAACAAATCATGATAGTAGCATGTGTATAAGAAATGCATGTACAAGTAAAAAGTAAACAAAAGGTGGCTAATGTTTCACACATATAAAATTTTATTCTGTCAACTCAACATCTTCTTAGAAATTTGACATTTCCTTTGTATTATCAATCAATAAAAATTAATCCTAGAATGCAGGTCTACCACCAGAAAAGGGCTTTTATCCCATCTAAAGAATGAAAACATTTTGCTTATTAACTCGTGAGTTCCTGATGAAATTACCTAGCAGGTACATACCTTCCCAACCTATCAAAAACTGGGGCACTTGGTTTGCTTACATTGTTGAAGAATAAGTCTAACTGAAATGTGTGCGGAGATGTCTCCCTGTGAATGAAAAAAAGGTACAAATATCAGCCTTTCTAACAATTAGTTCTATATTAAAATAAAAATATATCAAGTACAAAGTTAAGAGCAATCCTAGAATTAGGACATAATATCCTAAGGTTTAAGTAACAAAAGTACACAGTTAACTATGGTATTTAATGAAATCTATTCATATTCAATTCAAGTAACCAACTGTTCACTTTATTATTAAAAATAGTCCGGGTGTAGTGGCGCATACCTGTAATCCCAGTGACCAGGCAAGAGGACCACAAATTCAAGGCTAGCCTTAGGAACTTAACAAGACCCTGTCTCAATGTTGCTCAATGGTAAAGTGCCACTGGGTTTAATTCCAATAAATAAAGAAATATTAAAGATAAAATTTTAATCATCAAAATCCAGATTATTTGAATCATTTTTCATTTGCTACTTGGTAATTACCTTAAATATTTCAAGTTTTAATGTGTTTAAAGATAATTATTGTGACATCTAGTGTTCTGTTTATCAGCAAAAAGAATCATAAAGCCTAAATTAAAATTTGTATAGTAACAATTTTCCAATTTTGAGTTTTCTCTTTTTTGGTAGATTTTATAGTTAAGATTAAATCCTCTTTAATTTGTATTAGACTAAAATCTTCTTATACTTAATGTAAAAGATACTATATCATAGCACCTTGACTGAAATTCCTTAGGCTCAACTAAAATTTTGATTTTAAATATCACATGCTTTATTGTTCATTTGCATAAAAAAGTACTACAAAAATGATTCCTTCATGAACTTCTGATAGAAGTACAAACAGGTACAATCATTCTGAAAGGCAATGTGGCAATAAAATTCAGAAATCTGAAAAAAAAATTCTTATCATTTGACATAATCTAGAATATTTCTATGAAAATACTGATATCAATCAAAGACTTTTTTCAAAAGCATGTTAAACATGCTATTACCTATAATTTCAAAACTAAAAATCATCTAATGGTCCCATTATCAAAGGACTGTCAAATCAATTATAGCATAGTCATTCATTATAGACGATGCAGCTATTATAAATCATATATTCAAATAATACTTAACACTATAAAAGTACTCATATAATATAAAACAAACAAAAATACAAAAAAGGATAGAGTCAAAGTAACAGCATACATTTACTTTACTTGAATTCAACCACTATGTGTCTAGCAACTCTACTGTCTTCCTCCTATATTTCCTCTTTATACTAGACCATGGCCTCCAATGTCTTAAGAAAAAACTTTTGAGCTCCCAAAGGCTCAGGTCTTAGTCACTGAAAAACAATGTAAAGAATCAAATATGGAAGACGGTTGTGGTGGCACAGGCCTATAATCCTAGCTACGTTGGAAACCTGAGGCAGGAGAATCACAAGTTGCAGACCAGCCAGCCTTAGAAACTTAACAAGACTCTGTCTCAAGACTCTGGGAGTATAGCTCAGTAGTAGAGTAGGGTTTAATCCCCAATACCAAAAAAAACAAGAGAACACTTGGAATGTAGCCTTTGAGTTACCTCTTTAAAAGACCCCTGTTCTGCTGATATAAAAGATATAGTATATATAGCCTTTGGGACAGGAGTCCTTGTGTTCTTCTTTGCTAGCAAAGCAATAAACCTTCTTTTTCTTTTTTCTCAAAACCGTGTCCTCATTATTGGATTGGCATCGGGGACAAAGACTGAGCTTTCAGCAACACTATTAAGGTCAAAATGTATTCCATAGTATGGCTAGACCATGAAATGGCATCTAGCCACAGCTAACTACTAGCAGACATGTAACTGTGGTGTAAACACCAGAAGGCAGTGTGGTTAGAAACCAGCAGTGGTAGATATGGGTAAGAAGTCCACTTGGATGTGCCATTATGCATAGGACAGGAAGATGAAGATGCCACATAGTTTGGATAGGCATAAAGGTGTCAATGTATCTGCCCTAGGTAAGAATCCAGGCTGTGAGCCAGGAGAAAAGAGCTGGCCTACCAGGACTCATGCTCAGTCGTTTCTCTCTACATATTAAGATCTAGTCCCTCTCTGAGGACTGGTGCCTCTTCCCAAAAAGTGACGATTTAGTCATTAATATAATTTCTCATCTACCAAACTGGCAAAGATAAATGACATTTATAATTGGTTAAGACAGAGTAAAATGGAGTGGAATACAACTTGGCAACATCTCTAAGGATTAAACACAAAGACACTTAACCCAGAATATCAGGTCCAAGAATCTCTATCATAAAAGTGTGCTGGAGCACACAGGATTTATGCAAAAGACTCCTGGAAGAAGCAGGGTTGGCTATCAATTCTGCCTTTCCACTGCTCTCACCTCACTTGGCAGCCCTGCAGATTTGAATATCAGCCTGGGCCAGCCATAGAGACCCACACCAAAACACAGGAGGATTGGCACATGGGCTTCCCACTTGGGCAGCCTTCAGCCCTGAATTTGTCCTACACAAATGATACCTGTTACTTAAAATAATGTCAAATTAGTCACCTAGCCATGGTCCCTACTCCTGGAAAAGGACCTTCCTTTCTATTTCCTGGTGATAAACCAGGGGAAGTGTTCTACAATGTTCTTATAACAGTGGTCTACTTTATTCTTTGAATATAGCCCTTGCTGCTCTGCCACTGCAACTTATTTTAAAATGAACATGTTTCTTTCTCTTCCTGTCTTCCTAATCTCTCCCATCCCTAACCTCAGGGAAAATAGGATTACCTTCTTTCCCATTTTAGGCAGATTTATCTGTCCTTGAGTGCACACCAACCACAGGAACGAAGCAATCTAGACTTTGGGGATGGTACTGGAAAATCTCAGAATGACTATCTCCCAAATTAAGAAGTCAATCACAACTCCAACAGAGAACATGTGGAATGTAGCCCATGAATCACCTCTATAAAAGCCCCCTGTTCCTGATGATGGGCAGAATCACAGCCTTTAGGACAGGAGTCCCCTGTGTTTCTCCTTTGCTGGCAAAGCAATAAATCTTTTTTTTCCTTTGTCTCCAAAAAAAAAAAAAGAAAGAAAGAAATGTCTCCAGGCACAGTGGTGCAATGTAATAAATATTCATATCCATTGCAGCTAATGACAGAAATCAATTTTGCCTGCTATGGTGGCCAACTTCCAAGATGGCCCATTTCCTAGTATTCACAACCTGGAGAGTCCCTTCCCACACTGTCCTATAGTATGTAACCAACAGAATATGGTAAAAGCTATAGTTTCAGTTCTAACACTAAGTTATAAAACACACTGATTATGGCTTCCTTCCTGAGCCCGCTCTCTCACTTTTGGATCATTCCTGAAGAAGCCATGTCATGACGTGAGAAGAATGGATCCCCATGGGGTGGATCTCTTAGCAAGCACACAAGTGAGTTTCTTTTCTTTTTTTTTTTAATTGCCCATTGACTTTTTTTTTAATATTTATTTTTTTTAGTTTTCAGCGGACATAACATCTTTATTTGTGTGTGGTGCTGAGGATCGAACCCGGGGCCGCACGCATGCCAGACGAGTGTGCTACCGCTTGAGCCACATCCCCAGCCCACAAGTGAGTTTCTAAGCAAACTCTCCAGTCTCACTCAAATCTTCTAAAACTGTAGGTAAGACGGTAGCTCTGACCTGCATCTTGACTACAACTTCAGGAGGGAACCTGAGCCAGCTAAGCCCCTACAACTCCTGACCCTCAAAAACAATATAATAAAATAAATTTTTACTGTTTCAGACTGTAAAAATCTGCAGTTATTTGTTAAAGAACAATACATAACTAATAAATCTTTCTTGGTCAAAAGCATTATAATTAAACAAAACTGTGGTATATGCTATCATTACCCTCTCTTTTACATTCTACATGTGATAAGAAAAGTAGGAAGAAATGTACAGGAAAACATGAGTTTTAATTTCTTTTAAGTGAAAAAATTATAAGTGAATAACAATGAATTCTCTTTAAAAACATTAAACATGCCTGTTTTATTTTTATGTTTTAATTTCTGAATAGTACTTCTGAAGATTTTATGACTATTTCTGTAAGAAAACAACTATTTTTCACAGGAAGAAATAAGCCTTTAATTTTGATTCTGTCCCTTAAAACCATGAAATAGTAGGCATAACTCTTTTATGTAACAGAAATTGAGCTACCCATAGTATCTATAGAATGGAATGTGGTATTGACACATAAAACTAATATCCAGGCTATAAATTAAAAATGCATATAAGATATATTTATTATATGTATTCATGTTCCTACAGCCAAAATGTGGCTTATAACTCTAATCCATGTATTAAAATAATGATTCATATTAAGTTCTCTGTTTTTGTCGGTTGTTAAAGTTATTTGTATCTCCATGTCAGGATGATGGTCTTACATTTTAATTCCCACAGAACCTAAGAAAGAGAAAGTACCAAATAATTACTTAGTAATTACAATTAATGGTTCATTTGAAGCTACTAATTTATAAAAAGATACATGTACTGAACTAAGATCACTGAGTTGTAAAAACTGGCATCACAAAAAAATTTAAATAATGCGTTAAAAATACATTTCTAAATATTTAAACTAATTCTTATTTATTTTCAAGGAAAAAGTCAAATTAAAGGGCTAGGGCTGTAGCTCAGTGGCAGAGCACTTGCCTAGCAGGTGTGAGGCACTGGGTTTAATCCTAAGCACCATATAAAAATAAATAAATAATATAAAGGCATTCTGTCCATCTACAACTATAAAAAAATTTTTTTGAAGTAAAATTAAAAATACTTTATCGCTGGGCATGGTTTGCACACGCCTGTAATCCTGCTGGCTTGGGAGGCTGAGGCAAGAGAATCGCAAAAAAAAAAAGCCAGCAAAGCTAGCCTCAGCAAAAGCAAGGCACTAAGGAACTCACTGAGACCCTGTCTTTAAATAAAATACAAAATAAGGCTGGGGATGTGACTCAGTGGTAAAGTGCCCCTGAGTTCAATCCCCAGTACCCCCACACACACAAAAAAAACACTTTATACACTTGATTATGTTATCCCATAATATTTTGTAAAATGTAAATGCATTTCTATCAACTTTTTTAAAAAAAGGATAAATTTTTTAAAATCTTACCTACTACTTAGGTCAAATAATTCCTCCTTTCAAGTTTATGATGATATAAGCATTATAAAGAAAACTTAAGAGTTAATTACAATGCAAAGTGACCATAAAGTTTCAACATTTTATTATTTGCAAAATAGTACCTTAAAATTCTGCACTTAAGTTTCAACCACAGTGAGTCTCAACATCATGTACATCCATAAGACTGGGATCCAAAAATTAGAATAAGAAAAACTCCATATTTGTACAAATATGTCAAAATTGACTCTACTATCATGTATAACTACAAAGAACAAATTAAAAGAAAACGAATTAAAAAAAGAAAAAGAAGTTGTTTCAGGGACTGGGTAATATAGCTCAGTGATAAAGCACGAGCCTAGCACTCACAGTGAGGGCCAGGATTTAATCCGTCAGCACCCCAGTCCCCCCCCCACACACACACACACCCATACCCACAAGAATAAGTTTCTAAGACATTCTTTAGTTAAAAAAAAAAAAAAAAAAAGTTTTGCAAAGAGAGTAACTTACCCATATGCTCTATTGTCAGGCAGACTACTATGGGCTCTCACTCCTGGGGGTATGACTCGAACTTCATTGATATAAACCACACATGGAAAACGAACCACATCTATATGAGAACTTTGCTTTAAAAAAGGAGGGAAAGAAGAGACACATTGTAAGCAAAACAATGCTTCCCAATTCAAAATATGCTCATCTTTTAATTATTTTCATTCAAAGCATCACAAATAACCTTAAAATAACCATATCATTAAATATTTTACAATGCTATATAAATCATTTTTAATGGCTGATGATAAAATGCACCTGTTAAGTCTTTCACTTAATATAACATTTTCTGCAGTGCATTATCTCTCTGCTGATATTTTGCTTAGATCAATATAGTTCACAATCTCTTAAATGAAACTTTTGGAGCCAGTTGCCTTTCAAAATCCTGATTTTTTGAATTTTTAGAAAGGTATTTTTAGAAAGGTATATGATACAAATACTACATATTACCTAAGAATTCCAGCAGCTTCTGTGACATCAATATCTTATAATCAAAACATCAATATTTCTACAGCAATATGTATGAACATTCACACTAAATAAAGATTAAAACTAGTATAATATTGGTTCAAATTAGATTGTATAGCTAAATGAATTCAGGACAGTTTCAAGGTTTTATTATTTGCAAAAATAATACTTAAAACTTTTAATTTCTGAATTTTTGAATTTCTGGTTAAAAGGTTGCAGATCTATACTTAATTAGCTTACTCTAAATTTTACATACTAAATAATGTCAAAGGATCAGAAAAACCATTTAGATACTGAATAGCTGAGGAACTCCCACCAAAAAAAAAAAAAAATTAAATGGACAGCATAAATTATATTTATTACATACTTATCCCTATGTAACATTTTTATTAGAAAAATGCAACTCTTGTGATCAATAAAAAAAATTCACATTGATTTGGAGTATTTTTCATCATTTTCGCCTAGCATTTCAATCAACCATCATTTTATTTAGTGGTTAAAGTTCACCATAGGTTCACATTATTTGCATTTGGAAAGGCTAAGTCTTGAAGCTGCAAAGAATATCATGCCTACCATAACAGACCAAAGGAACAACATGTTCAGGTTAGGCTTCCCTGGAAATATAACAGATGACTTCCTAATTTTGCATTTTAAACTTGGAAATTATAATATACAGGCATAGAAATCTGCCAGTAATATGTTCACTATTCAAATGTACTTCAAACTCTCATTGGAATAAAATAAATGGAATAAACTTAAAGTGAGACTAACTGCTAATTATTCTCCAATATCCACTTTCCTCTTCTTCTAGAGAAATTTTAGCTGGGCATAAGTGAACCAAAGGCTATTTCCCAGATTCCCAAGATGCAAATGTGAACATGTGACTATTAAATTCCTTGATATAAATGAAAATGATGTAAGCAATTCTGGGTCATGCCCTTAAAGAGAAGGTTCAGACTTTTGGACCTATCTTCCACTTGTTCTTCCAATGGTCTAGAATATAGACGTTATAATGAGCTATTATGGGCAATACAGGCAATGTTATAAAGGATAGCAAATGATACAGATGGAAAGGCTGGGTCCCCAACACTGTAGAACCGTTATATGGGCCCTAGGTTATTTTCAACTAGATTACTGAAAGAGAAATCCTATTTTATGTAAAGCTACTATTACGTTTGTTTTTTGTTAGAGCTGATCTTGTATCCCAATTATTATGATTATACCTTATACAGTCAACAAATACCACATTCAAGGGGTTGGGGCTGTGGCTCAGAGGAAGAGTGCTCGCCTACCATGCGTGGAAGCACTGGGTTCAATTCCTAGCACCACATACAAATAAAATAAAGATATTGTGTCCACCTATAACTGAAAAAAAAATATCACATTCCTTTTATATAAAAGAAATATAAAACAACTTACTTCAGAAAATAGAGAAAATGCCATGATACAAACAGTACAGACAAGATGCTTTAAAAACTCAGAAGGGTACTTACCTAGCTCAGATTTTGAGCAACCATTTTGGGGGGAAGAAAAGATGTGTCAGGGAAGGTATCCCCAAAGAAGTTGTACCTAAGTTAAGTAAGTCTTCTAAGAAAACAAGAATCAGTGGAAGAGAGAGCTTTCTTGGCAAAAGGAGAAAGAAAGCATGTACAAAAAGAATGTAAAGAAGAACTTGGAAGGTTCAAGAAATTGCAAGCATAGTTCACCATGCCTAGAGAGCAAAATGAGAAAGGAATGTAGGGCAAAGTAGCTGAGCACAACCATCAGAATTACATGAAATAATTCATCCACAGCCAGAAGGCAACTTCATATCTGTATCCCCATCTGGGACCTCTCTCCTGAGCCCCTGACTGTTATACACAACTAGGTATCTCCACCTGAGTGTTATACACAACTAGGTATCTTCACCTGAATGTCCCTCAGGCACCAAAAACGCAGCAATTCCAAAACCTAACTCTCCTACATTACTGATGGCATTATTATCCACACAATGCCCAAGAAATTATCCTTTTGTTTCTCATTCTCATCTAAATCATCCATTCATTCAAACACCAATTCCTAGTGATTACATTCTTTTTTTAAATATTTTTAGTTGTAGATAGAGACAATACCTTTATTTTATTTATTTATTTATTTTTATGTGGTACTGAGAATTGAACCCAGTGCCTCACACATGCTAGGCAAGTGCTCTACCACTAAGCTACAATCCCAGCGCCCTAGTGATTATATTCTAAATCACTCTCGTATCTATATTTCCCTTCATTCCTGTTGTCATTCCTTTAATTCTATGACTACATCACTCTAATCTGAATTATATCAAGAACAATCCTTCATACATGTATTTTGGATAATAATGATCATCATATTCAACCATCATTAATTACCCCATGCCCTCTCCCCTCCCCTCCCACCCCTCTGCCCTATCTAGAGTTCATCTATTCCTCCCATGCTCCCTCTCCCTATCCCACTATGAATCAGCTTCCTTATATCAAAGAAAACATTCGGCATTTGGGTTTTTGGGATTGTCTAACTTCACTTAGCATTATCTTCTTTAACTCCATCCATTTACCTGCAAATGCCATGATTTTATTCTCTTTTATTGCTGAGTAATATTCCATTGTGTATATATGCCACATTTTTTTTATCCATTCATCTATTGAAGGGAATCTAGGTTGGTTCCACAATTTAGCTATTGCGAATTGTGCTGCTATAAACATTGATGTGGCTGTGTCCCTGTAGTATGCAGTTTTTAAGTCCTTTGGGTATGAAGACACAAATTGGTGTGAGTATACTATGTATACAACCAGAGATATGAAGAATTAAGCTCTATATATGTAATAAGAATTGTAATGCATTCAGCTGTTATACATAAATTAAATAATTAAATAAATAAATAATTGCATAGTGGGCATCATTATAGAATATCTTTAGTATATCAATAATTGTTTATTTAGGACTCATTCCTAGAAATGAAATTGCTTGATCAAAGGATATGAATGGAATTTTGGAATATAGATCATATATTCACTTTCCATACGAGCTTCACACACTCTAAATTTATCAGTTTAGATTCTCTGGATATGAGCATGTGTACATTCAACATTCAGAACCATTGTAGGAATTACAATTTTTTTTAAAAAAATATCCAATTTGAGAGGTAATAAATGTTATTATTTGTTACTTTTAATAATCTCATTTAATTACTAGTAAGTAATAATATTTTCCATATATTGACTTTTGTTTCTGCTTTTGTGAATTATCTGCTCAAATATTTTATAGACTTTTTTCTATGGGGCTTATCTTTACTTTAAATCATAGGAGTCTTTTATACCTTAATAATGGTAGTAGACCTATTCTTACAAATATATTACTTCTAGCTTCTCACTTGCTATAAATTTCCATTATGTTTATTAATAAACAGTCCTTTTTAGCAAACAAACAAACTAGCTGGTTTTGTGCTTTTTTTCTTGCTCCCCTCCAACCCATTCTCCTACTGCAACATGTTCTCCCTAAATTATAAATACATCATCCCCCTGCTCTTTCCTATAGCCAAGCCAAATTCCTAGGTCTTATAGATAAGATTGGCTTCTTAATCACTCCAAACTTATACCCCTAGCATACCATGCTCTTTTCCAACTTCATGCCCTCATTTATGCTGTTCTCCTGGTTTAGAACCTTCTGATACCCCTCTGCCCCAACTCCCTGTAGATGTCAACTTTCTTTTCTTTACTGGAGACTGAACCCAAGGGTACTCTACCACTTAGCTACATCCCAAGCCCAAGACAGGGTCTCACAACTTGCAGAGGTTGGCCTCAAACTTGTGATCCTCCTGTGTCAGCCTCTGGAGCAGCTGGGATTATAACTTTCAAGAGAAAGTTGATCAAGCCTAGTTAAGCACTTCTCCCTTGTGTACCCAAAGTCCCTTATCAAACTGAATTGTAATTGACTCTTTTAACTCTCCTCATTAAAATATATGTTGCAAGGAGATGAGAACCAAGTCTCAGTTACTGTATATTCACAATGTCTGGCATATTTTTTAATGAATGAAGAACTGTTAATAGGTGCTTAAAGGGGATCAAATTGTTCTTAGAGGGTTATAAAAAATACAAGCAGGATGACAATAGGAAATCATGGAAGGTTTATGATCAGTCAGGTAACAGAAATGTGAAGAACAGACTGGTCAGATTCTATGACTAAGACACATTTATCCATAGGAGTTATTGTGCATTTAAAGATCACAGCATAGCTATCTACAGCTCCTTATCTCTAGAACTACCTTGTCTTCTCTTTCTACCCACTCCCTTAGCTATCTTATCTGTTTCTATCACTAATGCAGATGAGTTACAAATTAGTTTCATAAACTCTAAAATGATCATTACAAAGAACTTTCCAGCACTGACCACCTCCCCAAGACTATATTTTAACCCAACCATTCTACTCTGAAAAGTAATATTAAAGAAGTAAAGATGTATAAAATAATTTAGGCCCAAGAATATCACAACACTGTTTATAAAGCCAGAAATCTAAATGTATGAGAACTTAGTAAATAAATAATAACATTACTATTTACATAAATATTATACAGCCAATTTTAAATATTTTACTGAATACTCTTTTGTACCTTTTGAATTTGTACCTCATACATGTATGACATAGTCAAAAAAAGAAAATTTTTTTAAATGAAGTTTACTTTTTAAGTGATATATATGCAAATTTCTCGATGTACAAGGATGCACAACACAGGTGAAACAGAAACCACAAACAGTACTGGAACATTAATGTAGGTAGTGGGTTCATATGTTTAAGCATAATCATATTCACTAGAAGATTTGGTAAATATTAATATAAAGAAAACCATTAATTACACCTATAAAATTCTAATACTGACTATAATAGGTGTGGGGGAGAAAGAAAGGAATTTACATCATATCAACAGGAATATCAAAATATAGCATCTCTCTACTCATATACTTGTTTACCAGCTAGTCCTACTTAAATCTGACTTTAAACAATTTTTCAGATATATGTTATGATAATTTTAGTTTTACCTTGTTTTTTTTGGTGTGTGTGTGTGTGGTACTGGGGATTGGACCCAGGGCCTTGTGCATGCCAAGGCAAGCACGATCTACCAACTGAGCTATATCCCAGCCCTACCTTGCATTCTTGATTTGCAATGTTAAGTGTTTTATTCATTTATTAGAACATTATTTCCCCATCATCAAAGTCTGTTAATAAATTTAACTGCTTATCTTCTGAAACCCAAGAGGATTGGCCTTATAAATGTTTAAAACTTCCTTATGTAATAAAAAGGGGATTATTGCAAAATACATAAAGATACAGAATGAGCAAATAGTATTAATGACAGTTGTCACTAAGAAAGGTGATACTATGAAAGCATAGCTTTTCAGCATTTTCTAATTTTTCTAGAATGAAATTTAAATTTACTAAAATATTTATTTTTTCATTTTTATAAGAGTATCATACAAACTACAAACATAATTTGTAATTCACTTTGCACCATTCATATCCCTTTAAGGTAAATTAAAAGTTTAACTTCCCTACCAGATTACAAATCCCTCTGAGAACAGACAATAGATTTTGTTTTATTTTTACTTATATTGCCCCTCCTGGAACTGTACTCTCACTTTCAAAAGCATTTTTCATAAGCCAGCTGCAGTCACACATGCCTGTAATCCCAGTAACTTAGGAGCCCAAATTGGAAGGATTGCAAACTCCAGGCCAGTCTTGGAAACTTAGTGAGGTCCTAAGCAACTTGGTGAGACCCTGTCTCAAAATAAAAAAAAAAATAAAAAAGAGCTGGGATGTAGCTCAGTGATAAAGCACCTCTGGGTTCAATCATCAATACCAAAAAAAAAAAAAAAAAAGGTATTTTTCATAAATAGGTTCTAAACAGATTCCCAACTTCCTACTGGGCAAATCTGGCTTACTACTAAACACACAAAAAACTAAAATTATCAGGCTGGTGTTGTAGCTCAGCAGTAGATTGCTTGCCTAACATTTTCACGGCACTGGGTTTAATCCTCAGCACCACATAAAAATAAATAAATAAAATAAAGGTATGTTTCCAACTACAACTGAAAAAAAAATTTTTAATTAATAAATAAAATTACCAGGCATGGATACAGAGCTCAATGGTACAGCACTTGCCTAGTATGTATGAGGCCCTATGTTTGATCTGCAGCACTACAATACAAAAATCTAAAAAAAAAAAAATCTAAAATTATCTTTTTCCCATCAAACTCACTATCAACAGCCCCACCAGTTCCCTAGTCTCTAAATCTAAAATTCTACCATTTTAACTACAATATTCAGCTTCCATCCTACTGAATATGTGTAGTTAAAAATTATATCCAAAATGTATCTTATATGTATTCCTTCCTATTTAGTATCACTGGGTCAGAGTATACCATGGCAGGAAAATGCATGCTGGTGTATCTTAAGCTAGTTATGCCATTTTAGGAAAGACATCTAACCTCTTGGGCTCCATTTCTGTATTTCATGAAGATAAACTACCTTTTCAAAATGGATGGAAAAATCAGAGATAATTTATTTAAATAACCAACACACAATAGGAAAGATAGTAGAACGAACTGAATATAACTTTCCTACGTTCATACATGAATACACAACCAGTGAAACTCCACATCATGTTCAACAACATGAATGAGATCCTAATTAGATTAAGTTATACTCCATGTATATATATGTCAAAACATACTCTACTGTCATGTATATCTAAAAGAAAAAAATTAATAAATAACCAACATACTGCCTCACTCAAAGAAAGTATTCAGCCAGGCAAAGTGATGCATGCCTGCAATCTCAGGTACTTGGGAGGCTGAGGCAAAAAGATGGCAAGTTTCAGCTCCATCCACGCAATTTACCAAGACCCTGTCTCAAAATAAAATAAAAAAGGGTTAGGGATGTAGCTCAGTGGTAAAGTGCCCCTTGGTTCAAACTCCAACACTGGAGGAGGGGGGGCAGGGAGTATTCAATAAAGGCTAACAAGCATTAATTCCCATCTGCTTAGTCAACCTTTCATTATGCCTTATTTTTTTCGTCCTGAATTTGACACCTGTTTTCTTTGAACAATTTTAGGTATTACTGATCAATTAATCTCCCTAATATAGTTCACTAACCATATAATTTGCCTGCTCAAAAACTTTCCACTTGTACAACAGATCTATGCTCCTTCATTGAACATTCAAGGAGCTCAATGATCTGGCTTCGAACTGCCCCTCAGGTGCCACTTACTTGAGCATACCTGAACAAATGACTAGTCCAGTAAAATACCATCCTTTCCTAACTATAGCTGTGGTACATACCCTTCCACCAAAGACCAAGTTCATATGGTAAATGCCTAAATGAAGTCTTTCTTAATACTCTCAAAAGAAGAGTATCTCTCCCTTCTGAAATCATGCAGCCTTAATATCCACAAAGGAAGTTAAATATAAACTAGGATTCTAATACGTCCAATAATGAAAAGCATTTTTTTAAAAGATGATAAACTCTAAGAAATCACCATTGTGCCTCTTTATGCACTTTATCACATTCTAACTTGAATGATAATTTTGTGGAGCTAATCTACAGTTCAGTTAAACTTTTTGTGTGTGTGTGGTATATCACTATGTTACCCATGCTCTCACTCTCCCAAGTAACTGGGACTACATACAGTTCTACATCCCCAAAACCAAGTTGGTTATAAATTTTTTGAGAAGAAACATTTGAGAACAAGATTTCTTATCTTTACCAGGCATAGGGCACACACCTGTAACCCCAGGGACTCAGGAGGATCACAAGTTCAAGACTAGCCTCAGCAACTTAGAAAGGCCCTAAAGCAACTTAGCAAGATCCTGTTTCAAAATAAAAAATAAAAAGGGGCTAGGGATATAGCTCTGTGGTAAAGCACTTCTAGATTCAATCCCGCTGTACACTGAGAGAGAATTTTAATATTTATTTTTTTAGTTTTCGGCGGACACACATCTTTGTATGTGGTGCTGAGGATGGAACCCGGGCCGCACGCATGCCAGGTGAGCGTGCTACCGCTTGAACCACATCCCCAGCCCCCCCCCCCAAAAAAAAAAATCTTAGCTCCCATAAATTTTTCTTTCAAGACTTGGTTCAAATGTGACCTCTACTAAAGCTTTCCCAGTCATTCCCAGAAGATGGCATTTACTACATGCCCTGTCTTCTCATAGCCTTCAATGTTTGTCTAAGAATGAAAGAAAGAATAATCGATTAAATAATGAATGAATGAATGAATGCCAGTTTTCCTAAACTAGAACAGTATAGGACTAATTCACCATATGCTTTCTTCAAATATTTACCTACTTTCTACTTCTGTATATGACAGGTTCTGCTACAACTATTGCTGCCATTGTGGGTTTTCTAAAACTTAGCTAGAATTACAGTCGGAATACAGCCGTTATTAAACAAACCATGCCAACTGACCCACATGGAATGTAAGGCCAAATATTATTTCACTGTCAGTAAGATATAATAACTCAAAGTACCCAAACTTTTGACTTTTACTGACCTATAAATCATTCATTAAAATAAAAGATAATTGGGTTGGGGTTGTGGCTTGGTAGCAGAGTGCTTGCTTCACATGTGTGAGGCATTGGGTTTGATTCTCAGGACCACATATAAATAAATGAATAGAAATAAGGTCCATCAACAACAAAATTTTAAATAAATAAATAAAATATCAAAGAATTAACCACTTCCCATATCATCACTATTTCACAAAACAAAGACTATTCATTTTAAACATTTTGCACTCAAACATTTATTGAGCACCTACATTTTTCTAGATACTGTTGTAGCACTGGAAATACAACCAAGAATAAGAGACTCTAGCTAACCTCTTGGAGCTTGATACAAGAACATACTCTTAATAAAAACAGAAGAAATAGTCTAGCTGGGCTTGGTGGCTCACGCCTGTAATTCTAGCTACTGGAGAAGCTGAGGAAGTAGGATCACAAGTTTGAGGTCATTCTGAGCAACTTAGAGACATCTTGTCTCAAAATAAAAAGGACTGGGGATGTAGCTCAATCGTACAGCGCTCCAGAGTTCAATTCCCAGTACCAGAAAGGAAAAAAAAAAAATCTTCGAAGAAAGAACAATTCTCTAAAATGATTTAAGTTTACATTAAGACAGAAGAGGAAGTTCGCGCGCGCTCGCTCTCGCGCGCACTCTGTCTCAGACACACAGACAAACACAGACACGCCAATTTCTCTTTGGACTTCGTTAAAGTTCATTTTCGACCGGCTTTCAGAAACCTGCAGTTAACTAGCTATATTCAAATATCACACGTTCAAGAACCCGTAAATAATTTGGTACAGAAAGATTGCTATACAACACTGTGCCCTCGCCCCTCAAAATGACAATACATTTGCTTGCTGAAAATAATTCTGATTACGATTCCCTCAATTCTTCCTACTTCTAAATAGTCTCCACGCAAAGAGGTTGTACGCATCTCATGTCCTAATGTGTGAAACCTCCTTCGAACGATTAAAAGTTTCATGACAAACTGAAGAACACTACAATCCTGAGCCCAAAGTGTGGCAAAACTTCCATTAGAAGAATCTAGCCGAAGGAATTTAGAAACGTCGTTAATTCGGGAACCACAGAGCCCGAGGGAGCTGCTCAGACTCCTGCACTACGGTCAGCGACCAGCTGCCCAAGACACCTCCTGCACCCAGAGAGGTTACCTGAGAACCTCGACCCTTCTCAAGGCCCAAAGTTGACAGAAAAACATAGTAACACTAAAAAGTAATGCCAGCAAAGCAGCCAACTCCAGCAAGACGCCGCGGAGGGGGATGCAAGTTAAAGCAAGGAAAAGAAGGCTCTGCCGCCCCCTCCCTCAGACGCAGAGCTCACACCCAAGCTGGGGGATGGGGTGTGTGTGCGCGAGGAATTAAAGCGACAATCGGTGGGAGCAAAAAATCTAGGACGCTAACGATTTTTTTGTGAAAGTCCTCAAGTCGAGGAGTAGGGTCGGAATCAAGTCGCCAAGCCTTACCTCAGCGCTTGGATGTTTAAAAGTGTCTAAAAATAGCAGCTCCATCGCCGAGTCCACCGCCATGTTTGCCGCGGGCGGAGGACAGGGGGAGGACTTCCGGGGCAGCGCTCCAACTTCGGAGACTGCAGCTCAGGAGAGGGAGAAACGGAAGCACTTCCGGTGATCAGAGCCCCAGCGCTTCAAGCCTCGGCCTATCCCAAAGCTCCTTGCTGCCTGAAGCGGCCGACCCCGCCTTCTCCAGCGCGGCGAAGGGCGCCCTCTGAACGCCCAGGGGGGACAGAGCGGGGAGGAGGGGGAGGAGACTACGGTGTATCCAGTGGTCCAAACCTTGTGGTTCTGTAGCGCTACGGAGCCACGACGACCTCCGGGAGGGGTGGGTGGAGAAGGCTTTGAAAGGCTGGAGGAGGGAGCATTACCAACTCTGGAGGACCGGCCTTCTATATCGTCACCAAAGCAATCTTTCTAGCATCTGGAAATGCAGTGAGCGAAGTTGCAAAGTAAAGCATTATTTTTAGAAGAAAGTGTTGTTTCAGCAAATGGAGACTCTTTTGTTTTCTTACCTGTAAAATGTGAAGAATAATATGTAACCCATAAGATGATTGTGAGGATTCATTGAAATAAAATTCAAAGAATTGTGTAAGTGAAAATGTCATGAATAATATGAAAAGGTGGTCAGTGAAAAGACTGTCATGTACTGAAGAGTATTGGAGCAACTGGAACTGCACACAGCTGGTTTCGTCACGTAAATTGGCACAGGCCTCTGGTAGAGCACTAAGGAAATGGCAAGTAAAATAACATACGCGTACCCCTGTCTTATGGAAAATCTAGCGCACATCCCAAAAATGCCTAGAAATATGAGAATGTTCATACACATGTCATACTTGCACAAAAGCTGAAAACCTAATTGCCATTGGTACACAAGAAATAAGTACAAGGAGGTGTAGAGTATATAGCAGGCGTAAAGAATGAACAAATCTGTGTATTCTAATGTGGATAGTCTAAAAGCCAGAGGATGTGGCTCAGCAGCAGCGGTGCTTATGTAGCATGTGTGAGGCTCTGGGTTCAAACCCACTACCTATTGAGAAATTGTGTAAAATAGCACTTACACAGTTTTGTAAAAAATGGAAAATAATATAAAATTTGAGGGGCATATGTACCATAAAATTATAAAGTACATTGGAATGATTACAGTACTGAGGTGGAGGGATTTGCAGTGAACAAGAACAAAAGGGCTTCAAATGCTTTGACAATTTTTTTTTTTTTTTTTTTTTTTTTTGAGAAAAAGGAAAAAGAAGGTGTATTGCTTTGTTAGCAAAGGAAAAATGCAGAGGACTCCTGTCCCAAAGGCTGTGATTCTGCACATCAGCAGGAAGAGGTTTTTTTTAAAAGAGGTGATTCAGAGAAAATGAGATTAGGAAAGAGAGATCATGAAGAAGATCAGGGAGGAGAATGTCAGGGAGAAGAAGGCTGGGAAATAGAAAAAACATATAAGTTTCAAAGCCACAAGGGATACAGTCAAAGCATCAAATGTAACCCCTGTTACATTTCCCCACTGTCTATTTATAGCTTCCATTTCTATGGAAAGTGGGCAACCACATCTCCAAGGTAGTTCATGCTGAAAGCGGGTGAAGTAACCCAAAGTCCTTGTTCTCTGGACAGTTAAAGGCATTCAGCATCAGGACAGTCCAGAGATCCACAGTGGCAGCTGGCAGGTGAGTGGACAAGGCATACATACATCATGCTAAGACAACAATAAAGACAGCAAAGCATTACTTTTTTTGTAAACAATTAGCACAAAAATGATTAGTATTTTAGCCAGTCTCTGAAAACCATGAGGACCATAACACATAGTTTTTTAAAATATGTAGTTTTTCAGTTGTACGTGGTCACAATACCTTTATTTTATTTTTATGTGGTGCTGAGGATTGAACCCAGTGCCTCACATATGCCAAGTGAGCACTCTAGCACTGAGCTCCAGCCCCAGCCCA
Source organism: Marmota flaviventris (assembly GCF_047511675.1). Lineage (NCBI taxonomy): Eukaryota > Metazoa > Chordata > Mammalia > Rodentia > Sciuridae > Marmota > Marmota flaviventris. Next base: position 41,546,024 of record NC_092512.1, on the reverse strand, counting down.
CAATTCATAATTTTATCAGCAAAAAAAACCAGATCAAGTTTGTCAATGTAGGAGGTTGGGAAGATTTGTATACCTATGAAATCAGACTCAAATGAACTTGGGACAAATTTGCGACTTTTATCATTCTTATTATTGAGCACTCTAACACAAGAACCCTACCTTTATAGCGTCCAGCTTTACTTAATTTTGGTAGGGCTGACACAAGTATGTATATTAAGTTTCATTTTTTAAAAAACAATGTTTTTCCTTTTAAATGTCCATGTAAGACTGTGCTGTTAGGCTATACTCTCCTGCAGGGTGTTTAAGACCAAGTGGTTGGACAAAACTGAGCTTGTTCCTATCTATGTTTAAGCATCAGCTGAGATTCCTCAGAGATCACTCTTGGAGACATGTGCAAAGCCTCCTGGCTCCTTTAGCTTTCCTCTACCAGTGGTGCCACTTGTCAGGATGGGTCAGGGTCTGACTGACCTTATGTGGCTTCTCTTGGAACAATCAGGAACATTTCTGTCTCCAATGACCCTTCTCTTTGCAGAATGTGCACTGGTTGGCTTCCTGTTCTCTAGGGGTCCTCTCGATCTCCCTGATCAGCAGATCAGATCAGGAGGGGAGGCCTAATGAGGAAGAATGTGTTTAACAAGATTCGCCAGAGTTGCAGGACCCAGAGAGGGAGCCCATCATTCTCTGCATCCTGGCCGACCTTAGAGGGCAAGGGCCAAAATGTTGGCTACTTATTCCTTGGCCTTTTCACTCCCTTGACTTGGTCTTCTAGTTTTTGGTTTTAAACACCCAGCAAGCCAGTTTCACCAGTCTTAAAGAGAGACTAACAGGTTATAACTTTAATATCTATAACTTTACAGATAACTGTTTTCATTTAATTAGGGTTAGTTTTAGTATGGGAAGTCAGCATTATATAGTGAAGGGAAAGCGAGGAACAAGAGACGGGTAAGCAAGAAATAAAAGACGGAGACCAGGCAGAGATACATAGGAGAGTTTATTTGTCAGAGCTGACAAATAAAGGCCATCTCTCTATAAGAGAGAGGGGCAAAACAGGCTTGAGTTCTGGGATTTTTATAGGGAAGGCTCAGGAATCAGAGCCGAGCAGGTCCTAATGCAGGCGGTTAAGGTTTGGGTTGGTATGAGGGAGGTGAGCCTTTCTCAGAAAGGTCTTTGAGTGGGAAAGCAAAACTTTTTCCTTAAAATAGTGGCTGTCACTTAAGATGGCCATCCAGATGCTAAGCAAAGGCCTTATATTCCCCCCTTTTTGTTTTTTATTGGGATCCTTGGGCAACAGGGACATAGATCAATCTTCTATAACTGCTTTCTCCTGGGAAGGGGCAGCATTTGAATCCCTCAATAGGGGTGCAGAATGTCATTAGAACAATGACAGAGGTTGAGTGGTGGTGGAATGCTGTCCCCTGTGCCCCAATTTTGGGTGAGGGACTGGTTGATATTCCTGTAACAAAAGCTGGTTTATAGTTTAATTAGAGATTTTTTTTTTTGATCTGGTCTTGAACGAATCTAATGACGCAGTGGGGAAGCATTAACAGAAGGCCTATGCCAAGGAGAGGGGTCAGGAAAGGGAGTGCCCACTGGAGAAGGGGGTTGCTTAGCTGCCATCCTTCAGTAGAAGAGAGCTGTTGTTTCTGATGTTCAAGGTCCTGTTGGAGTTGTTTTATCTTGTCCTTTACTATACCAGATTGACATAAAAATAGCATTCCTCCTGTAGGTACAAAGTCCTCCCTTTTGGGCTGTAAAAAGATCAGGGTTCCTTCAATTCTGCAGAACCACAACAGCTAAAGAATCAAGTGGTACTGTATAGTTAGTATACTTTGAGCATGTTGCTGTAAGTCTCCTTGAAATTGGAATGATCATTCCTGGTAGTAGTACCCCTGGGTGGTGAGTGCAGAATGAGGAAGGAGGGAAAAATGAAAAAGGGAGGGATGGTACCCATGGTTCTGCAGTGTCCTCGGGATCCTCAGAGTCCGAAGAAAGACTGGGGATTCCAGCCTTGGAGAAACGCAGCTTGAGAGGGCCTGTGGGTGTCACTGTATAAAAGGGCGGAGAAAACCATTATAAATGAGAATTATGAACCCAATATGGAATGCCCTCAAGGCGGGCCACTGAGGGAGTGGTAAGAATGACCCGATAGGGTCCAGTCCATTTTGCAGAGAGCTGAGAGGAGGAGGGGGCCCTGTTGGGGAGGTTAAAAAATACCAGGTCTCCATGAGACAGAGTGGGAGAAGGGAAAGAGGCAGAACTAGTCTTTGCCAGAACAGCATTACCATATTGCCAAAGAAGTTTCCTATTCATGCAAGAAGGGGCCAGAAAAGATGAGGAGCAAGGGGTAGTGGAGAATCAGAGGTTGATGAGCTGAGCAGGGAAATAGGCTGTCCATATAGAAGCTCAAAAGGGGAGATGTTGAGTGGCTTCTTTGGGAGGGCCCATACCTAAGAATAAGAAGAGCCAAGGGAAGAAGTTTAGTCCAATCTAAGTGTAATCCAAGGGATAGTGAGAATGTTCTTCAAGGTCTGATTGGTATGTTCTACCTTGCCAGAGGACTGGAGATGGTAGGGGATATGAAAATGCCAGGAGATGTTGAGTGTCTTAGCTACAGACCGTGAAACATGGGAAGTAAATTCAGGACCATTATCAGACTGAATCAAGGAGCGGAGGCTAATTGGGGAAGAATGTGTTCAACAAGAATGCTGGCCACCATAGGGGCATATTTATTGGTGGTAGGAAAAGTCTCGATCCGTCCTGAGATGGCGTTGACAAGTACCAAGAGAAATTTGTACTGCTAGACCGGTGCCATATGGGTAAAATCCAGCTGTCAATCAGAGCACTTGCCTGGTGTAATGGGAAGGCAGGTAGGCGGAGATTGGAAGTGGGATTGGTTTTTTGGCAGATTTTACAGGAGGCAGAGAGGGTAGAGAGAAATTGTAGGTCCTCTGGACAGAGTTTAAGGTGGGAAGTGAGAAATCGTTTTAAAGATGTGGTGTTGGGGTGAAAGAGGTTGTGAAGGAAGGTAAGCATCTGTTCAGTGTCAGGTGGGGCAGAGTCCGTCAAGGGACTAGCAAGGCCTAGGAATTCAGGTGGCGTAGGCTGTTGGAGGGCAGTAGCCCCCACCTCAGAGTCTGCCTTGTTGTGAAGGAGGTGTCTGTCTGATGGGATTTACAATGCGAGATTCCAATGGCAGTGGGAAGCTTGGAGGCCTGAAGGAGATCGGAGATAAAGGAGGCATTTGTAATTGAAGTAGCCTTGGTGGTAAGGAATCCCGCTCCTTCCAAATAGCAGAGTGGGAGAGAAGTATGTGGAAAGTGTATTTAGAGTCAGTGTAGACATTGAGGGAGGCTCCCTTTGCCAAAGTGAAGGCTCTGATGAGGGCAACAAGTTCAGCCTGCAAATTGGATGTATTATCAGGGAGGGGAGCTGCTTCCACAACCGAAGTTAGAGAGACTATAGTATACCCTGCCTACAAACTCCATCCTGAAGGAAGGAGGAGCCATCTGTGAACTATGTGTATGTTGCCTGGAGCAGGGGGCCTTCCTGTATGTGGAAGGGTTGTGGAAGAAGCTCCTCCAGAGTTTCAATGCATGAATGGGTAAGAGGAGAAGAGGTGGAAGGGTCCTGAGGAGTGGGCAGGAGAGTAGCAGGGTTTAAAGGTGAGCACATGTGGAAAGTAAGACGGGATCTTCTACCCTTGAAACCTGTAGAGATAAAAGGTGACAAGGGGCTAAGGAATGTAAGCCCATGTAGGTGAGGAGTTCTTTTAGGTGATGGGGAGCCAGAATGATGTGTGGGGCCCCAAAGGTGAGTTTCTTTGACTCTTTAATGACTAGAGAATCTGCAGCCAACGTTTGTAGGCAAGGGGCCCATCCCTGAACAGTAGGGTCAAGACCGTAAGATAGATAAGCCACAGGGGCAAAGGTTGGCCCCAGCATGTGTCTGAGGACCCCTAGAGCAAATCCCTACTTTTCAGCCACGTAAAGGTGAAATGAGTGTGTGAGATCAGGGAGATGGAGAGCAGGGGCCTGGAGGAGGGCCTGCTGGAGCCTGGTGAAGGTTTTGTAACAGAGTGCAATAAGGCTCCAGAGAGTGGACCCCGGGGCTGCATCATATAGAGACTTAGCCAATATAGAGTAGTTAGGAATCCAAGCCCTGAGGAATCCTGCCATACCTAGAAAGGAGAGAACTTCTTCCTTAGTAGAGGGTGTTGGTATATTAGCGATAAGGCCCTTTCTATCAACGGTAATGGCTTTGTGTGTAGGGGTCAGGAGGAGGCCTAGGTATGTTAACATTGCCAAGGATGGAGAAACCCTATAGCTACGGGAAGAAGGGAAGTTGAAACACCTGAAGTTTACAGGTGTCCTGATGACTGACCTCAAATGAGGGACTGCAAAGAAGGAGGTCATCAACATACTGTAGCACCATAGACTGAATGAGATGTGTGAAAGTTAGGTCCTTAGCCAAGGCCTGTCCAAAGATATGAGGGCTGTCTCGGAACCCCTGGGGGAGAACTGTCCACGTTAGTTGAGTGGAGTTACAAGACTCAGGGTCTATCTATGTAAAGGCAAAAATGTCTTGAGAGTGAGAATGGAGGGGAATAGAGAAAAAGCCATCTTTCAGGTCTAAGGAATAAGAGGTTCTGGAAGGAATGGTGGAGAGAAGGGTATAAGGATTGTAACGGGATAGATTGGGATGACCGCAGAGTTGATGGAATGGAGGTCTTGGACAAAGCACTAGGAAGCACTGGGCTGTTTTACTGCCAAGATGGGGGTGTTATAAGGGGAATGAGTAGGTCTAAAGAATCCCTTTCGCAAGAGGTCTCGAATGAAAGGCTGAAAGCCTAGGAATTTTTGTCGGGAGAGTGGGTATTTTGATTGGGCCAGAAAATGAAGAGGGTCTTTGAGACAGATGTGAATGGGCTTGTGGTGTGAGGCGATAGAAGGACTTGAAACGTCCCGGACAGTAGGGTCGACCTCTGAAGTGGGTAATGGGAAGGCACTAGCAGACAGAATAGGGGATGGTCCTAAGGTAAGGGTGAGGATCAGGGGAGCGGCAGGCGAGTCTCAAAGGAAGTGTATATGAGGGGAGAAGGAAAGCATAGCCCCCGACTTTGTGAGGATGTCCCTTCCCATTAGAGGAACAAGGCACTTTGGAAAGACAAAGGAGTGGGTAAAAACTAGAGAACCAAAAGCACCAAAAGGGCTAGGTGTCTATAAGGGTTGGTAAGGATTACCCTCTGTCCCGACAATAGAGGTCATAGAACGAGTAGTAGGCCCCCAGAACTCCTTGAGGACTGAATATGTAGCCCCAGTGTCTAGAAGGAAGGAGACAGGCCTACCTGAAATATGCAGAGTTACCCTGGGTTCCCAAGAAGTGATGGTAGAGGTCCGGTGATGGGGACCTGGGCCTTGTCAGTCCTCTGCAGCCAGTCCTAAGAGTTGGAAAGGGGAACCAGAACGGCTGGATGGCTGGAGGCTGCTATGGGCTCAGGGACAGTCAACAGCTCAGTGTCCCTCCTGATGGCATTTAGAACAAGGTCCCAGAGACTTGCAAGGCTTGGGACATGTACAAGCCCAGTGACCCATCTGATCATATTTAAAACAGGTTCCGGCCCGTCCCAAGGGACCCTTCCGCGGGCCAGTGGAACCAGGGACAGATGCTGAGGCCAGACGGATGGCTTGAGCAGTATCTGATATTTCTGCTTCCAGGCCTTCTCATTTTTCTCATTATACACCTTAAAGGTCACTCCCAGAACCTCAGCTTGTGGGAGTTAAGTGCCCCCTCTCAAGGCACTTTAGTTAGGCCTTCATATTGGGGAAACTCTGGGAGAAAAGCAGGTCATTAGTAGATGTCTCCCATCTGGCGCCTCAGGGTCCAGATTAGTATATAGTAATGAAGCGTTGGTCAGGCAATCTAAAAATGCTGAAGGATTTTCATTCTTACCTTGGATGATTTCCTGGAGTTTTTCATAATTGATGGGCTTATGGGCTGCCTTTCTAAGTCCTGCCATGAGGTAAGTAATGAATTGATTTCTTCTAGTTACTCCTGTAGGTGAATTATAATCCCAATTGGGATCCTGATTAGGAAACGCTTCAGTGCCAATCAGATGGGCAGGGGAGGTCTGATGTACCTCATCAGCATAATTTCTAGCTTGCTCCCAAACTCAGTTGCGCTCCTCCAGCAGGAGGGTATTAGACTCATATGGACATCGTGGAAGGTCAAATTATATGACTGAGTCAGATATTGAAACTCTTTTGATATATATGGTGGGACTTGAAATATAGGACCCGAGCCACTTTTCTATCTGTGAAAGATCTGACAAAGAGAAAGGTACATGAACCTGGATTACACCATCTACTCCAGCCACCTCATGTAGAGGACACAGAAATGCTAGTTGGACAGCAGCAGCCTGTGAGCGTGTGGTAGGAAAAAAGAAGGGTGGAGGGACTGAGGGGACAGTTGCTGCAGGAGCTTCATTAAAAAGAGAATTGTGGTATGGTGGGGGCTCATCCACTGGGTAGGGGAGGTGAGAGCTAAGAGGACTTTTGTGGGAGAGCAAGAGTTGCAGAGAGAGGGCTTAGAGAGAGGAGAAGGCCTAAATGTATGATATCTCTTTCCATTTTCCCAAATGCTCACAAAAGTTGAAAACATCCCTGATAATATTGGGATCTAGAGTGCCATTAAGCAGCCATGTAGAGTCGTTATTCAAAGGATATTGAGACCAGATCAGATTGCAGAAGCGGATAAGTTCTTTGGGGGTTTAGGTCCGGGGTAAGAGAGAGAGAACCTGGGTTAGCCAGGAGGCAGCCTAGGGGACTATGAGCGAGAATGGATGAGAAGCTGCTCATGGTGAACATAGGAGGTGAGCTTAGAGGTGGAGCATCCCCCAGTCTCTAGTATCACCTAGTTGAGAGGACTGTTATTCTCAGGGGGTTGCCACCACTTCTGGGTAAGCGTCAGGGAAAGAGGCACTTTGGTGTCTGGCCGGGACTACATAGTAGGGGCAGAAGCCTATAGAAGGGGCAAAGCCCGTAGAGCTGAACCCAAGGCTGAGAGGTCTCACGAGGAACAACTCACAATCATCCTCGGTGGTTTTTTCTCAAATAAAAGACGACATATAGACTCGGTTGACAATAGGGATCAGCCATAGCTGTGAAAGCTGTGGCTGGGGATGCTCTCAACCACACGGTAACTCTGGGAGTGCCCAATGATCAACAGTCACTTCCTGGGACCTGTAGGTCATTTAGGTTGACCAGAGACAAGGGTCTTACCTGAAATGTCTGGTGGTGGGTACAGAGAGAAGTTCAGCAGAATGAAGGGTCTGGTAACATGATGGAATTCAGATCAGGACCCGGGATGCTCAGTGACCCTCAAAGAGGGGAGCAGGCACACTGGGGAACACAATCCCAGGTTTCATCACCAAAAGAAGTAAGTGAGGAAAAAGAGACGGGTGAGAAATGAAAGACGAGGACCAGGCAGAGCTACACATGAGAGTTTATTCATCAGCACTGACAAATAAAGGCCATCTCTCTATAGGAGAGAGAGGCAAAATAGGCTTGGGTTCTGGGATTTTTATAGGGCAGTCTCAAAATCAGAGCCAAGTAGGTCCTAATGCAGGCAGTTAAGGATTGGGTTGGTGTGTGAGAGTGGTGAGCCTTTCTCAGAAAGGCCCTTGAGTGGGAAAACAAAACTTTTTCCTTAGTATGGCAGCTGTCACTCAAGATGGCCATCCAAGTTACTTTATCCAGCTATAAAACATCAAATACATAAATAAATACCAATTAAATTTGTTATTTCTATACAAACCCAAGACTTTTGCTATCCTAATTTTATTTTGAAGAACACCAACTTGGCAAAGTGGTCTCCAAAGCTTTACATTTAACTAATTTTAACTTTTAAAGTACAATTTAGAATCCAGAGTGTATGGTACCAATAATCACAGGTCTGCATGGGTGTTAGGATGGCCTTAGGCCTGAGCCTAAGCAACTCCATTTTAAAAACTCCAGTTTGACCTGCAGTTTCACCAGGCAACAAACCCAGAGCCCTCCAGTATGGCCTCAAACAAGTTATTTCCTCTCACCCTGATAAACAGAGTGAAGCCCCTGGCAGCCTGTCCTATGTTACAAGAGGGAAATTCCAGAAAATAAGGGTGGAGACCACCATTCCAGATGTTTCTGACCCCAGGGTAAATGATGTCACTGAGAAATCTGGTGGTAGCTGATAAGGATTGAAAGGGGGATCAATTGGGCTGGGGATGTGGCTCAAGCGGTAGCGCGCTCGCCTGGCATGCGTGCGGCCCGGGTTCGATCCTCAGCTCCACATACAAACAAAGATGTTGTGTCCGCCGAAGACTAAAAAATAAATATTAAAAAAAAAAAAGAAAGGGGGATCAAAAGCTCCAAAATTTAGTATAAATGATAGAACAAATGAACAGGAATTCAGCCAGCCAAAACAAGGATGCACTCAAGCTAGATAACCTGATGAGGACCTGACATGCCATCACTTGTCTTCGTTCCTAAGCCTCTGCGTGATCCTCACAGCTCTCAAACTCTACCGCCTCGTCTGGACCTTGGTGAGAGCTGCAACTTCTCCCTACAACCCTCTCCTCCACCAGTCATCCACTCCACGCCAGGAAAAGCCTGCCTTGGTTCCAGACCCAATCACCGCCGTCTGAGTGAGTGTGCATCTGCTGGACATTTAGACTTTTGAACTTAGCATGCAGAGGAAATGTCTGCCATTAGCCTATCATGATTAAGTGTGTCTTGCAGTGCTTAGAATTAACCTAGAATTTTTTGCTGTGAATTAATTAATCTAGAATTGTTTGCTGTGAATTGATTATGTCTATTGCAGTGCCTAGCATTAAGGATTGTCACTTTCTTGATTAAGAACCTATAGAGTGCAATTGTATTGAGTAATTTGAGTGAATAAAGCATTGAAAGGAGCAGAAGCGCGTGGACATTCTTTATTTCTCCCCTCCACTGCATATGTTGCAATTTTTGCCCCCTCGAAACAAGGGGTTAACAAAAATCAAGGGAAACGATGTTAATGATCATGAATTGACTTAGTCAAAGCAAACAGATATAAGACAGGTCTTCAAATGAGAGTTTGGCCCTCCTATGTCAGATACAATATATAAAAGAGAGCACTCATTGGTTATCTTGCCTGTAAACTTACATAAATTTTCATTGTATAAACTTTCTAAGGACACTGCACTCTGGTGCTTATACCACAGTTATGTCTCTGCTGGTAGTTACCTATGGCAAGATGCATTTCATGGTCTAGCCATACTATGGAATACATTTTGACCTTAATAGTGTTGCTGAAAGCTCGGTCCTTGTCCCCGATGCCAAACCAATAATGAGGACACCGTTTTGAGAAAAAGGAAAAAGAAGGTTTATTGCTTTGCTAGCAAAGAAGAAACACAGGAAACTCCTGTCCCAAAGGCTATGATTCTGTTTGACAATCTTTTTTTTTTTTAAGAGAGAGAGAGAGAATTTTTAATATTTATTTTCTTTAAATTTTTCGGCAGACACAACATCTTTGTTTGTATGTGGTGCTGAGGATTGAACCCGGGCCGCACGCATGCAGGCAAGCGCGCTACCGCTTGAGCCACATCCCCAGCCCCAATCTTTTATTCTTAAGGTTGGCAGTGGTTTCACACGGTGTGCCTCATGTTATTGGTTGTACCTATTAGTATGTCTGAAATATTAAGTATTAAATTAATTTTTAAGTAAATCTTCCATGCACCCTCTTCCACAGCCTGCCAATTTTCTCTATTAGTTAACAGTATATCCTTTTTGCTGTTAGTTTTTTAAAAGAAACAGTTTTTTTCTTCGTATTTGTTTCTAATATTTTCTGTTTTCTGATTACTCAGTTTCTGCTTTTGAATTTGCTAATTCTTTCCTTGTGCTTTCCTTAGGCTTATACACTCTTTCTAATTTCTTTTTTAATCTTATTTTTTTTTTGGTGGGGTTCTTTTTTTTTGTCTTTTTTGGAACTGGGGGTCGAACCCAGGGCTTTGCGAATGCAAGGCAGACGCTTTGCGACTGAGCTACATCCCAGCCCTCTTTCTAATTTCTACAGTTGGTGCTTAATTTATTTATATTCATATTTCTTATTACTATGCATTTATATCTATCAATTTCACTCTAAGTTCTGCCTTAGTTATAACAAATATACCTTCATTATTAGTCTTTATATAGTCTCATTGCCTTACTGCTACAGTTTGGTTCTGAATGTCCCCAAAAGTCTCAAGTGTTGAAAACTTGGTCCTCAATGTAGCAATGTTCAGAGGTATGTCTTTGGGGGAAATTATTGAATTATGAGGGCTCTGACCTCTTCAGTAAATTAATAATTTGATGGCATTATTGGAAGGTGGTGGAAACTATAGGAGGTGGGACCTACAGTAGGAGAAGTGTCTTTGCCCTTGAGGACTGTATCTTCTCTCTCTCTCTCTCTCTCTCTCTCTCTCTCTCTCTCTCTCTCTCTCTCTCTCTCTCCCTCCTGGCTGCCATGAGAAGAGCAGTTTCCCTCCACTATGCCCTTCTCCCATGATGTTCAGCCTTACCTTAGGCAAAAAAAGCAATGGACCCAGCTGACCATGGACTGAAAACATGAGCCAAAACAAATCTTTTCTCCTCTAAGTTGTTTTTTCAGGTATTTTGCCACAGTGACACAAAGCTCACTAACACTTAGCTTTAATAGTCTTTTACACCTTAGATTAGTGTGTGACAGTTTCATTCTTTTTTTTTTTTTTTAGAGCAGTTTACAGGAAGTTGAGCAGATATTACAGAAAATTCCCATATACTTTTTCCTTCCCCATTCAAAGAGTCCCCTCTTATTATCTTATATTACTTTGTATATTTCATACAACTGATGAACCAGCATTGATACTATTAATAACCAACTCATAGTTTACATTAGGGTTTACTCAGTATTGTACAATTTTGGGGGGTGGGGCACTGGGGATTGAACTCAGGGGCAGTTGATCACTGCACCACATCCCCAGCCCTATTTTGTATTTTATTTAGAGACAGGGTGTCATTGAGTTGCTTAGCACCTCACTTTTGCTGAGGCTGGCTTTGAACTCACGATCCTTCTGCCTCAGCCTCCCAAGCCACTGGGATTACAGGTGTGCACTTCTGTGCCCAGCAGTATTGAACAATTTTGACAAATACATATTGCCCTCCATACAGAATAGTTTCATGCCCCTAAGAATCTCCTGTTCTCTACCTATTAATCCCTCCATCCCTCCTAGTGAAAAAGTTCTTATCTTTTGTAGAAACAGTTTGCCTTATCCAGAATGCCATATAGTTAGAATCATACAATATGTAGCCATTTCAGACTGACTTCTTTGATTAAACAATATTCATTTAAGCTTTATCCATGTGTTTTTATGGTTTAATAGCTTTATGAAATTTTTTTTTCATTGTCTGAATATAAAACAGTGTATTTATTCATAAATCTGGGTGCAGGAGAATGCATCTGTATCCCCAGCTACACAGGATGCTGAAACAGGAGAGATTCATGAGCCTAGAGTTCAAGACCAGCCTGAGCAATGTAGGAAGAACTTCTCATTAAAAAAAAAAAAAAAAAAAGCTGGGGCTGGGGATGTGGCTCAGTGGTAGAGTGCTCACCTAGCATGCGTGAGGCACTGGGTTCAATTCTCAGGACACATAAAAATAAAATAAAGATATTGTGTCCATCTAAAACTAAAAAATAAATATTTTTTTAAAAAAGCTATTTCAGGTGCAGTGGCACATGCCTGTAATGCCAGCAGCTCAGGAGGCTGAAGCAGGAGGATCGTGAGTTCAAAGTCAGCCTCAGCAACTTAGCAATGCCCTAAGCAACTCAGTGAGACCCTGTCTCTAAATAAAACATTAAAAAGGGATGGGGATGTGGCTCAGAGATTAAGCACCTCTCAGTTCAATCACTGGTAACCAAAAAACAAAACAAAAAAAAAAAAACTATCTTTAGAAGAACGTTATGCTTTCCTTCAGTTTGAGGAAATATGAATAAAACTACTATAAACGTGTGTGCAGATTTTTGTGTAGACATTAAGTTTTCTTCTCATTTAACTAAATACTTAGGAGAACAATTGCTGGATCATATAAGACTATTTTTAGCTTTGAAATAAACCTTTAATGGGTTGGCGATGTAACTCAGTGGTAGAATGCTTGCCTTGAATGTATAAGGCCCTGGGTTGGATCTCTGGTACTGAAACAACAATAAAAATTGTTTATGTGTCTGTATCATTTTGCATTCTCACCAGCAATGATAAGTGTTCCTATTCTTCTACATCCTCATAAGCATTTGGTTTCCCAGTGTTTTTCATTTTGACCATTCTAATATGTGTGTTGTGGTGTGTCACTGTCTAAATTTGCAATTTAATAATGACATAAACTATTGTATATCTCTTAATGTGATTACCTGCCAGCCATATATCTTTGGTGATGTTCTTTTTTTCAAATCAGTTTTGAGGATTGGTACCCTGAATTGGATCACGTAGACCACTCACATTCAATGATATGGGTGAGGGTTTACTGTTACAGTTTAGATCTAGAATGTCTCTCAAAGGCTCATGTGTTGAAGGCTTGATCCCCAGTGCACCAATATTCAGAGGAGGAGCATTGGGAAAATGGTTGGACCACGAGGGCTCTAACCTCATCAATGGAAAAATGGATTAATCCACTGATGAATTCATAACTGAATGTTTTATTGGGAGGTGGTGGAAACTGTAGGAAGTGGAACCAACTTGAAGGGAGTAAGCCTTTGGGGCCTATATCTTGTCCCTGAACACAGAGAGAGTCTCTCTCTCTCTCTCTCTCTCTCTCTCTCTCTCTCTCTCTCTCTCCACCCCCTTCTTCAGAGTCACCCACCATGATGTGAGCAGCTCTGCTCCATCACACCCTCTCTGCCTTGATACTCTGTCTCATCGCAGGTCCATAGCAATGAAGCCAGCCAATCATAGACTAAAACCTCTGAAACTGTGAGCCAAAATAAGTCTTTTTTCCTTCAAGTTATTTTTCTCAGGTATTTTGTCAGAGTGATGAAAAGCTGACTAACACACTATCACATTCAGGATATGGCAATAATAACTAAACTTTGGGGAGAATCCAGAATTCTTTATCCATACTTTTCACAGCACATGAGACCTCAAGTTCAATTTGGCTCACTCTTTCCCGTTGTCCTTACCATATCACCTGGGTGATTCAATCATTCCCAGCTAGACTGAATCCCTTAATACAGGGGTATTTAACATTTCCATGCCCTTACTTACATGGTGTCCTTTACCCTGAATATGACCTCCTCAGTGTGGCTTTCAAAAGCCTACATAAAGTTCAGTAGCATCCAAATGAATAAACTACCTAAGGAAAAAATTTATCCAACAAAGTGAAGATTTATACACTGGAAACTACAAAATATTGCTTAAAAAATAAAGATTATAAAAATATTTTACACATTCATAGATTGGAAGGCATAATATCATTAAGATGGCAATACTGCCCAAAGTTATTTACAGATTCATTACAATTCCCATCAAAATTTCAATTGCATATTTTTCTGCAGAGATGAAAAAGCTGGTCATCGAATTCATATGGAATTTCAAGAGGCTCCAAATAGCTAAAACAGTCTTTGAAAACAAAACAAATTTGGAGAACTTGCAATACCTGATTTCAAAACTTAACTACAAAGCTGTGTGATGAGTGTGGTAGAGAACACGTGTAATCCAGTGACTCAGGAGATTGAGGCAGGATTGAAGGTGCAAGGCCAGTGACTCAGGAGATTGAGGCAGGATTGAAGGTGCAAGGCCAGCCTCAGCAATTTAGCAAGACCCCGTTTTAAAATAAAAAATAAGGGTTGGGGTTGTGCTCAGAGGTACAGTGCTTGCCTAGCACATGCAAGGGCCTGGGTTCAATCCTCAGCACCACATAAAATTAAATAAATAAAATAAAGGTTTTGTGTCCTACTACAACTAAAAATTAAATATTTTTTTAAAACAAAATAAAAGTAAAAAGGAGTGGGGTGTGGTTCAGTGGCAAAACAGCCCTGAGTTTAATCCCCAGTACCAAAAAAAAAAAAAAAATCTGTGATAATGACATGAAGGTAGACATATAGTAGTTACCCTTACCCATCAGGTATGTATTAAATATACTATATTTTTCCAACACATACCTATATAAATTTAAGGCCTTTTCCATTATAATTAAGTCCTTATTATACACTAAAAGTTTTAGAGTATGAGGAGAGGCAGCAAAATCTTCACATTTTCAGATTTGTTCTTACTATAGATCTTAAACTTTTTTCTTTCCTAATAAAGTCAAGAACATTCATCTTGGGGCTGGAGGTATGGCTCAGTGGTAGAGCACTTGCTTTGCATGTGTGAGGCACTGGATTCAATTCTCAGCACTACTTATAAGGAAATGAATAAAATAAAGGTCCACCAACATCTAAAAATATATTTTTTAAAAAAAGAACATTCATCTTTTCACTTAAAGGAAGCTATTTATTTATTTAAGCTATCAGGGACACAACTCAGGGGTGCTCAACCACTGACCCACATCCCCAGCCATATTGTATTTTATTTAGAGACAGAGTCACACTGTGTTGCTTAGCACTTCGCTTTTGCTGAGGCTGGCTTTGACCTTGTGATCCTCCTGCCTCAACCCCACCAGCCGCTGGGATTACAGGTGTGCACCACAGTGCCTTGCAAAGGAAGCAATTTATGACCTCTTTTTGGCATATTCAAATTGTAAGCATTACTACTCTCGATCTTTGCGGCCATTATTAAGTAAGTGTTACTTGAACACAAGCACAGTGATACAGTGAGAGTCACTCTGATGGCCAAGCTGGCTATCTAGTGACTAATGAGCAGATATCATATAGAGAGTAGGTGCCGCAGTCTGGCTGGGCACAGGTATGTTGGAAAAAGGAATGATTTATGTCTCAGACAAGATGGAGTGTGATGGCACAAGATTTCCTAATGCTACTTGGAATAATATGTAATTTAAAAGTTTTGAATTGTTTCTAGAGTTTTCCATTTAATATTGTGGCCCATAGTTAACTGTGGGTAATTGAAACAATGAAAAGCAAAACTGTAAACAGAGAGAAACTACCATATAGACCAATAGAACAGAAGTAAGAGTCCACAAATCAACTTTTACATATTTGGTAAAATGATTTTCAACCGTATTGCCAAGATCAGTCAGTGGGGAAAGAATCATCTTCAACTAATAGAGATGTAACTTAATATTCACACACAAAAGAATGAAAACACGATATCCACATGCAAAAGCTAGGCTTAATATCATACAAAAATTAACTCAAAAAAGTATCATGGAGCTAAACCATACAAATCTGAGAAGAAAACAGAGGGGCATATGTTCGTGACTGGGGTTTTGGAAATGAATTCTTGGATATGATACCAAAAGCATAAGCAACAGAAAGGAAAATAATAAATACGACTTCATCAGCACTAAAAGCTTTTATGCATTAAATAACACTATCAGGAGAGCAAAAAGACAACTGCCATGGTTTCAACATTTGTCCCCTCCAAAACTCATGCTGAAATTTGGTTACTTTAGTGGCAGTGTTAGAAGATAAGGTCCTTGGAAAAGTAATATAGCCAAGAGGGCTCTTCCCTCATGGGTTGGAGTAATACCATTATGAAACGGCAAGTTTGGGACTGGGGATGTGGCTCAGTTATAGAGTACTTGCCTACCATGCGATTGGAACCCCAGCACCAGAAGAAAATAATAAAGTATAATGGCAGGTTCCATCCCCTTCTGCCTCTTTGCCCTTCCAGCTTCTGCCATGTGGTAATGCAAGAAGGTTCTTGCCAGACGACTGGCACCCTGACCTTCGACTTGCCAGACTCCAGAACTGTGAGGCAGTAAAATTATGTTTATTATAAACTACCCAGTCTCACCGGGCACAGTGGCACATACCTATAATCCCAGCTGCTTCAGAGGCTGAGGCAGGAGGATCACAAAGTCAAGACCAACCTCTACAACTTAGTGAGCCTCTATCTCAAAATAAAAGTGGTAGAGGGCCTCTAGGTTCAATCCCCAGTACCACAGAGAGAAAAAAATATTACCTAGTCTCAGCTGAATGTAGTAGTACACACCTGTAATCCCAACTACTCCAGAGGTTTAGGTAGGAGATCACAGGTTTGGGGCCAATCTTAGCAAATTAGCAAGACCTTGTCTCAAAATTGAAAAAAAAAAAAAAAAGGCCGGGGGTATAGCTCGGTGGTAAAGTGGCTGTGGGTTCAATCCATAGCACTAAAAAATAAAACTAATAAAAATTAAATAAATTACCCAGACTTAAGTCAGTTCCCATTTATAGCCTGTGAACTTCTTTCTTTTTTTTTTTAATATTTATTTCTTAGTTTTCGGCGGACACAACATCTTTGTTTGTATGTGGTGCTGAGGATCAAACCCAGGTCGCACACATGCAAGGCACATCCCCAGCCCCATGTGAACTTCTTTTGATATAATGATAGTTCACCAATACATCCCCAGTTTCTCTCAAAAATGTTTATTAAATTAATTAATTAAATTTGAACTATTTTGAACCTCATTATTGAATAGTATATTGTGCGTATTTGTATAGCATTGTGCGTATGTCAAATCCTTGGATTGTACTGTTCAAGTTCTTTCATTTTTGTCTGTCTTGCTCATTAGATTATAGAGTCTCACAGAACAGGGCTCTATAACCAGTGTGCAGTAGCTACTGCGTATTTTACCAGCTACTGTGTCCTTCCTTCTTAGATTTTTACCACCTTTCAGTGAAAAGAGATCTTTAAAGAAAAACAAAAATCGTCACTAATAAGAAAAGGTAATTCATGCAAATCTGAATATTTACTAGAAACAACTTGACAAAAAGAAAAAAGATGGGAAGAGAGATCCAACTGGCGGACAACAGTTTAAGGTAGCGTTTATTTGGTAATAAATGAGCTCCCTTCCAAGTGACTGGCATTCACACAAGTACACAGAGCAGGAGGGTGGTCTGAGTGAACTGCCAAGTATTTCAACCTCTCCTGAGAACAAGTACCTCTTTCTCTTGGAAAGGAACAGCTGATTTGGGAGTCTGGCAGACTACCAAATACAAGACATTTATCCACCATCAGGAACATAAAGTGTGTCGTGTCCTCTCTCTAGGAGCACACTGAGAGTAATAGCTGCCATCTTTCTCGAGGACACATGAATAGAATTCCCTGCAGCCCCCAGTTTGCTGTGAATTTTCCAGATCATTCTTCAGTATGTAGCCTGGAGATTAAGATCAAGATTTGAGAAACGTAGGTTGTAATCTATGATATATATAAACTGCCTCAAAATAAGCATACCCATTAGTGCTAGTTGTTCTGAAAAATTTAATGACCCCAGCTATTTTTCAACTGATTTTCCACCCTGGTGAAGGCATAACATACTTCTCAGGAATCCTGTTCCCTGAAGAAGCCCCATGGAAAAAAGTCTGTGATCAAAAATCATTTGGGAAACCCTGCAAACCGCTTAGAGTATCCCATGCAAATTAGTATAACATAACTCACAGTTATACAGGAAAAAACCTAACTTTTTAGATACTAATTATTAGCAATTATAGCTTAATATAAATTTGATCTTAACTTTATTCCTATACTCTTGAGGACTAGTGACTTCAGCCTTTTCATTAATGTCCATTTAGCACCTTTGTATATGTGTGTATATGTGCATTTTTAGTGCTAAGGGTTGAACTCATGGGCACTCTACCACTGAGCTGCATCTTTAGGCCTTTTTAAAATAATTAAATTTTTTTTTTTGAGACAGGGTCTCGCTAAACTATTTACAGCCTCACTAAGTTACTGAGGCTGTCCTCAAACTTGAGATCCTCCTTTCCTCAGCCTCCCAAGTTGCTGGGATCACATATGTGCACTGCCATGCCCAGCCCTTTCTATTTTGAGATTAGGGTCTTGCTAAATTGAGGAGGTTGGCCTTGAACTTGTGATCCTCTTGCCTCAGCCCCCCTGGTAGCTGGAATTACAGGCAGGCACTACCCTACCTGGTTTAGCATTTTGTTTTTAAGAGTAAGTAAAAATGCTAGGTAGAGTTGAAGGTGCTGTTAGCATTAAATGAGTTGTCAAAAGACTTGCTTTTATTTAAGAACTTATTCAACAAACATCAGAAAGATGACCAATTATCTAAGACTGTTCATAAAATTACAGAATATAGTGTAAAGAGAGTGCTAGCCAGACATGCTGGCACAGACATGTGATCCCAGCAACTTTGGAGGCTGAAACAGGAGGATCACAAGTTTGAGGCCAGCCTCAGCAACTTAGGGAGGTTGTAAACAACTTAGCAAGAACCTCTCAAAATAAAAAGGGCTGGGATATAGCTCAGTGTTAAAGTGCCCCTGGATTCAGTCCCCAGTAGAGAGAGAGAGAGAGAGAAGAGAGCATTGAACTTGGAGTAAGAAAACCTGAATTTTCAAGATCTGAGATTCAGGTTGGATATGACAAGAAAAAGGTGGGGCATTCCAAAGATTTAATTCAAGGATTTTTCTTTCTTTCTTTCTTTGTTGGAAGTTGTGAGTATCAAATCCAGGCATTATGAATGCTAGACAAATACTTTATCATTGACCTACATCCCCAGCACCCCCCAAAAAAAATTTAAAGAAAGATCATTTAGGGGCTGGGGATGTGGCTCAATGGGTAGCACGCTCGCCTGGCATGCATGCGGGCCAGGTTCGATCCTCAGCACCACATACAAACAAAGTTGTTGTGACCGCCGAAAACTAAATAAATAAATATTAAAATTCTCTCTCTCTCAAAAAAAAGAAAGATCATTTAATGAAACATTTGAAGCAATGAATACATTCATTATATTGATTGTGGTGATGGTTTTACAATGGACACTGTTAAAACTTGCAAATCGTATATTTGAAATATGTATGCACTTTATTGTATGTCAGTTATACCTCAATCAAGTTAAAAAGAAAAGGAAAAAAATGTTCAAAGAACTATTTACAAGCATGAGAGCAGAGTCAAGGTTAAAACATCCATGCATCCTAAAGGAGTACCACAGTAGGGCTGAAGGAACCAGGGAAGGAGACGTCACAGAAATCATCAGAGATGAAGCATAAGCAATGAGCCAGCAAGTGATTTGATGCTCTCTGTGATGAGTTAAGTACAGAAATTGGGAGTGAGCATTTGGAAACTTCAATAGCAAATAATAAAAAACCTGGGGATATTTTTTATGTCTTTCATTTTAATTTTTTTGGTAATTTTTTTTTGTGTGTGTGTGTGTGGTGTTGAGATTGAACCATTGGTAATTCATTTTTTTTTAAGAGAGAGAGAGAAAATTTATTTATTTATTTATTTTAGTTTTCGGCAGACACAACATCTTTGTTTGTATGTGGTGCTGAGGATCGAACCCGGGCTGCACACATGCCAGACAAGCGCGCTACCACTTGAGCCACATCTCCAGCCCGGTAATTCATTTTTTATTGTCATTTGAAAAGTACTAATCAGGAGTGAGATGATAGACTTAAAAAGACTGTTTACCACTGACAGTGTGAGAAACACTGGCTGAGCAGAATTCAACCCTGATAAAACTTCAGCTTGGCAGGAAATGCATACCTCAGATTCTCCTTCGATCCTCTGATATCTCTCTCTCTCTCTCTCTCTCTCTCTCTCTCTCTCTCTCTCTCTCTCTCTCTCCCTCCTTCCCTCCCTCCCTCTTTTGAGGGGGGACAGTACTGGGAATTGAACTCTGGGGCACTCTATCACTGAGCCACATCGCCAGCCCTATTTTTGTATTGTATTTAGAGACAGGGTCTCAATGAGTTGTTGAGTGCCCCTCGAAGTTGCTGAGGTTGGCTTTGAACTTGAGATCCTCCTGCCTCAGCCTCCTGAGCCGCTGGGTTTACAGATGTGTGCTACCGCACCAGGCTCTGTTTCTCTCTTTTAACCCAATTAGAAGCCAAAGGGTAGAGAGGTACAGGTAATGTGGCATATAGTCAACCAGCATGGAGTAAGGAAGAGAAGAATGAAAAAGGAATTTGCAGAAGAGAGAATAATCTGCCAGGTGCCAGTGGTGCATGCCTGTAAATCCAGCATCTCCAGAGCTGAAGAAGGAGGATCACAAGTTCAAAGCCAGCCCCAGCAATTTAGCAAGGCTTTAAGAAACTTAGTGAGACCCTGTCTCAAAATGAAAAAATAAAAAGGGCTGGGGATGTGGTTCAGTGGTTAAGCACCCCTGGGTTTAAACTCCTGAACCAAATAAATAAATTTAAAATGTCCTTGTCTCTTCTTTGCCAGCTCTCTATTTAGTTTTCAGGACTTGGAAAAACTCCCCCTGACCTCCACACCCAATATTAGCAGGGGCTTCCTGGGTGCTCTTATTGTACACATACTTTATCCTGTAACTTATTTTTCCTGGATGGTGTGCGAATTGACCTTCCCTCTAGAAACTGTAATCCCCTTGAAGGCAAAGACTGCATCATTTTCCTGGTTGTATTTCCTTGCCCAATAGAACCTAGATACAACAGAGCCCCCTTTATATGTCTGTTGAATGAGTACATACAAGAGACCTAGCATTATTAGTTATTCTTCAAGGAAATAGAATTAGAACTAGGTGGTTTCTAAAGTATAGATAAGAATGAGATAGCCAGAGAGGAGGGGAAAGAGTTCCAGGTTGGAATAGTAATTTGAGCCAAGGTAGAAAGACCAATAAGTTCAGAAAGTGGATGAGTTTGAATGAAAGAGCTAAAGATGAAATGGGAGATGTCAACTGAGATCAGATGGAGGAAATACTTCAATTCCACAGTGGAATTTGTTTGTAACCTGGAAGTGAATTAAGGAATTGATATTATGCATTGAAAATTTGAAAGAATGAAATTACATGAAAGATTTGTCAGGAAGACTATTACTCTTCCCAAGGTATTTACAATTAATATAAGTAATGGGAGATTAAATCCTGTCAGAATGGCAATCATCAAGAATACAGGCAACAATAAATGTTGACAAGGATGTGGTAGAAAAGGTACACTAATACATTGCTGGTGGAACAGCAAATTGGTGCAACCATTATGGAAAGCAGAATGGAGATTCCTCAGAAAACTGGGAATGGAACCACCATTTGACCCAACTATCCCACTCCTTATTTTATACCCCAAAACTTAAAATCAGCATACTACAGTAATGCAGCCACATCAATTGTTCATAGCAGCCTTTCAATAGATAAATGGGTAAAGAAACTGTGGTATATATACACAATGGAATATTACTCAGCATTAAAAGAGAATAAAATTATGGCCATTTGCAGGTAAATGGATGGAGTTGGAGAATATCATGCTAAACAAAGTAAGCCATCCCAAAAAGGCAAAGGCTGAATGTTTTTTCTGATATGTGGATGCTGATCCATAATGGTGGAGGGATGAATGGAGGAAATTTGGATTGGGCAAGGGGGAGGGAGGGGTGACGAGCATGTATGTGGGTAAGAAAGATGGTAGAATGAGATGGATAGCATTACCCTAGGTACATGTATGATTGCAAGAATGTTGTGATTCTACATTATGTACAATCAGAGAAGTAAAACATTGTGCTCCATTTGTGCATTCTGCTGTCATATATAACTAATTAGAACAAATTTTTAAAAAAGAAGGAGAAGCAGAGAGAGAGCTCTACTCAGCAAGGACAGAACACATATCCCAAAGGCATGCCTCCAAGGACCCACTGCCTCCAGTTACCACTCAGTTAATCCCTAACAAGTGGATTAATTCCCTCTTTAGATTAAGGCTCTCCTAACCCAATCATTTCACCTCTAAATCTTCTTGAATTGTTGTACATATAAGATTTTATGGGATACGACATAACTAAGCCACATACGTTTTGTATGATGTATTTATGACTTTTTTTTCCCTCAGTGCTGGGGACTGAACACATACCCTCATGCATGCTAGGCAAGTACTGTACCCCTGAGCAACACCCCCAGTCCATGTATTTATGGGATTGTCTAGAACTCCAGGATACATATAATAGTCATCAGAAATGTAAGCTATAGCCAATAATGGGTGATTTCACTGGAATGTAAAAGAGAAAAAATAAATTTAGCTCAACTAGTAAATACTATTTGAGCTACTCCCTGTACCAGGAATTATATCAGGCACTGGGGACACAAAGATGAATAAGACATAGTCCTTGGCTTCATCAAATTCAATCCCTCATTATCTTTCCACCAGGCTATTGATTGCATTAGCTTCTTGACTAGATTCCCTCCAGTCTTGCCCTTTTTTAAGTCATATGCCACATTGCAGCATTGCAGACTATCTAAAAATCTGAATATAATTTTGCTTGAAACCATTCCCAAGTCCACATTCTTCAGTATTGCAGCAAAGACTGTGAAAAACACTGCCTTCCTCTATCTCCAATCACTCATTGCCTTGACATTTAAGTTCCAATTAATCCAACTCCTATACCTTTCTACATATAAACTATATGAACTTATAACTCTGAGCCTGTGTCCATGGCCTGAATTTCTGCCAGGTTTGTCCTTCTCAGCATCTTCTTCCAGCTTGACTTTATTCCTTCTCAAAAGTTCAGCTCATTTCTACATAAATACTTTCCCAAATTGGATGGGTAATCGAAGTTCTTTCATATGACCAAACTTATCTCTAACACTGGACCTAGCATATTTATATTAAAAGCATCTGTGTACGTCTTTCCTCTTGCCACTGGCTCTTTGGAAGGCAGAGGCTGTCCTGTTTATCTCTGTATCCCAACATCTGCCACAGTCCCCAACCCATCGTCTACCATCATCTACTGTTTAGTGAATAAAATGGAATTGAATTAATTATCTTTAAGATAATTATTCCTCCTTTGAATTTCACGTGTGTTAAATGAAGTTAAATTTTGCTAGTGTTTTTTTTAGAGAGAGAGAGATAATTTTTTAATATTTATTTTTTAGTTTTCAGTGGACACAACATCTTTATTTTATTTTTATGTGGTGCTGAGGATCGAACCCAGCGCCGCGCGTATGCCAGGCCTGCAGTGCTACCACTTGAGCCACATCCCCAGCCCAGCCGTGGTTTTCTTCTGTTAAAAAATTTCAAATATTCTACTTTTGACAAAAATAATAAGGTTGGATATAATTTCCTACCAAATGACAGTATACTCTCATAAGAAAATCTCTTCAACCAGTCTCAGTAGCAGACACCTTTAATCCCAGCTCCTTGAGACGCTGAGCCAGGAGGATGGTGAGTTCGAGGACAGCTTTGGAAAACTCAGTGAGACCCTGTCAAAAAAAAAAAAAAAATATATATATATATATATTGGGGTGTAGCTCAATGGTAAAGCAAAGCACCCTTGGGAATCCCCTGAGAGAAGAGAAGAAGGAGGAGGAGGATAAAGTCTCTTCAGCCTCAATACAATCCCTGAAATAAATAATGGCACGAATTACAGCTTTATTTATTTATTTATTTATTCATTCATTTTGGGGTACCAGGAGTTGAACTCAGGGGCAATCGACCACTGAGCCACATCCCCAGCCCTATTTTGTATTTTATTTAGAGACAGGGTCTCACTGAGTTGCTTAATGCCTTGCTTTCGCTGAGGCTGGCTTTGGAGTGATTCCCTGCCTCAGGCTCCCGAGCTGCTGGGATTACAGACATGCATCATAGTACTTGGCCTACAAGCTTTATTTTTAGAAAACAACCATTAACCCAGTGTGGTGCTGGGGAATCAAACCTAGGGCCTTGTGCATGCAAGGCAAGCACTCTACCAACTAAGCTATATCCCCAGCCCAAGGCCAATCCAATTTTAATTCCCATAAAAGCTGTTTGTGGATGACAGTCATCTTGAAAGGAAACTTTCTGGACAGATGTGATTTATGTTCCTCATAGACTTTCCCTTGAGAGCCATTTTATGTGGTCCTGGTGTGAATACAATCTTTGAATCCCTCCCCGTGAAAGCTGCCTTCAGATGAAGCTATCCATGTGGCAACAGTGATAGCTGCCGAGGTGGATCCATGACTCACACTGGAGAAAACTAGAACCCTTCCAGGGACTACTGCATCTTTCCAATGAGGTAAGGAAGCTGGGAACATGTGAAAATAAGGTGGTCAATGGCATCAAATTGGGTTACTGACACTGGCAACCAGAAGAGTTTTGTTGAATTCAGCAACATGGGGAACTATTTTAAAGTAGACCATTTCCAGTAATGATAAGTCAACAATACAACCTTCTACAACATTTTGTTACTATGACTACAACTAACATTCTACATTTTGTAACTATAAAAGCAACCAACCTTCTGTATTTTATGATTGTAAACAAGGTTAAATTTTACAATACTATATAACCATAAACACAAACAAAATTCTGCATTGTATTACCATAAAAGCAAACAATCTTCTGTATTTTATAAACAAAGCAAAACATTACAATATTTTATAACTGTAAACATGATATGAATGACAAACCACCTCTATGATGTTTTGAATATATTTAAAGACTTAGAAAATATTGGCTTATCAGTCACTGAACATGTTCAGATAACAAAATTTTGATTATTTAATGCATTTAGTGTTTTTTAGCATATATAATCTCTCAGCATACATCTCAGTCATTCTCATTTATATAATAATCATAAACACAGGTAATCACTATAATTTACTCTGAAATTTTTTTTTAAATCACCATTTTTTTTTTTTTTTAAAGACAGAGCTGGGAGAAGATGGTTCAGAGGTAAAGCTTACCCTTAGCACATGTGAGGCCCTGGGTTCAATCCCCAGGAACAAAACAAACAAAAAAGAGACAGAAGAACAACAACAACAACAAAAATACTAAACCTGCAAATTTTAAAGAACTGTTTTAGAGACTAACCAAATTGCAATACTTAATGAAAATAACTTAGACCTTTCAAAATACATGTTAGGTGGGTGCAGTGATGCACACCTATAATCTGAGTGACTCAGGGGTCCAAGATAGTAGGATTGCAAGTTCAAAACTAGTCTCAGCAATTTAGCAACACCCTGTCTCAAAATTAAAAATAAAAATGGCTATAGATGTGGCTCAGAGGTTAAGTGTCCCTGGGTTCAATCCTCAGTACAAAAAAGAAATATAAGTATATATAAATATATAATATGACCTAATCTTTTTTTCTGTTGAATCATTAGATAAACCAGAATATGTTTTCATTTTAGTTAATTATTACTTTTATTAATTTATGTAGTGGTACTGGGGATTGAACCCAGGGCCATGCCTGTGAGCTCTACGAGTGAGTTATACATGCCTAACCCCTTTTATTTATCTTTTCTGATTCACTTTTACCTTATTAAGATACATAGGCTAGGCTAGGCGTGGTGGCACATGTCTGTAATCCCAGTGTGTTAGGAGGCTGAGGCAGGAGGATCTCAACTCCAAAGCCAGCCTCAGCCAAAGCAAGGCACTAAGCAACTCAGTGAGACCCTATCTCTAAATAAAATACCAGAAAGGCTGGGGCTGGGGCTCAGTGGTTAAGTCCCACTGGGTACAATCCCAGTACCAAAAGAAAAAAAAAAAATACACAGGCTGTTTTGACCAGAACGGTTCAGTATGTTGAGTTTCTACACTAATGTTCTGAACTATTTGAGAAGAGTATTAAGAAAAAAATTTTTATCTTACCAGTGTACAAAATACAAAAATGTTAAATTTGCTATGAATTATTGAGTGCCACTCTACGCATTTGCCTTCATACTTCACTAGACTGTGACTACCTTAAGGAAAAGGAATCTTATTATTATTTTTTTTTAATTTTCCTAGTGCTGGGGATAGAACCCAGGGCCTCATTCATGCTAAACACATTTACCATTAAGGTACACCCAAAACCCCCTAGAAGTCTCTTGTTTTTTTCATTCTTTCCTATTCTTTTAATACAGTTAAACAGTCAGTTGGTGTTTAGTTAACATTTGTTAAATGAATAATGAATGTAAAGGCATAAAAACACACATAACCACCACACGTAAGTGAAAATGAACATAAACCCAGAACCTCTCAGAGGCAGAGATCTAGACCACTTGAATTTGGAAGGGGCTACTCCTCTATTAAGGACTGAAGAAATGACAAAATAGAATTCGAAGAATTGGAATATATTTTATTTTATTTCTATTTTTTTAAAGGTTTATTTATTTCTGCTATCAAAGAACAGAATTATGACAGTGTAATTTAACAATCCTAATTGGCTTCATTTTAAATTTTAAAATCAGGTAACACGTCATAAAACAGAATCAGTTTTCCTATGAGCCAAGCACTCATCAAAAATAATTTGATGATTAACATCAGATTATTTATTTTGCTTACACAAAATAAGGACAAGGGAACTTCATTATTTCGCCAGTTGAAAATGGCTGTTCTCCCTCCAATCCAGATTTCTCTTGGAGGACCAGATATGTCAGCTTGGTTTGATTGACTCCATGTTTTGTTTTGTTTTTCCCCCTGGAATATTGTCTCTGTTGAAAAACTGGCTTCACAAAGAAGGTGGCAGCAGGAAAATTTCAGAATCCAAAGCTTAAAAATAAGGGCAGTGTGGGGTTCTGTCTCTGGGGGGATCATCTGGTGTCCGAGGCCTGGGGACAGAGGCAAAGTCCCCAGCCGCCCATCTAGGGGATGTCACTCTCAGTAGCATCTGGTGTCCTGACCTGTGCTCGTCCAGGATGACGGTGGGTAAGGAGCAGCAGGTCACAGGGGCCCCCTGACCCTCTGGGAGACAGAGCTCTCCCTGGGCAGACCCTGGGGCTGAGGGTCAGTGGCCAGGGGAGAATCAACGACTGTCCCCGCCTGTGGTCCCTGGGGTCCTGGGGCAGGGATGCAGGAGGCAGCCAGTGTCACAAGATGTCCCCGTCCCCAGCCAGGCCAGGCGCGTGGCTAAGCGAGGAGAAAGACGGTGTCCCTCCTCAGGGCCTGGCCCCTGCGCCTGGTCTCACTTCCTCCCCAGCACCACTTGGAAAGGGAGGAAGTAACACCCAAGGGAAGGCCAGGAAGTGAGGCCACAGTCACATGCAAGTTCAGGGTGCAACAGCTCAGTCTGCCTCCCAACAGGCCCCATACTTGGCTCCCCTTCATGGGCCACATCCCTTCTGAGAGTCACACCCTGCCCTTTATAGGCACAAGGACCCAGAAGTTCCAGGGACATGTCCATGTTTAGGCCCCTGGATCTGGAAGTTCCTCAGGCGCACGTCCATGTTTAAGCCCCAGGATCCGGAAGTTCGATGGGTGCACGTTCATATTTAGGCCCCTGGATCTGGAAGTTCCTTGGGTGCACATCCATGTTTAGGCCGTAGCATCTGGAAGTTCCTCAGGTGCACGTCCATGTTTAGGCTCTAGGATCTGGAAGTTCCTCGGGTGTCCATGTTTAGGCCCCCGGATCCGGAAGTTCCTCAGGCGTCCATATTTAGGCCCACGGATCCAGAGGTTCCTCAGGTGCACATCCATGTTTAAGCTCCCGGGTCCGGATGTTCCTCAGGCATCCATTTTTAGGCTCTGGGATCCAGAAATGCCTCAGGTGTCCATGTTTACGCCCCCCCCCCCATCCAGAAGTTTTTCAGGCGCATGTCCATGTTTAGGTGCCCGGATCCGGAAGTTCCTTGGGTGCACGTCCATGTTTAGGACCCTGGATCTGGAAGTTCCTTTGGTGCACGTCCATGTTGAGACTCTAGGATTCGGAAGTTCCTTAGGCGTCCATGTTTAGACCCCCAGCTCCAGAAGTTCCTCAGGTACATGTCCATCTTTGGGCCCTCAGATCCGGAATGCCTCAGGCATCCATGGGTCCTCAGGCCCCCCCAACCCCCCACCCCCCCGTCCGGAAGTTCCTCAGGTGTGCGTCCATTTTTAGGCTCTAGGATCCGGAAGTTCCTCAGTCCTCCATTGTTGAGAGCCACAGCCGAAGGGGCCCCAGCAAACTTCCAGCTGCCAGCAAACTTCCAGCTGCCGGCTGATGATTGGCTCACAGCGGCCCCAGCAACATCTAGCTGATTGGCTCCTCTGCGGTGATGCTCATTGGGCTGTTTCCCTGCCCTTTCAGACCACGGAGCTGCTCACTGGGGGACTTTTTTGGCTCCGCCCACATGACCCAGCCAATCGGCCTCAAGAGCAGGAGGATTGTGGGAGGTGGAGAGAAGCTTGTGTGGGAGAGAGAGGCTTGTGGAAAGCCGGTGGTGGCAGTTGAGGCTCTGAGGGTTTTTCCTGAGAGGCTGTTTTGTTTGGCGTGTGTGGTTCTAAAAATAAAGTTAGTTTCTTTTGACAAGTCGCTCCTGATTATGCCCAGCCAGACTGCGGCACTCCATGTTTAGGCTGTAGCACCCGGAAGTTCCTCAGGCTCACGTCCATGTTTAAGCCCCAGGATCCGGAAGTTCCTTAGGTGCATATCCATGCTTAAGCCCCTAGGTCCGGAAGTTCCTCAGGCATCCATGTTTAGGCTCTGGGATCCAGAAGTGCCTCAGGTGTCCATGTTTAGGCCCCAGGATCGGGAATGACTCAGGCATCCATGTTTAGGCCCTCGAAAATTCCTCAGGTGCACATTTAGGCCCCTGGATCTGGAAGTTCCTCAGGCACACGTCCATGTTTAGGCTCTGGGATCCGGAAGTTCCTTTGGTGCACGTCCATGTTGAGATTCTAGGATCCGGAAGTGCCTCAGGCATCCATGTTTAGGCTCTAGGATCCAGAAAAATCTGGAATATATTTTAAATGTTTATATTTAGCACATTAATCTTTTGTTAGCATTAATGTTTTCAATTCAAAACATAAAATGCAATATAATGCATTAGATAAATCACAAAAAAATATAGCATTTATTTAAGAGAAATGCATAAAAGCCGTGAATGGTGGTGCAGGCCTGTAATCCCAGCAGCTCAGGAGGCTAAGGCAGGAGGGTCGGATCACAAATTTGAGACCAGCCTCAGCAACTTAATGAGACCCTGTCTCAAAATAAAAGAATAAAAATGACTGGAGATGTAGCTCAGTGGTAGAGTGTCCCTGAGTTCAATCTAGAGAAAGAAGAGGAGGAGGAGGAGAAGAAGAAGAAGAGAAAATGCATAGAATTCTATAGGCTGTGTGGTCTAGTAACAGGTCACAAATTTACAACTACATGATGAATTTCCTTTCATTAGAACAGTATACACTGTATACCTGTATAGGTTGAAGCCTATTCGACGTATTGTCCCATTGAGAATCTTTGGCCTGGGCTGGCAGTCCCTGTGAAAGAATATCCCCAGATACTTAAGAATTGAGAGAGATCCTTCATAATCATCAGGATCAAAAATAAACACTTCAACCATATGAAATTGCAGCTGACATTTTTTTTACCTAAAATCTGCAGTCTCAGCCAAACACTATGCCCCAGGAGCTGAGAAGATTAAAAATGTAAGACACGCCCCAGTGCTCCAGGGGCAATTGTGTAAGTGAATGAATCATAAGGAAGTTTCCACCTCCCTTAGCCAAATGAGTTTAGGTTGGACAAAGAATGGACATTTCCAAAAGGAAGAGGGCAGCAGGGTTTCATGGCCCCTACTCCTGTTCATTCCAAGTCTCTTACCCCTTTAACTTCTCCAGTGCTGGCTTCTGGGAGCACTCATTAAAGATTCTAATCCATACCCGGTCACACTCCCTTCCTCTAGACTCCTGTGACACAACCCAGGCCAAACTGAAACACCAATGTCTTTCTTTTGTTCATATAGGTAGCTACATTTCTGAATGTAAGAAATGGCAGGAAGGGCTGGGGTTGTGGCTCAGTGGTAGAGCACTTGCCTAGCATGTGTGAGGCAATGGGTTTGATTCTCAGCACCGCATATAAATAAATGAATAAAATAAAAGTTCATCAACATCTAAAAAAAATTTTTAAAAAGAAAAAGAAAAGAAATGGCAGGAATACAGTGAATTAGGAGCAAAAAACAAAGAAAGAGGTGGAGAGAACATCAGCAGAAAGAAGGCTGACTGTGATGTACCTAGCATTTTTGACATCACAACAATCAAGAAATAAAATAGGGGTTGAGTTTATAGGTCAGTGAGGTCAGAGGTAGAGGCCTTGCCTAGCATACGGGAGGCCCTGGGATAAATCCCCAGCACTTCAGAGAAGAAGGAGAAGGAGAAGGAGAAGAGAAGGAAGAAATGAAATGAAATGACAAATATGGCCAGAAAAAGCCAGGCACGGTGGTGCACACCTGTAACCCCAACTCTCAACAACTCAGGAGACCGAGGCAGGAGGACTGCAAACTTGAGGCCAATATCAACAATACAGTGAGGCCCTAAGCAATTTAGTAAAACCCTGTCTCAAAAGAAAAAACAACAAGGATTGAGGGTGTAGCTCAGTGGTAAAGTACTCCTGGTTCAATCCCCTGTACCAAAACAGAAAGCCAGGGGGAAAAAAAAAAAAGAGAGAGAGACAATGAAAAGTTTCTCTACTGAACTCTCTATACATGTATGCCAGTTTAAAAGATGAAAATAGCTGGGCACCAATGTTGCATGCCTGTAATCCCAACAATTCCGGACGCTGAGGCAGGATCATGAGTTCAAAGCCAGCCTCAGCATTAAAGTGAGGCCCTAAGCAACTTAGTGAGACTCTGTCTCAAAATAAAATATAAAAAGGATTAGGGAAACTGGGGATATAGCTCAGTTGATAGAGTGCTTGCCTCGCATGTACAAGGCCCTGAGTTCAATCCCCAGCACTGCCAAAAAGTAAAAAAGAGCTGGGTATGTGGCTCAGAGATTATGTGCCCCTGGGTCCAATTCCTGATACCAAAAAGAAGCCTAGAGAGCTAGCTAATCTTTTCCAGAACGTTGTTGGCACCCATCGGAAGCAAGCACTCTACCACTGAGCCCCAGCCCCCGCCCCTGCCCATTCCTTTTTAAAAGTTTTTATTTTGAGATAGAGTCTCCCTAAGCCCAGCCTGTCCTTGAACTTGCAATCCTTCGGCCTCAGCCTCCAGAGTAGCTGGGATTATAGATGTGGGCTACCATGCCTACCCTCTTTATTTTACTTTAGAAGAGTATCTTGAGGAACAAGGTGCAGGGGTACACACCTGTTGTCCCAGCTACTTGGGAGACCAAGGCAGGAGAATCACTTGAGCCCAAGAGTTCAAGTCCAGCCTGGGCACATAGCAAGACCTTATCTCAAAAAACAAAAACAAACTAACAAAACCTGCTTCCTGGATTCATGGACCTTACTACTTGTAAGCACAAAATTTAACAGAGATGATTAAATAAGGTTACACCATTTTCCTTTTGTCTAAAGAGTATTCAAAAACACTGGAGTAGTAGCATTGCTTTTCTTCTGCAGTTGCTGTTTGTGTTTTGGTTCATACTTTTCTATTTGCTGATTGCCATTGGCGTCGTTCCTAATGCCCCAATTGTTGATCACGTTTTATTTACCTATATTTTGTCTTTTATTTTTTTGTCCTGTCTGCTTTTACAATTAGGATAGACAGTATTCTCACTTTTAGGACAGAATTCTTGAATCAAAAACAAAATCCCTAAATCTCTATTCTATAATACATAAAGAATGTCTATTTTGGAGCGCAACTGAAACCTCGAATTACCATAGTGTACTGGCTGCGTGTGGCCACCAGGGGGAGCTAAACTCTGCGTCTTTATTTTATCAGCAGAGCCGGGAGGTTTGCTCTTGAGACGTCATCTTTGCCTCTGACCTGCTTCAAACCCAAGTAAGTATCTAAATTGCGAAAGACAAGACAGTTCTGTTTTCATCAGATAGTACGATGCCTGGGGGCTTTTCCTGGCCATTTTCTTTTTCATCAAAGTGGTTAAGAGGCCAGTGTGACAAAATGAGTGTTCTAAAGCAGAAGTGAAGTCCTGGAAATCACAATTCTAACTAGTATGCAAGGAAGCCTCAGTAGATGGTATAGCAAAAAACAAAAACTAAACAAACAAACAAAAAAAAAAACAAGGATGCGAGCTCAGCTTTGCACACAGATGTATACTTCCATTACCGCTCAAATAGATAATTCTCAAAGGTGAATGAAAAAAGAATTTAGGGACCCTGGATACTGAAAAGAAAACATTGCCTCAGCCATATTACAAGCAATGTGAAAACACATGAAATAAAAGTTTGGCACAATCTGAGTCCTAGCCTCCCCATTCACAGATAAGGAATTAAGCGAATAGTATGCACAGAAGTCCAGCCAACGTTGTATCATTTGACTACTAATAGGCAACAGGAATTAATTTAACATTTAAATTAATGTTAAAATAATTAATTAAATATTAATAAGTAAAGATCAATAAGTAAATTGTAAGTAAAGATACAGGGGTGATAGTTCCTTTTATAATGGGCATTCAAATTCATGGGAAAGTGCCTCTATTTCATATCTCTATTGCTATATCTACTAAAAGTATGCCCAGATTTATTTAACAATTATTAGTCAACTTTAGTGATCATCTGCTTTAGTTTAAAATTAATATTATTATTATTATTTGATTCTGGGTATTAGCCCAGAACATCAGGCATGTGACGTGCACACTCTACCATCAGGTTCCACCTCTAACCCCTCTCCTTTTGTTTGTGTGTGTGTGTGTGTCTATGTGTGTATGGTGGGGTGGGGGGTGCTGGGGATTGAACCAAGGGCCTTGTGCATGCAAGGCAAGCACTCTACTAAATGAGCTACATCCCTAGCACTTTGCTTTTGTTCTTAAGTGTGTCTTCTGAATTCTGTTATAAGGCTCCAAGGTAGAAGTTAAATTATTTAGACAGAGATTATTTAATAAATTTGACTATATGGCTGAGCTGTGGATATGGCTTAGTGGTAAACTTGATGCCTGGTGTGTGTGAGGCCCTGGGTTTGATCCATAACAATGAAAAAAAAATAAGTATATTGCTATTTTTGTGCTATGAAAAATTTGGTTCTCTTGGTCTGAAAGGGTGTCCATCAAAATAAAATTGTATAGAGCCAATTAAAATATAATTATCTCTTCAAGTGAGACTATCCAGAGTCTTTTCATCCCTTCCATCCCTATTACCTGTCTCTGCTAGGATGAAACTGTGATCGGCTTCATTCATATTATTACTGGTTTTCTTTCTCTGCTTAATTGTACCAGGTACCTGCTGTTGACCTGGTTTTTCAACTTCATTCATTCATTTATTCATTCAGGAAACATTATTGAAGGTTTGTAATATGTCTCCCACTATATTAATCACATGGAAGAGAGACAGAAAACAAAAAGACTGTTTTTCCATTTAAACACATAGGAATATTGCTAGGGAAACTTCCTTAGAATTAAAACTCCATTATAAAATCCCAGATCTACATTTTACATTTTATATATATATATATATATATATATATATATATATATATATATATATATATATATAAAATT
Organism: Marmota flaviventris; assembly: GCF_047511675.1. Classification (NCBI taxonomy): domain Eukaryota; kingdom Metazoa; phylum Chordata; class Mammalia; order Rodentia; family Sciuridae; genus Marmota; species Marmota flaviventris. The sequence goes on along the minus strand of NC_092512.1, from coordinate 41,512,682 downwards.
TAAAATTAAATCACAATAATATGTAGTTTATTATATGTATTTTTATCTTTTTACGCTTTTGTCAGTAAGCAACTCTTGCACTCTGTTTCATTATCAGCATGTTTGCAGGAGGTCAAGTTAAAAGAAAAGAGAAAAGCTGGAAATTTGGTGTTTCTTAGTTTTTTATACAAAGTAACTGGTAGTTACTGCTACATAAAATAGATTCATATTAATTCTGCAAGGCTGTCGGGGCTGGGGATGTGGCTCAAGCGGTAGCGCGCTCGCCTGGCATGCATGCAGCCAGGGTTCGATCCTCAGCACCACATACAAACAAAGATGTTGTGTCCGCCGAAAACTAAAAAAAATAAATATTAAAACTCTCTCTCTCTTTAAAAAAAAAAATTCTGCAAGGCTGTTAAAACCTACAAGGACTTCTCCCCACATCCCTGTGATTCTCCATGTTTGCTACACATCAGACTCATAAAGAAACCCAATGGTTCTTCAGCACTGCCTTCTAAAATTCAGATTCAGGACAAGGGATGGGGCTCAGTGGTAGAGTCAGTGCTTAGAACACAGGAAGCCCTGGGTTCAATCCCCAGCACGGAGAAAGGACATAAAATTCAGATTCAATAGGCGGAGGATTTGGACTCAGACGTCTGACTTTTCAAAAACCATAGAGATGAGTTTGACTCATTGTCAGACCTGAGTCGTGGTAATGATGGGTAGTCAGCCATGAGCAGGTGAGTAGGGGGAGAATAATGAAGGGCGGTAACCTACAGGAGGACATAAACCTATACGTCAAAGTGAGTCCATGAGTCAGTCACAGGACTGGGAATTACAAGAAATTTTATCAAAGCAGACACACATCTGGAAAACATTAATTATAACTACCCTTAAGGATCTCTTGTGACCCTCATCATGACCCTCACATGTCACAGCTGTCTTGTAATCAGATCATCTCAACCCTCACGTATCAATCACAAAGGTGGTTATGAAAAACTAAGCCAAGAACAAGGGGACCCTTAAAGACTTAGACTGTAAGAGCTACGCTTTCTTTCCAGAGACAGTCTGTTCCATGCAGACACTGTGCATCCTTAACTTCACTATATAATAAACTCCTGCCTGTTACACTATACAACTTGCTAGAAATCCTCCCTCTGGGATCCAAGGACCAGTAGCAACCAGGACCATGGCTGCTTCAGCTCTGTGGACGGGCTCTACAACAGTGATGTGCCCTTTACAGTTGACACATAAAATTGCAACTTAAAATCACTGAAAAACTCAACCTTCCACCTTTTGGGTGCCCACACCAGCCCACTTCTTCCATTTTCAACTAGGCGCAGAAGCTCACACCTGTAATCCCAGCGTCAGGGAAGGCTGAGGCAGGAGAATGGCAAGTCATGGCCAGGAACTTGAGCCCAGGAACTGCCCTGGGCAATATAGGGAAACCCCAAGTAAGAAAAAGAGAAAAGAGGAGGAAGAGAAAAGAGGAAAAGGAGAAGGAGGAGGTAGGGGAAGAGACGCAAGAAGGAAAAGAAGAAAAAAAAGGGCTCAGGCTATAGCTAGGTGATAGATCACTTTCCAAGTCCCTGAGTTCCATCCCCAGCACACACACACACACACACACACACACACACACAAATTAAGTTTTAATTTTAGCCAGGCATTGTGGTGCAAGCCTTTAATCCCAGTGGCTTGGGAGGCTGAGGCAGGAGGATCATGAGTTCAAAGCCAGTCTCAGCAACAGTGAGGTGCAAAGCAACTCAGTGAGACCCTGTCTCTAAATAAAATACAAAATAGGGCTGGGGATGTGGTTCAATGGCCAAGTGCCCCTGAGTTCAATCCCCAGTACCCCACCCCCCCCAAAATTAGAAATTATACATGTTCTATTTGTTGTTGCTAAAATTAACTTATATTCCTAATGAATATTGAGCTGTCTGAAAAGAAACTTTTTTGGATTTTTTTGGGTTGTGTTGGAGATCAAACCCAAGGTCTTGAAAAATCTAGGAAAGCAAGCTTCCTTCCTAACACTGGTATACATCCTCAGACCATGAAAAGAGATTAAAAACAAAACAACCTTTGGAGGATGGGGACATAGCTCAGTGGTAGAGTACTTGCTTACTATGAACCTTTACCTTAATCTCCAGCATCACCAAAAGTAATAAATATATAAATAAAAAGATAAATAAATAAATAAAAATCTTTGGGCTGGAGGTGTAGCTCAGTGGTAAGAGTAAATACTTACCATGTACGAGACCCTGGATTCAATCACAGTGTCAAAAAATAAATAAATGAAAACGCCACTTGTGAAAAATACTCTTTCTGAAAATATTTTAAATTCTCTTGAAATATTCTTTTCTAGAAAAACAAGTATTCTGTTAAGTACACAGTGCACACCTGTAATTCCAGTGAGTCAGAAGACTAAGGCAGGAGGATCCCAAGTTCAAGGCTGGCCTAAGCAATTTAGCAAGACCCTGTCTCAAAATTAAAAAAATAAAAATAACTGGGGATGAAGTTTAGTGGTAAAATGCCCTTGGATTTGATCCCCAGTACCAAAATGAAAAAAAGAAACAGAAATATTCTAAATGGATTCTGATTCACTATGCTATTCTCCCTAACTAATTTCATTTCTAGGCATGACTAACTGGAGGACTTTGGAGACCTTTGGGGAAAATCTATTGTAGTCATGGACATAATTTAGGAGATTTATTAAGAAGGTGTCCTTCTGAGTCAGCATTGGGGTGATATTGTTGAAATTTAACATGACTCATAAGCAGAAGCAGGAATTTCAGGCTGCAATTTCAAGGTACCAAGGAGACATTATTCTCAACTATTACTATGACATTTCAGGGACATATGGCTTATTTACCCATCTTCTCTCTCTAAATCTCAATCTCTGCTGATGCTCTTTTTTTTTTTTTTCTTTTTTTAGAGAGATGAATTTGCCTAAGCCAAGGGAACTGCAGGAGCGAGGAGTGGGCACCTCAAAAGCAGTGGGAGTCTCTTCTTTACCACAAGGATCTCCCCAATGTGGCAACTTGCTTCATCAAAACCAGCAAGGGTAAGAATTTGGTAGCAAAGACTAAAAGTCACATCATTTATAATCTAATCATACTTACCAACTTATTTCTACATACCAGAGAATCATTCAAACACTATGCATTAAATCTCTTTTGTAATACCAACTTGCAGGTATTGTAAGAGATGAAAATGAGGTAAAGTATTATTCTTGGTCTTTAAGAAGTGACTTCAAGCTGACAAGGGATGTGCATATAGTCCCAATTATTCTCAGAAGCTGAGGCAGGAGGATTTCTTGACCCTATGAGTTTGAGACCAGCTTGAGCAACATAAAGACCCTGTTTAAAAAAAAACAAAGGTGTGGTGGTGCATACCTATAATCCCAGCATTTTGGGAGGCTAAGGCAGGAGAATCTCAGTTTGGCAATCTTCTATCTCAATATAAAAAATTTAAAAGCCTGGGGATATAGCTCAGTGGTAGCTACATGCCCCGGGTTCAATTCCCAATTTAAAAAAAAAAAAGAGAGAGAGAAAGAAAGAGACTTTATATATAATATATAAAGAAGGAATATAGTCATTTGAGTTATCTATGGAATATATATATACATATATATATATACACACACACATACCCACTATATATGTATATATGTATATATAAAATAAAAATAAAACAAAAAACAGAACACAACACACACAATATATATATATATATGTGTGTGTATATATACATATATATATATATATATATATACACACACATACCCACTATATATATACATACATATATACACACACAACTTAACTTTGCTACAAAAAATATGTTTCAAACAATACTAATCTGTTCTGGGGATGCCTGATATGTCCATGAATACAACCAGTAAAACAGTATGATGGAGAAACATGGAGGATATCATAGCACAAAATGAAGAAAGGATATGGAATGTATGTGTGTATATATATATATATATATATATATATATACTGTGTATGTGTGTGTATATATGTATAGTGGGTATGTGTGTGTGGGTGTGTGTGTTGTGTTCTGTTTTTTGTTTTATTTTGCCCTTGGTATTGGAACCCAGGGGTCCTTAACCACTGAGTCACAACCCCAGTCTTTTTTATATTTCTTTTGAGACAGGATCTCACTAAGTTGCCCAGGGCCTCTCTAAACTGCTAAGGCTGGTTTTAAACTTGAGATCCTCCTGCCTCAGCCTCCCTGGTATTACAGGCATGCACCACCATGCCCGGCGTGTGTTCTCATTAGTTCTTTAAATGTCTGTCTGTCTCTCCCAATAGAAACATAAATTCCTGAGGACAGGACTAAAAATTGTCCTCCAGCAGCAACTTTTAGTTTTCTATGAATTCCTTGCAGTGCAGGAGATATTTGTTCAAATACAACGACAGAAGCACTACAGTTTACAATATTATGGGTTTCTATAGTTTATTAGTTAGCTTTAGAAACCCAGCCCAAGATCTCCAATAAGAACTGTTTAAAACAGTGGTTCTGTTTTCAAGCTGGTAGTCCAGTGCTGGCAGGCGTGGTGGTGCACACCTGTAATCCCAGCCACTTGGGAGGCTGAAGCAGAAGGATAGTAAGTTTGAAGACAGTCTTGGCAACTTAACAACACCCTGTCACAAAATTTAAAATAAAAAAGGTCCAGGGGTGTAGCTCAGGGGTAAATCCCCTTGGATTCCATCCCCAGTACTGGAAAAGAAAAGTGGGAGGTTATCCCTAAAACCCACAATACTGGAAGCTGAATTTTGATGCTGTATTGATTTTCTTTCTAGAATGTAAGGACTGGGAGAGCAAGAGGTGTGTCTATCTTGCTTTATCAGTAAACTTAACTTTGCTACAAAAAGTATGTTTCAAACAATACTAATCAACTCTGGGGGAGCCTGATGTATGTATCCATGAATACAACCAATGAAACAGTATAATGGAGAAACATGGAGGATAGCATAGCACAAAATGAAGAAAGAATATGGAATGTTGAAATGAGGTTGCTTCCTTTAAGGTGATATTTGGGCATAGTGATATACACCAGTTACTTGGGAGGATAAGGCAGGAGGATTGCTTGAACCCAGGTTTGAGTCCAGTCTAGGCAATTTTGCAAGAACTCTTCAAAGAAAGAAAAAAGGTGGATACACACAACAAAACATAACAAAAAAAGTGAACCATGTGCAGGAAGGAAAAATCATGGCTTATTTGAAGCAACTGCAAATATATTTTAGAATAATAATGAATAATACATTGTATGGGATTTTATTCTATAAACAGTGACAAGTCATTCAAGAATTTTAAGCATCAGAATTATATGATCTATTTTACATTTAGAAATATAACTGCAGACTATTTTTTTAAAATAGCAATTATTTTTGGAGAATTATTTTATTCATTTTTATGAGGTGCTAAGGATCAAACCCAGTACCTCACCCATGCAAGGCAAGTGCTCTGCCACTGAGCTACAGCCCCAGGCCTGACTGTAGACCATGGAGAATAGACAGAGAAATGGATGAGAAAGAGGAAGAGGTGTGAAGTTTGAGAAGTGAAGAGACAAGAGAGGAAGAAGGCATTAGACCAGAAGAGGGAAAAGGTTACAGTGGGCGGGGTTGCGGGGGGGGGGGGGGACGACTTAGATAAGAAGTAACACAAGCATCTACTTAAAAAAAAAGGTAGTGGGAAGGAAGGATTGATTACCGCGAGATTCAAAAGGTGTTGGCAGATGAGATCTATTGGCCTTGGGAATTGAGGGGAAGGTAGCATGGTCTAAGATAAAGGATAAATCGCTGGATAATTGGAAATACCTAAGATAAGTCAGGCAGGAAGGAGCAGGCTTGGGAAAAGATAAGGTGGCACCTCCAGAAGGATATATCTCCATGTCAAATCTAGAGCTCAGGAGACATGGATGTTGGAGTCAATGTAAGCCAGCAATTAAAGGACCAGAAGTAGATGGACTTGCCTGGGAGAGAGTAGAAGGAGAAGAAGAGGGCTTGATGTGTACCGCCCCAGGGCACCTCACCATTCATTCCCCTGTGTCAGTTCTTGCCCACACGGAGTCTGGTTGGCAGTGTTCTGTATTTTGACTATGGTGATGGTTACAGGACTACAAGCATTTGCAAACACTCATCAAATTATACACCTAAAAAGGTGTGTTTTACTGTAGATCAATTATAATCATTGAACATGACTTTTTAAAAATTTAAAGAAGAATAAAGCAAATGAGAAATTAGGTGATATTCTGATTCTATTATCTCCCGTGTCCTTGAGAACAGGATTGGGGACATAGGGAAAATAAGATGCCATTCAGAAGATGCTAGGTGAAAACTTATAGTCTTGAATTCAAATTGAAAATATCCATATGAATCAAGAAGTATTTTGGGCATGGTGGCACACCTTTAATCCCAACAACCTGAGAGACCAAGGCAGGAGAATCCCAAATTTGAGACCAGCCTCAGCAATTTAGAGAGACTCTGTGTCTCAAAATAAAACAAAAAGGGCTGGGTTGTGGCTCAGTGGTAGAGGTTCCTGGGTTCAATCACCAGTACCACACACCCACCCCCCAAAAAAATAAAGAAGGAGAAGGGAGGACAGATGGAAGAAAGGAAGAAAAGAAAAGAAAAAATAGAAAGAAATAGTAATGAACAACCCTAACACTCAAGTTACGGTCTTGAAATACCATTTCCCACTAAAATAAACCAAGCTTCCTGGACAAAACCTGATTCCAGCTGGTGTGTGCCTGAAATCCTAGGGACTTGGGGGCTGAGGCAGGAGGATTGCAAGTTTGAGGCCAGACTCAGCAACTTAGTGAGGACTAAGCAATTTAGCAAGACCCTGCCTCAAAAGAAAGAATAAAAAGGACTGGGGGGATGTAGCTCAGTGGTAAAGTGATCCTGGGTTCAATCCCTAGTACCAAAAAAAAAAAAAAAAAAAAAAAGAAAGAAAAGCTAATTCTAGGACTAAAATAAGAAATGTGTAAGATGAGCTTAGAAACTCATGTCAGAGGCAGGGAAATCTATCAAAAACTGACAGAAACATGTTTGAAGGATTTGGGAACTAATTCAGAGAGACTGCCATTGGCCAAGGATGGGACAATTTGAGTACTAGTAAAAATAAAAATATGTCTAAATTCATATGTTCATAATGATGTCAAAGAAAAATTCACGCATCTTGGGAGGGTGGTTGCAAATCAATTCTTTGTTTTGAAAACTGGTAAATAGGACAAAATTCAATAATTTTTCTTACTTTTCCCACTAATATACCACTGAGTAGCCAAACTTTCTCTTTATTGAAGAAGAAATGATAGAAGTAAAACAACATCATTTTGTAGCCCCTCATGAATTGAGCCACCCTGGCTGCTAGCAACACCAAGAGAGCCAACAGGATATTATATGCTTTTGCTCTTTTCTTTTTCTTTTTTTTTTTGCACTACTGAGGATCAAACCCAGGGACTCTTGCATGCTAGGCAAGCACTCTACCACTGAATCTATGTCCCCAGTCCTTTTTTAGTTTGTATTTTTTAGACAGGTCTCACCAAGTTGCTGAGGTTGGCCTTGAACTTGGAATCCTATTACCTCAGCTTCCTGAGACACTGGGATAACAGGTGTATGCCCCTATGCCTAGCTCAATCCTCCTCCTCCTCCTCCTCCTCCTCCTCCTCCTTCTTATTTTTGGTAGTTGTAGATGGACCACATGCATGCCTTTATTTTATTAGTTTATTTATTTGTATGTGGTGCCGAGGATCCAACCCAATGGCTGACATGTGTTAGGCAAGCACTCTGCCACTGAGTCACAACCCCAGCCCTCATTACTTGCTTCTTGATAAAGAAACAATACCTACAAAGGAGTCTTCTTCCCCCAGAAAAATCAAAATGAATTTGATAGAGCCTCTGGATTTATCTATCAATTTGCAGGAAGTAGAGAAAACAGAGGACAATGAGAGATAACAAACTACATTATAAAGTTATATAAAGTTCCATGAACAAATAAATTGCAAGGGGAAAAAAGATGTGGGGTGGAGAAACTATGAATTTAGAAACCTAAAGATATATTTTTAAAAAGACCCTAAACCCATCCTGTGTAAGGATACACAGTTAGATATTAAAACTGCAACTGTAAATGTTGGCGAGGATGTGGTGAAAAAGGTATATTCATACATTGCTGGTGGAAATGCAAATTGGTGCAGCCAATATGGAAAGCAGTATGGAGATTCCTCAGAAAACTGGGAATGGAACCACCATTTGACCCAGATATCCCACTCCTTGGTTTATACCCAATGGACTTAAAATCATCATACTACAGTAATATAGCCACGTCAATGTATATAGCAGTTCAATTCACAATAGCTAGATTACGGAACCAAACTAGATGTCCCTCAATAGATGAATAGATAAAGAAAATGTGGTTCATATACTCAATGGAATATTTCTCAGCTTTAAAAAAGAGTGAAATTATGGCATTTGCCACTAAATAGTTGGAGTTGGAGAATATCATGCTAAATGAAATAAGCCAATCCCACAAAACCAAAGGCTGAATGTTTTCTCTAATATACAGATGCTAATTCACAATAAGGTAGGGGGGCACTAGGGAAGAATAGCATTAACTTAGATTAGGTAGAGGGAAGTTATGAGAGGGAAGGGGAGGAGATGTGGGGATAGGAAATATAGTAGAATGAAACAGATATTATTACTGTATGTAAATATGTGACTATATGACCAATATGTCAGCAACATGTACTCTCAGAAAAATGAGAAATTATATCCAATCTATGTATATCAAAGTGAATAAATGCATTCTACTGTCAATTTAAAAAATAAATAAAAATGCAACTGTAAGAAAGAATGTAACAATGAATATAAAAGTCAGGACAGGTTGCTGGGGGTAGATTAGTGGCAGAGCTCAGTTTGACATGCTGCTGGGTTCTGGGTTTAATCCTCAGCACCCTGTGCCCAAAACAAAGTCAGAACACTGGTTATTCTTTATTGGGAGGGGTTGTGTTGGGTTGGGGTGGCACATGAATAGATTCAGTAGTCTTGGCGAGGTGCTGTGTTCTTTCATGGAGGGTAATTACAAGGGTGTTTGCTTTATGATTGATTGTGTCCTACATGATTTTTATATTTTATGCTATTTTTTATATTTGTGTGATAAACTTAAATATTAGATTTTGAATGGTTCAGTAAAGGGTTTTATTGTTTTTGTTATATGTTTTTGTACTGTACCACTGAGCTACATCCTCAGCCTTATTTTTTATTTCGAGACAGGGTCTCACTAAGTTGCTGAGGCCTCGAACTTGCCATCATTCTGCCTCAGCTTCCTGAGTCCCTGAATTACAGGTGTGAGCCATAGTGCTTGGCCAAACTGGCAGTTTCTCATAAACTTTAAAATATGTCCTACAACCCAGAAATTCTACTCCTAAATCATTTCTCAAGACAAATAACATACCCATGAATAAAGAGTCACACACAAATGTTCATAGTAGGTTTTTTTCATAACAGCCTGAAAAGAAACTGTAAACTAAATGGCTATCAACAGGAGAAAAATGAACAAATTGTGGTATAGCAACGCAATGGAATACTATTCAGCAATAAGAAGAACTATTACGTGCATCCACATTAATAAATTCCAAACAGATGCTATGCAAAATAAATCAGACACACAAAAAAAAGTACTTACTGTGCAGTTCAAAAAACTGGCAAATATAATCCAGCAGTATCAGTCAGAATAGTTAGTAGTTACATCTGGAGGGCAAAAATGTAATGCTTCCCAGGAAATTTTCTGGTTTGGAAACATTATATATTATAATCCTTTAGTTGGAGTAATTTTTATTATTAGGAAAAGTAGTTTTCCTCTACTCTCACTAAACAAATGCCAATCAAACAGATATCCGTTAATGGGATTTTTATATTTTTATACCGACATTGCCACTGACAAGGGTGTCCGAGGTGTGGCTGCTGCAAAAAAGAATCTATACCAAATTCTCAATCTAGCCCTGGGAATAACTCATCCCTATCATGAATAAAGGTGATAGAGAAAAGAAAGGGAATGCACCATTGAGGGAAGAGAGGAAACTGTGGCTTGAATACAGATAGGCCTTGGTCTTAACCGTGCCACAGAGAAGACCAGGTGTCCTGAATGCCTTGAAATTGAGATTCCCCACCATTTAAATCCTACCCGCCTGTAATACCAGTGACTCTGGGAGGCTGAGGCAGGAGGATCACAAGTTCAAAGACAGCTTCAGCAATTTAGCGAGGTCCTAAGCAATTTAATGAAACCCTGTCTCAAAAAAGGGGGGGTGGGGGTGGGGCTGGGGATGTGGCTCAGTGGTTAGACCCCGCTGGGTTAAATCCTCGGTATATACATGCAGACATAAACAAATAAATCCTTCCCAAAGGGAAACGGATGATGAAGGGAGCTGCTAGAAAACGGAAGGGCTCTTTCCAGTGAACGGTGTGTGCTTCCAGTTCCAGCCACTAGGGGGCAGACGTGCGGCGCCGGTAACGCTGAAATGTTTTCAGTAATGGAGGAGCTGGAGGCCGAATTGGGCAGCTCGCCAGTGAAAAAGCCAGAAAAGGGACAGGAAACAAGGGCAGGGCAGAGCTGGTAGGCGGAACTAGGGTGTGGACAGACCAGGCGCACACTGCTGAGGTGGCAGCAGGCTACTGAAAACTGGGTGGCAGGGTGAGGAGGGCTCAGCTGAACCCCAGCCCCCACATTGCCGCTGACAAGGGTGTCCAAGGTGCGGCTGCTGCAAAAAAGAACCTCTAGGCCAGGCCGCTGAACCTTCTGCTCAGAGAGAGGGGAGCCAGTCCAACGAGGAAGAACAGTTTTCAGAGGGATCCTCCCAGGAAAGTTGGAGAGGATCCAGAAACAAGTACAGACAGAAAATGGGGGTGGCCTGTAGAAAGACAAGGGATGACTTTTCCGGGGAGCGGTGAAGAAATTCTCAGTCAGTAAATTGACGATTGAAATTTTACCAGTCTCCTTCTTCCTGGTTCTTAAACCTCTGATCCCAGTTAAAAATGCAGTGGCAAAAAAAAAAAAAAAAAAAGGAATACTTGGAATACCTGTCAGTCCGTGGTGTGAATGAGTGATTGATTAAACAAATTTTGATTGAGCCCGTGCTTTGTGAAGATAGACCCTACATTTTAGCTCTATGTGGTCCATCTGAACCAGCAATAAACAAGTCAACAAGTATATAAATAAAAAATCGATCCAGATAGTGAGAAGACAAAGGAGAAAATAGATCAGGTAAGGAAAAAGAGAAAGTCTGGGCAGGGTAGGGGAGTCTTCAGATGAAACGCTTAGGCAAAGTCTCTTTAGCCAGGACTAAAAGCTGAAGAGTTTGCAATGCAAAGATATGTGGGCAAACCTTGCAGACAGAGGAAAAGCACTGTGAGGGTCCAGAGCTTTATTTTTAGACTACTTAGCCTCTGAAATAAGGGGTTAGATTTTATTCTACTCACAGTGAAAAGTCATTATGTTTTAAACCGAACGGTGGTCTGAATTCCTGTGTGTATGCATGCGCGTGTTTTCGCGCTGGAGGTATAGTTCAAAGGTAGGGCACTTGCCTCAAATGCACGAGATGATGGTGCTGTGGACTAGGAAAGAAGCAAAGAGATGGGACTATATTTCTATAAGTGGATGAGCAGCCCGGCCCAGTGGTGCATGCTTGTAATCCGGGCAGCTCAGGAAACTGAGGCAGGAGGATCTTGAGTTCAAAGTCAGCCTCAGCAACTTAGTGAGGACCCAGTGGAACCCGGTCTCTAAATAAAAAATTCAAAAAAAGGGGGGGGGGGGGGGGGGCTGGGAATGTGGCTCAGGAGTTGAATGCCCCTGGGTTCAATCCCTGGTACCAAAAGAATAATTAAAAATAATAATAATAAGTGGATGAATGAGCATGGATGGCTGCTAGATGCTTCTCTTGAACAACTGCACGGATGGTAGCCCTGTTCAATGAAATGAAGGACACTGCAGAACCAGGATAGTGGTATTTATGAGGGGCAGAGGTTCAAGAGTTCTATTTTGGACTTGTTAAATCAGAGCTCCTAATACAAACTGGGCATGTGGTAAGTGCTTGCCTGGCATGCATGAGACCCTGTGTTCAATCCCAGTACTGAAAAAACTAAAAAAAACCTCCTAGTAGACTAATAGGTATTCAAGGGAGATGTCAGGTAAGCAGCTCAAGAAAAAGGCAGAGGTAGAACTGTGAATGCTATCAGCATATGGGTAATATTTCAAGCCAGTTACCTAAATGGGATCATCTAGGGACAGAATACAGACAAGTTTAAGAGAGAGAGAGAGAGAGAGAGAGAGAGATCCCAGCCCAGCAAGAGCTCTTGGGCACAGGATCTAGAAAGAGAGGCAGCAGGGTGGGGCCAGAAAAGGAGCTTGGGAAGAAGAATTTGAGAGAAGCATAGTCTGTCATAGAAATAGATTTAAAGGGCTGAGAATATGGCTCAAGCGGTAGTAGTGCACTCACTTGGCATGCGCGGGGCGCTGGGTTTGATCCTCAGCACCACATAAAAATAAAATAAAAGATGTTGTGTCCACTGAAAACTAAAAACTAAACATTTTTTAAAAATCTTTTTTAAAAAAAAAAGAAATAGATTTTAAAATATTTCAAGCCAAGAGGGTGTGGTCCACCATGTTGAATGCTGTTGAGTAAGATGAGAAAGAGAAGTGATGACGACCAGGGCAAGGGCAGTTCAAGCGGAGGGAGGAAGTTGAAAACCCAATGAATTTGAAAATGTAGGTTCTAATGAAAAGGAAAGCTTTAACCTGGACATGATGGTGAAGGCCTGTAATCCCAGTGATTCGGGAGGCTGAGGCAAGAGAATCTCAATTTGAGGCCAGCCTCAGCAGCTAGACCCTGCCTCAAAATAAAAAAGTAAAAAAGGCTGGAGATGTAACTCTACTAGGTTACAATCCTGGTAATAAATAAATACATATAAACAAATGAATGAACAACTCTAGTGAGAACAGGTCTTATAGGAGAAAAGAATACCCAGAGATGTCAGATAAAAGTCCATCGGGGAGCACTGAAGACAATCCAAATAGAAGAGGTTCCCAACCTCTTCTGGCTCACTATCAGAATCATCTAAAGAACTTTTAAACTAAATAAGTTTCCTAGTTTCATCCCAGATCTATTGAATAAGTAAGAGAGGAAACTGGAATCTGTACTGGAATCCTCAGGTAACACTGATCTACCTGAATTAGAGTAGTCAGTGAGCTGGGCAGGAATATTTCCACCAAAGCAGAATAAATACCTCCTCCTGGTTGGAGGTGAAAAGGTTAACATGTAGAATTTTCAATTTGATGGTGGGGAGATGACATTGGGATTTAAACCAAGGGTATTCTATCATTGAACTACATCCCCACCCTTTTTATATTTTGAGACAGGGTCTTGCTAAATTGCTGAAGTTTGATTCAACCTTGGAATCCTCCTGCCTCAGCCTCCAGAGTCTCTGGAATTACAGGCATGAACCACTGCACTCATCTAAAATTTTCAAATTTTAAGTTTATCTCCCCTAACTTTTCCCTTCGACCTTTAGACCTTTGTCTGCTGGTGGGTGCTAATAGAACACAAAATGAATATTTACAGAAAAACTCAAGAAACAGGTAACCACTTAGTTAGAAATCTTGCTATTTTTCTTGGATATGTATGCTTGTAACTGTGATGTTACACTGCATGTGTAGAATTAGAGGTATTCTTTTCTGTTATGGAAATTGTTTTCTGTTTTAATGTGGAATTAGTCACTTTATGTAATTTTGATGGTGTTTTGTATATTTCACATAGATTTTCAGATACTTTGCCATCAAAACAGGTCTGAAGATAACTGAAAGGAGTGTTGAAAGCTTCACGATGTGCTATCCCTCCCCTGCTCTCTCTCTCCTTGCTCAGGTAAGCAGCTTCCTCAAGGGAGTCCTAAAAGTCAAATCCCTCTCCCCCTGGAGTTCAGTTTGCTGGAAGAAAGGTCCCAAAATGGGAGAAATTTGATATGTTTGGAAGAAGTAGGAAAAACACCAGTTAAAATAGGAGCGTCTCTCTAAAAGACCATTTTATTAACATTCTTCCTGGATACATCCCTTTACAGTGATGTATTATGTTTATTATCTCATTTGATCTTTATATCAGTATATCAATCCTGGGAGAAAACTATGCCTTTATCAACTTCCTCTCATTAAAAACAAAACCAAAAACAAAAGACGCGAATAAATAAATGGAGACTTCAGTGGGTTAAGACAATTTTCAAGATTCTTCAGGTAGAAATGCGTGAATTTCTAAGTGACTTGTTTTCTATCAAAGAACAACAAAGTGAATGGACTCAGCAATGACAGAAAACAAGCTATTGATACACGTGGCAATTTGATTAATTCTCCAGGGAATTATGCTGAATGGAAAAAGCCAGTGTCAAAAGGCTGCATACTCTATGACAAAATTTCAGAAACAGATAAGTGGCTGGCAAAGGTTAAGTATGGTGGGAAGAGGTGGGGCAGGAGGGCACTGGGTATGGCAGGCAACACAAAGAATCTTTACTGTAATGGAACTGTTCAGCCTCTAGACCAATGGTGGACACACTGACTGCCCCATGTGATTAAAGTGCATATTCTAAACACACACACACACATACACACACGGGTACAAGTAAAACTGGGGAAATCTAAATAATGGATATCAATATATTGGCTATGAAATTGTACTATAGATTTGCAAAATATTACCACTGGGGAAAACTAGATAAATGATACATTGGATTTCTCTATGTAATTCCTTACAACTATATATTAATCCACAATCTTAATAAAAACTTATCTTAATAAAATATCTTAATGAAAACTTCCACTGGAAAAAAAATGAGTGAGTCAGGTTGAGTCTCTGGCACTTGATTCTTGCCTGTGCATTATATCCCACCCCAATTGTAATGGAATAAGATATGATCTTGTTCTTGCAATCCCTAGGTTGACTCATACAACTTTGGGTGAGTGAGTTACAAATGGGGTACGTGCATGCATGAGGTCCTGGGGTTCATCCCCAATACCACAAAGAAAGAAAGAGAGAGAGAGAGAGAGGAGGGAAGGAGTTACGTGTGTTATATGTAAATTTTACCCTAGAAGATATAATTAAAGGCTAGGGAGATGGGTTCCCCAGAATAAACTCCCTCAGTGGTCCCCACTTGAAAGCCAGGAGAACCTAAACTCTACACTGATTCTTGCAACACTTTTATATTCTGACACATACACCCTGACTTTTCTCCAACTCTTTTGGGCTGAGTTCAGAAGAGAATATGGAAATAGAGTCAACTAGTGCAAAACATTAAAGATCTGAGAAATTGTCACTCCCAAGCTGATCTTATGCTACAGCAGCCACCAAACCCCTGGTCCTACCTAACAGGTTAAAGTGGAAAAAGAATTTCTTCTTGGGGGGGATATGCAAACAATTTATTGGCCTTAGTATGTTTCAGGGGCTTTCATGAGTATCATCAAATTTAATCTAAAAAGTTGGTATTGTTATCTCCATCTTATACCTGAGGACACTGAGGCTTAGAGAGGTAAAGTCACAAAGTAGGACCTTGGGCAGAGCCAGCCTTAAAGCTATATTTGTCTGAGTTCTAAACTTGAGCTCTTTTACCAGGAGAGCTGAGTGCTTCTTTTTAGTAATTGCTGAGCCAGTACCTCCTGTGATGTCTAGTCTCCCGTTGCACTAATACTTGCTTGTACCTTAATGATGGCTCTAAGAATGCTATATTACCTGGCAGTAGCCTGAAGCCAGATTTTAAGTCAGAAAAGTCCTGAATTTGAATCCTGGCTCTGCGAACTTAGGGTCTGTGGGCAAGACTCACAACATTGGTAAGTCTCAATATTAGTTTCTATAAAGTGGGAATAATGACGAAATCACTGGAGTTGTTGGGAAGACTATGTGTAAATGTAAATGAGGAAGCTCAGTGTCTGACACATTCGTAATGCTTCATAAATTATAGCTATTAAATTATATTAGCATGAGCCCAAGCAGTGATGCTCCATCTTGGCTACACATTGGAATCACCTAGGGAACTCTGAGAGCACTGAGGCCTGGGTCCCACCCCAGAGATTCTGGTTTAAAAGTCTGTTGTGATTCTCAAGATTTGATCATGTGCTTCAGAATCACTTGGAGGTCTTATTAGAACTTAGCTCATTGGACCCAAATCCAGACTCTATATCTGGAATCTGAAATCTTCCAGAAAAATCTCCAAGCTTTCCTGCTTCCTCCATGAAAATTACATTTTTATCAAATGCTTTTTATGTACTGGGTGTTACACTGACAGCTTTACAAATGGTATATCACATTTAGTACTCACAACAATTCTAGTTGTTGTTATTGGTACCAGGGATTAAACCTAGGGCTGCTTTACCATTGAGTTACATCCCCAGCCCATTTTGTTTTAATTTTTAATTTTAGATGTTGATGGATCTTTATTTTGTTCATTTATTTATATGAGGTGCTGAGGATCAAACCATTGTCTCACACGCGGTAGGCGGTTACTCTACTGCTGAGCCACAACCCCAGTCTCCTCATTCTTTAATGTGTTTTTTTGGAGGGTACCAGGCATTAAACTCAGAGGCACTCAGCCACTGAGCCACATCCCCAGACCTATTTTGTATTTGATTTAGAGACAGAGTCTTACTGTGTTGCTTAGCACTTTGCTTTTGCTGAGGCTGGCTTTAAACTCAGGATCCTCCCGCCTCAGCCTCCCAAGCCACTGGGATGACGGGCATACGCCACCATACCTGGCCCCTCTTTAATTTTTATTTTGAGCTAGGGTCTTGCTAAGTTGCTGAGGCTGGCCTCAAACTTGTTATCCTCCTGCCTCAGCCTCTGGAGTCACTAGGATCACAGGTGTACACCACTGCATCTGGCTCTTCCAAATTCTTTTTTTGGTATTAGGGATTGAACCCAGGGGCACTTAACCACTGAGCCACATCCCCAGTTCTTTCTACTTTTTATTTTGAGACAAGATCTCACTAAATTGCTGAGGCTGGCCTCAAACTGGCTATCCTTCTGCCTCAGCCTCCCAAGCCATATGCCACCATGTCCACCTCTTCCAGATTCTTTACACATTGCTAGGCAAAAAAATCTCACTGTAGGGAGAGTTCCCATTCAGGGAGTCCCACCCAATGCCTACCTATCTTACTCCAGTTATATACTCTGTAGAGCGTCTGTCTATATTCTGTATAATAAAGTGCCAGGGTTTATTCTATTATCCCTCTCTGGAATAAGTTGGACCTTTGTATCCTTGAATTCCACATCTGTGGATTCAACCAGCAATGGATTAAAAATATTCAGAAAAGGGCTGGGGATGTGGCTCAAGCGGTAGCACGCTCGTCTGGCATGTGTACGGCCCGGGTTCGATCCTCAGCACCACATACAAACAAAGATGTTATGTCCGCTAAAAAATAAAAAAATATATATATATTAAAAAAAATTCTATCTCTCTCTCTCTCAAAGAACTCACTCTTTAAAAAAAAAAGAAAAGAAAATATTCAGAAAAAAATTCCAGAAAGTTTCAAAACTTGAATGTGCTACACTCTGAGCACTATGCTGAATCCATGTGAATTAAGAGACACGTAAAAGCTAGGCACAGTGGCTCACACCTGTAATTCCTATGACTCAGGGGACTGAGGTAGGAGTATCACTTGAGCTCATAGATTCAAAATTAGCCTGAGCAACATAGCAAGAACTTATTTAAAAAAATAAAAATAAAGAGAGAAGTGCAGGCACATCTGCTGAAGCCTCCATCATTTCACAGATCTTAGTCTCTCTCCAGCAGTTTTTGAGCATTGTTTGCCTCCTTTGTACACCATGTAAATAGACCTATTTGGTTGCATCTGTGCTCAGTGTGTAAAACCTTTTTCTGTATATTCCCTAAACATACAGAATAATGACTATTTACACAGAATTTGCATTTTTAAAAATATTTTTTTAGTTGTTGGACACAATACAATATCTTTATTTTATTTATTTATTTTTATGTCATGCTAAGGATCGAACCCAGGGCCTCACACATGCTAGGCAAGCGCTCTACCTCTGAGCTACAACCCCAGCCCAGAATTTGCATTTTATTAGGTATTATAAGCGGAATAGAGGTGATTTAAAGTATATGGGCTGGCTGTGGTGATGCATGCCTATAATCCCAGGGGTTCAGGAGGTTGAGGCAGGAGGATTGCGAATTCAAAGCCAGCCTCAGCAAAAGCAAGATGCCAAGCAACTCAGTGAGACTCTGTCACTAAAAATACAAAATAGAGCTGGAGATGTGCCTTAGTGGTCAAGTACTCCTGAGTTCAACCCCCAGTACCCTAAATAAATAAATAAATAAATAAATAAATAAAATATATGGGAAGTGCATAGGATATATGCAAATATTATCTCATTTAAAATAAAGGACTAGGGCTGGGGTTGTAGCACAGTGGTAAAGCCCTTGCCTAGCATGAGTGAGGCACTGAGTTCAAATCTCAGTACCACATATAAATAAGTAAAATAAAGGTCCACCAACAACTAAAAAAAAAATACTTAAAATAAATAAATACATACAATAAAACAAAGGACTATGGGCTGGAGTTTTGGCTCAGTGGTAGAGCACTTGCCTAGCATGTGTGAGGCACTGGGTTTGATTATCAGCACTACATATAAATAAATGAATAAAATAAAGGTTCATAACATCTAAAAAAACAACTTAAAAATAATAATAAAAATAAAATAGGGGACTAAGCCATGCCTGTAATCCCAGCAATGAGGGAGGTTGAAGCAGGAGGATCACAAAACCCAGCCTCAGCAATTTAGTGAGGTCCTAAGCAATTTTGCAAGAAAATAAAAAGGGCTTGAGATATGGGTCAATGGTTAAGCACCCCTGGGTTCAATCCTTGGTACCAAAATAAATAAATAAAAGAAGGAACTTGAACACTCATAGGATTTTAGTGTGGGGGTCTCCCAAAACCAGTCCCTCTGCTGATATACAGGTAAAATCACATTTGCAATTTAAAAGATATTAATAAGGATTGTGGGCCTGGTGTGGTGGTTTACACCTGTAATCCCAGCAACTCAGAGGCAAGGCAGGAGGATTCCAAGTTCAAGGCCAGTTTCAGCAATTTAGACAGATGCCAGCTCAACATAAAATAAAAAGGACTGGGGATAGTTCAGTGGTATAATACCTCTGAGTTCAATCAGTGTCCAGCATCTATCTCTCTCTCAAACACACACACACACACACACACACACACACACACATTTACATACTCACACACAGAGGAATGTGGAAAAGTAATAATCACTAAGACTTGAACTGCTCTCAGGTGTACTATCTAGAATTAAAATTAAAATTCTGAGGATATAAAAGAACCAAAGTGTTCTTTCTGTTCTGTCACTCAACAATCAAGACAGGAAACTTCTGTGACTTCTGGTCACTAAGAAGCATGTGAGGATTTCTCCTCAACAACAACCAATCAATACGTTCTGTACACACACACACACACACACACACACACACAAATCTGACAAAATTCAGCTTCCATTCATGCTCAAAACACTAAAAAATCTAGAGATAGTAGGAACATATTTCAACATTGTAAAAGCTATATATACTAAACCCAAGGTCAACATCATTGTAAGTGGAGTAAAATTGAAAGCATTTCCTTTAAAAACCAGAAAAAGACAAGTATGCCCTCTTTGACCATTCCTATTTAACATAGTCCTTGAAATCCTAACCAGAGCAATTAGACAAAAGAAAGAAATTAAAAGAATATGAATAGGAAAAGAAGAGTTCAAACTATCCCTATTTGCTACAACATGATTCTATATATATAGAAGACCCAAAAAACTCCACCAGAAATCTCCTAGAACTCATAAATGAATTCAGCAAAATAGCAGGATATAAAATTAACACCCATAAATCAATTGTACTCCTATATACCAATGATAAACCAGCTGAAAGAGAAATCAGGAAAACTATCCCATTCACAATAGTCTCAAAAAACAAACAAACAAACACATACCAAAATATTTGGGAACCAATCTAACAAAAGAAGTAAAAGACCTCTACAATGAAAACTGCAGAACACTAAAGAAAGAAATTGAAGAAGACCTTAAAAGATGGAAATTATGGCATTTGCCAGTAAATGGATGGAACTGGAGAATATTATGCTAAGTGAAGTAAGCCTATTCCAAAAAACCAAAGGCAGAATGTTCTCCCTGAAACGTGGATGCTAACTCATAACAAGGGAGGGGAAGATTAGAAGTTCACTGGACAAAGGAGAATGAAGGGAAGAAAGGGAGGATGAGACTAGAAAAGACAGTAGAATGAATAAGACATACCTTTCCTATCTTTACATATGAATACACTACCAACGAACTCCAGATCATATACAGCCACAATAATGGGATCCTAATTGGAACAAGTTATACTTATTCTATGTATGTATAATATGTCAAAATATACTCTACTGTTGTGTATATCTAGAAAGAATAAATAAATAGATAGATAAATAGGTTCTGCTCAGGATGCCAGCTAGAAGTCCTCTAATTGACTTCAGTTCCAACTCTTACCTACCTGGAGATGACTTCAGGTACCAGAGGTTAGGAGCAGTCCCACAGGACTGCCCCCACTTTTGATAGTAACCACAAGTTTCAGGTTGTTTTACCTGAGCTCTTGACCCACTCCCTCCTCCAGTCGGACTAATTTGCTAGAGCTATTTACAGACATCAGAAAAACACTTTTTTCCTCCTCACTACTAAGAATTGAACTCAACAGTGCTCTACCGCTGAGCTATATTCCCAGCCTTTTAAAAAAATTTTATTTTGTGATAGTCTCATTAATTTGCTCTGGTTCTCCTTGAACTTGTGATCCTCCTGCCTTAGTTTCCTGGGTAGCTGGTATTATACTCAGGCATAAGCCAGCCTGCCCGGTGGGAAATAACTTATTTTCTTTTACAGGTTTGTTGTAAAGGATACAGGTGAACAGGCATATAAGGCAAGGCATTTTTATCAGGAGCATAGAGCTTCTCTGCCCTCCCTGGGTGGTCACTCTCCTGGAACCTCCAGATATGTGTTCATTTATCTAGACACTCTCTGAACCCTGTCCTTTTGGGGTTTTAGGGAAGCCTCATTACATAGGCATAATTGACCATTGGTCATTGGTCGGCTCAATCTTCAAACTCTCTCCCTTCCCAGACACTGGGGGAAGGGGCTTAAACTCCCAGCCGGCTAACGCTGCCTTGGTCTTCCGGAAACCAGCCCCCATCCTGAAGCTACCTAGAGACTGCCACCCAGCAGTCAATCCATTAACATACAAAAAGACATTTATTACTTTGGAGATTCCAAAGATTTTAGGAGCTCTTTTTTTTTTCCCCCCTCTCTCCTGGAAATTGGAATGAAAAGCAAATGTATATTTCATAATATCAGAAGAGTAGAGAAAGAGGGCTCAGCAAGAAGTCACCACACTGTACCCCAGACACGATCATTCCTTGCTCAGTTTCCTTGTTATCTCACAGGCAGTTTAGGGTTCAGAGATGTGGTTGACCCTGTCAGAGCAGTGTCTTAGTAGCTTACTGGAGGAGGATACAAAATGGATTTAAGATGGCAACCCTGGGGTCTCTGGGGTCTGGGAGGCCAGTGTAGAGGCCTTTGGAGGAGTTGAGTAAAGCAATGGGAAGAGCCTGCACCAAGCAAGAGAAAGTAAAGATACAGAGGGGTTGCTGGCGTGAGATTTTAAGGAACAAAAATATCTGCAAGGGGAGATAAGCAAGGAGAAGGTTGAGCATGATGCAGAATTCTACTTACTGTGGCTCAGAAGGGAATTTAGAAATGTTGAGAGCCAAGAAAGATGAGTGGTTTTACAGGCAAAGAATAGAATGAGTTTAGTTTGAGACACATGGATTCTTTTTCTTCTATTTGTAGAGGCATTGAAAACTTAACTCTTATTAACCAAATATGATAGGTGTTGTGATAAAGGTTTTATCTTTTTTTTTTTTTTTTTTTTTTTTGTACCAGGGATTTAACTCAGGGACACTTAACCATGAGCCTCATCCCCAGGCTTTTTTTTTTTTTTTTTTTTTTCCTTTCTTCCTTCTTTTTTAAAATTGTTTTATTTTGACACAGGATCTTGGTAAGTGACTTAAGGCCTCACTACATTGTTGAGGCTGGTCTCAAATTTGCAATCCTCCTGTCTCAGCCTCTGGAGTCACTGGGATTACAGGCATGAGCCACCATGCCCATCATGTTAAAGGTTTTAGAAAACTTATTTCTCAATTCTTTGAGGGAAGGGACTCCTATTTTCACATGAGACGAAGATTCAAAAATTGCTTAAGGTGACCTATCTAGTAGGTGGTAGAATCAGGATTCATGCCTAACCTCTGAACCAGAGGATATTAGCACTGAGAAGCAGAAATGTTGAAAGTCATCCACGAATGAAGTGTAGTTGGAGACAAGATGAGAGAAGGCAGAGTGAGATGGCAATTGGGGAGGTATATCCTGCGCATGAGCAAGCTATGCCGTTTACGTAGACTGACATGCTGGTATCTTCCCACAATGTCAGAAAGTTTTGAATATCAGTAAACTTACTAAGCTCCATCAGTTTCATCTGCTTTCCTTTGCTGAATACTCCTGGTCTCACTTGGTAATTGTGACCATGGCAGTCGCAAATTCTTTTTTCCATTTGGATCTTAATTATTAATGTCTATAACACTTAAATCCACTTCACACAGTGATACATAGGTTAGACAAAGGCTGAGAAAGTGTTAAAGAGGTCACAGGATTTAAAGAGCTCTACAGAATGAAGAGCGTGGAAGCAGAGAGTTAATACAAATGCCAAGAGTCACTGCAGGTGGTCAGACAAAGGGTAACAACCCAACTCCTGCCTGGTGCAGGCTGTAATCCTGGGGATTTGGAAGACTGCAGATTCAAAGCCTGCCTGGACAATTTAGCAAGACCCTGTCTCAAAATAAGAAATAAAAAGGGCTGAGGATATAGCTCAGTGGGTGTAGATTCCCCGGGTTCAATGCCCAGTACCACCAAAAAAAAAAAAATTTCTTAGAATTCAATCCTCAGTACCAAACAACCAACCAACAACCCAACCTCTCAGTTGTTAAGGCAAAAGGGTGCTAATAGCAGAGTTCCAAGTGGGCAGAGCCACAGCAAGGGGATCATGCTGAGCTGCATGTCCAGGGACAGAGTCAGAAGTTGGTTGCCTGGCACTGTGGTGAAGTGTTCACCGGGCAGTCCATGATAAGGTCAATCAGTGTTGCTATGTCACAGCAACATAGGTGCTCCTCCTTTTATATTTCAAGTGAGGAGGTTGCATCATTCATTGGTCTGGTATTTCTGATAAAATCTCATGCCTACTTTCTTTGGTATGGCACTGATAAGTCCAGGTGACTATGTGCCATTGACAATTTATTAAGTTCATGGGTGGTAATTTTTTTATTAGCTCGAGTAAGTTATCCATCAGTGTGTGCCTCGTGTTTGTGCTGAGCAGCTGGTGGTTGCTCTCCATCAGTTGTGTGTCCAACATCTGTTGGTTATCTACTCGCACAGACAAAGCACTTGTATTCAAAATGGAGCAGCTCAGGGCAAGCTAGATCTCTATAGGAAATGAGTAACTCAGTGCAGGGCACAGTCTGCTCTCTACAAGAGAAACTGCCAGGGCCACCGAGAAAGCCCAGAGAAGTGGGAGGAGGACCAGGACAGCCTGTTCCCTTAAAACCCAAGCAGAAGGAAGAAAGGCACATACAGTACCATGGAGTAAGGAACAAAACAGCAGCTGGGCTATTTAGCAGCCTCTCATTGGTGATGTTTGCCAGCTAAGTGTCAGCCGTGTGGGGATCTAAGAATTGAAGGTTGCTAGGTTGAACAAGGGATCAGAAAGGAAGAAAGGGAAGACAACAATTTTTAAAATTTTGAGGTGGTAGCTTTGAAGAGCAGAAATGAGCAAGGAACATAGCTAGAAGAGAGTTCAATAAAGGGTTGCTTGATGAGAGGGAGAGTTTGAAAACATAATTTAAAAAAAAAAATATATATATAGTTAATAATTTAAACATCTGTAATTATGACATCTTTCAAACACTGAGAAGCATAGAGAATGATGTAGTGAATATCAGTGCATCTGGGTATCTTTATCATATTTAATATTTTATATATATATAATGTTTTTTTTAAAAGCCTATCATACTTAAGTTTTCAAATGGGGAAGATTATTACCTGCCTTCCTGGGGTCTATTGAGATAAAGATAAGAATGTTTTTTTCTCATTGAGTGAAGTGGCCTTAGGCCTTTGGAGATGGTACCTGTAATACCTCCTCCCTGGGACAAGTCTGCTTAGTCAGGGTGGGGAGAACTTGACTTCTGTGTGGCCAAGTTGGATAATACTTACATTCAAAAACAAGATTAACCAGTACATTTTTCTTTCTGGGCATGATTCCTGTCAAGTTTTTAGAGTCAGAGTCATATTAGCCTCATAAAATAAGAAACATTGTAAAAAAAAAAAAAAATCTCCATTTTTCTTAAAAAAAAAAAAAAAAAACAGTTTATGGGGCTGTGGATGAAACTCAGTGGTAGAACATGTGCTTAGCATGCACGAGGTCCTGGGTTCAATCTCCAACACTAGAAAAAAATTGATTTCTCTATTATGGGGATTGAATGGTTTTTGACATTTAAAAGTTTTCTAATAATTCTTTGGGCCAAATGGCCATTTTTACCAAAGCAGAAATTTCTTCTTTGAAGCTAGACATGGTGGTACTACTTACTATAATCCCAACTGAGGCAAGAGGATCCTAAGTTCAAGGCCAGTCTGGGAAATTTAAGGAGACCCTGTATTAAAATAAAAAGGGCAAAAAAAATTAATAAAAAGGGCTGAGCAGAGAAGTAGAGCACACCTGGGTTCAACCCTCAATCTATACCCCTACAAAAAAATCTACATGGAGTTTACGATTTTTTTTTTTTTTGGTACTGGATTGAACCCAGGGGCATTTTACCACTGAGCTATATGGCCAGCAGCCCTTTTTATTTTTTATTTTGAGACAGGATCTCACTAAGTTGCCTGGGCTGGCTTTGAACTTTCGATCTTCCTGCTTCAACATCTTGAGCCACTGGGATTACATACTTGGGCCACCAAGCCAGGTTTAAAAATGTTTTAAGTAAAATTACGATCTTTAAATCTCATTTACTAGAAATAAACACTTTAATAGTTTTACATATATCCTCCCAGTCTTTCATTTTTTTTACATTGGATTGTACACATTGCTTTTTTTGGTTTTGGGTACCTAGAATTAAACCCAGGGGCACTTAATCTCTGAGCTACATCCCCAGCCATTTTTATATTTTATTTGGAGACAAGATCTCACTAAGTTGCTTAGGACCTCACTAAATTGCTAAGGCTTGCCTCCAGTTTGAAATCTTCCTGCCTCAGAATACCTAGTTACAGAGAGACTACAGGTGTGCACTTCTGCATGCTAAATTTTTTATTCTGAAAGCCATCTGTGATAAGGGTTGGGATGTAGCTCAGTGGTAGAGTGCTTACCTAACATGCACAAGGCCCTGGTTTTTTTTTTTGTTTGTTTGTTTTGCTTTTTAATAATGTGTTTTCCTTTTTAAAAATATTTTTAGTTGTAGATGGACATAATACTTTTATATTGTTCATTTAGTTTTTTATGCGGTGCTGGGATTGAACCCAGTGCCTCGAGTGTGCTGGGCAAGAGCTCTATCACTGAGCTACAACCCCAGCCCTGGGGGTTCTTTTTAAAAAAAATTTGTTGTTGTTGTTTTAAATTTTATCTTTTTAGCCGGTGGTACACGCCTGTAATCCCAGTGGCTCTGGAGGCTGAGGCAGGAGAATCACGTGTTCAAAGCCAGCCTCAACAAAAAGCGAGGCACCAAACAACTCAGTTAAACTCTATCTTTAAATAAAATACAAAATATAGGACTGGGGTTATGACTCAGTGGTAAACCACTTGCCTAGCATGCATGAGGCTCTAGGTTCAATCCCTGGCACCACATCAAATAAAATAAAGGTATTGTGTCCATGTACATCTAAAAAAAATTAAAGATTTAAAGATATACAGGACAATAGAGTGCAGTTTGACATATTATACTTACATAGAATATAACTTATTCTAATTAGGATCCCATTCTTGTAATCGTACATGAAATAGTGTTTCACTGGTTGTGTATTCATATATGAACTAGGAATGTTATGTCTGATTCATTCTACTTTCTTTTCCCTTCCCTTAATTCCCCTTTGTCTAATCCAATTAACTTAACTTCTATTATTCCTTTTCCCCACCTGCTTTACCCTGGGGGTTCTATAACCAGTACTGAAGAAAAAAAAAAAAGTGTGGTGAAAAATATTTTTTTAACATTCATATTTAAACATTTATTTAGCAAATATATCTAAATTATTATAGCTAGGTTAAATAATAGCCACAAAACAATCATGAATTGTTGTTGGTTGTTTTTTGTTTGTTTGTTTTGATACCAGAGACTGAACCCAGGGGTGCTTAACCACTGAGCCACATCCCCAGCCCTTTTTCAGGGTCTAAGTTGCTTAAGTCCTCATTAGGTTGCTAAGGCTGGCTTTGAATTTTGTGTTCCTCCTGCCTCAGCCTCCCAAGCCACTAGGATTACAGGCATGTGCCATAGGTGCTGGGCCCGGGCTTTGATCCTAACCACACAAAAAATAAAATTAAAAAAAATTTTTTTTTGGTCTAAGAATGCCATTTGTAGAAATAACACCTTGAGATATTAACTATCTTTGTATCTTTCCCCTACAGGATTAAATAAATTGAATGTCACGACTGTATTTGGAGAGAATGTGTTTCCCTACTTTCTACCAGTAAGATCTTCTCACATGTAAACTCTACCATAAATTTTCCTCTTCTGTAATTCCTTAAATTCTTTCAGTGTTATGAAAGTCACATATTAACTTTTAAAATATACTCTTATGATTCCTTTTCATCTTTCACTCTGCCAGATTTACAAACAGGTTTGGTGACTCTGTGATTTGGCTCATCCAGGCAGTAGGAAACATGTTTACAAGGGAAGAGAGACCACACCACACACCAGGCAATACCTACCTGTGAGCCATTTGGCAGGGCTGGAGGATAGAGAGGGAAAGAAGGAAAGGGGATGGCTGAGAGACTGGGAAGACAGGGAGGTCAAGGCCATGAGGTGTCAGCAAGGTCAAGTTCAAGGTTCAGTTGAAATTAGGAGGAAAAACAACTATAAAGAATCATGATTGGGGCTGGGGCTGCTCAGTGGTGGAGCACTTGCCTTGAAAGTGTGAGGCACTGGGTTTGATCCTCAGCACCACATAAAAATAAAGAAAGAAATTGTGTCCATCTACAACTAAAAAAAAATATGTTTAAAAAAATAAAAGAATCATGATTGTACTGGGGTTGTGGCTCAGTGGTAGAGTGCTTGCATAGCATGTGTGAAGAAGCACTGGGTTTGATTCCCAGCACCATATATAAATAAGTAAAATAAAGGTCCATTGACAAGTTAAAAAAAAAAAATCATGATTAAGAAAATGCATTTGATTTTTCAATTGTTTGCTTGTTTTTGTTTTTTGCAGCATTAGGGATTGAGTTCCCTTAAAACCAAACAGAAGGAAGAAAGGCACATGAAGTACTTTTCATGCTAGGCAAAGACTCTACCACATCACCAGCTCAAAAGAATGCACTTGGGAACCCAAACTGGTTCTGTGAACTGTGGAATATAGAACAAGTCACTCAATGTCTATGGGCCTCAGATTCTTCATCTGTAAAGTAAAAATAATACTAGGGTTGTTGTAAGGAATAAATTATATTCTCTATCTGTAAATCAATTAACATAATATCTAG
This sequence comes from Marmota flaviventris, assembly GCF_047511675.1. NCBI lineage: Eukaryota > Metazoa > Chordata > Mammalia > Rodentia > Sciuridae > Marmota > Marmota flaviventris. The sequence continues at coordinate 41,484,831 of NC_092512.1, read as the reverse complement.
TATACAATAAGTATTCAATAAAAAACATTATCTTCATATAATTTTCCTTAGAAAGCTTGTAAGATTTCAGATGTAGAATTATGATTAAGTAATGTTTATTACACTTAATTATTTCCTACCCTGTTTCTTAGGAAAACTTCCACATTATTATAGCACTTTCCTATTATAGGATGTATTCAGCATTTTATGTTTAAGACAGGGTCTTGTTAAATTGCTCAGGTTGCCCAGGAACTCTTGGGTTCAAACGATCCTGTCTCAACCTTCAGAGTAGCTGGAACTACAGGCATATCACTGCATCTAGTTTCACCATTGTATTTTAATTATTTGTTTTCATTCATGCAGCACTGAAATCTAGGGTGGGGCTCTATTCTTGTTTATGTTCTCAGGGCACCAGACATTTTGCAGGTTAATTTGGATTTGGAAATCATTCACATGGAGGCAGATCACTAATGTAAATGAGAAGGAGGTGGTCATCACAGGTTTAGGAAGTTAAACACTTTGCTGTTTATTTAGTAAACAGTCTACAGATTTAGTTTCTGTTCTTATTAATCGTGCATTTCTAAGTGTCACTGAAACATATTTTCAGAATATCCTCATCTGCTGAGTTCAGTATTTGGCTTCTTGATGGCTGCCTATTTATAAAATTGATAATAAACACAATGATAGTTTATTAAAAATTTAAAAAGAACAAACCTAACAGTCGTTCTCTGCTGCTGTATTGTTTACACACAGACAGAGGCAGCTGCCCTCTAAGAAGTCTGCACTTCCTGTTTTGGTAAGGAATAATAGAAAAGGCAACCAGTTAGAAGTCACAGCTGGGTTTCCAAACGGGCTTTGCTGCTTACTAGCTATGTGAACTTTTAAAATTTTATTATATATTTTGTTTGATTCAATATATCCAAGGTATTATTTCAACATGTAATCAGTATAAGCTTTAGAAATCCAGAGTATATTTTATTTACATTTGTTGCACATCTTAGTTCCGGTGCCTGCGGTTCTGAGTCTCAATTTCCTTATTTGTGAAATGAAGATAGAGTTGTCCAGGTCCCTGAAACGGTTTTAAGAGTGCACGTGAACCTGCACTCCACCCTGCACAGAGGGGCGCCCAATAAGTCTGGTATCCTTTCAGTCCTTTCTCCCACTCTGCTCTGTCTCCTAGCTGTGTGAACTTGAAGGAATCATTTAACCTATCCAATCTCATTGCTTTCACCTGTCAAATGACAACAATACCTTCCCTTCTTTTTAATAGATATGAATATCAAATTAAATATTGTATATTAAGTTTTTGTGTGGGTATGTATGCTGCTAAGGATTACATTGAGGGCCTCCCACATGCAAGCCAAACACCAACCACTGAGCAATACCCTGACATCCCCCAAATCCTTGAATAGTTCTGTTCAAATGTAAAGTAGTATTCTCACAAGAAATTCACTGGAGAGCTTTTTTTTTTTTTTTTAAAGCCTTCTATAACACAGGTGTTAAGTTAAATAGAAAGTCTTCTACTCAAATTTGGATACTATGACATATATTAATAGCACAGTTTAGTTATTTGCAGTCATGTCCAGTGCTGGGCATAATCTCTAGTAGAAAGTGTTGAATTAATGAAAGAAGGAAGAAATTTGGATAGGGGTGCAAACAGGAGATTTCTGGCTTCAGAACCGTGGGAAAGTTGGGCACAGTTGCTGTGCGAATTAAGTATGGTGATCACCATGGGCTATTTTTTTTTTTTCTCTTTCTTTCTTTTTTTTTTTTTTTTTTGGTGCTGGGGATTGAACCTTCCACATGTTAAGCACATGCTCTGCTACGGAGCCTTACCCCCAGCCCTGATCAAAGGCTCCGCGCCCCCCCCCCCCCCTTGCATTTATTTGCAGTGCTGGGGATTGAATGCAGGCCCTGGTGCAACTAGGCAAGCATTCTACTGGTCTTCATCTCCAGCCCCTGACCAGGGCTTTTAAAGCAGAGTATCCGGAGAGTAGGCAAAGCTGGCTGTAGCCCCTTAAAGATGGAACTGTTTTACTTCTGTTTTGTTCCCACTGGAGCAACCTGACTGATACCTTCTGACTAAACTAAGGAGGTAGGGAAGGCATAGAGAAAGGCAGAATCAGCATTTTTGTCTGAAAATAGTCTTAGTTAGCCACACGCCATCAATTAATAAATTAATAACAATTAAGTATTGAACAAACTTAGCACATAGTCCTGTCCTCAACACACTTACCTGACTGTTTCCATTCCTACTTCTGTGAGCCAAAGAGGACTGCTGGCTGCTCAGGCCTGCCTGATGCTGGGCCGTCTGCCGTTTGCTCAGCCACTGCCTCTGCAGAGAAAAAAATCTTTCCTACTGCTTGTAAGCATCATAAACTTCAGTTTTGGGATGTAGCTCAGTGGTAGAATACTATCTTACCACGTGAGAGGCCCTGGGCTTAACCACTAGGAGCCTTCCACCCTCACCCCTGCAAAAAATAAAATAAAATAAAACTTTTTTTCAAAGATTAGATCAGTGAATTAATGAATCATCAAGTTTTTTGTTGATTTTTGCAATGCTGGTGATTGAACCCAGGGCCTTGCCCATGCTAGGCAAATGCTCTACCCCTGAGCTACACCTGACACCATCAAATATTTTTTGCATTAGTTGAGTAGACAAAATGTGTAAGGATGAAGGGAACTCAGTGTAATGCTTCTAGGAGGAAGAAATACACCAGAAAACATAATTTTAGTGCTATATGATAGGTTCTTTTTTATAACAGTTTATTGACATATTATTCACATACCATAAAATTTATCTTTTTACAGTATACAATTCAGTGGCTTTTAGTATATCATAGTTTTAAAATCAACATAACTACCCAAGTTTAGAACATTTCCTCACCCTAAAAAGAAACCCTGGATTCATGAACAGAAATTCCCTGCTCTTTCTCCTCCCTTCTTCCCAGCCCCAAACAACTACTAATTTCTGCCTTTATAATTTGCCTATTCTGGACATTTGCTAAGTTTTTTGTGGGGGTACCAGGGATTGAACCCAGGGGCGCTCAACCACTGAGCCACATCCCCAGCCATTTTTAACTTTTCTTTTGAGACATTGTCTCATTAAAGTTCCTTATGACCTCACCAAGTTGCTGAGGCTGGCTTTGAATTTGTGCTCCTGCCTGATCCTCCCAAGACACTGGGATTACAGGAGTGTACCACCAAACCTGCCTTCAACAATGTTTTATAGTTGTTAGTGTAGTCTTTTGCTTCTTGTTAAATTTATCCCCATTTTAATTTTTTGATAATGTTGTGAATGGAGTTTTCTTATTTTCATTTTCAGGGTATTCATTGCTAACATATAGTCATACTGGTTTTTTTTTTTTTTAAGATGTTTTCTTGCTACATTGCCCATGCTACCTTCAGTCCCAGGATTTAAGCAATCTTCTTGCGTTAGCCTCTGAGTAGCTGGGACCACAGGTGCACACCACTATACCTGGCTTGATAGGTTCTTCAAATACTATGATAGGTGGTAGGGAGAGTTGTAGGAGGGCAGAAAGCAAGTGATCAGCTCTGACTACAAGAATAAGGAAGCTAGAAAAGAGGAAACAGTGAGTTTCACTTATATAGGTGATACGTTAGCAGACTATAGAGAGAAGAGGGGCTACACAAGCAGATTGGAGATAGATGAGCCAGAGCACTGAATGCCCAGACCCTCACCAAACATGATCTGCTACTTTGCCCATGTGATTGCTATCATCTCTGTTTTAAGGGCTTTACACTAAAAAAAGCTTAAAGCCAGTGACCAAGCCATGGCAGGAATTCTATTAGCAGACTGCCTGTCATTGGGAATTATGCTCCAGGATGAAGAATGCAGTTTGAGTGTCCAGTTAGGAAAATGGAGAGCTGAGATAGTAGGTACAACCAGTTGGAGGAGGTAATAAAGAGAACAGAAAATGAATAGACATACTTGTTACTCAAGGTTACCACAAGAGCGTTCATAGCCAGGCGGAGTGAGGCACACCTGTAGTCCCATCTACTTGGGAGGCCGAGGCAAGAAAATCTCTTGAGCCTAAGAGAAAATCTCTTGAGCCTGGGCAACATAGACAGATACCATCTCTAAAAAAGGGACTGGGGCTGTTGTTCATTGTTGGAACACTTGCCTAGCATGCACAAAGCCCTGGGTTCAGTCCCACCACCTCAAAAAAAAAAAAAAAAAAACTCTTCAAATCTTTTTTTTTTTTTCTTTTTTGGTACTTGGAATTGAGCCCAAGGGTGATTTACTACTGAGCTACATCCCTCGCCCTTTTAATTTTTTATTTTGAGACAGAGTCTTAGTTGCTCAGGGGCTCACTAAATTGCTGATGCTGGCCTTGCACTTGTGATCCTTACACCTCAGCCTCCTGAGTCATTGGGATTACAGGCTTGAGCCATTGTGCCTGGCTTTGGACATTTTTAAAAGAAGAATGGCTCATTCGAATTCTACCCCCTGCTCCCCCCACCCAAACTCTTCTAAATTCTCAATATTCCAGGCAAGTGCTCCTGAATCATACTACAGGATGACACGAAGTGGTGTCAGCATCAGAGGCGGACATCCACATTATTTTTCCAACCTCTAAGCTGCAATGAACAAGAACCTTCAACCAAGAATGTGCTGAATTTCCTTTCCCTGGGGCTGGGGATATAGCTGAGTGATAAAGACTTGCTAATATGCCTGAAGCCCTGGGTTCAATCCCCCAAATAAAAACAAACAAAAAAAAAAAAAAAAAAGGAAAGTCCTTTCCCTATCAAAATCATAACAAGAGAGGGCTGGGGGTTGTGGCTCAGTGGTAGAGCACTCGCCTAGCACTCATGAGGCACTGGGTTCGATGTTCAGCACCACATAAAAATAAAGTAGATATATTGTGTCCACCTAAAACTAAAAAAATAAATATTAAAAAAAATATTAACAAGAGAACTAACTTTAAGCAAATCCAGCTACTCAGACATCTCAAAGGCCCATATTCTCTGAGGGCCCACATTGTCTAGGTAGCCATGGACACAATAGGGAAAGAGCATTGGATGGGGAGCCAGGAGACCTGAGCTCTGTGTACAGTCCTGCCACTAATGAGCTATGTCCCCTTGATTGGGCAAATCACTTTACTTTTTTTTTTTTTTTTGGAGGGGGGGCGGGAGGTGCACGGCAATGCTGGGGATTGAACCCAGAGCTTTGCGCATGAGGAGTCAGAATAAAATACACACTGAAGTCCCTTCTGAAGATGAAAAAAGTTAGTTTTGATGACATATTTAATATTCATTTTAACTAACATGCTATGTATACTTATAAGCTGTCACTTAATGTGTCTCAAGTGTTCATACTTCATGGTGATCTTATCAATAATCTGAGGGTTGGAGCTGGGGGTGTAGCTCAGTAGTAGAGTGTTTGTGTAGCATGTGTGATGTCATGAGTTTGATCCTCAGGACTTAAAAAAAAATCTGAGGGCATAATATACAGAAAATTTATATAATTTAAGATGTGGTATTACTAAAATATTAAATATCGGGTAGCTTTGCTTTAGTGGCTTACTATTGGTCTTGTGGATGTGTTGCAGCCAAGCTGTCACGGGGAAATATCTTACTTTGTGAGTTTTCCTTATTTTTATTAGCAAGTTTTTTTTTTTTTCCCTAAATGCAGAACGTTTCACCAATGTGTCATCCTTACACAAGGGCCATGCTAATCTGCTTATCATTTCAACTTTAGTTCAGGTGCTGCTGAAACAACCACAAGATTATCTAAAGCTTATAAAATACTTATATTCAGTATAATGTAGTGGCCCAAAGTGCAGTCGCTGGAGCCAGACTTCCTAGGTATGAATCCTAGTTTCATGCTATTTGAACAAAGTGGTTATTATTATTTTTTTAGTTGCTCATATGTTTATTGACAAATAGGATACACATACCCACACACAGGTACGACTGGGACACTTCAGGGACCTTGGAACTGGGAATCCTCCTTCTTCCCTGCTCCCCTCTTTTATAGAATCCTTTCTGACCTAACTTGGGCTCTTGGACACTAGCATTTTCTTGCTGACAACTCTATAAGTATGCAGGATGGGCTCTTTGTGTTTCTCATCCACATCTACATTTCCTTGTGGATCAGGAACAGGGGTCTGTGAGCTCATTCTCTCATGTCAACTCTTTAGTGGTGACACCTTGGATCACAGCTAGCTTGCCCCTACTTTTTTTTTTTTTTTTTGGTACTGGGGATTGAACTCAGGAGCACTCAACCTCTGAGCCATATCCCCAGCTCTATTTTGTATTTTATTTAGAGACAGGATCTCACTGAGTTGCTTAGGACCTCTCTTTTGCTGAGGCTGGCTTTGGACTCTTGATCCTCCTGCCTCAGCCTCATGAGCCACTGGGATTACAGGTGTGTGCCACTGTGTTCTGCCCCTATATCCTTGATGTCATTATACTCTTTGGTCATCCATCTACACTGTAGCCTTCAGTGATATCCTTGTCCAGAATACCACTCTTCTCCTTTAGTCCCTCAACGTTAAGGTGCAGGGGCTCCTCACCCGTCCCTTCAATCTGGCTGGACTTAGGAAATGGCAACTTCGGAGCTCCTGAGTCAGTCATCCAAGGCCCTCAGGCCAGGGGTGGGATGCAGTGCAGAAGGGTCCAGAGACGGGGCTGGAGAGTAGCTTCTCAGGTCCACCAGGTATTTAAAAACTTCTATGATGGAGATTATGAATGGTCACTCCTAACCAAGTTATTTTATTTTTTTTGAGTTGGGGTCTCACTATGTTGCCCAGGCTGGCCTAAGATGATCCTTCTACTTCAGCCTCCTTACCAGAGACTTCAGGTTTGTGCCATTGCACCCAGCTGACCAAGTTATTAAGTTTTTCTCAGCTGTAGAGTGGGGGTAAAAAACAGTGTCGGAACCTCGTTTGGTTGTTGTGAGAATTAAATGACATAAGGCTTTCAAGGGCTCCACTCAATAATATGTTATTGTTATTTATGGTACATAAAGAGAAAAAGCTCTTCTTTCTGTCCTCACCACCTCCCTGGATCTTTTTTTTTTTTTGCAAGGGAAGGGTACCATGAATTAAATCCAGGGGCACTTAGCCACTGAGCCACATCTCCATCCCATTTTATTTTGAAACAGGGTCTCACTAAATTGCTCAGGGCCTCGCTTTTGCTGAGGCTGGCTTTGAACTCTCAATCCTCCTGCCTCAGTCTCCTGAGTAGCTGGGATTATAGGCATATGCCAGCGTGTGTGCCCTGGACCCTATCTCAGAGGGAGATATTATAATGGCTTTTTTGTATTTCCTTCTAGAATAATGACCTGATTTAAAATATTATTTGCATAAATAGATTCTGTTTAAAGTCAGATAACTTCCTCTAGTAGCTAAAGCAGGGATGCAAATTTGTCCTATTACTGGAAATGGGTTCTTTAATCTCAGCTTTTGTTTGGCTTTTTTGTACTGAGAATTGAACCTAGGGGCACTTTACCATTAAGACCTTTTTGAGACAGGGTCTTACTAAATTCTGAGACTGGCCTTAAACTTGTGATCTTCCTGCTGCAGCCTCCCAAGTTGCTGGGATTACAGTTGTGAACCACTGCATGAAGCTCAAAAGTGTTTATTCTTCCCTCTAAGGCCAGCATAATTGGTGGACACCCTAGGCAAACCCCCTTCCTATTAATCTAAATATGAATAAGTTCTGGTTTTAAAAGCACACACAAAGGTAGTTTAACAGTGGGAATAAAGTGGCCATTTGTGACTGTAAATTGTGAGGGTCTTAGATTTTGAGAAAATCATTGTCTACTTGAAATAATGTGGAGCAGAAGCATTTAAACAGTATAGTCTAGAGAAGTAATTACTGAGGGCTTGGCTAAACCAGAAGCTTCATAGATGGATTGAGATTTAAGCTAATGGGCATAAATTTTACTCCATAGCTCCAATTCAATTTAAGAAGGAGAGCACCAATTAGACTTTAGTATTTGAAAAAAAAAAAATGCTTTTTAATAGTTGTAAGTGCAGTGTATGCTACTTAAAAATGAGGCTGCAAAGGCTGGGGGTATAGTTTCAATGGTAGAAGCACTTGCCTATCAAGGCTGTGGGTTAGATCCCCAGCACCTGTGCAAAAAAAAAAAAAAGCAGACAGATTAACAGTTAAAAGTGGGGGTAGGAGCTAGCTGGCTCTGGGAAGCAGCAGTCAGAGTTTGGGGAAGGGAGAGGAAGGTAACTGCAGTTTTCATTATAAACCATGTAGAACTATATAGTTTTGTAAATAATTAAGTAAATATAACTTGAAAATGGAAGTTTTTAAAAATATATTTTTAGTTGTAGATGGACACAATACTTTTATTTATTTTTATATGGTGCCGGAGATTGAACCCAGTGTCTCATGCATGCTAGGCAAGTGCTCTACCACTGAGCCTCAACCCCGCCCTGGAAGTTGTTTTTAAAACCTAGTTTGTTGATAATTTTCAGAAGAGATTAAGCTAGTGGCTCTAAAACTCTTGTATGAGATTCATCTTTCCAAAGAGATTGAATGAGATAAGGACAATGTAACAAATTTTTCATAGAGTTGACTCATGTAAATATAAAATTTGTCCTTATTCTCATATTGGTCTTTTTGTTGTTAAAATAGCATTTCTTTCATGAAGTGAAGAGTACAAGTACAGTAAATAATAATAATATTATTATTATTTATATTATTATTATATTATTATTATTATTATTATAACTATTATTTTGGTACTGGGGATTGAATTTAGGAGCATTTGACCACTGAGCCACAACCCCAGCCCTATTTTGTATTTTATTTAGAGACAGGGTCTCACTGAGTTGCTTAGTGCCTCACCATTATTGAGGCTGGCTTTGAAGTCATGATCCTCCTGTCTTAACCTCCTGAGTTGCAGAGATTACAGGCATGTGCCACCACACCTGACAATAAATTATTATTTTTTAAAAAAACACACTACTCAGCTGGGGCTATAGCTCAATGGTAAAGCATTTGCCTCACGTGTGAAGCACTGGGTTGGATCCTCAGCACCACATTAAAAAAAAGATCTTGTGTGTTCATTTACAACTAAAATATATTAAAGGGGCTGGGGTTGTGGCTCAGTGGTAGACTGATTGCCTCGAATGCGTGAGGCCCTGGGTTCGATCCTCAGCACCACATATAAATAAATAAATAAAATAAAGGTATTGTGTCCATCTACAACAACAACAAAGTAAATAAATAAAAGTATATTAAAACACACACACACACTACTTAGCAAAATTAAAACCCTTCCTATGTCAATCACCCTCCCCTATTTATTTTTATTTTTGGTTAAATTTTAAACACTGTAAGACAGTATTCCAAGGACCACTGAACACTTAGGGTTAGCGCCTATTATGCAAGATACCTGAAAACATTTGAGTAAAAGATTTCTGCAGTTCTGTAAAGAATGCAAAAAGCAAAGCACATTAGTACTGAAGGGAAACTCTATGGAACTTGGTGACCAGTTGGACATAGCAGGAAGTCAATAAGGACTCTTAAGGGTCTGGGGTTGTGACTCCGTGGTGGAGCACTTGCCTAGAAAAACAAATTTTATATATATATAGACTCTTAAGGTCTCACATACTTCTCCAGCATCTTATCTTATCTTTGGCCCCTTTCCTTAATTATTTCTGTATGCCACGCACCCTCTTTTCCTTCTTCCTCACCTGCTCCTGCCTCTTTGATTATTTTACTTCTGTTGGAGGCTATAATTTAAACGCCACTGCTCAGTGAAGCCTTTCTTGTCTTCCTAGTGGAGTTTATATCCTGTGGTTGTGCAATCTTTCAGAGCTCTGAACCTTTAGCATACTTGTCATTGTTGTAATGATACATTTGTTTCGTGACTATTTGTCCTCTCCACTCAATAAGGGCAAGGACTGTGTTTGTATTTTTTCATAATTGCGTTTCCAGTGCCCAACATCTTACCTGGTACAAACTAGGGTGCCCGTATTTGTTCAATGACTGCATGTATGTCTGATATTTTATACAGATTTCAGTCACTTAGAAATCTTTAGATGAGAAAGTAGTGACATGCAAATGAAGCAGATATAGGCCCGTCATAAAAATTATCTTTACTGTCTCCAAATGGCAGTTCTGCCAAGTGTTCTCTCAATAGCACTTTACATACTTCAGACACACACAAAGCAGGGCAACAACTATTTCCTGGTCTTTGGGTTACCTTTTGCCAGAATAATAAAATTGGCCCTTTATTAGCTGAAGGGGTTGAGGGTTGAAGGGTAGGCAGAAACTTAGGAACTGAGAGAAACAATAGTTCTTTGCCCACTCCTGTCAACTCCACCTTGACTTAAAAGATAAAGCTCACCACTGTGCTTTCCTGTCTCTGGATTTTGGAAGAGGCAGTAAGTACTCTCAAGCAAGGGACAGAGGAAGAAGGTCTAACTTATGAAGTGGAGAGGTAAGGAGAATTGTGCTTGATGGCAGAAGGATAGGAGTAAAAAGAGAGGAATTCCCTAGGTATGATCTCTTTTCCTTGGATGCCCAGTAAAACGGAATGGGTTCTATGATCTCCAAGAATCAGGCATATCTTATAAGCCATGCTGTCCAGATTCCTGATGCATTTCCATATCTGTGTTTTTCTTTGTATTTCCGTATAACAGAGCAGGCAACCAAGGCTTGTTGATACACCTTGATGGTGTCTCAAAGATAATGCCAGAAAATCAATGGCCTGGTTGCTTTGAGAAAGGCCTCCTCATTCAAAGATGCCTCTTTAGCAATAAATTTCTTGATTAAAGATACATATTTACACATTCTCTCTTCCTTTAACATCTATGAAGGGTACATCATCACATCTCCATATTCACATGTGAGAAACCAGGTCCTTCTGAGGTAAAGGAACATGCCCAAAGCCATGAGATAGCAAATTGGTAGGGCCAATTATTAAACCTATACTTTTTCCACAGTCTATAATAATTGCTATAATAAAGGTTCAGACCAGTAATTTGTTTAAATGTGTAGCATATAGAAAATTATAATTTATTTAGTTATCTTGACCATCATTTCTCCTTACCTCTCCACTTCATAAGTTAGACCTGTCCAGGGAATATAAAATGAGGTCTCAAATGAGGTCTCTTACAACTGTGTATACTTCAGATAACTAAGAAATATCAATGGCTATGGTAGCCTCAGAACATAGATTTTTACTTGATTTGCTTTTTAAAAATTGAGATGTAATTCACAAACCACAATATTCATCCATTCAAGGTGCACAATTCAGTTGTTCTTAGTATTTTCACAAATTTGTGCACCATCACCTCTAAATAACTCAAGGACACCAGGTCTTGCTAAATTGCTGAGGCTGGCTTTGAACTTGTGATCCTCCTGCCTCAACTTCCTGAGTAACTGGGATATCAGGTGTGAGCCACTGCACCAGGCATTTGATTTACTTTTGAAGGTTCTTGTACCTATTACAAGAGTACATGCAAGTGAGACATAAAGCATCCAGCATGGCAGCCCACACCTGTAGGCACAGGCAGGGTGATTGCAAGTTCAAGGTCAGCCTCGGCAAATTAGCAAGACCCTGTCTCAAAATAAAAAATTAAAAGGGCTGGAGATGTAGCTCAGTGGCAGAGTGCCCCTGGGTTCAGTTCCCTCTACTGCAAAAAATCTCACATGAGGGCTGGGGATGTGGCTCAAGCGGTAGCGCACTCGCCTGGCATGCGTGCGGCCCGGGTTTGATCCTCAGCACCACATACAAACAAAGATGTTGTGTCCGCCGAAAACTAAAAAAATAAATATTAAAAAAAAAAATCTCACATGAAACTGGAGTTCATAAACAGTGCTGCTACTGTAGTCTTAAAAAGGGATCTTTGTTCTAAGTAGTAAGAATGCGATATATATGTGGCAGGGTGTCAATGGTGAAGCCCCAACGGACATTTACTCATATTCTGTCTAGTTCAAGATGCTCTCTAAAAGTGACAAGGACAAAGGAGGATAACAAAGATAATTAAAGAGCAGGAAAATAATATTCACGGAATAGACCTTAAAGAAGTTATTTAAGAAAGATTACTTGAGAACAACCTTGAAGTACATAAACAGATTGTCATGCAGAAACTGGTCACCTTTTTTTTACTCTTCTTTCATTCACCAAGGAAAAAACAAACAAACAACAACAACAAAAAAGATTCACTTTATGACATGAGGGGTTAGTTTATCACAGAAGGAAATTTTGGAAAGAACCTTATTAAAGACCAGATTGGTGGAGGCAGAAAGAAAATGCTTTAAAGGGGGGAAAGGAAGGACAGCAGAATAAAATAGACATTATTATTGCTGTATGTATATACGTGACTGCATGACCAATGTGATTCTGCAACCTGTACAATCAGAAAAATGAAAAATTATACCCCATCTGATTCAAATGTATGATATGTCAAGATCATTGTACTGTCATATGTAACTAATTAAAACAAATACAAAAATTAAAATTGTAAAAAAATTTTTTAAAAAATTATTTACAGCCAATGAAAACATTAAAAAAAAACTTTCAAACTTTTGAAATAATTTTAGACTTACAGAAACATTCAGAAGAATAGCATAAATAATTCCCTCACCCAGATTCAATGTTAACATTTTAATGCAATTGCTTTATCACTCTATATAAATATATATTGTTTGAACATTTTGAGAGTAATTTACAGACAAGTAAATTGTTATTATTGTTTTTGCAGTACTAGGAATTGAACCCAGAGATGCTCTACAACTGAGCTACACCCCCTAACCCTTCCCCCTTTGTGGTACCAGGGATTGAACCTAAGGGCACTTAACCACTGAGCAACATCCCCAACCCTTTTAAGACAGGGTCTTGGGCTAGGGTTGTGGCTCAGTGGTAGAGCACTCGCCCAGCATGCAAGGCCCTGGGCTCGATCTTCAGCACCACATTAAAAAAATAAATAAAATTAAGGTATTGTATCTGACTACAACTAAAAAATACATATTAAAAAAAAAAAAAAAAAAAGACAGTCTTGCTAAGTTGCTGAGGCTGGTTTTAAACTCATGATCCTCCTGCTTTAGCCTCTGGAGTTGCTGGGATTGTAGGCATGTGCCCCCAACCCCAACCTGCTTCTCCCCCTTTTAAAAAAATTTTTAATTCGGAGACAGGGTTTTGCTAAATTGTAGAGGCTGGCCTCAGCCTCACTGTAATCCCTCCCTGGATTACAGGCATGTGAACATGATTCCTCCTGACCCCTAAATACTTCCTAGATGCTTCCTTAAAATAAGACCTTTCTTCCGCCTAACCACAGTAACACTACAAAATTGAGAAATTAACACTGATATAATACTGTTAATCTAGGGACTATATTTGCCTCCTGTCCCTTAAAGGAAAAAAACAAAACAAACAAACAAGCAAAAAAACCAATATTTTGGGGGGTTCAGGATAATTTCTTTTAAACTACTTTAATTAAGAACAGTTCGTTAGTCTTTGTCTTTCAGGACATTAATATGTTTAAGAATATACTGTGGGGAGAGGATTAAAATCAAATTCTTGCATGTATGATTTTGTCAAAATAAACCTAACTATGTATAATTATAATGCCCTAATTAAAAAAATAAAATTTAAGAGTATACCGACCCTCAGTTTGGAATTTGGGTCACTCCTGCATTCTTTTTTTTTTGCAAAGCACCTTTTATTTATTTATTTATCTTTCCTTTTTTATTTATATACGACAGCGGAATGTATTACAATTCTTATTACACATATAGAGCACAGTTTTTCATATCTCTGGTTGTATACACAGTATATTCACACCCATTCGTGTCTTCCTACCTGTACTTTGGATAATAATGATCCTCACATTCCACCATCATTAATAACCCCATGTCCCCACCTTTGCATTTTTTTATTAATTTATTTGTGACGTTTTAGATGTGATGTTGAGTGAAGACTTGAATGAGCCTTCCTTTAGGAGAGTTTTGTTTGTTTTTTAAATAGATGGTGGTGACAGTAATAAAATATTTTTGTATCCAGAATGGATTTACTTGTATTACATAGATTTCTCCTCCTTGACATTCTTTCCTTTTGTGATTTTAGTTTAATAAAAGTTAAGTTTGTGGAGAATTAGCACCTACTCTTTATAAACATTTGAGATTTAAGTTACCTGTAGATTTCCATGTTGAGAATCTAGCCTTTGCAGTCAAGCCCTAGGCTTAGAAGACAAAGCTGCAAAAATGGGTGGGTGTTACTACAATCATTCAACAAATATTTGTTGAGTGCATAAAATGTCAGGCTCTGTTTCAAACCCTCAGAACATACTCGAAACAAAACAAAACTATCGGGGCTGGGGATTGGCTCAAGTGGTAGCGCGCTCGCCTGGCATACGTGCGGCCTGGGTTCGATCCTCAGCACCACATACAAACAAAGATGTTGTGCCCGCTGAAAACTTAAAAAAAAAAATAAATGTTAAAAAAAAAAACTTCTCTCTCTCTCTCACACTCTCTCTTTAAAAAAAAAAAAAAGAAAGAAAAAGAAACTGAGTGAAACCATGTCTCGGAAAAAAAAATTTAAAAAACAAAACAAAACTATCCCTGTCCTTGTAAATCCAGTGGATGAATCAAACTTTAAAATAATAATAATATTAAAAAAAAAAAAACCACGGATTCAACTTCCTTAAAAACGAAGGAAAAAAGTCTCTAAAAAGGGGGCAGTTAAGAGATTCATGATTTTAAGTTGGATAACGCTGCTGTGGAATTCTTGGAAATCGTTCTGATTTATTAAGTCTTCAGTTTATCCAAACGCGTTATACAAATGATGAATCCAAACACCAAAGTCCTGAAAGGACGGGCGGGCCCACGCTTTCCAAGCAGTTCAAATCACTTTCTCAGCAACAGTCGCCTGTCCTGGCGTCTGGCCTCCTCGCAGCCAGGTGAGATCTGGTCGGCCCAGCCAGGCCAAGTACCCAGTCCCGCGTCCCTGCGAGACAGCGCCTCCGGGGCGGACAGAGAAGAGCATCTGGGAACCGCGCACCGAGAAAGCCCTGTGGGGAGGTGGCTCGGGGAAAACCGGCTCCTCCAGGCGGCCTCGCCTACTGCAATGCAATCTGGGTGGTTTTCCCAAGTCCTTCTTGGCCTCATTCCGCGCCCAGTTCCAGCCCCCGCGACGCCCAAGGGCCAGGGACGGTAACTCCATGATACTGGGGCTAGGGCGGGTCGAGCACCCGCTGCGATCCAGCAGGGGCACCTCCACACCTTGAAGTCTAGAAGTGCGAAGCGAGCGCCCCTGGAACTCCAGCCGCTAACGAGGGTTGTACGGAACGCGGTCGCAGCATGGCAGGTGTGGGAACCCGGCCTCCGCCCGCTCTCTGGGGACGCAAGCAGCTACCTGCACCGCCCGCGGCTCCGCCTCCGCCCGCACCTTGTCCTACCAGGAAACCCACTGCTAGGGCCTTGAGCTCCTCTCCCCGCTCCCGGGAGTCTCAAACCCCACCGGGAAAGCCGGATTTCCATCTTCCCCTAACAAGTGTCCTCGAAAAGTTACCAATTTGTACCCGGCGTAGGTACAATAGGTGTTTGGTTGACTGATTTCACATCATGAATACGAAGGGCTGGATACCTGGGGTCAAATTAGTAAAAACTTCAGACGGAATTCTGTTCCCGAGAATAGACCGGTTTGAAATATAAAACCCGAGGAAACTCCACCTCTGGTGCTTGTCTCTCTAAAACGACACGACCCACCACGTCGCCGTCCAACTTGGTGGCTGGGGGGATGGTCGTGAGCGCACAAGTACAAACCAAGCTGAGCTAGGAGAGGCGAGTACCTTGGTTAAATCTATACACTCCCAAGTACAAAGCCAAAAGGCACACTTGAAGGGCATGGGATCAGAGCGCCGAATTGAGGGGAAAACTTGCTTGACCTGATTTAGGAAAACCTTTATTAGGTATGTGGGGTAGCTGCATTTTTATCTGGAGCCCAAAGCAAATCAAAGGAAGTGGGCCCCAATCCTGAAGGACGTTCCAGTCTCGAACTAGCAGCCAGTGCAAACAAGATGTAGTAATTAAAGTAGTTGAGAGAAAAGGGAGTGGGGGCCGTTGTGCCTGAATTTCCTCGAGGGGGTCTCCCAGCCGCTTTGGGCGCCGTGAGTAACTGCGTCCAGGGGCGTGACTTGGTGGCTGGGCGCCCCAGGCGTCCAGCTCTGCGGCGCGCGGGGTTTCTCTCTAAGGTGGGCAGCGCTGCGGAGTTATGGGAGCATGCTCCGGCGCTCTGGCCAGGTGAAGGGGAGGGACTGCAAGATTTCTCCTTGTTTGCACTGAAAGGTGTGTTAGGCTCGGGAGCGGCTTTTCCGGGGTTCGGCAATTGCCCCAGCCACCTCCTGGCTGCCGTTGGCCGGTCCCTCCCACCGCGGTTCGCCTCGCCGGGCGCCGCACCCTGGGCAGCTTTGCGCCCGGGGCCTCACCTCTAGCCTCCTTTCGCCTCCCCGCGCCTGGCTTTTTCTCTTGACCCTTCAAAACCTTCAGCTTCGTTCCTCCCAGCCAGACTTCCCTTGAGCTCCCCCACACCTCTGGTACCTCCAGTAGGGGTCCCTTCTCCGCGATTCCCCGCCCTTTACCCCTCACTTTCCCAGTCCAGCCCAGTCTACCCTCTGGGTGGCTACCGCCCCTTCCCCGCCCCTTCGGGCTCTCCCCCCACCCCTCTCAACCTGTCCTCCCGATTCATCCAGCCATTGTCTACCTCCCCCACCTCCCCCTCCCCAAGCGGCCTCCTCCCCCACCGCTGCCACGTAGTGGTTTGAAGGAGCCAATGGGCCGGCGCCGCCAGGTGTCTCTTACCTGCACCACGTGGGGGAGGGGGAAGGGGCGGGCAGGTAGAGCCACATCCCAAAACAGAAAAGCTTTCAGCCATTGCGCGCGCCTCCCGGGAGTACTGCCCAGCTCCTGGCTTTTTCATAAACGCACGGGCAATTGAATACAAAAAGGGCAGGCCTCCTGCACCCTCCTTCCCACCCCCCTTCCTGCCCTGGGTGTGGATCACCGGCCAGGTGTGGGCTTGGGTGGTTGGTTACCGCCTTTTGCACTGGCGGCAGCGAGGAGGGGGGGTGGGCGCTCTTTCTTTTTCTCTTAGAAGAAGGTTTTAGCACAGGTTTTCTCGTTCTCACTTCCACCCCGCCTCACCGCCTCCCGACCCCCCTTCTTCCCCTCCCCACATATCGTCATGACGGCGTCTCCGGATTACTTGGTGGTAATTTTTGGGATCACTGCTGGGGCCACCGGGACCAAGCTGGGCTCGGATGAGAAGGAGCTGATCCTGCTGTTATGGAAAGTCGTGGATCTGGCCAACAAGAAGGTATTTCTCCACGTTCTTGTCCAAGGCGTGGGGCAAGAAGTTTGTTGTGGAAGTTTCGAGGAGGGGGTAGGTAAATAAGTATCCCACTTGTGGAAATGGACCAGAGGCCTAGAGAATTCAGAATAAAACCAAACTGCTTGGCCAACCGCCTTGGAGCCATTTCAGTCTTCTGAAACCTGGCCCAGGTGGAGAGGCCGGGAGCTGCTGAGACGGGTTCTTTGCTGGTCGGGGAACGCTGGGCCGAAACCGTGTGGCCTTCCCGGGCCCCCGAAGCCCACTTCCCAAACCTTTGCGACTTGATCCGGGTGGGGGTGGGGCAGGGGGCTGGGACGCGCGGACCGCTGAGCCACAGGAGCCGCTGTAGTGTAGTGAGCTTTGATTATGCAGCTGGACCCCTGTAGAGGCGCGGGCCGCCGCTACAGGGGAGCGAGGGGGAAAGCCTGGATAAAGGCTCCGGAATCGAAAAAGGGGAAACTGACCCCCTGTTTATCTCTCCCCGGAGGTGGGACAGTTGCACGAAGTGCTAGTTAGACCGGATCAGTTGGAACTGACCGAGGAGTGCAAAGAAGAAACTAAAATAGACGCCGAAAGCTTATCCTCCGCGCCTCAGCTGGACCAAGCCCTCCGACAGGTGACAGCCCCGGGCCACACCGCCCACTTCCATCCGGGCTGTCCCGGCAGCCCCACAACCGGACCCAACCCTACTGCTGCACGTCCTCTCGGGGTGGTCGCCGCGGGTCCCTGGGGCTGGGTGGCGGAACTCCCAGTCGCTTGAATGGGAGCCTGGCCCGGGGACTGGGAGAGGTCGCTGCTCCTTTTCGCTTCCTTACCCAAACTACCCAAATTTGCTAGTTTTCCAGTAGCTTCCTAGAGTAGTTCCTGGGATCGGAGACTCAGCAGCGTTTAACCATTTGAATGACCAGCGAAGCTAGATGAATTGTATAGTCCCCATCTCCAGGTCCAGACCCCAAACGCTCCAGTCGCCAGCGGGGTTTGGGTCTGTGGCTCTGCCATGGAGCAGGGGGCGCTATGGTGTAGATGGTGCCAGCCAACCTGGCGTCGCGTGATAGAAGCAGCCCGAGTTTTGGTCAGAACCTGAAAGAGCCCGACTGCTTTTAGTCTTCTGAACTCCCAAAAAAAGGCTGGGTTCTATAATTTCTTTAATGGTCTTGATCTCAGTCTCAAGTAAAGTTTGGGTCACCATGGAACTGGTGGAATCCCCTTTTTGGAACTGAGGTAACTTAAAAACTGGCAGTTCCCGGGCGCAGATCCTGGGTTAGGGCGGGGCGCCCAACACCTGCGCACCTATGAATACCCGGAGCTCTCACTGTCTCTGCCTTAGCACATGAGTTTCGAATTATAGGAGAAAGTTATCATTTCTGGGGTGTATTCCAGGTTCGTGTTACCAGCCTTTACGGAGGTCTGTGTACCCATTGTCTGCTTTGTTTATCAGAAATTGGTTTCTTTCTTAAAACCTGGCACATCCAAACAAAGTAACGCTGGGGAATGATGTAATCTGAAGGCAACCTACCAGGAAAGCAGACCTCTGATTTGTCTTCAATGAGTTTATCGCAAAAATAGAAGGGGGTACGGGAGGGGAAATGCACTTATGAGCAAAAATTGAGAATTGGATGGAAAGCGTCCTTACCGAAACCTGTCTAGGGGGATTTGTGATGTCTGCCCCAGCAGCGTTGTCAATTTTAGGCACATCGGCATGACTCGCCCCGACCCCAGTTATTACCAAGTAGGGCCATTTTGAAGAGTTTGTAAACCCTGTATCAGTTGTGTTCCTCCCTGTGTGTCTTATTCTTTCAGTTTAACCAATCAGTGAGCAATGAACTCAATATCGGGGTAGGGACTTCCTTCTGTCTCTGTACTGATGGGCAGCTTCATGTCAGGCAAATTCTGCATCCTGAGGCTTCCAAGAAGGTAAGAGTGCTGGCTTCTGGAAAAATGGTTGGACTTTTGAGATGAATGAAAGCTTTTTAGAAAACTGGCTTATCCAAATTATTATTTTTAAAAAGCTGCAGGTAGGGAGTTATTGTTTCATGTGACCAATAATTTCATTTTGGGAAGATAAAAAAGCTCTGGAAAAAGAAGGTTGTGAGTTGCAAAATACTAATGTACTTATTGCTTGTGAAGTGTACACTTAAATTGCTAAAATTGGGCCTGAAATGTAGCTCAGTGATAGAGCACATGTGTAGCACATGTGGGTTTGATTCCCCAGCATCACACACACATACATTAAAATGGTAAATTTAATATTATGTATATTTTACCACAGTTACAAGACGCATGACAATTTCATAGAGATGTTCAGGTTTGCAGTAATTTGGTAACTTAACAAAAAGATTGTTTTCAAGATGCTTGACGTTCTCCCACTTCCAGAGTTAGCATGGAGTTTGATGTTTTGACAAAATAACTACGGGTAGGAAAGCAAGAATGGTGTTTTAGTGCATTATAATATTTTCATTTCTTGAAAACTTTATCCTAAAAAGGAAGGGGTCAATAAGTTCAACTCAACCATTTTAATTATAATTCATTAAAAAGTCTGCTTAAATAACACTTAACTATACAACTAGCAAAATATTAATTATGGCACACTTTATCTAATTTTTAAGGGAATGTTCAAGACTAAGTCTTAAATCTATAGGGTCAGGACAATTTTTTAATTTTGTTAACTTTTCTGATGTGGAAAAGACTATAGAGTGAGAAGTTTTGCCATGGATATATTATGGTTTCACTCCCTGGAAATACTACTTAGGGAACAATGAAGAGCAGACAGCTCACTGGGGTAGCCAATCACTGCTAAGCTAGTTGCTCTTAACAACTTAAATTAGTTTAAGCCGTAACTTTTTATTGTGCCAGGCAAGCACTGAGTTTGAAAAGATAAGAATATATTTTGGTAACTATCAGGCAAGTCTTGCAATGAAAAATGTAGATTGACAATTGATGACACCGGAAAGTATAGTCAGTACAGATTTTCTTTAGCCCTCAAGTAGAGAAAGCTGGGAAATTAGTTAAGTGTATAGTAATTTTAAATGTCTGAAGAAGAAATCCAAGTTACTCTGATTTGAGGGATAAGGTGATCACTCCTTTTATGAGAATTTTAGGAGTTATTCAGTTTTATTAAGTGCTAATTCATTTCCTATACCCTTGACCTAAAAAGACATGTGAATTATTTTTTCCCAAAAAAAAAATTAATATGGGGGTCTTAATTCTTATTGGGTCAGAGGAAAACAGTTGTTTCCATTATTTTAGATGGATTGCTTTGGGTATGGAAAAACTCTGGAGGAAAAAAAAATGTTTTCCTAAGTTGGTTTTATTAGGATAGACTAAATATAAGAAATTAAAACAGTTTAATATAATGAAAGTAATCTTGTATATTCATTTATAGGCAAAATGGGAAATATAAAAGAAATAATCTATGCAGAAAACAATAGATTAAAATGTTTTTACTAATATAAGCACATGTAGATATATTCTTTCAGACTTCTGTAGAAAAGCATTATTTTTACAAGGAACATTCATACTATACAAATACTTTCAGCCTCTATAATTTAACATAAGATCATGGTTTCACTCCCTGGAAATACTACTTAGGGAACAAAGAAGAGCAGAAAGCTCACCCAGGGTAGCCAACATTTCATAAGCACTAACTAAAATGCTCAGTATTTTAAATGGACACAGCTATTTTTTTTTTTTTTTACATGTTTATGGACCTTTATTTTATTCATTCATTAAATGTGGTGCTGAGAATCAAACCTACCTCACACATGCTAGGCAAGTGCTCTACCACTGAACCACATCCCCAGCCCTTTTTTATTTAGAGATAGGTTCTCACTGAGTTGCTTGGGGCCTAGCTAAGTTGCTGAAGGCTGGCTTTGAACTTGCCATCTTCCTGCCTCCCTCTCCCAAGCTGCTGGGATTACAGGCATGTGCCAGCTTGAACACAGCTATTTAAATTGATCCTTTATTGCTGTATAGGCAGACAGTTTTTAAATTAATACTTTTGTAGGTAACTGAGAATTCATGATTCTTTTGGTAGTTCACTTTTTGTTGCTTTGGTACTTGGGATTGAACCCAGGGGCGCTTTACCACTGAACTACATCCCCAGAGCTATTTTTTATTTTGAGAGGGGGGTCTTGCTAAATTGCCAAGGCCTGCCTTGAGTTTGCAATCATCCTTCCTAAGACTCCTGAATCCAAAGATTACAGTCGTGTATCACCACACCCAGTTAAATAATGGGGTTTTTTGGTTTGTTTTTTTTTTTTTAACTTTAAGTTATTCAATGAGGGTTTTTTGTTGTCCCCACACACACACACACACACAGTGTAATATTTGTCAACACAGTTGAGCTTTGTTTAATAATCACATGAGTGCTGCTTGGAGCCAAGAATAGCTGGGAACCATTTCTTCGCTTTTGAGTTTTGAGGCATATATATTATAAAATATATGTGTGTATGTGTATGTGTGTATATATATACATATCACACATATGTATATATACACATACATGAATTATTTTCTGAGGTGACTGCATATATATGTATATGTGTATATACAGTCACATGTGTGAATGTATATATGTATATATACATGTGTATATCAGGAATTTACTATCTTATCTAATTTAGTACTGACAATATGTATTATTAGTACCCAATAGTAGTTAGAATTACTAAATTTTACAACTTAATCTTATGTATAAACTTATGTATCTGCACGAAAACTGATACTTGAAAATGCAGATGGTTTAAAGTGATCGGGCTGGGGTTGTAGCTCACCGGTAGAGCGCTTGCCTCACACGTGTGCAGCCCTGGGTTCAATCCTCAGCACCACATAAAAATAAATAAATAAATAAAATGAAGGTATTGTGTCCAACTACAACTTAAAAAAAAAAAAAAAAAATGGGTTGGGGATGTGGCCCAGTGAGTGGTTAAGCATCCTGGGGTTCAATCCTGGGTACCAAAAATAAAAATATATTGTTCTTGAAAAATAAATAAATAAAATGATTATGGCTGGGAAAAGAATGTATTATTCAGAAAATATAAAGTATAACAACTCAGGTATATTACAGCTTCGGAAATGTTTTGAATGAAATGCATAATGGAGTACATTGTAATCCAGTTCATTAAAATAAAATGGATTTTTTTTATGTGAGACCTGTATACAAGATCTAATGCAATAATAGGACCAGCTAATAAAGCTGTTCTTATATTTTTAAAAATCATGGTAAAATATGCCTACCTTGAATTCTTAGTCTTAATTACTAGAGAAACACTGAGCAAATTTACCTAGTTAACAATATCTACCTTGTCCCTCTTCAGAATGTATTACTACCTGAATGCTTCTATTCCTTTTTTGATCTTCGAAAAGAATTTAAGAAATGTTGCCCTGGTTCACCTGATATTGACAAACTGGATGTTGCAGCAATGGCAGAGTGTATCCTTTAAATGATTAATCAAGAACCAATTGCATATAGCTCCAAGAAAACAAAAAATGCAATTTGAAAAACTTCTAAATGTTTTAAACTTCATCAGTGTATGAATGATATTGTCTGGTCCAACATTTATATACTGTACTAGGAGGAATTTACAGTATACTTATATTAATCTTTCAGAGTAGTTATAATTAAATGAATTTGATCAGTTGCATGGACTTAGACATGGATTTTTGTGAAGGTGATTGCATCTAAAATAAGGTTCAGTTACAGATGATGGTATTTTCTGGGTGAGGGGTGTGATGAGTTGGAGGAGAATGTGAAGACTTTGCTGTCTTTGATGCAAACGGCAAGGCTACTTGATCTTGCTTATCTGGTCTTAGGGTTTATCTTGTTCTTTGGAATGGATAACTTTATTAAGAATGGGTGTATGTACTTTACAAACTGCAGTTCATTGATTTCCTCTTTTAATCTCCCCTCAGTTTCTCAAATACATACAAGATTATGGTGGTTATGATGCATCTTTGGTGATAAAATAGGGTCATTGTCCCCCAAATCTTTATTTATCAAGGGAGTATATTTAATGCATTATATATTATAAAAGTAAGTATTTGTAATCATAAATTTTGAAGTTTATGAATGACCCATTATCTTTCATCTAGTAAGTCTTTAAAGTGTTAACTAATAAGCAGTCATGTGCTAATATATCAAATGAAAACTGAATAATAGGTTAGACTACTCCCCCAGAGCACTGAGAATCATTATAAAGTCAAATCTGTTATTTTTAGGAACTTGGCAGTTGTAGATTTTTTTGTTTTTGTTTGTACTAGGAATTGAACCCAGAGGTGCTTACTGCTGAGCTACATGCCTAGACATTTTTATTTTTATTTTGAGACAGGGTCTTGCTAAGTTCCTGAGGCTGGCCTTGAACTTGCAATCTTTCTGCCTCGGCCTCCACTGGGATTACAGCCATGGGCCACCATGCCCAGCTGTAGAGGCTTATTCTTAAACCTTCTCATTCATTTTCAAGAGCTGAAGCCTGCTGTTTGTTGTATTGGTTAGGGCCTCCTACCCTTATGATCTCATTTAACCTTAACTGTCTCCTGAAAACCCTCTTCTTTAGATTCAGTCCCATTGGGAGTTAGGGCTTAAGATATACATTTTGGGTGTGCTTAGAATATGCTAAACTATTTGATACCCTAGTATCTAGAATAAAAGTATCTAGAACAAATATCAGGGGTGTGGGTGTAGCTCAGTGGCAGAATATGTGCTTAATATGGTCAAGGTTCTTTTCATCCCCAGTGAGCATGTGCGTGCTTGTACATACATGCTCACAACCATCGGGAGATGAGAGAATTTTGAAAAGTCTTAATTTTGGGCTGGGGATGTAGCTCAAGCCGTAGCGCGTTCGCCTGGCATGCGTGCGGCCTGGGTTCGATCTTCAGCACCACATACAAAGATGTTGTGTCCGCCGAAAACTAAGAAATAAATATTAACAAATTCTTTAAAAAAAAAAAAAAGAAAAGTCTTAATTTTTAAAAAATATGACAATTTCAGTAGGTATAGGCAGTATTTAAGATTTATCTCCAACGATTGTTTCCTCTTAAAAAACAAAACAAAACAATTTGTGGGTTTTTTGTTTGTTTGTTTGTTTTTTGGCTAGGAGGGGTTTGCTGCTGGAGATTGAACCCAAGACCTCACACATACCAGGCAAGCACTCTAGCACAGAGCCACACCCCCCAGCCCTCCGTTTCTTCTTAAAGAAAATATTTTCCTAGAGATTATAGATCAATTTACTAGTAAAAATGTCCACAACTACAAATAGGGGCTTCTTAGGAGTTTCTTTTCTATCATTTCTTTTAGTTCTAGTTCTATGAGCATACATTGGCAGTTTTTTTCAATGCTATACAGATGAAAATCAGAAATATTTGGCTACAGTAAAGAGCTTAATTGTGAATAAAGCTAAGTTGGGTTCTATTTTCATGAGCATTGAAACTGAAATTTGAGGCAGACTTTCATGACCATGCATTCATTGAAATGACAAGATTTTATATTTCTTTAAAAATAACTTTTTTAGGGGAATGATATTGGCCAAATTATATTGTGTATCGTGTACGCGTACGAATATGTAACAACATCCCATCAGTGTGTACAACTAAAACGCACCAGTTAAAAATCAGGAAAGGGGCTTGGATTGTGTCTCGGGGTAGAGTGCTTGCTTGCTTAGCATGTGTGAGGCACTGGGTTCAATTATCAGCACCACATAAAAATAAATAAAACAAAGGTATTGTCCATCTGGGAGATTTTTTTTAAATAACTTTTTTATAGATTAGTGTCTTTTAACTTAAATTGAGTCTTGGGTTTATAGTTTTATTACCAACTAACAAGTAGATTTTAATCTTAATCGTAATTTTTTTCCCCCTATAGTGGCAATTGAACCCAAGAATACCCTACCAACCCTGGGCTACCCCCCAACTACTTTTTTTTTTGAGACAGACTTACTAAGTTGTAATCCTCCTGCCTCAGCCTCTGATATTGCTGAGATTATAGGTGTGTGCCTAGTTAATAGCATTTTTAGACTGTTTAGTGTTATATTTTCGTGTTTATTTTCCACTTATCAAAACATTTAAGATTAGATGGGCACGTGGTACATGCCTGTAATTCTACTGCTCAAGAGGCTAACAGTTTGAGGCCAATCTCCACAATTAGACCCTGTCTCAAAATAAAAAGGATTGGGGTATAGCTCAGAGGTAGAGCACTTGTCTAGCATTTGCAAGGCTTTGTATTTGATTTCTGGTACTGGGGGTGAAATTCAACCTATCTTAGCAATTTTTTTTTCATTGCTGCTATGATCAATTATCATAAGATTCTTATTCAGAGAAATCAATATTTTCCTGATGAGGCCACCAGAACAATTTTTGAGGTCAAAAGCAATCACATTAAATCTGCCTATCAACTGTGCTCATCTATGCAAAGAGTTTTGCAAAACTCTGCAAGAGTTTTATTCTTTCAGGCCACTAAGCCATTTTCCTTGCTAATGTGGAAATGACCCTGAATTTTGAAACAAAGCTAGTCAATGAATGTCCTTGATGACTTTGCCAAGTAGATGGAGAGTCATTTACTCCTGTTAGATTACCTCTTCCAGGTAAACCAGTGGTGGAGGAAGAGAGGCTTCTGCCAATACTGCGAAAGGAGCAATTAAGAAAACTTGCACGTTTATATGTTTGTATGATTTATCTTGTGGAATCTTTTAATTTTTCACTAATGTGTTGGTGCTGGTGATTGAACCTATGGCTTGTGCATGTGAGGCAGGCAGTCTACCAACTGAGCTATATCCCCAGCCCCCAGTCTGTATTCTTGTTTTGTGTTTTTAGATAAAAGTGAAGAAATACTGATTTGTTTGGAACCTCAGTGGCTTTACAGTACTGTTAATAATTTTTTTTTTCAGGAGTGCAGTTTTAGATTCAGAGCAAATGGAACAGAATGTATAGTGTTCCTGTAAGACCCTTGCTTTCTCCCTCACTCACCCAAACCCTCATACCTTCCTTCCATGTCTCCTCCCTCCCTGTCAACATGCTGTACCAGAGTGATACATTTGTTAAAATAGATGACTATACTTGACATTATCATCTAAAGTCCATAGTTTACATTAAAGTTCACATTTGATGGTGTGTATTTCTTGGGTTTTGACAAATGTTTTTATACTGATGTGTATCCATCATTGTATACGATAATGCGTTGTAGTATGAGCATGGTATAGAAAAACTTCATTGTACTTTCTGTTTCACCTGTTCATTCCTCCCACTAACCTTTATACTATCTCTGTAGTTTTACCATTTCCAGGATATCACATAATTGGAATCGAATAGTATGTAGCCTTTTAAGATGGACTTTTTCTTATACCTAATGATATATACTTAAGGTTCCTCCATGTGTTTTCTCGGATTGATCATTCATTTCTTTTTAGTGCTGCATAATATTCCATTGTCTCTATGTACCACAGTTTGTTTATTCACTCTCCTATTGAATGACAACTTTGTTATTTCCAAGTTGCTTTATTATGACTAAAGCTGCTGTAAACATCTTTGTACAGATTTTTGTGGGGGCATGTTTTTAATTCATTTGGGTAAGTACCAAGAAGTGTGATTGTTGGATCACATATGTTGAGTGTAATTTTTTATATCTCAAATGCAATGTTCAACACATTTTTGTAAGAGAAAGCAATGAAACCATGAATTTTTTTAAAATGTAGAACTTCATTGTGCAGCATTTCTAGGTGTTTATAGATAATGAAAAAATATTTTTAGGCAAGTGCTCTAGCACCAAGCTTCACTCTCAGCCCCAGTGTTGTTATTCTCTAATGTTAGAGGAAACTAAAGAAAAAGGTGTAGTCACAGAATCTGAGCTCTCTTGGACCAGAGAGGCCCTGCCACTGTGCCTTTTCCAAGCCTCACTTTTATCTTGGTATTCCCAGTTGAAAACTATGGAAGTGTGAAAGTATGGCCACTTTAATAAAAGAAGGTTTGGGGAATTTCTTGAATGCAGTTTTGGTTCTTATTTTAGCAGTTCTTTCCCTCTTTGTATTTGTTCCAAAAGCTATTTCTGATGTTGGTGTTAGGCTTCCGAGTTGTTCCAGTTGCAGCTGTGCTGCCTGCTTCTTAATTGTGCAATCCCAGTTGAGAAGACCTTATCTACAGGTAAACTGTAGATTGCATTTGGTAAGCTTCATTTAATCAGGTGAGGTGGTGAGAGTTTGACAGGGTAGTGCTTCTGTGATTTCTCCTCCTCCTCTTCCACTTCTTCTCCTTTACCTCCTTCCTCCTCCTTCCTTTTTTTCTTTTAAGAAATTATCTTAGCTCCCTTGGAGAAATTAATACTAGTTTAGTTGCTCCTATGGAAAAAGACATTTTGATTATGGTGCTGTTTGTACAAGTGACTTTTATTTATTTTTAAAAAGTAATTTTGGAGTTTCCTCACTAATGCTGGAATTACTTCCTGATTTCTTTACCTGTTTTTAGTTTCCTTATTCATGAACTGATTTATTCTCATTACCATTGTGTTTACTTCAATTTTCTAAGCCTTTATTAAGATCTTAACTCTTAATGAAATATAGAAAGGAACGATCAGGGTTGGGGTTATAGATCAGTGATGTAATATAGCTCAGTGGTACTGCATGTGCTTATTAGCCTGTGTGAGGTTGTGGCTTCAGTTTCCCACAACCCCGCCCCTCCCCCCCACACACAAAGAAAAGCTATCATATTTTTCTTTAAGAGCCTCACAATAGCCCAACATTGGGGGTAGGGGGTATTACCCTCATTTTATAGCTGGGAAAACCAAGGCTTAGAATTTTTTTTTTTTTTTAATCTTAAATTAGATGCTCCAGCATCTATCTAATGCTCAGAAATCCTACTCATTAATAAGAAAGTAAAAGTCTAAAATCTATAAAGATTTTTTTTTTTTGATACTTAGGTGATATCTCTTCTAAAAATCTCTTTAAATTTATATTTTCCTGAGCACATACAGCCAAGCCATTTGACAGTAAAGTGAAGTTTATTTTGTAAAGTTTCTGTTCTGCTGTTGGGTATTGCATCCATGCATGTTGTTTGCCATAATTATCAAATACCATTTCACTAGTTCAGCTTCCTGTTGTCAGAATTAAAAAAAAAAAAAAAAGACTAAACCACTCCTGCCTGCAGTCCATAGGTTAGTGGAGTGTGTGTGTGTTTTACTATTTCTTAATGGGTTTAAAGGATTTGGAAATGTGCACATAGGAGTGCTCTAGCAGAGTGATATTGGCCTGTTTTCCCCATAGATGAAAAATTGAAATGGGGTAAATAGCCTCAATAGCATAGTGGTTAAGAACACTCTCTGGAGTGAGATTTACTGTGGTCAATTTATTTGCACTTGGCAGCCTCAGTTTCCTGAATTAAAATGGAAAGACTGTTAGGAGGAGTGTGGGATAGTGTGTGAACCACACCTATCAGCCAGTGCCTTCCCGCCCCACACTCCACAGTGTTGACTGCGAGCACATCACTAGGTGGCTGGGTGTCTCAGATGAAAATATCTGGGGTTTTTGAAAAGTACTTCCTTATGTATTTAAAACCTTATTTTAACTTATTCTGCACTTATTTTTTAACCTCAGGTGAGAGTGGATATAGAACTTTCAAAGCATCAGCTACATGTTAGTACAGGTAAACTTCAAGGTTAGTTTGGCTTTTTCCTTTGTAAAATATTGTGTAAATGTGGCTCATTCTACACTTGGGTACTTATTTGTTCTGATTAATTGAACTGCGCCATTGTAGTTGTATAGACCTTCATTGCTCTGTTTAAAAGCCAAAGGGAAGCACTGAATTTTCTTTGTCCTTCTCTTCATATGAAAGAGATTTAAAATGTCCCCAAGTGTACAGTTAAGCTGTGCTGGTAATTGACCTTGTTAGCTGGAGGGAAAAAAGAATTATCTTTGGCATCACATCAGCATGATCTGAGCCAAACCAGCAAATGCGTTGGCTTGTGGTCTGTGATAAATTGACTATAGAAATCCTGTATGTTTAATTATAAAATAATATTTTTTACTTTTAAAATGTGAGTTTGGTGATTCTAGTATAACATGGTTTTGTTTGTTTGTTTTATGGTGCTGGGGATTGAACCCAGGGCCTTATGCATGTGAGGCAAGCACTCTACCAGTTGAGCTATATCCCCAGCCCATAATATTGTTTTTTAAGTTGAATTGCTACTACAGCATTTAAAAAAATTTTTTTTATTTGTTCTTTTTAGATATACATGACAGTATTTTTAAAAAATACTTTTTAGTTATCAGTGGATCTTGTATTTATTTGTATGTGGTGCTGAGGATCGAACCCAGGGCCTCACACATGCCAGGTAAATGCTCTACCACTGAGCCATGATTTTAACCCAATGTTTTTGTTTTTTTTTTAAATAAGCTTTAGAAGATTCATTTTGTCATCATGAAGTCTCCTTTTTCTAATTGGTTTATCCTATGTAAATGTCTTCTAAATTTTTTTTTTTTGTCTCCATTCCTTTAACTTCTATCTTCATCTTATATCTTCTGGGGTGTACTTGGTCTGTTGGGTAGGTTTGAGATTCTTTCATGTGGTTTTTCATTATGATGTCTACTGGAAGTAGTATTTGTTAGTAGGGATCTTATTATTTTTCCTCCAAATAAGTTTCTGAGAAATGAAATTAAAAGTAAGGTTGTAGAGTTTCTTCCCAGCATTTTATTGCTGCTATATCAGATTTTGTTATTGTGGCTCCTTGTTTGCTTTTCAGTGGCTTCTGTTATGTGTGAAAAATTCTGTTATGCTGAGGATTGAACCCAGGACCATGTGCATGATAGGCAAGCACTCTAGCACTGACCCCTGAGCTTCTTCAGTGGCATTTGTGATTTCTTTCTTTCAGAGCTCACTTTAATGTAAAACTGATTGGGCCTGTAGCTCAGTAGTAGTGCATGAACTTAGCATGCATGAGGCTCTGGGTTCAATCCCCAGCACCAAAAAGAGGAGGCATGGGGAGTAGATTGTATATTGAACCTGTTTTTTATTTTTATTTTTTTTATTTAAAAAAAAATTTTTTTTAGTTGTAGATGGACACAACAACTTTATTTCTTTATTTTTATGTGGTGCTGAGGATCAAACCCAGTGCCTTCCACATGTGAAGCAAGCATGCTACCCCTGAGCTACAGCCCCAGTCCTTGAACCTATTTTTTAACTTATACAATTCATTTCAGGATAGATATCATTTTATTCTTCCCTTATTTTCCTTCATATGCTTGTAGGAAATTCAGTTCTTGGATTTTTGCTTGATTTTTCTCTTGCTGTGTTTATTGGTTCGCTGCTCCTTTGTTAATTGCCGTAGGTTTTTAAATATGACTGGCAACATAGGTAATTGTGTTATACTATAAACAAAAAATAAAACCGGGCTGGGGAGGTAGCTCAATGGTAGAGAGCTTGCCATGGGTTCAATTCCTAGTGCAGCAACAAAGAGAAAGAAAGAAGGGAAGGACAGAAGAAAGTAAAGAAGGAATGTTAAAAACTTGTCTTTTGAGGGGCCTGTGGCAGGGAAAATTTTGCTTTGAGATAGAATTTCAAGTTAGTATGTAAATATGTGCTTACCATTATTTGTTCCAGAACTAATATTTTATGTGTGTGGTTCTCAGATACAGACCAAAAACTTACTTTAAAAATGATGTCATTTACAAGTGAAAACTGGGTGTTTCAAAAGCAAATGTGTCCATTTTCAGGTAGTCTGGAAATAACTTTTCTTTTGAGTAGATAAGCTAGTATTAATGAACTCGGTTCAGCTTCTTTCTCTGAATTATACCATCAGCTAATGTTAAATGTTGAGTTAAATTCTCGGTCAATTTCACTAAGGGTGACACTAAGGAAAGCATTCCTCCTGTTCAGATATCATTTGAGTCCCTGACTTCCCTAACCTAGATAAATGTAGCACTTCACTCAATTGTAGCTGAGATGTTAGTTTTGTTCCCACCCTCCCTGGCTGTACCCTTCCTCATTCCCTTGTGGCAGTTCTCCTTTGTAAAGCTGGCTTAGCCTGTTTGTGCTGTTGTAGCTGCCTCAAGGGCAGAATGAGTAAGTTGCATGACGAGCCATAAATCAGGAGGCACAGACTCATCTTTTCTTCCCTCAAGATCAGTCGTGCAGCAAGTAATTCAATATATAACTATAAATTGATAGGGAGAAAGAATTGGTAATAAAAAACATTCTTAAAAAGAATACTCCCCTACCATTTATTTTTTTGTGTTCAATTCTTGTAAGTATCGACTGAACTTCCTGAGAGAGAGAGAGAGAGAAAGAGAGAGAGAGAGAGAGAGTGTGTGTGTGTGTGTGTGTGTGTGTGTGTAAGGAGGTGGTTTGGGTATGCAGCAGGTTGGATGACTTTTAACAGTAGTTAGCAGCTTAAAGCTGCCGATCTTCTCTGTGTGTGCTGGCTCAACGGGAAACATGTTGGTGCATGTTACATAGAACCCTATTAGCCAAGTGTCAACAATATATTCTTAATTAAAAAGGAGAATTCAGTGAAAAGATTCTTCAGCTACGGATCTATTTGAATAGAGAGGAGAGAGGAGACTTTACGTTTTTGCTTTTGATCTCTATCTCCTTCAGTTGGCCTTTACCTATACATTTAAAAAGATCTTTACAAAGTGTGGCTCAAAACAAGTTAAGCAGAGCTTCTTAGCTTGGTGCAGGGAATTATGTACGCAGTCAAACCTGGGCTGTGTTAGTTTCAGTTCCATTGCCTGCTAGCTGGGTGACTGAGTTGTGGAACATCTCTGAATCTTTGTTTCTTCATCTTCTTGGTTTTACTATAACCTACTTGGTAGGATTATTGTGAAAATCAGAAGACCTAGGTGGTCCAAACAAAATGATATTTAATAAATGCCATCATTTATGGTAGTACATTCCTAAGAGCTGTAGAGTAGTTAGAGGTCAGAGGAAGGCAGGGCCCCAGATTCAGGAGATGTATAATATAATTGAGAGGAGAGTAATTTATTACAGGGGAAGCATCCAATGGACTCTTCAATTGGTGGTTGTGGCCTAGAGTAGTTAGTAGTAATAGCTTTGGTGCTATATGGCAGTTACTCATGGTCTGATTTGATTGGAGGATTAAAAGGATAAAAGTGCTTTATGGGGGAGTCTCTTGAGCAGAGGTTAGGTACCTCTCTTTTATGGAAGAGATTAAAGAGTAATTTGAATGGAATATCTTTGCATTCCTATTTCTCTAAATCTAAATCTAGCCCCAGTGTTCTGTTCTGGGGGATAAAGTCATGATGTGATAAACATTCCTGTGGTGGTCTCTGTATTAGCCATCTTTTGGCAACCTGCATTCCTGTAGCTCAGAGGTCAGTAAGCTTTTTCTTTGAAGGGCCAGAGATAATATTTTGGGGTTGGTGGACTGCATATGGCCTCTGCAAATATTCTTTCTGTAATCCTTTAAAAATATGAACTCCGTTCTTTTTTTTTTTTTTTTTTGTACTATTTTTTTATTTGTTTTAATTAGTTACACATGACAGTACAATGACCTTGCGTTCTTTGTTTTTAATTGCACAAAACCATGCTGAGGACCGAGGATGGTCTCTGCTGTCAGTGGGTGCTTTTCTTCCAGGTTCCCCAGGTGCAGCTGATCTCCCCATTTTTTAAAATAACCTTTTTTTTTGTTTGTTTGTTTGTTTATTTATTTATTTTTTAATGTGGTGCTGAGGATTGAACCCAGTGCCTCAGATGTTCTAGGCAAGCACTCTACCACTGAATCACAATACCAGCCCCTGATTTTGACATAGTATCAGCCTGGGCTTTAGGCAGTGTTTCCTGGGCCAGTTTTCTTAAAATCACTGTCTAATGATTGTCTCTTACGTTGTCAGGTCCATTGATGGTGTGGGGTAAAACTGGAACTATTGAAAACTGTTAATTTACACTAGTGGTTCTCACCCTGGTGTGATTTCCCCCCGCCCCCCAACTGGAGACACTTTTAGTTGTCATAACTCAAATATAGGAGTAGAAGCCAACGTGCTGCTAAAAATCCTATAGTACACGATAAGTCTCTTCTTCCAACAAAGAATGCAAAATAAGTGCTAAGAGAAACATGGCTTACATGGCAGGGTTATATCAATTTCTTGGGTAGTTTTTGCTCCATCATAGGCCTGATTGAAACATTAGAACTATGGGGTTCCAGACTGCTCTTTGGTACGAGAGTCCATATGATAATGATAGTCTTGACTAGTCTTTCTTAAAAAGTTCTGGAAGGATTCCTATTGTCTTATCTCCCCAGAAAAAAATTTAGGACAGCTATCTCCCAAAGTATCTTTTTTTTTTTTTTTTTTTTTTTGGTGCTGGGGATTGAACCCATGGCCTTGTGCATGTGAGGAAAGCACTCTACCAACTGAGCCACATCCCCAGCTCTTCTCCCAAAGTATCTTTATCCTTTAGCTCTAGTTTTTCTGTCTTATCACAATCTTTGAAAATGGCACTGGATTAGTAAAAATTTTTTGATATCCTCTTCACATAATCAATGATTCCAATCAGTTGTCTTTGGTTTGTTGCTTGAACATCTCCTGAAAAGATAGTTTCAAATCTGTAAGTGGGCAGTATATCTATTTTGTCATTAGTTGATGTCAAGGGCAAGGGGGGTGGGATGCAGACATGATCTATCATTTTAGCTTGATTCTTACCCTGTGAGATATACTAATAGCCATATGGTGAGTTCAGAGTTTTCAATCATGAATGTCTGATCTTGAATTATAAAAGTAGTCACTGTGGCTGGGCAAGGTGTCACATGAGTGTAATCCCAGTGACTCCCGTGGTTGATGCAGGAGGATCAAAAGTTCAAAGCCAGTCTCAGCAACTTAGCAAGGCTCTAAACAACTTAGACCCTATCTCAAAATAAAACATTAAAAGGGCTGGGAATGTGGCTCTGTGGTTAAGCGCCCCTGAGTTCAATCATGCTTCCAAAAAAAAAAAAAAGGTAGTCACTGTGGGTTCTAGGAAGAAGGGAGAGGGCATCTTTTATTATTAAATACATGCTTTGTGCCATGGGCTTGTTTTATCTCATTTAATCTTCACAAAGAGCCCAGGGAGGTAAAGATTATCACAGCTTTGGCTTTTGAGATAAAGTTTAGTGGGGTTAAGTAATTTGCCAGGAACATATGGCTGCTTTTCGGCATATGGTATATTTAACTGCGGAGAGATGGGACCAGCTGAGGGACAACACAAAAATGAGTTTGCTTACCTTTGTTGGGAAGCAATGTCTCTTTACTGGAAAGGAAGGAGGAAGCTGGGTTGAAATGGAAAGTGGTTTAAAATTATGAATGGAAAAGGATATGGCTTACTGAATTAACTCTGCAGATTACCTGCTGTACTTCTTAGGAATTCTAGGTGAGAGCTCTCTGAATTGATATCTATCCTCTGAATTTGCACTAAATAGTACATGAGGACACTTTCTTCACATTGGTCTTCATTTTTATAAGCTTATTTTAAAATACTAGTTAGAAAACGGTATAAAATAAGGCAAATGTTCTAGTAACCACCATTCAGGTGTTTGTTTTCTTTTTTCCTTTTACTTTTTGTGCTGCTGGGAATTCAATCCAGGACCTTGAGCCTGCTACCACTGAGCCATATCCCCAGCTGTTTTTATTTTGAACGCTGAAGAAAAGATACAGCCCCATAGTGTTATCTTTGTGCTTTATATTACACTACAAAATTCAAATTTAGACAAAGTGTGACTATAGTATTGAAACTTAAAAGAAATTAAAAATTCCAGCCAGTATAGCAGTGTATGCCTGTAATCTCAGCTACTCAGAGGCTGAGGCAGGAGGATCACAAGTTTGAAGCTAAATGGATAACTTAGCAAGTGGTAGAGCACTTGCTCTGAACATGCTGGAGGCTCAAGGTTTAGTCCCCAGCACAACTCACACATACAGAAAAGAAAAAAGGAACAAAGAAAGAGACATTGCAATGATTGTTAGTTTTGTAAGGTAACTATTTTGATGGAGGTACATGCTGGTTTTAGAGTCTACAGACATTGTCAAGATCCATATTGAAGCTAGGTACAGTGGTGTGCTCCTAAATTCCTAGCACTCAAGAAACTGAGGAACACTCGAGCCTAGGAGTTGGAGACCACAAGCCTGGGCAATGTAGCCAGACTGTCTCAAAAGAGAAAGACATTTTTCCTGCCGTTGCTGAGTAGTGCAGAGGCTCCGGTGTGTTCAAGATTGGGCTTCATCTGTAACCCACTGCCATGGCTCAGGAAAGAATAGTTGCTGGAAGTGTAACGGACATTAATACTGCTTTACAAGAGGTGCTGAAGTTCGTCCTCAACTGTGTTGGTCTCAAAGGTGGAATTTGCAAAGCCATCAAAACCTTAGACAAGCACCAAGCCCATCTTTGTGTGCTTGCATTCAACTTTAATGAGCCTGTGTGTGTCAGATTGGTGGAGGCCCTTTATGCTGAGCACCAAATCAACTTGATTAAGGTCAATGACAAGAAACTAGGAGAATGGGTAGGGCTCTGTAAAATTGACTGAGAGCAAACCCCATAAAGTGGTTGGGTACAGTTGTGTAGTGGTTGAAGACTACGGCAAGGAGTCTTAGGCCAAGGATGTCCTTGAAGAGTACTTCAAATGCAAGAAATGAGCAAATAAAATATTTTTGGTTCACACACACACACACACACACACACACACACGAATCATATTGGTCATTGTTGGCTCTGAGTGCTTAAATTGCTTCTGAAATTTACTCTCCAGGTACTAGCATTTGCTACTGTCAAAGATGGGATGCCCCAGAGGGCTCTAAAAGTATTTTAGAAGACAAGTATGAGTAAAAGTGTCATTGGTAATCTGAAGTGTCCTCTCAAACATTATGCTGAGATCATTTAATATCTCATGGCCTTTATTGACATAACTATGTCATAAAGTCAGCGTGGTCACTACCATGTATGTGCCATTGAGATAGATAGAATAAAGGATTCTAATTAACTTAGTTGTACACTTTATCATTTGAAACTCAAACTATAGGAGTAAGCATTCATCTATTTCTGTTACCTAAATAAACAACTTTTATTACTGGTGATACCGTAGGACACAACGTTTTTGACTTTCACCCAAGAAGACAAATCAAGAGTTTTAAGAAGTATGGTTGAAGTCCCAAATGATGGGAAGAAGCCATCCTGAGATTTTTAAAGAATTTTACCTGGACTTTTGACTCTTGAGTTTAACTTTGATTTGGTAGCAACCTCATTTTACCTCTCCAAAATGTTTCCTTAACTTAATCTCCCAGGTTTAAACTTTGAGGAGAATAGTTCAGTCTCCCGTTATGGAGCCTCTCAAGTTGAAGATATGGGGAATATAATTTTAGCAATGATTTCAGAGCCTTATAGTAAGTATCAACTGTTATAATTCCAAGGATTTTGTCCCAACATCTTTCCCTCAACTCTGATTTTCAATTTCTTCCGACAGTTTTGTTTCTGATAGCTAAAATGATGAGTTGTATGTTGTCATTTTCAGATCACAGGTTTTCAGATCCAGAGAGAGTAAACTACAAATTTGAAAGTGGCACTTGGTAAGTAGGTGAATACCATTCATTTGAAATATTTTACTTGGTCTTATTCATATTGTAATATTTAACTCCCTTTATATATCTTAGTAAATTTACTTAACTTTTTGGCTATCATTTTGTGTTATTTGGTCATTTACTACTGGATGTTGAGATTCAATTTGTATTTATTTATTTACTTATAAATGTTTCAGAACTTTTATTTATCTTTTTATGTGGTGCTAAGGATTGAACCCAGTGCCTCACATGTGCTAGGCAGGCACTCTGCCACTGAGCTGTGTAGCCCTAGCCCATGGGATTACAATTTAATGAAATATTGACTACTTCAGTCAATGACTGAAGAACATCTTGTATTTTTTATCTGATTTTTATTTTAGTCTCTTTTTATCTGTCCGTCATCTTTGGAAAACTTACAAAGAAAAAAATAATAGGCTTTAAAAGAGTTTGCAAGTTATACTGAGATTAGTTTTAAGTATATTCTGTCAGCTTCTACTTTAAAGCAAAGGAGGTAACTCGGGAGGAGTACACAGTGGTGATATCTCTGTGATCACAGGTGGACCTGGTTGAGTTTGTGACTCATTGTAGTCAATTGTATGTGATTGGTGCCTGATGCGAATAGAAACTTCTGGCACTTTTGTCCGTGGAGAGATTTTGAAGCCTATTTAGTTTGTGGAGAAAGTGACTCATGAGGAGAATGTCCTAGGATTACTGAAAATATGAACATGAGAAGGACAGAACATCAAAAGGTGTTAAAATGTATAAGAGGTGATTTGCAAATGACTCATCAAGGTGTGGGGATTCCCAACTGTTTCCATAAACACCCTGTGATGACTCTCTGGTTTGATAGGGAGATATTTTAATGGAAGACTTCTGACCACATACATACATTCCTGATGTGGGTTAATTGGCAGCTATGTGTTGATCCTAAATTTTGCTGCCAAACCAGATTTAACCCTCCCTTGTGTACTGGCTACATCCAAGAATGAATTTGAGTCTATCTTTCATGGTTCGATGCCAGGCCATGAGGGTATAAGAAGAACTTTGTTTCCTGTGTTTTGATTCGGGTCACTTTGAGTTTATGGCAGGCAAGCAGCTGATACATAGATGGCTTGCTGGAGAAGCTAGTTGTACTAGACCTACATAGGCATCCCATCTTTCTATATGTGAACCCCCCCCCCCCCAAAGAATACTTTCAACTGTACCCACAACATTTTTAAGTTTATAAGAAAAATATATCAGGCAATATTGAAAGTCTGTCTGAACTCAAATAAGACCTCATGTGTAGGCAAATTGTCTTGCAGGGAGAAATAGATATCAGACTTGTAATCATTAATTATGCAACCTGAACTTTTGCTTCATCCACAGCAGCAAGATGGAACTTATTGATGATAACACTGTAGTCAGGGCACGAGGTTTACCATGGCAGTCTTCGGATCAAGATATTGCAAGATTCTTCAAAGGACTCAATATTGCCAAGTTGGTTTTCTTTAATCTCTATTTTACAAAATAACCCCAAAGGGATATTAGGTTTCCTATTCTTTTCTCCTCACTTTTTTTTTTTTCCCTACATGCCATTTGTTTTATTTATTTATTTTTTTCAAAGGGGAGGTGCAGCACTTTGTCTGAATGCTCAGGGTCGAAGGAATGGAGAAGCTCTGGTTAGGTTTGTAAGTGAGGAGCACAGAGATCTAGCACTGCAGAGGCACAAACATCACATGGGGACCCGGTACATTGAGGTATGTCCTCAAGCTGAGACCCTTGATTTCTTGAATGAGTATAAATATAGTATGGGAGATTCAAACTGTATGTTAACTTCTCTTTTCTTAGGTTTACAAAGCAACAGGTGAAGATTTTCTTAAAATTGCTGGTGGTAAGTGCCTTTGGCTAATAAGAATCTAAAGTTTTGCATTTATACTGAGAATGGATAAATAGGAAATGAATGGTTTTCATTTCCCAATGAAATATATGGGAAGTGATTTTTGTAAGTAGAAAGAAGAAACTTTGAACAGTATCAGTGAATTTAATGTGTAATTACTCTTACCTTAACACTTGAGCTAACCTACACTAGTTAAATATCCATTTAAAATAATACTGTACAAAGATAAAAGGATTACATAAAGTTGTATTTGTTTTCAAATGAGTCCAAAACCTGTTTTCAAAGAGCCATGCTGTAATACCTAGGTTTGTTGCATATCTACTTCTAGTTTTTCTCTGTTACTTAATTCATCATTGACCACTTACATTATCATTCCCTGGTATTTTTGTAAATACATATCATTTACAGTAATACAGTCAGAGAAGGGAACAGATGTGGTCTTTATCTGCTGGGACCTCTTTATCTCTGGGAACTTGCTAAGTTCCTCAGTGGTTCATAACTTCAAAACTTATAAGTAACAGCTGCACAAAAATATTAACCAATTTGTCCTTTTTCTTTCTTTCTTATGTATACATCTATTTTGTGATTTCTTTCTTTCTTTTTTTTTTAGACTTGGTACTGGAGATTGAACCAGAGGTGCTTTACCACTAAGCTACACCCCAGTCCTTTTTTCTTTTTATATTGCGACAGTGTCTTGCTAAGTTGCTGAACTGGCATTGAACTTATGATCCTCTGTGTCAGCCTCCCAAGTCACTGTTAAGCCACTCTGTGAATTTCAATTGTTGTGTTATAACTTCCTTTCTTTTAATATATTATGAACACCTTCCTATGTTACTTGATTTCATTTATTAATTGCTACATGGTATTATATGTACCATAACATTTTGAAACATCTTTGTAGTGCTCCTAGAACTTATTTCCAACTATTCACTTTAAGTATGTTACAGTGAATATTTTTTTATCTCTCACTCATTAGGATAAGTATCTTAAAGTAAAATAGCTGAATCTAAGAATTGTGGGCCTTTCAAAAGGAGACCTTTAACACCTGTGCCAATTTGTACTCAGGAACTTTCACTTAAATAAAGAGAACATTAGTATCTTTGCATAATGCAGCACTGGTGGATGTTTTCCAGTTGCAGAACTTGAAGTAACTGCATCCTGTTATAGAAACAAATTGTGCTAATTTTATTCTGGAACTTGCTCTGGGAATGAAACTCAGGGAATGCTCTACAACTGAGCCACATTATCAGCCCTTTCTGCTCTCTATTTTGAGACAGGGTCTTGCTAAGTTGCCCATATTGCCCTTGAATTTGAGATCCTTCTGCCTCAACCTTCCTAGTTGCATCATTGTGCCCAGGCTTGGACTTCTTTAGATAAGCCCTAAAATTCAGGGCTTTATGTTCCAAGGCAGTGTTTGATATAATTTCTTTTTAAAAAAAATTTTTTTTAAATATTTTTTGTTCAGTTTTCAGCAGACACAACATCTTTGTTTGTATGTGGTGCTGAGGATCGAACCCGGGCTGCACGCATGCCAGGCGAGCGCGCTACCACTTCAGCCACATCCCCAGCCCAGTGTTTGATATAATTTCAAAGCACTGTTTGATACTGGTTGGGGATAAAATTTGTTTGAAAATTGCTGTGGTCTTACCTAGATCCTGGGTTTCTGTGGTAAAGCATTGCAAATTGGAGTTGGCAAAATGAACATTCATATTTCTGCTCTGGATTTCATTGTATGTGGATGGTATGATAAGAATTCTTTTATATGTGTGTGTGTGTGTGTATATATATATATATATATATATATATATATATATATTTTTTTTTTTTTTTTTTTTTTAGGTGTAGATGGGACACAACACAATGCCTTTATTTTTTATGTGGTGTTGAGGATCGAACCTGGGTCCTGCCCGTGCTAGGGGAGCGCTCTACCACTGAGCCACAATCCCAGCCCTAAAAATTCTCATTAAGGGAAAGCATTACTAGTTGTATGGATTTGAAGGGTGTGCATTTGAGTATTTGTTACAAGGCACTGCTGACACAGGGAACTGCTGTACAAGATTCTCTAGTCCGAGTGGAACACTGACTAGCTGTACCAAATATATTCTCTTTACTCAAATATGTTTGAAACTTTCTTAATAAGAAGTAACCAGGAGCCAGACATTGTGGTGCATGCCTATAATCCTAGTGACTGTGGAGTCTGAGGCAGGAGGATCATGAATTCAAAGCCAGCCTCAGCAAAAGCAAGGAGCTAAGCAACTCAGTGAGACCCTGTCTCTAAATGAAGTACAAAATAGGGCTGGGGATGTGGCTCAGTGGTCAAGTGCCCCTGAGTTCAATCCCCAGTTTAAAAAAAAAAAAAAAAAAATGGGGAGGGAGAGAATTCTGATTCTTAGCATATGTCATTATGATGAATTCAGAGAAGCGTTGAGTCTTTGTGATGAATTTGACAATTCCAGTAATCACACCACTTTAAATTTGATGAAGTTGATATTTCAACTGTTTTTCCCCATGCTTTCTAATATTTGTTTTCCCCAGGTACATCCAATGAGGTAGCTCAGTTTCTTTCCAAGGAAAATCAAGTCATTGTCCGCATGCGGGGGCTCCCTTTCACAGCCACAGCTGAAGAAGTGGTGACCTTCTTTGGACAGCATTGCCCCATCACTGGAGGGAAGGAAGGCATCCTCTTTGTTACCTACCCAGATGGCAGGCCAACAGGGGATGCTTTTGTCCTCTTTGCTTGTGAGGAATATGCACAGAATGCGTTGAGGAAGCATAAGGACTTGTTGGGTAAAAGATACATTGAACTCTTCAGGAGCACAGCAGCCGAAGTGCAGCAGGTTGGTCTTTAAGAGTATGCTGGGACCTCTCTATCTTTGGAAACAACCTAATATTACTCTTTGTGGATACTGAAAATATCAGTTATTGAAATAGCCTCATTCCATAACCAAAAGAGAGCCACTGTTTTCTTGCTGTCACACAGAAAACATAATATTTTGTATTTTATTTATTTATTTTTTGTATTTTAAAACTACACGTCTTGAAAACTTTCCGTGTTTAAAGATTTTCATCTTTAATATATCTCATTTTGGTGCATATTTTATTTAGAAATTCCTCTTATATATTTTGGTTGCTTTCTTTTTCTATGAAACATAAACATGCTTGTAAAAATTTCTACAAGTTTCTGATTTGTTTCTTTATAACTAGATACAAGTTGTGAGCTTTTAAGATTTTTAATGTCTTGCCAAGTATATTTCCCAAAAGACTTGATTTGTTTTATTTCCTACTGGTGACCTTCTGTCTTTAAAATTTTTCAGAATTCAGAGGTTTTTTTTTTTGTTATTGTTATTTCCAGTTCTAGGAATTTAACCCAGGGGTACTTTACCACTGAGCGATATACCACCAGCCCTTTTTAAGATTTTTATTTTGAGACAGAGTCTCACTAAATTTCTGAGACTGTCTCAAACTTGCAATCCTCCTGCATCAGCCTCCTGTGTAGCTGAGATCACAGGTAGGCACCACCACAATCCATAGCTACATTAGTTTTTGTGTGTATGTGTGTGGTGCTAGGCATCAAACCCAGGGCCTCTCACATGGCTAGCAAACGCTCTACCACTGAGCCACATTCACAGCCCCACTGCATTTATTTTCAATTTTTGTCCTAATGCTTGTGCTGTGTCTGGATTGTCTGTATAATTTTTAAGTCTTCCTTTCTCTTTTTCATGCCATTTCTTTGTGCTGTTTGTCTTTGATTTTATCACCTCTTACCCAGCAATTTAATTGGCATGAGTGCGAAAATTAGTGCACCTTCTGGGGAGGAGTTCATTGATTCTTTTTTATATTCAGTTTATGGATGTTCAAGGCTTTCCTGTTTGTTTCCTAGAAAGCCTCAGGATGCCACAAATGACATTTGCATGAGGACCTGCCTCCTAGTATTAGAATAGTAGTGGGCATATTCTAGGACAAAAATGGACAAGGACTTCGTAATCAAGTTTTGCCTTAGAGCAATTCTTCAAAGTATCTAACCTATCATAATCCATATCAATGGGCTGGGGATGTGGCTCAAGTGGTAGCACGCTTG
This sequence comes from Marmota flaviventris, assembly GCF_047511675.1. Taxonomy (NCBI): domain Eukaryota; kingdom Metazoa; phylum Chordata; class Mammalia; order Rodentia; family Sciuridae; genus Marmota; species Marmota flaviventris. The sequence continues at coordinate 41,442,064 of NC_092512.1, read as the reverse complement.
CCTGGCATGCGTGCGGCCCGGGTTCGATCCTCAGCACCACATACAAATAAAGATGTTGTGTCCGCAGAAAACTAAATAAATAAATAAAACATGTATAATATTAAAAAAAAAAAATCCATATCAAGATAGCTTGATTCCAAGAATATAAAATATACTCAAGATCTTCTTTCCTGATACCAGCTCAAATTTACATGGAAACTAAATTACTCTTTATCTTTAGGGTCACCAAATGATTTTCTCAGTTTTTCATTATCTAACTGTTCTGTCTTGTGCTCTTATGTAACATATTTTAATGTCATTAAATATCATATTTTAATTTATTAAATATCATATTTTAATTTATTTAATATCATAATTTAATATTATATCTTAATATCATTTACAGTCATTATTTGGCCTGTGATTCCTTTACTAGGTCATTCTCTTTTATCCTTTACTAGGTCATTCTCTTTTATTTCTTGGGTTTGTTGGAGTATAAAGATAATATTAAGGGGAACACTATGTACTTAGTGAAATGAAATTCAATAAATTGCCACAACAGTCCATATTTAGCAATATGTCCAAATTTTTATAAAAGAAACAGACTTTAAGGACACTTGTCCTAAGGTAGGTGGTGATATATCTGTTTAGGTGGATATATCCTTAATTATAAGCATGTTGTGTTGTGTGTGGTGTATGTCTTATGTAGTTGACAGAAGTGGGTATCCTGCTTTCCCATCTGAAATGCATAAATCCCTTTCTTCATTGGTGCTTCTCCAACTTTAATGTACTTATGAATCATCTGAGGATCTTGTTAAAATGCGGATTCAAATTCCCTGGGTCTAGAATGGAGCTGAGACTGTATTTCTTGCATGTGTGTGCGTGTACTTGTGCACGCACTGGGGATTGAACCCAGTGTTCTAATCATGCACGCTACCATTGGGCCACACTCCCAGCTTCCAGACTCTGTTTCTGATAGGCTTTCTAGTGATGTTGGTGCTGGTTTACAGATGGCATGGAAATAACAAAACTCTAAATCACTTTTGTTTTGAGTACAGGTGCTGAATCGGTTCTCCTCGGCCCCCCTCATTCCACTTCCAACCCCTCCCATTATTCCAGTACTACCTCAGCAATTTGTGCCCGCTACAAATGTTAGAGACTGTGTACGTCTTCGAGGTCTTCCCTATGTGGCCACAATAGAGGACATCTTGGACTTCCTGGGGGAGTTCTCCACAGATATTCGTACACATGGGGTTCACATGGTATTGAATCACCAGGTAAGAGAGTTGCTTATTGGAAATCTTCTTTAATCTTTCTGTTTCTCAAAAGCTCTCCTCTAATAAAAGAGCATAGGTATTCTTAAGTGTTACACTGAGTCTGGATTTAACTGAATCTTTGGAATGTATTCTAGAAAGAATGCTGTTTTTCGTATAATTCCTATTCAACTCTGATTCCTTCATCACATAAATGCATCCAATTACCAGTAACATGGTGGGAGCCAAATATATTTTCAGTGTATACATTTTCCTGTTGCAGGTACTGAATTCTGCAACTGCTAGTTTGAGATGAAAGCAATCATAGATAACATGTACTATAGATAACAAGCATGCTATGTTCCAGTGTCCATATGCTGTTTAGAAATCATTTCATATTTTGCTTCATATACATGTTAGACATAGAATCATATTCAGTAGAGTGCAAACTCGATGAGGATTCATGTGCATGCCATCTGGATGTATTTTTCAGTACATGGGTGTAAAGTATTTTTGAGTTTGTTACTTGATTTCTGGTTAAATAAAATTAATCATATTATTTGCAGCATTTTGTGCTGTCTTAAGCAGGACAAAGTTCTAAATATTCACAAGCAAAGTAGTTTAAACCTGACAACTCTTTATTAAAAGAAAACTGTATTAGTATTTGAAAACTAGATGTTCTCTACACATTAAGGGTTTTATATAGGTTTGTATTGGAGACATTAATCATTTTCTAACTACTAATCCCCTACTTTTTACTTGGAGGTTTGGTGATTTTCATAACTGTAATCTGTGTTTTCACTGGAAAGTACATACTACTTGATACAAGGAATCAAAAAATCCTGAGCCCTGACTTAGAATGAATATGTGCTGGTATAGAAAACTAACTCTTAAGCTATTACTATTAAGCCATATAATATTTTATCTGACAATCCCCTAGCATGCTTTACCCATAAGAGAACTTTTGAATAAAATTTCTCAAAAGACAGCATCACAAGGGAATTATTTCTTTTTGAGTCATCGTTTCTATCTAGGGTCCATTCCTTTCTGATTGACAACAGTAGACAGATTTTCCTCTCATTGACCCCCATGACCTATTGTGACTACACTGGAGAAAAATGTTGCTTTGATGATACAGTCTCTTAGTTGCCTTGAGGATGTTAGGTTTCCATCTTGGGCTGGGTTTGTTGCTAATTTCCCTGGTATGGTAACTTGCATGGTAATAATTTTGACTAAATACTCCCTAAGAGACTAAGAGAAAACTATAAAGCAGTTTTATAAGATGGTTGTATCTTTTTTTTTTTTTTTTTTTTAACCCCCATAAAATGTTTGGGCTAAATAAAGCTAAGAGATTCTAGGTCTGTCTACAGACCTTAATTTTTTGGAAGTACTGGGGATTGAACCTAGGACCTCTACATGCTATACAAGTGCTCTTTCACTTAACTACATCCCCAGCCCAATTATGAGTTTGTTTTAAATAGGGAAATTTAGCAAGCTATTACTAATAAGGAATGTCTCTGAATACCTACCTGTTTGAGCAAGGTTAAAGTGGAGGTGTTAAGTGAAGAGGAAAGAGAAGGGTTCGAAGGCAGGGCCTGATGGTGCATCTCTACCCTTGAATCTCCTAGTTCCTTACCCACAAGCCGCGTTCCACTATAAGCTTCAAGGATGAGGGAAAAGTGAAAGGATTGTAGCAGGTCACTGATGAACTAAAACTGAGAGCCAAAAGAAAACATTGGTTTGTTCAGTTTCCTGTAGGAGGATGCATAAAGCTGTGATAGATACTGGTTCTCTTACTAGCTTTTCTCAATCAAATGAGATTTAATCGGATTTTTAAGAAGGGAAAAAAAATCCAGTATCCAATCCTGTATTTTGAAACTGCAGTCACAAGGAGATGCTTTCAAAACTCTGTAAATCTGATACTAACTTAACAGAAACCAAAAAGGATCACTTTCAGCTCTGAGCTCTCAAAACCGTTTCTTCAAGGTTTTGTGGGCATCCTGGTGATTAGGTGATGAAATGCAAGTCAGATTGAGTGGAGCACACTGTCACCCAGATTTTGTGGCTCACATGTCTGTACTATTGCATGTTTTATAAGCAACCATTTACTTCCTTGTTGAAGGAGACAGTCTCCTTTTGTTTTTATTCTTCCCCCACACACTCAGGGCCGCCCATCAGGAGACGCCTTTATCCAGATGAAGTCTGCAGACAGAGCATTTATGGCTGCGCAGAAGTGTCATAAAAAAACCATGAAGGACAGATATGTTGAAGTCTTTCAGTGTTCAGCTGAGGAGATGAACTTTGTGTTAATGGGGGGCACTTTAAATCGAAATGGCTTATCCCCGCCGCCATGTAAGTTACCATGTAAGTTTTTCTTGGGTCTTGGCGCTATTCTACGCTATATGCTGGTAGGTGCTTAAGCTGCTTTCATAACTTTCTGTGCCCCTGGTTCTTTCTGAGGCAGGCAAGGTGGTTACATAAGGCTTTCCCATCTGAAATCAGTAGTATCTGGTAATCATTTAAGACCTTGGTTGTGGACACCCATAATTAGAGATGCTACAAAATACCTCCTTTCAAATTATATTCTTGCTTTTCCAGTGATAAGCACTTGATTTCTGAAGCTTAGTGTGCTCCAGATAAGCACTGACTCTGGGAGGCAACCTGGCTATGTAGATATTTTAATACGCATTTAAAGGTAAAATATAAGTATGACTGGATTCTTTTTCTTTTCTTTCTTTTTTCTTTCTTTTGTTTTTTTTTTTAATACACTAAACTTTAAGAAGGGTAATTTGATGCTTATTTTGCATTTTTAACTTTAAGCATCAAATGTATTTTGAAAATGATAACCTGGAGAGCTTTCCTATTATTGTCCAGGATATCTGGAATGAGCAAGTTAGTTAAAAAAAACAAAACAAAAAACATATATATGTGTATATATATACACTAACACACATATAAATGCGTTAATGAATTAGCCAAAGTTTCCATTGGATCACAGGATCAGTGCTTAATTAACAAGTCATGCTCTTGCTCATTGGCAACTGGGTGCAAGCCATCTGGAATCCTATTTGAGAGGAATAAGCCCTGAAATTTAGGGAACAAGTTCTTAGTCAATGGCTAAGGAATATGTCAAAACTTGAGTCATTTTATGCAGTTTTCACCTGTAAGTAGACATACCTTCGTAGGCATGTTGGGTATGTTTAAAGAACATAGTGCTTAGAATACCATTCAAAGATAACTGAGAAATAAACTGAATTCATGTGTTTGATTCCAGTAAATTTGAGCAGTTTTAGGAGTTTCGCTTTACTTTGTACTGAATAGGAATCTATATCAATTAATCTGTTTGATAAAGTATTATTTGTAGAACACTCAGTGGGGCTTAATCCTTTTTTTCCCTTTGGAATTCCTAAATGCTAATATTCTGTTTACCTGCTGCTTGCTGTTGGTGAAGAGTTGATCTTTAAATGAATAAAGTTTTGAAAATTTATGTTTGAGTCAAGAAAATCGCTTAAAGTAATCTTAGTTGTGTGTCTTCTATCAATTACCAAAAATGTCTGTAGCTTTTATGACATCCTTCTGTGACAGTCTGTCAGAAGTGAGATAAGGGAATTTCCCTACTGTTTATAGCTCAGGGTATTCTGCTGTGATATCCTTTTACTTTGGTCTTGTCTTGGTGAAAAACTATTTATTACAGACTTACACATTATTTCCTCCCTTTTTTCCCCTAAGAATGGAAGAACATAGTTTAGGTGAATGCCTAATTATAAAGCAACCATAAAACTTACAGAAATTGCATGATTTTATCTTAAAGACTAATGCAGTTAACATTTTTTACTAAAGAGTTTCTTGGTAAAGAAATGTTGCAAAAGTCTCACTGATACTTTAGAATTCAGCACTTACTTTGTTAAGAAGGAACACTTCAAGGTCAATTTCATTTATGTAATCTGCACATACACACCTGATTCTCTTTTCAAAATACCATGCTTTCATTTGAGGAACGTTCAAATCTTAGCAGCCTATTCTCTGGTTGTCAAAAATTCTACCTTTTTTTTTTGTTTTGAAGCAGAACAAACCCAATACCATATGTTTTGTCTTATTGTTCAGAGGCATTGCTTGATAGTTTTGAAAGCAGAATATGAGCACAAACTACATAATTTTTTATAATAGGCACCTTGATTTGCAATCTTGGTCTTTTTGTGGTCTCTTTAAGTTTTTAGGTGTCTAACATTTGATACAGTTTTTGATGAGGATTAAAGAGGCACCTGTAAGTTGAATGTGAGATCAACATGTTGGTCTTTGGTGTATGTACCCATGTTCAACTGGTTGTCTTACTCCATAGAATTATAGAAACTCATATGAACAACAGACAATTGGAAATCATCTTAGAGATTTTCATGTGAAAAAGTTACTCTTTGGGCCTCTGCTACTTGCAAAATTTGGGGGTTCTAGATATGAAACTTAAATCAGGGACCCCAACTTCAGTCTGCTTCATAGTTCTCTCTTGTGTTCCATGCAGATGGTCTGGCTAGTTGTGCTCATCTCATTATGTGGAAGCTAGCAGCCAGCTACCCTAACTTGAGAGGGTTTCTGAGTGAGAAGAACTATAACCCAAAAATAAAGGAATTTGTGTCCCATCCCCTCCCCCCTTAAGCACCCATGGCACTGGGGATTGATCCCAGGGTTCGAGAATGCTTGAACCTCTTCACTATCTTCTCAGCTCCCAGGCCCATTTTCTGTTAAACCTGAGGCAGCTCTCTTCAGGGATGTTTCCCAGGTTGGGTTTATTTGTTTGTTTGGGTTTTGTCCTCTTTCTTTCTTTCTTTTTTAACAGCTAATATAGATTAGCTTCAAAGTCCACCTTCTGGGTTCCCTTTGGGGAGAACAACACAGAGGTGATCTACTCTCTTAAGGTTAGTTCACTGTGGCACAGTGTGTGCTTTGGCATAATATGTGGTGAAGAGTGTTTTTCATAATAACCTTTTTCATTTCATGCTGTGCTGAAGGATAGATAACATCTATAGCCTCAAAAAGGAAATCGCTTGGGAAGATGTGAAGAACCTTTTTCAGTTAAAAGTATAGATGCTATAGTGGCTCCATGGCTTTAGTACAGACATGTCTCAAAGACTCTCTCTTTGCTTATTTAGGCCTGTCTCCTCCTTCCTACACATTCCCAGCTCCTGCAGCAGTTATTCCCACCGAAGCTGCCATTTATCAGCCCTCTGTGCTTTTGAATCCACGAGCCCTGCAGCCCTCCACAGCGTACTACCCAGCGGGCACGCAGCTCTTCATGAACTACACAGCTTACTATCCCAGGTAAGGCTCTGAAGGAAGTAGAAATGAGGGACAGAAACAAAGGACTCCTTTGATAGCCAGTGTTGAGCTCACAAAAGAATATTGTCTGCCACATTGAAGGTTAACATGGCAGGCCACAGCTTTGGGTCATATCTCTGACCAAGAAGGTTGTTTCAAGACAAACTGAAAGAAGTTTATTTTTTTTAACCATATTGGATAGCATAATCTTTTAGGTTACCTATGTATTACAACTTCCCTTTTTTACTCCTCCTATTATAGGGCTGTGAGTAGCACTAATAATCTTTGCAATAAGGTGACAATATGGGAATGAATCATAAAATAGAAAAATCTTTAATGGGAACAATTATGTTTTTTAATTGATACATTATAATCATGCATAATGTAGGGAATCCTTGTTACATATTCATACATGAGGGCCGGGGATATAGCTCAGTTGGTAGAGTGCTTGCCTCAAAAGGCCTTGGGTTCAATCCCCAGCACCACCAAAAATAAAAAATAAAAATAAAAAGCATATTCATATATGAACCTGGTATTACAACATAATTTGGCCAATATTGGGAACAGTTGTACTTTTAAGTAGCATAAACTGAACGTCAACCCACAATACATGAAAATTGTTGCTTTAAATTTTCCCAAAGTCTGATTCTTTTCCCCTTAAATCTTTATTATAAACAAATCCAGAATTAAAGTACTCAATATTTTCTTAGGGTTAGTATATTTATATTTTAAGTATTTTATTCTTTTCACTGGCATTAAATTTTGGGGCGGTAACATGGCATAATGGAAAGGAAATTTTCAGTCTGGAAGTTGGGACATCTGAGTTTCATACCTTCTAACTGGGGAAAGTCACTTCACATTTATGGATCTTATAAAATAAAGGGGTTGGCTAAGCTTTTGGAGTCCCTTTCAGGACTTTGCTTGTGATTCTAACTTGGTTATGTAAGGAATGACCTCTCATTCTTTCAAATTATTTTTCAAAAAAGAAAAAAAAAAGGTAAAAAATATCTATTTGGCCAGTGACATTTTTATTGATGTAAAATTTTAGTTTGGCATAAACAATATTCAAAATTTTTAAAAAGCCATTTATATCAAGATTTTCTTTCTTTCTTTCTAAGCTAGTTAGACTGAATGTTTCAAGTACATGTATGAATTTGTAAGTGAGGTTTTGAATAAATGGCCTGGAACAAATCCACTGATCCCTGTAGTTGCATTTATTTTCCTTCTTCCTCCAGTATAGTGTTTTTTAGTTGGGAGCAAAAACTTTAGGGCTACCTAATAGTCCCCTTTAGTTACATTCGTTTATTTTATGAGAAGTTTTTCAAACATCAGTAGTATTGAAAATATTTGTTCTACTGGTGAAGAATAGGAAGAAAGTTGTGATAGTTGTCGTCTGGTTGCATTGAAAAGGTTCAGAAGCATGAGTAACTGTTCATGGTTGAGTTCTGAGCCAGGCATCTGGCCCAACATCAATCTCTCACCTTCTCTGGACCCTTGAGATAATTACTTAATGCTAGTGGGCCCTGGCTATGAGGAACATCTTTGTCTACCTTTCTTATATCATCAGAGTGTCAGGGGTGGAATGCATTGTGCCTCTGAGTGCGTTGTGCCGTTCTTGTGCATACAATGCATTTGCAGAGTGTACAGTCCCATCATTGACTCACTATCTGGGCCTTGTCACAAGGAGGAAACTGTTAATAATGAAACCATGAGTCTGGAAGCCCCAAAGGCAGGAGGAAATGACATTTATGGCTTAATCACTTCTGTAGTTTTGGGCTCCTTCCTGTAGATTATTTTTCAACTAGTAGTTTTAAAGATTATAATGTGCCCGTTAAGTCTGAGAATGTAGAGGCACAATGAGTGGAAGACCATTTCATATACCTGCATGTGCACTTTTAAGTACTGCACTGTCCACATTCCTTTTTTGTCATTGTTTTCGGGGAATGGGAGGGAGTGTGCTGAGGATTGAACTCCGTGGTACTCAACCACTGAGCCACATCCCCAGCCCTATTTTGTATTTTATTTAGAGACAGGGTCTCACTGAGTTGCTTAGTGCCTTGCTATTGCTGAGGCTGGCTTTGAACTCGAGATCCTCCTGTCTCAGCCTCCCAAGCTGCTGGGATAACAGGCATATGCCACCACGCGTGACTTGTCATTGTTTTTAAAACTTGTTATTATATCTACCCTAGGGAAAGAGGGTACAATTGTTTGTTTTAATTCTTTCTAGATTTACATGACTGTAGAGTGTGTTTTGACATATTATACATACATGGAATATATAACTTATCCTAATTAGGATCCCGTTCTTGTGGTTGTACATGATGTGGAGTCTCACTGGTTGTGTATTCCTCTATGAACATAGTAAAGTTATGCCTGATTCATTCTGTCTTTCCCATTTCCATCCTCTCCCTTTCCTTCATTCTTTTTTGTCTAATCCAATAAACCTCTCTGTATCTCATTCTTATAACTTTTTATAACATCCCCAAAGTAAAAATACCTCAGAATTTAAGTTTATTTTTAGATATCCAAACTTTAAATATTCCTCTGTGAACCAAAGTTCATATTTATCTTTAAATACATATATTTCTGTAGAAATGGAATTTTTGAATTGAAGGTCATGTGTGTTTAAGCTAACACCAGTAACTCTTAATATGTTTTACTATTTTAACTTATGTTTCCCCAATTCTATTGAAATTATCTGCACAAATATATGAAATTAAATAAGCATGAGGTCTATATGCTCTTAGTTATATTATAAAAATCTGGCAAAAAAAATTTTAAAGATATTTTGCAATGCTTGGGATCAAAAATGCCAACCAAGCACTCTACTCCTGAGCTACAGCCCAGCCTGGAGTAATTTAAGAAGCAAATTCCAAAAACAAAATATTTAATTGTTTTGGCATAACAACAACATTTTTTAATCTGATGTGGCAGTAGGGCTATTTGAGGCTTTTGAAAAACTTTGTAAATTTTCAAGTGTATTTATGCCTATTCTTTGATAGGTAGGAACCTTTTGAGAGGAACCTAGGTTTAAAAAAAAAAAAAAAAAAAACAGGATATTAATCAACAGCTCTGGGGCTACAGGTGCTTGCCTACCATATGCAAGGCCCTGGGTTCTATTCCCAGCACAATAAATAAATAGGCAACAGAAGTCATTTATCTGGATACTGGGGATTGAACCCAGGACCTGGTGCTTGACTCCAGCCTTAGCTACAAACCTAGCCCCTACACTAAAATTTTAAATTCTCACCCTTTTGTGGGGGTTTGGTGCTACTGACATTGAATCCAGGGGCACTTAGCCACTGAGCCACATTCCCAGCCCTTTTTAAATTTTTTTTTTTTAATTTTGAGACACTGTCTAACTAAGTTGCTAAGGCTGGCCTTTAACTTGCAATCCTCCTGCCTGTCTTCCAAGTCACTGGTATTATAGATGTGCACCCCACAATTTTTTAATAAAATATGTCAATTTAACGTCAGATTAATTCAGTATGATGTGCTCACAATAACGAATATGTTCACTTAAGTGATCATTACTTTAAAATATAAAAATGCTAATGTATTTTGCAGGTTTGAAAAAGTGGTTATGTTAAAATGATTTTTAATTATTTGAGCTGTGTAACTTTTAGTTTAAATGAGTAAACTCTGAGCATTTTCTACATGCACTGTATTGGAAGTAACACAGTTAATAAAACTTTGGACTCTGGTGTAAAGTGGCTGGCAGAATTTGCACCTGTGCAAAGTCAGTGACATAAGGACTCCTACAGCCTGAGGTGGAGGGGCTTTGTCTCTATTTTGTCTCTTCTAACTTGTTGTGTTCAAAATTTGGAAGATAAGCTCAGTAGTGACATTGCTCTGAGATATAGTATCTTGAGTTACTTGAGGAATATTTAAGGAAAAGATATGATACAAAGAATGCTTTTCATCTATTTTTAAATAAATTAGCAGTCTGAATGTGTGACTGTTACAACAGCATCTTGAAGAGCAAATGAAATTACTACACATGTGACTCAAGTGGTTTTCTCCTTTCCCTTGGAGAAGAAGGTTTCAGTTCCCAAGTGACCATGGCTTAGCCAAGATTCAGAAGAATTAGAGAGGGCATCCACTGATGGCCACCCTGCTTGTCACTCCAGATGAGATAGATAATAGCCCAACTTTTTTCTCCCATCACACCAAGTCCTACCTTTTATTCTGACCTATCATTTTTCTTAGAAAAGAATATTGTTTTCATCAATGCTGTAGCACAGGTGAGAAACACTGCTTCTTCAAACATGAATTACTATAAATGTCTTGCATGTGACTGTTGCCTGGTCTTTTGTAGTACACTGTAAATAATGACAAGTAATATCATCTTGAGTCGGCAAAGGGAGCAAGCAAACTTTGACTTTTTTTCCCCATGAATGATGCTTTGCTCACATGTTTATGTGAACAACTTACTATGGGGGAAAATATTTTCTTAGGATAAACATTTCTTATAAAATCAGCTTATTTTTACATAAGCAATGAATATGTATAGTTAATAATACTGATGCATTTTATGGTCTTTGGTTTATAACACTTTATTGTATTCTATTTTGAAATTTTTTACAAATAAGTGGGGAAAAAATCAAGCATCTGAAAGATGCCTTTATTTTGTATTTTGAATCCTTATCTTGTTTATGATTTTTTTTTTTTTGAGGTATTAAGGATTGAACCTAGGATTACATATATAAGCAAGCACTCAAGCGACTTAGCTACATCCTCAGCCCCACCATTTTTTTTTTTTTTGAGTACATGAATCTTGATAAGTTGTTAAGTTTGGGCTTCAACTTGTAATCCTCTTGCCTCAGCCTCCCAAGTCACTGGTTGGGATTTCAGGCATACACCACTGCACCTGGCATTATTTTCTAGTACTTTGTCTATTTCTTTTCCTATCTGCCTTTTAGTTTTTCTGGTGCTAGGGATTGAACCCACTGCTCATGCATGTTAAGCATAGTTTTACCATTGAGATCCCCAAGGTCCTATAAATTTGATCAATTAATTGATTCATTGGTGCTGGGGGTTGAACCTATAGGCACTCTACCACTGAGCTACATCCCCAGTTCTTTATTTTATTTTATTTTTAAGTTGTAGATGAACATACAGTATCTTCTTCTTCTTCTTTTCTTTTTTTTTTTTTAATGTGGTGCTGAGGATCGAACCCAGTGCCACACACATTTGAGGCAAGTGCTTTACCATTGAGCTATAGCCCCAGCCCCTCAGTTCTTTTATTTTGTAAGAGTGTCAACTCTGTTACTGAGGTTGGCCTTGAACTTTCAATCCTCCTGCTTAAGCCTCCCAAGTTGCTGAGATACAGGTGTGTACCATCATGCCAGGCACTATGTTGTCTTTTAAACCATCTCTCTATTTCACCAAAATAAAAATGTCCTCAATTAGAAAACATTTTTTTTTTCATTTGAGTTCAAAATAATCATTAAGCTACCTGGAAACAGACAATGTTAACCAATAAACTGGAAAAGGGTTGCTTCTAGAGATAGGTTCTGATTTGTTGGGAGAAAATGGTAAGGGTGTGATTATCTTAACTTTTGTGAATGTGCTTCTCTGAAAATTGTCATCTTCTATACTTTGCCCAGGAACATAAATTTCCTTGGATCAGCTGGGCACATGGTATATACCTATAGACTCAGCTGCTCTGGAAGCTGAGGTAGGAGTATCACTTGAGCCTAGGAGTTGCAGACTAACCTGGACAGCTTAGATCCTGACTCAAAAAATAAACAAAAAAGGTCCATGGAATACAGTGTTCTTTTATTGTTTCTTAAATTTTTCATCAACATAATACTTTCAGAGTTACTCTCCTGCCCCTCAAACCTCTAAGGATCACTTGGGTTATCATTTTGTACTTTTCATTGAGCAACAGGACTTATTATAATTTGTAGTACAGGAACCCATTTTCAAATAACAAATTGCTGGAGCAATCTTTAAGTAGACAGATTTGTATTTACAACACAATATGATGATAACTAGTATGTGGTTTATTTTATTTTTTATAAGTTGAATGTAATTGGAATAAATTTATTACTTACCTGACTTTTTCTGTGGTACATAAATTCATAAGTTGGGTTCAATAGTTTTTTGGAGGATTTCTTTTTTTTTTTGTTCCAAAATGGTTTTCTGGGATTTTTTTTTTTTTTTAAACCAGGGATTGAACTCGGGGGCACTCAACCACTGAGCCACATCCCCAGTCCTATTTTGTATTTTATTTAAAGACAGGGTCTCACTGAGTTGCTTAGCACCTCCCCATTGCTGAGGCTGGCTTTGAACTCGTGATCCTCCTGTCTCAGCCTCCCAAGCTGCAGGGCTCATAGGTGTATGCCACCACACCTGGCTCCAAAATATTTTTTTATGTTTGTTGGTTACTTACACTTTTTCCAAGCAGTATGTGCACATGCCTGAGGAAGCTTATAGATCCTATCAGGAGAACTTACAGAAATCCAGGATTCACATGTAGTAGTGAGTACAGAGAGCTTCACTATTAAATTTATGGAGAGTGTTGAAAATTTAACTTCTTTGAGGATTTTTTTTTTTTTTTTTTGAGAGAGAGAGAATTTTTTTAATATTTTTCTTCTTTAGTTTTTGATGGACACAACATCTTTATTTTTATTTTTATGTGATGCTGAGGATCAAACTCAGTGCCCTGCGCATGCCAGGCGAGCGCGCCACCGCTTGAGCCACATCCCCAGCCCCAATATCTATTTTTTATGTGGTGTTGAGGATCGAACCCAGTGCCTCATGCATAGTAGGCGAGCGCTCTACCTCTGAGCCCCAGCCCCTTGAGTTTTTATTTTAGATGAAACTTAGTGGGAGATCTCCACATGAATATTGACTCCAGGTTTACACTAGCAAGGATCGAAACAGTGTTTCTCCACTAATTTTCCAAATATGCAACCTGTAATACTAGCATGTTTATAAATGTTAGTGAAAAGGTCCATGCAGTAAGTTAGCAAAGCAGTGGGAATCAGCTTGCTTTCTGCAGGACTTCACAGAGCATTCCATATTAGTAGAGTATCGTCAGTCATTCAGAGGGGATAACACAATTCTCTCATTTTCTCTTAAACTGTTTCTCTAACAAGAAAGGTAATGCTTGCATCTTCTTGTCTCTAGGGAAATACAGCAAGTCTCAAATTCTTAATATTGTCATACTATGACTACTTTTAGTTTGGGAAGTCTCCTGATAGCATTCATTAGTGTTAGTGAAGTCATCTTTTTTTTTTTCAGGGAAATGGAATTTTTTTTCTACATTGTGTTTCAAAAAGTTTTTACCTAAATATGCAGAGGAACATTAAGGACTGCCGTGGAGGAAGTCTTAGACAAGCTCATAATATTCACTCATGTGTTTCATTCAGCAGTTTCTTAACATGCACTCAGTGTACCTTACCAAAGGAACCTTGGCAGTGGTTCCAGGTAATCCATGTCTTTACAGCCATGATGTTCTCACAGGTTTCTGAATGTAAACATGTGGAAAAGCCCCTCTTGTATTGTTTTCATTTTGGCTTCAACTCATCTCCCAGGCCACTGGTCCTTTGTCTGTTCAGGCAACCCCAGGTGGGGTTTCTCCCTCAGTTCAAGCACAGTCTCTTTGTTCACTTACTTGATGTGGTACAGTCTCTCTAGTACTCAGCCACCTTTGAACTCAGTGTTTTGTTGAATTCATTTTGGCTCTGTTTTGTTCCTTTTTAGTGATGATAATTTGTGAACTTCTATAGCTTTTGAGTAGACGTAACTTTATTGGCACCTTTCATAGGTGAGACATTAATATTCTGGCACTGAAGAATCATTAACTTAAAAGTACAATGAAGGTTGCTAGCACAGTGGCTTACACCTGTAATCCCAGCTACTGAGGAGGATGAGGCACGAGGATCACAATTTCAAGTCTAGCCTGAACAACTTAAACAGTCTTTTTTTTTTTTTAGTTGTTGGTAGACATTTATTTATTTATTTATTTAATATATGGTGCTGAGAATCGAACCCAATGCCTCATGCGTGCCAGGCAAGTGCGCTACCGCTGAACCACTAGACGCTTAAAAAAATAATAAAAATGAGGGCCGGAGCTGTGGTCAATGGCAGAGCGCTTGCCTAGCCTGCATGAGGCACTGAGTTCCATCCCTACCACATAAAAATAAACAAATAAAATAAAGGTATTGTGTCCATCTACAACTAAATATTAATAATAATAATAATAATAATAATAAAAAATGTGCCAGGCGCAGTGCCGCGCACTTGTAATCTCAGCAACTCGAGAAGCTGAGGCAGGACGATTGCAAGTTTGAAGCTAGCCTCAGTAACTTAGTGAGCCCTTAAGCAACTCAGTGAGAACCTGTCTCTAAATAAAATACAAAATGGGGCTGGGGATGTAGTTTAGGGGCCAAGTGCCCCTGGGTTCAATCCCCAGTTCTTCTTCTTCTTCTTCATCCTCCTCCTCCTCATCATCTTAAATGGCAGAAGATGTAGTTCTGTTCTGGAGGTCAATCTCCAGTACTAAGCAGAGGGGTAAAATGGAGATAAGAACCTACAATAATGACTAATAATTGAACATAAAGATTAGATTGTGTTACTGATAGTCTTATTTTAATGAAGTAATTTATGTTCTTAAGAAAATTTTGTGTTTGAATTGTTTTTCTACTGCCTAATTTTATAACAGCTTTTATTGAGATAATTTGATAAGTTTGACCTTTTATTGTGTGGGAATGAACCCAGGGCTCCACACATTATAGGTAGCCCTCTAACACTGAGTCATACATCCCCAGCACAAAAATCAATTAATTTTTAATGTTTATTGGTTTATAGTATACTTGTTGAGTGTGCCGATAATTTTAGAATAATTTTACAATCTAACTTTTAGATAACTAACAGTCTGATTTTAGAATATTCTATCATCCCACGAAGAATCTTGTGCCCATGAGGAAATCTCACTTGCTGGGCTGGGATTGTAAGTGCTGGGAATTGAACCCAGGTCCTTGCATGTGCCAGGCAAGCACTCTGCCACTAAGCCATGTCTCCCACTCCTAAATAATATTCTGGTGATGAGTTTATTCCATGTTCAGTTTATGCATTCATCATTTGGTGACATTTGGAATTGTTTATGCCTTTTGGCTGTTAATACAGAAAGCAACTGTGAATGTGCATATTCAAGTTTCTCTGTGAACAAATGTTTCTGGTTTTCTTTGGTACATAGATAGGTTTGGTGGCCCATTTGTTAACTCCATGTAACTTTTAGAAAGTGCCAAATTCTTTTTCCAACTGACATCATCATTTTACATTGCTACCTGCAACGTATGCGAAGTCTAATTTCTTTTCATCCTTCCTTTTCTTATTTTATTTTGGTCATTTTCATAGATGCAGAATTATTGTTTTGATTTTTGTTTTCTTAAATGACTTGATTTTTAGCATCTTTTTATATGCTTATTAACCATTTAAAGATCATCTTTGGAGAATTGTTCAAATTCTTTGCATGTTTTAAAACCAGATATATTTTTTAAAGATGTTTATTTTTTGGAATTAGGAATTGAGTCCAGGGTACCGAGCTCCATCACCAGTCCTTTATTTGTTTTTGTTTTTTGAGTTAGAGTTTCACTAAGTTGCTCATGCTGGCCTCAAACTTGTGATCCTCCTGTTTCAATTGCCTGAATCACTTGGATTTTTAGGCGTATACCATCACATTTGACAGGAGTTTTTTTGATTGCAAAATTTCTTCACATATTTTAAATATGAAATGCTGTAAGATATGATCTACAAATATTTTCTCTCAGTTTGTAAGTTGTCTTTTCATTTTATTATTGGTGTCTTTTATAACATAAATTTTGGGGCTGAGGATATAGCTTAGTGGTAGAACACTTAACTAGCAGAAGCAAGACCCTAGGTTCAATCCCAGTTCTGGAAAAAAAAAAAAATAATAAGTTTAATAAAGATTATTTCTGCCTATCTCACTTTTGGTGTCATATCTAACTTTGTGCCACAAAAATTTACTACTATATTTTCTTGGAAGTGTTTCTTATATTTAGCTCTATAATTCAATTTAATTTTTTTTTTTTTTGGTCAGTAAATTCACTCTTTTATCTGTGGATACTTCATTGTTCCAGCACCATTTATTGAACTGAACTTTGTTGTTTTGTTTTTCTTTGGTGCCAGGAATCAAACCCAGGACCTAGTGCTTAGCACATTCTAAGTACTCTCCCTACCATTGATGTACAAGCCCAGCCTAAGTACCACTTACTAAAAAGAGTATTCTTCTCACATGAAATTGCATTTGAATACTTGTCAAAAATAACTGACCATTGAGTGCTGTGGCACACACATTATAGGATTACATGCCTGTAATCCCAGTGGCTTGGGAGGCTGAAGCAGAATGATCACCTCAGCAAAATTGAAGTGCTAAACAACTCAGTGAGACCCTGTCTCTAAATAAAATACAAAAAATAGGGCTGGAGATGTGGCTTAGTGGTTGAGTGCTCCTTAGTTCAATAGCCAGTACATAACCCCCACCCCTACCCCCCACCAATCAATTGACCAAGAGTGTAAGGGTTTCTGTTTTCTCAATTCTGTTCCATTGATATATATACCTATCTTCACACTAATACCACAACGTCTTGATTGTTGTAGCTTTGTAGTAAGATTTGAGTTTGGGAAATGTTTAGTCTTACTTTTGGTCTTTTTCAAGAGAGTTTTCTATTCTGTCTTTCTATTCTGTTTTTTAAATAGATATATTTTAGCTTTGTTCAGCCTTATCAAAATTTTCAAAATAAAAAAGCCAGTTGCAATTTTTTTTCTTTTTGATTTTTCCTATGTATGTGCATGTGTGTGTGATGCTACTGGGAATCAAACTCAGAGCTTCATGCATGGTATGTAAGCCCTCCAGCTAGTTATAATTTTGATAATTACAGCATGAATCTGTAGACCACTTTGGAAGGTGTGGCCATTTTAACAATACTGTTTTCTATTCATGAACATGAACTTTTTTAGTTGTAGATGGACATAATACCTTTATAAAGTGATACTTTGTGAATTTAGATGTACAAATTTTGCACTTTTAAGCTTTTTTTCCAGGTATGTTGTTATTGTTGTTGCTATTGTAAATGGACTTATTTTCTTAGTTTTTCTTGTTGTAGTGTATGGAAATGCAATTGACCTATATTTTGTATTGATCTTGTATTTTGTTAACTTACTGAAAGGGTTTATTATAGTAGCATTTTAGTAAATTCCTTTCGATTTCCTATATGCAAGTTTGTATTCTATAAATTACTCATTTTTGCTTACCAGTAATTCACCAAAAAAAAAAAAAAAACCTTGGAGTTTAGGATTTAAGTTGCTGAAAAATTTTTGATCCCTATCAGGCAGATATATTGCATACTTGATTTTCTTTATGATTCCTTGTATATAGCAGCTAATATTTATTGTGAAAAATAAATGTAGGAATTCAAGTTGTATTTACGCTTCATCAGTATGTGCTACTTTAGAAGCTAAATAATTGTCCTTTATAAGCTTAAGTCTCTGGTTGTATAAGTTTTATCTTTTTTTTTTGATTCTTTTTTTTTATTATTAGTTTTGTTTTTAATCTTGAGTGTATTCTGAGGGTACTAGAGACCCTAAGCTTATAGATCTGTAGGCAAAGGTAATAGAATAAGCCAGGACAGTGCCATAAAAATTAATGAATTAGAGCCAGGCATGGAGGCATATACCTGTAATCCCAGTGACTCGGGAGGCTGAGGTAGGAAGATCACAAGCCCAAAGCCAGTCTCAGCAACTTAGCAAGTAACTCGGCAAGACCCTGTATCTAAATAAAATATAAAGAAGAGCTGGGTATGTGGCTCAGTGGTTAAGCACCTCTGGGTAAAATCCCCATTACCAAAAGAAAAAAAAGAAGAAAAGAAAAAAAGAAATAGTATGCTGAGGAAATGAACAGATTTTCATATCTTACATGGAAAATTCCGAGTAACTAGTAATGAAATACATGTAGAGCAAATAAGATCTTTGAATGGTAATGGTTGTATAGAAGAATAATGTTGAAGTAGAAGTTGAGAAATCTAGTTGGTTCTTCTAGTTTGGCAAAGAGCTAATTGGTTGTGTTCAGTTAGGAAATTATTTAACTTTTTTTTTTTTTTTCTTTTTCCCTTGGCACTGGGTATTGAACCAAGAAACTTAACCATGTTAGGCAAGTGCTCTAACACTGAACCATGACTTCATTTCTATTTCTACCTCTGTAAAAAGAGAGGAGGTATAGCTGATGATAGCCAATCCTATGCCAACCCAAAATTCAACATTCCCTCTGTCTCAAGCCTCTTGGGTATACATTCGTTAACTTGGAATCTCTAATAGTAATTATCAACCTTGGTTTCCGTAGGGATTGCTTGAACTGCTTTACATTAATGCCTTGTTTTGCTTCTCTTCAGTTTATAATTCTTAATTTGGTTGGGCAGGCTCTTAGGTATAAAAATCTCCTTAAGTGATTCTAATTTACAAATAAAATTGCGGGCCACTGCCTCAGAGACTTAAAAGTTCAGAACAGTTTTGATGTCAGGTAATATTTTTGAGTTTCCATTATTTTACAAATGATGAAATAGACATAGTAATGAGTAGGAAGAGGGTGATGGCATGGTATTTTATGGAGTAATTTGATAGGTTAAATCATTGTATCTGAAGAACAATTCTGTGAAACTACAAAGATGGTAACCATTCCCGTTTAGCAGACAGGAAAGTTGAATTTAGAAAAGTTGAGCTGCTCTAGGTTACTGTGCTTGTATGAGGAGTGTTGGTTTAGAGACACATTCATATTAACTCATCTGTTCAAATTATGTAAGATAGATACTCGAAAAGATTTTTAGTGCCTCCCATTTTGTGTTTGTCTTTGAAATGGGATAATACCTAGTTAGGAAGAGGAATAGGAGATAATAATCTAAAGTTGGGAGTCTATATTATTCTTTAAGCCTATGACTTGTAGGCGAAAAAGGTCCCTATTTTAAATTACAGTTATCTGGCCACCAGTTGTGATAGAAAGCAGATAGAGTGGGGGGCAGTGTAAAGTTAATTGTGAGAGTAGCATAGTGATTGCTGGGGTTGCCACATGAAGTTAGGTGTTCACTTGGCTTGTGCTCCTTAGAGGTAACTGCTGCAGGTAATACCAGGAGGACCCATTAATCAATATTCTCTTATTAATGGTGACTATTTTAGTTTGTTATGTATCCCTTCCAACTCCTCCCAACTCTTATTTTAAAAAATCCTGTTGAAATAAATAACTAATAGATGCTATCCTCCTTTGCTTTGCTGTATTATTGTTTTGCTGCATATTTGCTTGTGTATATATAGGTAGAACAGTCTATTCTTTGGAGCAATCATTTTGGATACTTTTCTCTGGTTATGGTTCCTTTTAGTCCTTTGTAGTCATGCCTTAGTATTCCTGATAACTAGCCAGTTAATCATCAGTGAGCTGGGCTTTGGAAGTGGTGCTTTGTGGTTGAGCGATTGTGAAGGCTTAATACTCTCCTTCCTCTCCTTTTAAGAATCTGAGAGATTTGGGAAAGCCCTGCATTTGACTCTGCATTAACCTCACTGCCTTTCAACTCTTGGCTTTTGCAAAAATGTGAGACAGAACTGCCGTGGTGCTCTTACCTGTCTTAAGAAAGATAGCTCTGAGAAGCATAAGAAGGATCACCTTAAAGTCCATTTCCTTAAGTAACTAATGTTTTTAGAGTAAATATTCAACATTGTCTGTTCCTGTTGGTTCACTATGCTTTCTCTTCCTTTAGCCCCCCAGGTTCGCCTAATAGTCTTGGCTACTTCCCTACAGCTGCTAATCTTAGCGGTGTCCCTCCACAGCCTGGCACGGTGGTCAGAATGCAGGGCCTGGCCTACAATACTGGAGTTAAGGAAATTCTTAACTTCTTCCAAGGTTATCAGGTCAGTAGCTTGAAGAAGAAAAATCCTCAGTGCCCTTATTATTTAAGTTTGCTTTGTCTAAAGAATGCAGCCAGGAAAGAAACAGCTTCTCTGAAACTCTCATGTATATATGTGTGCTAATGGATTTACTTATGAAAGCAAATAGATCCAGAGTCAGTGTCTAGGAACTGAGTTCAAATTCATCCTCTTGACAAGATTAAGGCTTTTCTATGCTGTCTTAATTCTTTCCATTTAATCTATTGGTTTTTGTTTGTTTGTTTTGTTTTTTAAAGACATTGCTACTTTGAGAAGCTCTTCGGGGAACAGAGCAGTACAGTGTTTTCATCAGGAATTGGATTGGTCAAGGAGGCATTTTGTGAGAAGTTGGGTGTCAAATCTTAATTTATAGAGAAAGCACTTGGGCTGGGATGTAGCTCAGTGGTAGAGTACTTATCTAACAAGCATAAGGCCTGGGTTCAATCCCCAGCGCTTTCAAAAAAAGAAAAAAAGCACTTTAACATGGAATTTAAAGTTAAGTATTTAAAAGTGATCTGTCTGGTACCTAATCTGGGTGGGAGGGGATACTGCCTAACCTACTGGAGAGCCTCAGTGAGTCCTTAGAATGAGTTCTGGGGTAATCTGTGAGTCTTTCATTGGATGATCTGCTATTAATTCTAGTGAGGCTGATATTTGCTCTTATCAAGCTTTTTCTAACACTTCCTGTGTCCATCAGCTATTCTCTGGCTTAAACTAAAGAATGAGGTACTTTTTGGCAAGAGCTCTTAACAATGACAAAATCTGCTCATTTCCAACTCATCTGGGCAGATACCTTTCCTTTCTCAAATCACTTAATTACCTAAATCTTGAATCCCCTTTCCTGCATTGTCTAAAAATAAATAACTTGCACTAGCAAAAAATTGTCTTTTCTTCCTGGAGCCAAACTTAGTTGGATTCTTCTAAGTTGAAAAACTGTTATGCAGAATAGTTAAATCCTTAAATAGCCCTGGAACTTTTGCAGCATAGCACGTAAAGGCTATGTATGTGTCTGCAGAGGCTGTTTCATCCTTAGGATGGGTTTACAAGTTGGGATCTATGAGTCATAGAGGATTGTGATCTGAGCTAAAATGACTGATGATGCTATGTGCCCCAAACCTACCAAGTCACCACAATTGTCTTAAGGGCTTTAACGTATCAGAAAATATTCTTTGCAAGTAAAGAAAATCCATGAATGATAACAAAAGACTGCCTGGCTTAGCACATTCTTATCTAGAATAAAAGTAAGATTCTTACTCATTCTTATTCTAGAAATAGGGTGGGTTTTTTTTGTTTTTTTTTTTTTTTTAGAGTTAAGTAGATACTTCACCCTTCATTAAAAAATTATGATGCTTTAGGAGGGTCTTGAAAGGGTAATAATGTTACTTTAAAACTATATCTGGTTCATTAGATTGAGAAACTTTTACCAGAAATTTATTGACCAGATAGTTTTAAGCTCATAGAGGAAACATTTTATTTTTTTCTTTTATGGGGGTACCAGAGATTGAATTCAGGGGCACTCGATCACTGAGTCACATCCCTAGCCCTGTTTTGTATTTCATTAGAGACAGGGTCTCACTGAGTTGCCTAGTGTCTCGCTAAATTGCTGAGGCTAGCTTTGAACTCACAATCATTCTGCCTCTGCCTCCTGAGCCTATGGGATTACAGGCATATGCCACCATACCTGGCCTTAATTTTTGTATTTTATTGGCCTATTATAGCAAATCCAAGGAGTTTTCAAGTTTAATGGTCAGCTAGATTAACTTCTTTTTAGTTTGTGTGGTATTTTATGTTCACCCTGAATAAAATTAAGTTGTCTTACCCATAAGTTAGTAATAAGAATAAGCAGAATTATTGTTCTGAAAAGAGTGTTGTGTCTGGCATTTGTGGTTATATATTTTACCACAAATATATAATAGAGATTATTTCTATACTTATGAAGAATACATGGTTCAAAAACACACTAAAATAACATCAGTCTGTAGCATTTATTCTCTTTTTTTGTGTGTGGTGCTAGGGATTAAACCCAGGGCCTTGGGCGTTCGAGGAAAGCACTCTACCAACTGAGCTATATCCCTAGCCCTTGACCTTCATTTTTGAAGTGGTTGGAATTTGTAAACTGGATCAGTAAATTAGAATTACCTAGGAACGTCAATTATCCAGCTGAATATATTAAATTATTACAATACTGTCTTCAGTAATTTAAGCTTTGAGGCATGCATTAAAAATGCTTATATATAACCCAATTTCATGTAATTTCCACATAAAATCTTTTTTGTGGTACTCTGGATTGAACTCAGGAATGCTCAACTCCTAAATGCTCACATCCCCACCCCAAAACCCCCCCCCCTTTTTTTTTTTTTTTGAGACAGGATCTTACTAAATTGCTTAAGGCATGGCTAAATTGCTAAGGCTGCCCTTGAACTTCCAATCCTCCTGCCTTAGCTTCCCAAATTGCTGGGATTACAGGCAGGCACCACTGCACCTGTCCAAAGCTCATATTTTCTATTCTTTAAAAGTCTATGTCTTCTGCCTTTTTATTTGTTGTTTCCTGTTCTCAGTTATTCGGGTTACAGCCAGTCTCTATAGATTCCAGATTTATTTGATTTGGCTTCGTCACAAGACAGTAAAATTAGCGGATGACTTCTTAAGAAGAAAACTGTTAAGTGTAATCTGTGTTTATCTTTACAGTACACTTATCACTGTTGTTGGTTTAATGGGAAGTTTTAATTTTATTTCTGGTTATGACTAAACTTACACAATTTTTCATGATAATTGTATTTATGTACATTAGCAAATACCAAGGAAATAATTGAGTAAATGACATTCATTGATGGTCTCTGATTCTGTCATTTAAAAGAAGGTAGAACTTGATGTAATAACGGCATATATCATTTTATAAATACATTATCATTCAAGATAAATTTTTGAATGGCTTTTCCCCAAAATTTCTTCCATAATTCCAGCTTTGTGTTTTCCATAACTTCATTTGGGTTGGGAGCTAAAAAGCCAGAAAGAGGAAAGATTTACAAAAGGGAAGGAGTTCTGATGGTTAAAGCATGTATTGGAATGGGTTTTGCTATCATGTCTGCTTCCTTATAAAGTTAAGCCACCTGAGTTAGGTCTATTTTAATAATTAAGAACAAAATTTCTGAAGACAACACATAATGAAAGTATTTGTTAATGAGGGTGTCATTCTGATCAATATCATCAGCTTATAGGTATTTTAGTGGGTGGACCTCTTGTTCATATAATTCCTTTCATTTTTTTCCTTTGCTCTTAGCATTCCTTTTGCTATCAATGGCTTTGCATTTCAATCAGTGCTGGTTTTCGTTTCTCCACAAAGTAATAACTTTAGTCAATGTCTCTGGATCACTCACTACTAAGATTTTTACTTGGTGCTCAACTAAGAGAGTAAGATTGATATTTTAATTATATTCAGTACTATTTTAAATTCATTGGGTTATTGGGAGATATTGAGTACTGGGCTTATTATAAAATGCCTTGCAAATTATTGTTGCTTTATTATATGATATCCAGTCATACTTGGAAGTATCATGGAAGTTACTGTTCACAAAATCTGAAGGTTTGGTCTCCAAACAAAACTTCCATGACACTTTGTTGGTAGATGTATTTGGTTGAAATAATAACCATCCATAGTGACAGCATGTCCATCTTTTGATCTTTTTTGTTTTGAATTGCATTTTAGTATGCAACCGAGGATGGACTTGTACACACAAATGACCAGGCCAGGACTCTACCCAAAGAATGGGTTTGTATTTAAGGGTCCCAGCAGTTAGACCATCCTCAGAAAAGAAGGTAAGGCTTTATGACACACAAGGTAAATTATTATAAAGGACCAAAGAGAGAGGCCAAGTATCTGAAGGTGTTTTAGGAGTCAAAGGAGAGTTTTCTTCTTCTCTTTTTTTTTTCTAATGGCATTATATAGGGAAAACCTTTTTTTTTAATATTTTTATTTTGTTTGTTTATTTTTATGTGGTGCTGAGGATCGAACCCAGTGCCCCTCACAAGTGCGAGGCAAGCGCTTTGCCACTGAGCCACAAACTCAGCCCTCTTTTTCTTTAATGTGATAATGAGTGTCAGAAAACTAAAAGTAATGAAGACAGGAATTAATTTTGTCATCTAAGAAGAAAGTAATTAAGCAATATTTATGGATGAGAGTTGCATATTGTTTGGGGGCAAGAGAAAACTTTTTAAAAGTATACAACTCAGCCAGGCACACCTGTGCTCCCAGCTTTTCAGGAGGTTGAGACAGAAGCATCCTCTGAGTCCAGGAGTTTGAGATCAGATTAGGCAACATAACGAGACCCTGTCTCTAAAACAAGACAGACAAAAGTGCTTATTTTCCAAAATGATTGAAAAGGTTTTCATTGTCTTTTTTTTTTCCCCCCCTCTTCCGACTCTGTCTCCATGGAAGTGGGGCTAAGGATATAGCTCAGTGGTATGCTTACCTAGTGTGCACAAGGCCCTAGTTTCAATCCCCAACATTGCAAAAAGTAAATGAAAATACAGGAAAGGAATCCTGATTAAGGTTAAAATAATTTTTTGGAGGTTTTTTTTTTTTTTTTTTGTCCCTTAATTTACAACTTCTTCCTAAAGGATGCTGGCATTCTGTGCAGGATTCCCAAGGGATGGAGTTGTAGGGACATGTTGAGGAATCACTGTAGTTTATTTCTTCATATCTGATTGTTGGGTTTGCTAAAGTTTGTGTACTGGCACGTCATTTACTAATTTTGTTGACATTTTCATAGCTAACACCTCGTGGACTTGAATCATATGGATTCGGATTTGGAAATGGGTTTGCTAAAAATCTGTTGACCTTGAGAATTCACAGCTTAGAATCTCATCATGAGCTGTGGAAACATTAGTTTTAGGTGAAGATTTTCAGATCTGTCATTTTCAGTGAAGTTAGGGTGTTGTGGTCCTATCAAAGAATATCTATCTATAGATAGATAGATAGATAGATAGATATAGACACTTTGCAGTGGGAAACGGGGTCTTTAGCCTGGGTCACAGTGGTGAGTTCATGTTATTCTAGTAGCTGTTATCCTTTTTAGTACCTACTTTGGAACACTTTGCTCCTTGAAGTGTTTTCAAAAGACCCCATGGTCACTTCATAAGCTATTGACAATGCCCAAAGGCCCTCCTGGGAAGGAGACTTGATGTCTGGCTGGATGAAATACCTCCTCAGATGACTAGGGATGCTTTTTGTTTTGTTTTTCTCTCACTGTTCAGTTCCAGGTTTCTTATTCCTTAGGTCTCAAGGGCAGTGTCAATCTCTAAATTTCAATCTGTCAACAGTGCTTAGCTATAGTTGCATTTTGTGTGTGTGTAGAAATGAGAATATTTTAGAAGTGACATATTTATGCTTTGTAAAATGGGCAGAAAATTAGTGCTGTGGATGTGACTTAACATGATTTTCTGTGAGAATCAGGTAGATTAATTTAAAACAACTTTTACAAACTATTTATATACTTATTTTGCAATGCTGGGGACTGAAGTTAGGGCCTTGTGCATGTTAGGCAAGTAGTCTAGCTCCAAGGTACATCCCCAGCCTAGGTTTTACAAACTATAAATTTCTATATTAAAACAAATAGCTTTTGTTGCTGTGATGGCAATAACTTAGTAAAAAAATTTAAAGTTTTGTGTGTGTGTTTACTATCATCTAAGTTGCAGGCATAATTTAGATTTCATCAGTTTTTTCTACTGGTATCCTTTCTCCATTCCATGATCCAATCTGCATTCCCATTGCATTTAATTGTCCTGTCTCCTTAGTGTTCTCTGATCTGTGCTAGTTTCTCACTCCTTCCTCATTTTTCATGACCTTGCCAATTTTGAGGTGTTTCATGGATTGACTTTCAGTTTGAATTTGTTGTTTTTTCTTGTGACAAAGCTGGGCTAATGGGAGTTGGCAAGACGGTCCTAGAGGTGAAGTGCCCTTCTCATCACATGGCACCCACAGGTGTGTTATGCCACCTGAGATCGCTGCTGCTGTCATCCTTGGTCTCTTGGTTGAGATCTTGCTTCATAGCTTTCTCTACTACAAAGCTATTGTTTTTTTCTTTCTCATGTTCTATTCACAAGAGTTACTGTTTGGCTCACATTGAAAGAGGAGAAAAGCGTTTACCTACAAATATTAGTAACTTTTCTGTAAGGATGATTTGTTCCTTCTCCCCTGTTATTTATATAGTCATTTTTCTGTATCAGTATAGACTTGTTATAATATTTATGTGGTACTTTGGGTTATTATCCAGTACTACAATTTTTGTTTTTCAAATTGTTCTAGCTTTGGCCATTGGAACTCATTCAGGTTGCCTCATTTGCTCCTTTAACATGTTTCCATACTTTAGGGATTTTTAAATTTTTTTATTTCTTTGAATATAACTGATGTAGGCTCCTGGTTCTTAATTTTCTCCCTTATCTTGTGTTTTAATCTACTTTGAGTACTGTCCCCCCCCCCTTTTTTTTTTTTGAAAGAGTATTTTCTATTCCTTCCATATAATATATTCTGAAGAATTTAGATTGTATAGGCCTTCTAAATGACAAGGGAAATTCCTATAGAGAAGTTTTCTACAAAAATTATAGTATTTGGGCTGAGAATATAGCTCGGTTGGTAGAGTGCTTGCCTTGCATGCACAAAGCCCTGGATTTGATCCCCAGCACCACAAAAAATAAGTAAATAATTAAATAAAATAATAGTATTTACCTTTCAGGTAAGGTGTTGGTTGTAATATAAAAATATAAACATCCAATTTCTACACTGAACTATGTTAAAGCTTTAGGTTGTAAGATCTTGTGCAGGATGCTTTATTAAAACAAAAACAAAACCTTTAACTAGAGTCTATTTGCCTTTTTTTCACTCAGAAAAAATAGTAAAACTGGTCCAAAATAGCAAAAACACATAGGAGCTGGGCGCCGTGGTAAACGCCTGTAATCCCAGTGACTTGGGAGGCTGAGACCAGAGGATCGAAAGTTCAAAGCCAGCCTCAGCAAAAATGAGGGCTAGGGATGTGGTCAGTGGTCATGTGCCCAAGTTCAAAATCCCCGGTACCAAAAAATAATAATAACACATAGGATTTTTAAATACCTGGTGAAACTTTAATGTGGAAAGTGGCTAGAGCATTGTCATTCAAAAGTATTTACAGTTTAAGTGTTAAGTTTGGGTTACTTTTGTGGATGGAAAGTGATCTCTGGGTTTTGTAATATAATTTCTTTGGTTCAATATATTTTAGTTTCTAACTCCCCTCCCCCAATTAATAATATTTTTAGACAAGAAATAAGTGGCTTTCAAAATTAAACAGGTTCTCTCTTCTAAGTAGTATTTATATTAGTTGGTGAAGAGCTAAATAAATGCCAAGTCTATTGATTTAAATGAGCAAAGAGATAAACTTTGATTAAACAATCTGGTTTATGACTAGGCACAATGGCACACACCTATAATCCCAGCTTCTTGGGAGGAAGAAGCAGAAAGATAACAAGTTCAAGGCCAGCCTCAGTAACTTAGTGAAGACCCTATCTCAAAAATTTTAAAAAATACTGGGTGGGTTGTGGCTCAGCAGTAGAGCACTCGTCTAGTTCATGCAAGGTCCTAGTTTCAATCCTCAGCACCACATAAAAATAAAATAAAGGTATTGTATTCAACTACTATTAAAAAAAAAAGTGCAGGTTGGGGTACTAGGAATGTAGCTCAGTGGCAGAATGCCCTTGCACTTCATTTCCAGTATCTTGAAAGAAAGAAAGAAAAAAAATAGGTTTTATTTTTTAAAATATATAAAATATAAATATAAATATATAAAATATATAAAATAGGTTTTATTTTATATTTTACATATGAGGAAAAATACTATTTAACAAGGAAAACTCCCAAATGACTTATACTAATTTTCACGTTTTTCTGAAAAGTGTAAGAATAAAATATTACAACTAGTCAGAATTGTAGAGTTTTAGGGTTCATTCCATAGGACATAGCTGCCATTGGTGGAACTCTGGTATCTTTCAAGACCCTTGTGTACATAATACTTTTAATGACAGTTTATTACAAAATAAAAGATTGTTTTAACACACATCTTACTAGAAATGAAAGATTTGAGAATGTTTGCAGTTAAAACTCTCAAATTGTCTCTGTATCATTAATATTTGTTTTACTGTAGCCAAAGAGGGAGAACATTTTCTCTGTATCCTTCTGAGTTGTTTTTTTTTCCCCCCTAACAATATAGTCTTGTAGTGTTATAGCTAGACACTCAAACGCCACTATATTCTACTGGATTAAAAAGCAGTTCTGAGACCAGGCACGGTAGTGCACATCTGTAATCCCAGAGACTCAGAGGCTGAGATAGGAGGATTGTTGGTTCAAGGACAGCCTCAGGAACTTACAGATACCCTGTCTCAAAAAAATGAAAGGGACTGGGAGTGTAGCTCAGTGAGAAAGCACTCCTGGGGTAATTCTCCCTGCCCCCCAAAGAAAAAAGCAGTTCTAAGTGGTTAGGGATGTGAGTGAGTGGTAGAGTTCTCAGCATGTTTGAGGTAAAGGGGTAGGACAGGGGAGAGCAGGGGGAAAATCTAAACTTCCTTTTAGCATCTTCAGGCCTTTTCCACATCATAAAATAGTATGAGCGTGTAATTTTTGGCATCTACAAAGTGGTGTATAATAGAATGGGCTACGAATGAGGAAGGGGGAACTCACTGATTGACAACTGACAGGTCCAGGGCTCACTGAGTTGGCTGAATCTGAAGGCTTACTCTCAGTCAAGTTCTCTCCATGATGTACCCACAGCAATACTTGGTTTATACCCTTTCATTTTCAAGTCCAGAATCAAACCAGGAATTGAAATTCACTGGTGTGACTCCAAGTCCATCTCTGAAACCACCATGGTTTGGTTATCTAGGGCTCTGAGTGGCTGTGTCTGGGTCACTCCTTTGGCACAGTGGTAAAATTGCCTCTTTATGGAGTTGAGATTGGATGAGGCTAGTTCATTAAGCAAAATTAGGGTGCTGTTGCCAATAAAGGATATAATTGGGCAATAGCATTGGATAATTGATAAGTTTGCTTATCAGTATCCACCTTTCAATGCAGTGTTTCATGCCAAGGGCTAAATTGTTAGTCACTTTGTAAACCACATTTTAAACATGAATTCTAACAAACCAGTATTTAAGTACTTTTTAAATACCTGATTTTAAATGTGTACCAGTTATACAAATTGCTATTATGAAAGCAAATTTACTGCTGACCATATTTCCAACTGCTCATATGAAACAAGACTGAACTCTGAAGAGCTAGTTCCCTTTCTGTCTTCATCCCTATTTCTCATTTACATGCAAAAGTGTGCATAATGCCGAAAGTTTTCTTGCTAAGTTTTTGTCTGTGGTATATAATTAAAAGCATAGAGGAACCTATGCAGTGGTTCAAATCTCAGATATGCTTATTACAGTTGTCGTTTGGTGTCTGAGGAGATTGGTTTCAGGATGCCACGATCAGAGATGCTCCAGATCCTATGTAAAGTGGTTTAGTATTTGCTTATAACCTACACACATCCATATGCTTTGAGTCATTTCTGGATTACTTATAAAACCCAATACAGGGCTGGGTCTATAGCTCCGTTGGTAGAGTGCTTCCCTTGCATGCACAAGGCCCTGGGTTTGATCCCCAGCGCATACGTGCATACACCCCCATCCCAATACAATATAAATGCTATGAAAGGAGTTGTTAGACACTAATTTTTTAAATATTTATTTTAAGTTGTCGTTAGACACAGTACCTTTATTTATTTTTATGTGATGCTGAGGATCAAACCCAGGGTCTTAGATAGCGGTAGGTGAGAGCTTTACTGCTGAGCCACAACCCCAGCCCTAGATTGTAATTTTTAGGGAATAATAAGAAAAGTTTGTGTCAGTATAAATTTTTTTTTTTTTTTAATGCTGTGGTACCAAGGATTGAACCCAGGAAGTAGCTCCACTGAGCTACTTCCCCACTCCTTTTTACTTTTTAAGACAGGGTCGCTCTAAGTTGTCTATATTGGCTTTGAACTTGTCATCCTCCTGCCTCAGCCTACCAAATTGCTGAGATTACAGGCGTGTGCCACTACGCCTGGCTTTCCTGAATTTTGTTTTAAACAAGTGTTTGGTTGAACGCACAGATCTGGGTCCCACAGGTGTAGTAGCTTAATCATTCTGTGCTTCATCTCTAAAATGGGGATAACATGATAATCTGAAGGGGAGTTATATATGGGGATGGAATAAAGGGATCCATATAAAGGTGCTAATCAGTGAGCTGGCACATAAAGCTCATGTTTATCATTATTGTCATGTGTTGGTGATTCTTATTAATTGGAATGTTTTTCTTAGAAATTATTTGAAATTTCTTTTATTAGAATATAATTCTAACAACATTGCTTTTTATTCATTTTTTTTTCAGTGTTTGAAAGATGTATGGTGATCCTGAAACCATCAGACACAAGAAAACTTCTAGCAACTTCAGGGGAAGTTTATCTACACTCAGGCTGCAGTATTTTCAGCAAACATGATTGGACAGTGGAGCTGTGCCTTATCTTTTGGTGGAGTGAAAAATTTGAGCCAGTGAAGCCAAATCCTTACAGCGAAGCAGCTCCTTGCTGAGTGCAAATAAGCATTTAAAATGTGAATTTGAAATCAAACGTCTCTTATTACTTTCAGCTAAAGTGGCAGCACAGGTGTTTCCTAAGTTTAAGTCTTGGATTAAAAAATATTCCACTGGTTATCTACCATCTCCACCATGAACCTGTTATGGAAGCTTCATTTCTGTATATCCCCCCTCCCTTTTTTTTTTTTTTGCCATCTCCCTGTCCTCTGCACAATCATGCCTTCTTGGCTAAGTAATTCAAGCCCATGGCCTTGGACACATAAATCACAAACTTAAGGAATAAAATAAAACTAATATTTTCCCAATTTCTTGGCCATCATGATGTTTTATAGTTAAAAACAATTCATATGATTTTTAAAACACCTGAGGCAAGCTGGGGGTTGTGGCTCAGTGGTAGAGAGCCCTTGCCTAGGATGCATAAGGCCCGGGTTCAATCCCCAGCACCACACAAAAAACAAACATCTGAGGAGAAAGGTAATACCCTCCACAACACATGTATAGTTGAAAGGTTTAGATCTTTTTCTCAGCAGGTACCAGTTGTAAATAAAAATGAAGTAGGGGCCAAAATGCGGAACCAAAAATGAAGCAGCTATACATGTAGGTAGTAATTTCTAGATAAACCTGCAACTGAATATTGCGGCTTCTTATGTATTATTTTATATTGTACTTTTTCATTGTTGATGGTTTGGACTTTAATAAGAGAAACTCCATAGTTTTTAATATCACAAAAATGAGACTATTTGAACAGTGTATTCTAGAAAGCAATATACTAACTGAAGTGAATGCTTGTACATATTAATATTGCCTTAAATCTTTTTCTCTACTGCCTTAACTGTCAAAACAATTAAAACTTTTTAAAGGCATAGGACTGTAGTCAGCATGCTAGACTGAGGTAAACACTGATGCAGTTAGAACAGGTACTGATGTTGTCAGTGTTTAGCACTATGTGTTTAGCTGTGTTTATGCTACAAAAGTGCAATATTAGACGCTAGCTAGTACTGCTGCCTCATGTAACTCCAAAGAGGAAAACAGGATTTAATTAAGTGCACATATTTCTTTGTTACTCATATTGTCCTTTGCTTGGATGCAATGCCATGCAGATTTTTGTGGCTGCTATTTTTATTTACTTTGCCTTACTTAGATTAACACCTTGAATGGAGAGCCAAATATTACTCTTTATCTGACCAGCAATGGCCCTTTAACTGCAGCAGGGGAGGGAGGAGAAAAAAATCCCAAAATATTTTTGTGTGAAAATTGGCACTTAAGATCAGAAAAAAAAGTTATTTGTACTTGATGTCTTAATATGCTGTCTGCCCAAAGCTCTGAAAGACTAATGTAGTCAGAAATACTTATAACAATACTACTGAGTTTTTGTAGAATTGTTACATTTGATAATAAAACTTGCCTGTTTAATCTCAATGTTTGCATTCTTTTTTTTTTTTTTGTAATTAGAAGTTAGTGGTAATCGTAGAAGCATGTAGGTGAGCCTTCTTTTCCTGAGGTGGTAAGGCTTTTTTTTTTCCCTGTTTACGATAAATAATTATAAAAGCTAACAAAGATAAGTGCACTCAAGATACTGGCTAAACAATCATCCATCCTTACATAAGTCATTGAGGAGTTTTTGTTTTTAAACCAGGGATTGAACCTAGGGGCACTTAACCACTAAGCCCATCCCCAGCCTTTTATTTTGTATTTTGAGTCAGGGCCTCAATATGTTGCTGAGGGCCTCGCTAACTTGCTGTGCTGGCTTTGAACTTGTGATCCTCAGCCTCCCTGTCTGTGGGGATTAGAGATGTGCACCGCCATATCCAGAAGTCATTGAGATTTTGATTTTTTTTGTGTGTGTGTGTGGGGTAATTGCATATTGCCCCAAGCGTGCTCTACCACTGAACTACAGTATCCTCAGTTCTTTTTGAGACGGAGTCTAAAGTTTCTCAGGCTGGTCTCAAACTTGTAATCCTCATGTCTCAGGCCTGAGTGGCTGGGGTTCCAGGCTTGTGCCACCACTTCCAGCAAATTTAATGTCATACTAGCAAAAATTTTTATCTAGTATGACTTTGTACATTTTAAAAGTCAAGGGGCTGGGATTGTGGCTCAGCGGTAGAGCACTTGCCTAGCATGGGCGGGACCCGGGTTCGATCCTCAGCACCACATAAAAATAAAGGCATTGTGTTGTGTCCATCTACACCTAATAAAATAAATATTTAAAAAAAAAAAGTTAAACCAGGCATGGTGGTGCACACCTGTAATCCCAACTAGTTGGGAAGCTGAAACAGGAGGATTTGGAGTTCAAGGCCAGCTGTACAACCTAGCAAGATCCTATCTTGCTAATTCAGAGTCACTTTTTACACTGAACTATACAACCAAAAGGGTCAATTTGGTTTGGCTGCTTCTGCCATCTACTGGGCATACATATAGTACTACTGGCTTCTAAGGATCCCTTTACCAGAGTGCATCTCTGCAGGATTCTAAAAATCATAATTGTTGAGATGTTTAGTGATAGTTTACTTGTCATATGTAAATTGTTAAGGTGATAAATCATAATTTTGACATTTTCCCCAAGTCTTTGTACTCTTAGTTTTAAGGTAAGTCTGACTGGGCCATGCAATTCTGTAATCCTAGCAGCTTGGGAGGCTGAGGCAGGAGAATCACAAATTTGAGGTCAGCCTCAGCAACTTAGATCCTGTCTGAAAATACAAAATAAGAAAGACTGGAGATGTAGCTCAATGGTAAAGTGTGCCCAAGTTTCAATCTCCTGTGTCCCCTCCCCCCCAAAAAGTGTAACAGATGCTCAGCACTTTAGGTCTGAACATGGTGATGAATGATCCATCCTGGCTGAGGTACTCTAGAGTCAACCTGTTATCCAACTACCTTCCTTCTTTCAAAATAATTTAATTTATGATTTACCTGTGTCCAGAAGTTATGAGAGCAAAGCTAGGTGTATTCTAGCGGGACCGTCTCAATCCATATAAATAGGTTGTCTGAGTTAGCAAAAATAGAGAAAACAAAAAGACCCAAGATATTAAATGAGAATTTCAGAAAAAAAATTTTTCAAATAAATATATTCCAAATATTACCAGGGACACGCTTACACTAATTTGTCCTAAATTTTATCTGGAAGTGCTAATATAACCCCATAAATGTTTAGAAAATTTACTATCTAAAAAAAAAAAAGGGTCTTGGTACAAGGTCAACAATCTATTTAAGAAAAAGAAGATTTGCCCGGCACAGTGGCGCACACCTATAATCCTAGCAACTCAGGAGGCCGGGACAGGAAGATTGTGAGTTCAAAGCCAGCCTCAGCCACTTGGTGAGGCACTTAGCAACTCAGTGAGACCCTGTCTCTAAATAAAATACAAAAAAAAAAAAAAAAAAAAAGGGCTGGGGATGTGTGGTTCAGTGGTTAAATGCCCCTGAGTTCAATCCCCAGTACCAAAAAAAAAAAAAAAAAGATTCACTTGGGGAGGTTTTAATAGACTATTTATACCAGTAAAATGCTTTATTTATGAATATTGTTTTGTATAATTAACTTGGCTAAAAATATCTTCCCAGAGGAGCCAACTCTAGGAAAAAGTATATTTAGAAAATATGCATATATACAAATTTGTTTTGTTTCTGGTACTAGGGTTCTAACCCAGGGCCTCCCACATTAGACAAGCTACATCTCCAGCCCTTTATAACTGTTACTTTGAGACAAGCTCTCACTAAATTGCCCAGACTGGCTTCAAACTTTGGATATTCTTGCCTCAGCCTCCCAAGTAGCTGGGATTGCAAGCATGTGGCACCATGCCCAGCTCTATTTTAGAAAATATTCTACACTATCTAATACATACAATTAAAAATATTTAAATAAAATATTTTAGAAAAAAAAATGCATCCCACTTTGGAGAAGTATATGGTCCCGAGTTTGACTGTTGATTTGTACAGTTGTAATTCTCTCAATGGAAAAGAAAAATATGCAGATCCTAATGATGAATGGTAATAAGGCAAATATATTCAGGATGCACTGAAATACAGCCTCAACAATAAGGAAAAAGTGAGGAAATACTTGTCTACAATATATTTGCAGAGTTTGGACTAAGGATAGGGATAAAACACAGCCAAAATACAACTTAGAATATAATGGCAATAGCTGGGCGCAGTGGCACATACCTGTAATCCCAGTGGCTGGGGAGGCTGAGACAGGAGGATTGCGAGGCTGCTAAGCCACTCAGTGAGACCCTGTCTCTAAAATACAAAATAGGGCAGGGGATGTGGCTCAGTGGTCAAGTACCCCTAAGTTCACTCCCCCATGCCCCCCTAAAAGAATATAATGGCAGTAAAAATGAACTGATTACATCTAATTCAGAGTACACAAAGGAGATCATGTTTGAGAATAATAGAAAGATGCTACTCAATGGATAACTAAGATTCTATTATATAGTAAAGATGAAACAAAATTTCATGTTTAATAGATGAAAAGTTGAACAGATTCAAGGATTTCAATAGTGATTATGGTAGGTTGCTATTAATAAAATGAAGATTTTTTTTTTTTTTGTACTGGGGTTTGAATCCAGGGCACTTTACCACTGACCTACCTCTCTAGCCCTTTTAAATTTTTGAGACAGGGTCTCACTAAGTTGCTGAGGCTGTCCTCAAACTTGCAATTTTCCTGCCTTAGCCTCCTAAGGTTGGGATTACAGGTATGTACCACTGCATCCAGCCAGAAGAAAGTTTTTAAAATATCTTTTGCATATAGCTCTTTGGTTTCAAAAAGATAAGTTCTCTGGGGAATTGTTTTGTATTTTTCTCATATCTTGACAAAATGTTGTGCTTGATGCATGGAAAGTATGATTATGGATTGCAAATGTAGTTAAGTGGTAGAACATTTGCCTAACATGTTTGAAATCCTGGGTTTGTTCCCCAGTACCACTCACATACACAAAAGTACATGATTAATTTCAAAATATAAACCTTATGAATCATCTTCTATTTATCATTTAATACGTCCAGTTTGTATCAGGTCCTATACATTTTCAGCATCTTTCAAGAATATTCTCTTTGAACACTTTTCTTTCTAGGCCTTTGTTTTTCTTACCCAGTTTGGTACTCCTACATTTCTTAAAAGCTGTGTTGTGTTTGCGTTTGTTACTAAGTATCAAACCCAGGGTTTCATGCATTCTATGCAAACACTCTACTACTGACTGAGCTGCATCCTAAGCTCAAGACTTTAATTTCTTAAAACCAATAATATTTCACTAAAAATATCCAACTACATATAGAAGGGCACCTCTATCTTTTAGAGATGGCAGAAAGCCATATTGTTCTTTGAGAATATTTTTCACATTAAAGACCATCTGAGATAACGTGGAGTGTTTAGGGTTGGTCAAGGTGAGGCAAAGAGTATGAAATGACTCTTCAAATTTTGGTTAGAAAACTAGAAGTCCATTGTGGTGTGGAAAATTAATCAATATGGTTCATCTAAAGTCATCTTAGACCATGTATCCACTAGCCATGTATGTTACCATCTGAAAATAACTGGCCTTTGGTATTATGGAGTGACCTATTGAAAACAGCCATAATGCTGGTTGCAAGACATCTTTTTTGATGAAGTACATTGTTTGGTTGCATTGGTTCAGGGTTAAGATAGTCTCATTATCCTTATATGAATATTTTAGGATTCAAGGGAGAAATGTTTATACTAGAGAACACAACCCCTAGTCTATTGATTTCTGAAGACTGAATATTTATTTTCTCTCATGTTCCCTTTTCTCTTTTTTTTTTGTGGGGTGGAGGCTTATATTAGGGATTGAACCCAGGGTGTTCTATCACTGAGCTACATCCCCAGGCTTTTTTATTTTGAGACAGGGTCTCGCTAAGTTGCTCAGGGTCTCACTAAGTTGCTAAGGCTTGGCCTCAAACTTGTGATTCTCCTGTTTCAGCCACCCAAGTAGGTATATTTCTTCTTTTATTTTTTTTTTTTTTTTTGAATTTTTAATATTTATTTTAGTTTTCGGGGGACACAACATCTTTGTTTGTATGTGGTGCTGAGGATTGAACCCGGGCCGCACACATGCCAGGCGAGAGCGCTACTGCTTGAGCCACATCCCCAGCCCCGATATTTCTTCTTTTAAATTGCTATTTTTTTCTGGGCACCATGGAGCAAACCTGTAATCCCAGCAACTCAGGAGGCTGAAGCAGGAGGATCACAAGTTCAAAGCCAGCCTCAGCAATTTAATGAGATGCTGTCTCAAATTTTTTTAAAAAATGGGAGAGGGGCTGGGGATGTGGCTCAGTGGGTAAGCCTCTGGTTTCAATTCTTGATACAAAAAAAAAAAAAAAAGAAGATATTTTGTCTTATTTTTCTTTCTCCCATTATTCTACAGAGCAGGTGAATTGACAATCAAGTCTACCTTTAGGGATCATGAAAAAACAATAGGGTAGCGCTTCAAGACTCAGTCATTATGTTTGCTTTCTCATAAATTGTAGCTCTTTCACACAGTTGATCTGACACAGGACACTGGGTATCTGTGGCCAATGCCTAGAGCTCTGTCATATCCTGTGGTTTTCAGTGTTCATAATTTCTGTGTTGGCGGGGCGAGGGAGGGGCCCTTTCTGGTCCACTGTTTGTAACTCCTAGTGCAATGTTGTTTGAAGGCAAAAGACGTATTTACAGGCAATTAAAGACATAAAACGAGTTCCTGGAACTGTTTTTTCACAGTATTAAAAAATGATAGCCTCTCCCCAAATGTCCTAACTTAATAAAGCCGTATTTAGAGGAGTCTTGCTCCCTGCTAAGTAAGGGACATCCATAATTACCCAGTGATTTCAGTTAATTCTGTGCTTGCTTTTCCCACTTCAAAAAGATATTTCCTCACTTCCTAAATTTACTTCCATGAACTTCTGGGGAAAATTTGGGGGGGGGGGGGTCCTGGTGTTTTGGTGGAAAATGCCAGATACAAGTGAGGACATACAAAGTAAAACTATTTCCGACTGCTGTGGAATATCTAAACGCACGACTCTTCTCCCACAGGCTGATATTATTGGGCTGTTCTGTTTTCTTGGATATCATGACATGCAAACGTCTTGTTTAACCCGTTTTGGTCAATTAGCACAGGCTTCTTTCTTGTAATGGTCAAGCGGTCTGCTGAGCCAAACTGCCAACTAGAACGTTTTGCCGGGCTCTCAAATCCTGGTGAGAACGCAGGCACAGACTGCAGTTCAGGGTCGTGCGTTCCAGTTCCAGCTCTAAGTAGCTTTGAGGCTGCTTTATGCGGGATCCTGGTTTCCTTTTTGTAAAATGGGGGTGAGAGCTGGTTTCAAAAGGTAAAGCTGATAGCAGTCTCCTGATTCCCGGAGTTGAACCACAAAGTAGCGGAATGTACGTTCCCGCCCACGTTTTTGGAACTGACGCACAAATTGAGGGTTTGCGGTGGGCCTCACAAACCTCGCTTTCCCGGGGAGGGGATGGGCGGGCCAGGAGCACCAACCGTAGGCAGCGCCCCCGGCGTCGAGGCTCCTTCCTGCCAGCGCAGGCCCAGGCGTCCCAGCGAAACGCTCCGGCCGCCCGCCGCTCCCGGCACTCTAGTTCCTTGGCCGCCCGGGGGAACGTGGTTGGCAGCGACACCGGAGGGGGGCGGGTCAGGAAGTAGGGGCGCGGCGGCCGGGAGTGGGCCAGGGGCCGCGGAGTTGTTCCACAACGCGAAGGGAGTGAAACTCCGAGGCGCGCGGGAGCCGGACGGCCTCCCGGGTCTCCGCGGAGACGATGGCGGAGGAAGAAGGTGATGGCGCCAGTGCCGCCAGTGGACTCGGGAAAGGGGCGGGGATGCGAGGGGCCCGGAGGCCTGGGCTGCTGGCGACCGGTGGCTGGGGCCGCGCAGGGAGGGCGGGAAGGAACGGGCGGGGGAGTTCGCGGAGAAATTCTCGAGGAGCCGAGTAAATGGCCCGAAGTTTCGTCTTCCGAAGTGGGGAGCAAAGGTGGAACCTAAAGTTGGGCGTCTGCAACGCGAGAGAGAGCTGTGGGGGGGAGTGTTTGAATTGAGGGTTATTAGCAGATCATAAATGGAGTGAGGGACATAATTGGTTTAAAAGATGTAGGATTAGGTACAGAAAGGATGTTTGAGTGTGATAATAGTTTAACCAGATGCCCCGCATTCTGAGCGCGCTCATAAGGGTTTGTGGATCATGACAAACACAAAGTCGCAGGGTGAGGGGACTCATGCCACTCGCAAAGAGTCAGGGGTTTAGAATAACATGGTAAGATGAATTGGGAGGAATTGGGTTGTAGAAAGCTTTCCATAGCTCCTCAGGACCGGTGCCAAGAAAATTCAGCCAGCAATATGTATTCGCAGAAAAGTATAGATAAAATAAGAGTGGAAAACTGGGAGAAACTTAGTTAATGGTAGAGAGCATAAGGAAATATTCATACCCTTCTAAGTTTCGGAAACAGGCATACATGGTAGGTAGGTCACTTGATTGACCAGTTAGATTTTGCATTCAGTTGGAAAACACGGTATTTTTACCTTTTTGAGTAGAGTTATGAATGTGATAGAAAGCTGATCTAATTTAGATTTAAGCCTTTTTGAGCCAAGAGTGTGAGAAGGGAGTTTGAAGAATTCGGTGGGAAGCAATTCAAAATAAATAAAGACTAAGGGTAAGAAGTGTTTATTACTCTGTGACTTGCTGCCATCTCCCAATACTCATGCTTGCTTCACACATACCTCCTCTTCCTTGAGTTTTCAGGGTTAAAGCTAATCTAAATGTAAGACGTTCTACCTAAAGCAGCTTCAAAACCAAAGTATTTGTGGTTGGTAAGGAAGAATGTAATCCTATTTGTTTCCTTGGTTTTTCTGTGATTGCATTACGTTATCATTTTTAATATTTCCTTTTATACTTTGCTTTTCTGACTAGCTGCAAATCTCTGGGAGTAGGTTGATAAACTAGCTTTGTTTATGCATGAAAAAAATTCTATAATACTTAAAGTCTAATGTACATTGTGCAAAAAAGTTATTTAAGAGATTATAGTTATGCCTAACTAAGTAGATATGTTGTGGAACCAGTGAAAATAGTATAACCATTTTGTCAAATTTACTTGGATATAAAATGGAAAGTGATTTTTGATTTTAGAATTACAGGTGACCCAAAAACAATTAAATGGAACAATTAGTGGTTTACAGTTTTATTAAAGCATAGTTTCATTCAACAAATGTTTAATTCCATAAATATTTGTGCCCCTCTCATGTTAGATTCTGAGATATAATATCAATGGTGAATAATTAAATTCTCATTTATTATAATAATGCTCTGATGATAATATTTTTAGCAGACATGTCTTTGTGTCAGGCATTATTCTGGGTACTTTCCATTTACTTGGCACTCAATTTTTTCAAAACACATCATATTGTATTCATTGTGTTAAAATTAGTCTGGTCTACATATTTTACTTGTATCTAGGTGTTATTTTGTTATTTATGTCTTTTTTTTTTTTTTTTTGCATATTCACATTCACTTGGATCCTCTTCTTTCTCTATATGTTTCTATAAGTAAATACTCTATGTGAATCTGATCTACCAAAATATGACTTGCTTGATGCAGTAGAGGGTCAGGTGCTTATATTTCTACTTCCTTAAAGAAATATTAGAGCAAAGAAAGAAGCAATAAACTTTGAGTAGAACAGTGTTAATACTTCACTTGGAGATTGCTATGTATAGTCTGGATGGACATTCACAAGCCTATTTGTAGCCTTACTATTTCATATGAAGATCCTGGACCAGATTCTGAAATAGCAGATTATTTTTGTGGGTATGTAATCATCTTCATTTAGTTTGACTTTTCTTTACAATGCTAAAAATGTAACTAGTAAAAATGAAACTTGAGCTTCATTCCAGAGCTTTCCTATCAGAACTGATAATCAAGTTTGTCCATTGCTTTGGCCTTTGCAGTTTTCCCACCTAGAGATGCCTAACTCTGTGGGGTTTCTTTTGGGGTCAGTGCTGGGGCACCAACCCAGGACCTAAGCACTCTACCACTGAGCTCACCACTGAGCATTTCCCATCAGTGGCTTTGTCTTTGGAGTAATGAAGTTATAAGCCCAATATAAAGGAAATGAGACGATATTTGCATTCATTTAGTTTTGTTTCTTGGTAATAGACACAAAGTTAGTTTAAGGACAAAGTTGAAGAGATTGGTTAAAATAAAATAAATTATTAGTTTGTACACTTTGTTCTCATAATTTAATGCCATTAAAATTGACATGTCAGTGTTTACATTCAATATACAATAGTGTTTTTTTCCTTGAAAACTTACTAAATAACACCTTAAAAATGTATGGCATCTTAGCTGGACATGGGGAAACATATTTGTAATCACAGTAACTTGAGAGGCTAAAGCAGGAGTAATGCAAGTTCAAAGCCAGCCTCAGCAACTTAGTGAGACCTTAAGCAATTTAGTGAGACCCTGTCTAAAATAAAAAAATTAAAGAGAGCTGGGGATGTGACTCAGTGGGTAAGCATCCCTAGGTTCAATCCCTGGTACCAAAAAAAAAAAAAAAAAAAAAGTGTTCAATTCCTGGATACTTTATACACTTGATAGAGACTTTGAACTTGTTATTTACCTGAGAAGATAATTCTGAGAAGTTAAGATTATTGTCTGTATGTATTATAGTTACATTATCTAACATACATTCCTGTTTAATTTGAAATTTAGTTTACTGGTTTTGGAGGTAATATCTACATTACATTTTTTTAAAGAGATAGAAAAAAATGATAGTCTAATATTTAGAAATTTTTCTGAGAATTTCCCACATTTTGATAACAGGGATCTTTATAGGTTACTCCTATTTTCTAACGTAGGGTTATATAATTGTACGATGCTGATGATACTCAGCACTGTAAAACACTATAGAACTTTCAGGGTTATTGAAAACAAAACACTGGGCTGGAGTGTTGGATCACTCACTGAGTGTTGGCTCAGTGGTAGAGCACTTGCCTGGCATGTGTGAGGCCCTGGGTTCCATCCTCAGCACCGCATATAAATACATAAATTAAAAAAGAGATCCATTTAAAACTAAAAGAAAAAAATTAAGAATAACACAAAGTATAGTTTTATAATCAGTATATTGTATTTTTATTTTAAAAAATTGTTAATTCATGCATGATGTACTTGATACGCTCAGTAATAATAACCTAAATAACTTATTGTACCCCAGGCATTCTAAAAATTTTATACTTATTTTGGGATATTTTTAAATAGCATTATCTCAGGAGACGAACTTACTGGTTTATCAGTGGGACTCTCAAAACATGGGAGGTGGTGGTGGTGAGCCTGTGTTGGCTTTTTTGTGCTAAAGACAGTTTTACCTAACATAATTATGAAAAAAGTTGTCTGTGAAATACATTGGTCTCAGTAGGTGACATAGGTGGCTTTAACTTTAGTATAATAAAAGTTAATCAGTTTGGGGTACAGATGATTGATACATCCGTTGCAATAATGTCTTAATTTTTTTAAGGACCAACTATAGAACTGCGCCAAAGAAAAAAGCCAAAGTCTTCAGAAAATAAGGAGTCTGCCAAAGAAGAGAAAATCAGTGTTACTCCTGTTCCTGAAAGAGCTCCAAAACGTAAGTTAGGTAGATGTAGAGTTTTTGTATTACTACAAAAATAGTTATGCCAGGAAGTATGTTTTAATATTTTAAGTATGTGAATGTATTTGAGATTAAGTATATGGTTAATGCTTTGCTTTGTGGTATATGTTTTGTATGTGGTTAACGTTAAGTTTTGCTTTCATTAGGAAATAGCCCCTAATGTCCTTGCCTTATGACTAACATTTATTTCTGATTTATAATACATGTCGTGGCCACAGGTTGACCAGTATAGCTACATGTGTCATGAAAGAACAAGTCCTGTTTGGAACATGTTTTTGGGGGGACAGAGGAAAGAGCAGGAGAGTAGGTGATGATGTCTCTTAAAGTTTCTGCTGAACTGGCAGTCACTTGTTCTCTCATTCTTTCGGCAAGTTATAGTCAATCCTGACAATGGGACACCGAAGTATACTGATTACAGGGAAGCAAGTCAGATGGTAGTAGGCAGAAATGTAAAATCTTTTTCTTTTTCTTCATGTATTTATTTTGTCCTGCTGAGGATTGAACCCAGGGCCTTGTGCATGTTTAGCTCTACGAAGCTACTCTCTTAACCTCTGTATTCTTTTTATAGGGAAGGAAAAAAATAATTGGGAAGAATAATATACCATGCAGTCTTTTTGGTCATAAAAATTGATTTCATTCTTTCAGAGTACATTTGCTATTTCTCTTACCCTAAGGAAGACACTCAGTCTTATCTCCTTTTAGCATCAGTCTTGAAGCCCAAGGTCTTCTTATCTACATCTGGGCCAGCTATGACTCCTTCTGAACCTAAGACCAATGAACTAAAAAGACAAGTTATCTACTTTGTGTAAGGGTTCCCAAGACCACCCTCATGCTTGGTGATTAGCTTGAAGGACTCACAGATTGCAGAATATAGTTGCATGTACAGCTGTGATTTATTATAGTGAATCATACAAAACAAATCAACAAAAGGAAAAGGTCTGTGGACAACATAGAAAGCAGGCACAAGCTTCCAAAATTCCTCTCCTAATAGAGTCACAGAAAATATACTTGATTTCTTTAGTGTCAGCTTGTGATGTTTGTTAAATTTTGTCAACCATTTCACTGCTTGGTTTTTACTGGGGGCTTATCTGTAGGTAACCTCTGCCTGCCACTTACCAAAATTCTAAAGTCCCAGAAGGAAAGTATAAATCTCATTATACTAATAGAGTAGGTGTGGTAAACCATCCTTATTGTTAGAACTCGCATGATATCTAAGTTCCCAGTTGTTAGCTGAAAGCCTACCTTGCAAACATGCCCTTATGAAAGCATTCTCAGGCCTTTTGTATTAACTCTGTACATGCCCCCGCAATATTGCACAGGGTCAGGATAAACAAAATAAATGCTTCCATTTGAA
Organism: Marmota flaviventris; assembly: GCF_047511675.1. Classification (NCBI taxonomy): domain Eukaryota; kingdom Metazoa; phylum Chordata; class Mammalia; order Rodentia; family Sciuridae; genus Marmota; species Marmota flaviventris. The sequence goes on along the minus strand of NC_092512.1, from coordinate 41,397,977 downwards.
AGGAAGAGAGGGAGCCACTGGTTCATAGCTCTTCTGAAATTGTACTAAACAAATGAGATTTCCTTACCCTGGGGTATGGAATGTTTTGTGATTATGTCTCAGTTGTGACTTTGAGTTGCTTTCAGTTCATTGTTCTCCATGGCCCTTGACCTCATTCTCTGGAGGTTCTTCTTTTTTCATGTCTTGCATATCTAAAAATGGCATTGGAGAATATGTCATCCTTAGCAGCTGAACAGATTGCTCACATTCCTGCTTTTAGAAACTTAAGTCTTTGCATGTCTACATACATATATACACATGTGTATGTGTATAGGTATACATATATATAAATATATGCATACATATATACACACACATACATATATATGGACTCAAGTAAGATGAAAGCAGTGGGTCATCCACAGATCTAGGTCAGGGGCTGGCAGCAAGAAAACTGTTTTTGGAAACTAGAAAAATAAAAGATCCATGTTAGGGCTAGGGATATAGTTCAGTTGGTAGAGTATTTGCCTCACATGCACTAGGCCCTGGGTTCAATCCCCAGCACCCCCCCACACACACACACACACACAGATCCATGCTACACAGTGGCAGAACATTTGGTAATACTATTTCCCGTAATGTTGCATTTGTAATATGAATTTTTAAAAATCATACCTGTAGGAAAGTGATCAGTTTGGGGCAGAATTGACTTATTTGCAACTGGGAAGTCTGAGGCTCCAAATATTCTCAAACTTGTAGTGTTGAAGTTAGAACTGTTTATCTTTTTCAAACAATAAGATATAAAATCAAGCCAGGTTTGGTGGTGCACACCTGTAATCCCAACAACTCAGGAGGCTGAGGCAGCCTTAGCAACCTAGTAAGGCTCTAAGTAATTTAGTGAGACCCTGTCTCAGAAAAAATAAAATAAAATAAAAAGCTAGGTATGTAGTTCAGTGGTTAAGTGCCCCTGGGTTCAATCCCTAGTACTCCCAACACTTCCCCCTAAAAAATCAAGAAATGAAGTTATCCATATTTATGAATATCAATAGTTCATTCCTTCTTATTGATTAATAGGTTTTTGTTTTTTTTGTGGTGCTGGAGATTGAACCCAGGGCCTTGTGCATGTGAGGCAAGTTCTCTACCAACAGAGCCATATCCCCAGCCCCTCATTGTTTTAATAGACCTTTTTTGTTTCTCCATTTTGCTTTTGTTCAACCTTTGGGTTGTTTCTAGTATCTATTATGAATACTGATACTATGAACATTCTTATAAGTCTCTTGGTAGACGTATGATTTCATTACTCTTAGATAAATACCTAAGAAAAGAATTGCTAGTTAAGTTTTTATTGTTGTTATGTTGCATATTTTTTTTAAAGAGAGAGAGAGAGAGAGACAGAGAGAAAATTTCAATATTTATTTTTTAGTTTTTGGCGGACACAACATCTTTGTATATGGTGCTGAGGATTGAACCCGGGCCGCATGCATGCCAGGCGAGCGCGCTACTGCTTGAGCCACATCCCCAGCCCTTGTTGCATATTTTTAATTTGATTTGTAGACAGGATCTCACTTGCTCTGTTGCCCAGCTGGCTTGAAACTCCTGGGTTTAAGCGATGTTCCTCAGCCTCTTGTAGTAGATAGTACTATATGACCTGTTAAATTTGGGGGGCTGTATCGTCAAAAGACTGCTAGCCTAGATTAGAAACCATAACTCTTTAGGTTTTTTTTTTTTGGTACTGGGATGAGCCACATCTCCAGCCCTTTTTTTTAATTTTTTTTTTTTATTTTGAGACAGGTCTCCTTAAGTTGCTTAGGACCTTGCTAAGTTTCTGAGGCTGGCTTTGAACTTATGATTCTCCTGCCTCAGCCTCCCTAGCCACTGGGATTATAGGCATGTGCCACCATGCCTGGTGTCTTTTTTTTTTTTTTTTTGGTACCATGTGAACCCAAGGGCACTTAACCACTGAGCCAAATCTCTAGCCCTTTTTTTTTTTTTTTTGAGACAGGGTCTCACTAGGTTGCTTATGGCCTCATTAAGTTACTGAGGCTGGCTTTGAACCTGTGATCCTCCTGCCTCAACCTCCTGAGCCTCTGGGATAACAGGTGTGTACTACCGCACCCTGGCATGTTTGGCTCCTTTAGGTTTTAAAATGACATATTAGTCTCTTACTGTTTTTATCCAGAAAGCATGGTAAGTAAGCTGCTCTTAGATTTCCTAAGAGGGAATGATTTATTATGCTCTTTGAAGTAAAGAGATTGCAGATTGTTGGTTACCTTTTTATTATTTTTTAATGTTTATGTTCTGCTCTAAAAGTGAATTGTACAATCCCTTTTGTTGCCATGTGATTCAAACTGCCTCTCTAAGGCACAGTGTACTTCCCTGTCCAATTGTCGGACGAATGATGTGACTGGCCTGGGCCAATGGAATGTGAGTATACTAGTACTGAGCAGAAAACCTGACAACTTTCCTCTGTTCCTCTGTTGTGAAAACAGTATGTCCCTAACTAGGGACTGATTCTAGTATGGAACTCAGAAGAAGATAAAAGGAAAAGCTAGATGCAGTGGTGCACTCCTATAATCCCAGTGGCTCAGGAGGCTGAGACAGGAGGATCACGGGTTCAAAGCCAACCTCAGCTATGTCGAGGCACTAAGCAACTCAGTGAGACCCTGTCTGTAAATAAAATACAAAATAGGGCTGGGAATGTGGCTCAGTGGTTGAGTGTCCCTGAGTTCAATCCCCAGTATCCACCTCTCAATCCTCTGAAAAAACAGATATAAAAAGAGCCAGAGGTAACATGAAGTCTGAAATTGAGTGGCAGCCTAAAATAAAGTTATTGCTAACTTGGAAATCCATTATAACATAAATAAGAAAAAAGCCTTTGTTTTGGAAGGCACTGGTGGTTTGGGGTTGTTTTTAGTGTTATGTCAGCAAAGCTGACACATAGAGTAGTCACTTTAAAAAAATTGGAAAATACAATATAAGAAAATTAAATAAATCCAGAGATCTACTACAAGTAGTATTTTGCCCTGACTGTACATAGGGTAGTAAATGTGAACCACAGAGAAAACAACAATAAAAATAAAATATATCCATAATTTCACTAGAACTACTTTTAACATTTTGGCATAAGAGTGGGGAGATGGCTTAGTGAAAGATCATATGCTTCGCATGTGCCGGGCCCTGGGTTTGCTCCCCAGGATCAAAACAATTTTTTTTTTTCGCATAAGTATTGCTTATCTTTTTTTTCTGTGTACCTACTTCATTTTTAACAGTTTTTGTGAGATTGAGTCCTGTGTTTCTTTTAATGTTATTCACTTTTACGGTATATTGTTTATCAGTGCTCAATTGTATTGATGTTGACATGTATATCATCTTTTTCTCCTTTTCTGTGCTTGATCACCGTTTTACAAATGAAGGAAATGGCATAGAAATTATATTGGCTGCTTTCTGACTGACAATTTAAATGGAAGTCAGATCCTTTACTTTTCAATTTTTTAATTAAAATTGTAATTTTTAAAGATAATATCCAGGGCCTTAGAGCTCTTTATTTTCTGTAAATCATACACTTATATCAAACACTGAAAATTTGGTGTTTCTTCCATCTTTGATTCCTTACAAAAGCAAAATATTTAGTATTAAGGCATTCAAGTATAGATATTGGTTGAATATAGTTTTTTTTTTTTAATAGCCTCTAATAAATATGATTAATTTGCTGTTTTGTAAGTCTTCTAGTTGTCATTGTTGTGCTGGGGCTCAAACCCAGGGTGCCTTCCACATACAAGGCAAACACTATACCACTGAGCTGCATTCCCCAGCCCCTGTTGTTCAAGACTTGAAAAAAAATAAAATAGGAAAGTACACATTTAGAAATCTTGAAACACTTTTCTTTTTTTGTTTGTTTTTGTGGTGCTGGGGCTTGAACCTAGGGCCTTGTGCATACAAGGAAAGCACCAACTGAGCTATATCCCCAGCCCTGAAACACTTTTTCTTATTAGTTTTTTTTTTTTTAATGTTTATTTCTTAGTTGTAGTTGGACACAATACCTTTATTTTATTTTATTTATTTTTATGTGGTGCTGAGGATCGAAACCAAGTCCTTGCATGTGCTAGGCGAGTGCTCTACTGCTAAGCCACAACCCCAGCCCTTCTTATAAGTTTTTTTAGTTCATATTGTCAACATTGCTTTAAGTACTTCATATATTTTTGTAAGTATGCTTTTGTAGCACAATAATAATAGCTGCTATTTGCTATGATCTTAACATGTACCAGGCACCATGCCAAATGCTATTGGAAGTAGGATGCACACATGCTATTAGAAATAGGAATTTTTAAAACAATTTGTGTCATACTTACAGTAATATTTGATATATTGGGTAGTGTTTCTTAAACTTTTAAAATATTCTTTTTAATTTAGTGACATCTAATTATTCTGTTTGAGAAATAACATTTAGAGAATAGCTAAGGCTTTTTTTTTTTTTTTTTTTTTAAGCTAAGGAATTTTTAAAAAACTTATTCATTTATTTATTTTTTGTGGTTCTGGGATCAAACCCAGGGCCTCACACATGCTAAGCAACCACTGACATATACTCTCAATCCTAATTTTTTTTTTTTTTTTTTTGTGTGTGTGTGTGTGTTGGGAATTGAAACTAGGGGTGCTTTACCACCAAGCTACATCCTTTAGCCCTTTTTATTTTTTATTTTGAGACAAGATTGTAAGTTGCTGTTTTACAAATGCTAAGGTTGACCTTAAGCTTCTAATCCTCCTGCTTTAGCCTCCCAAGTGGCTGGAATGACAGGTGTGCACCATGGCTTTCGGCTTCAACTCCATGATTTTTGTTTAGCTAGTCAAGTAAATCAAGAAGTTTATTTGTACAAACTTGTAGCTCATTGAGTAATAGAACACTGGGATGTAGGCACTTAATGGTTATAGCTAGCAGGATTGAATCGTCTCTGTACAAAATTCAAATGTGTTTTATGCTGTGTCCTCAACATATATGTAACAGTTGCATGTGATTTTTTAAAACATAGTCATTAAAACTCATTGAATTATACACTTTAAAGGACTGTAGCTTAGCCTGGTGCAGTGGTACACACCTATAATCCCAGCAACTCAGGAAGCTGAGTCAGTATTGCAAGTTAAAGACCAGTTTATCAATCTAGCGAGGCCCTAAGCAACTTAGGGATTTAGTCAGTGATACAGTACCCTGTGTTCAATTCCAGGTACCAACAAAAGGTGTGTGGAGGGCTGCTTTCTATAGTATATGAGTAATTTATGTACTTATGTATGTATTTATTGGTACCAGGGATTGAACCCAGGGGTGCTTAACCACTAAGCCACATCACCAGCCGTTTTTTATATTTTATTTAGAGACAGGGTCTCACTGAGTTGCTTAGCACCTCGCTTTTGCTAAGGCTGGCTTTGAACTTAAAATCCTCCTGCCTCAGCCTCCTGAGCCGTTGGGATTATAGGCATGTACCACTGTACCCAGCTTATGATATGTAAGTTATTCTTAAAAAAAAATTTCCAACATGGAAAAAGTATATCAGTAAAATATTTCAAGAGTAATTCTGAATGAATCTGTATTCTTTAGATAATTGGCTCCTATGTTTCTTATCATTCTTTTTTAAATTAATGGATGTTAATATTTTTACTATATTTACCATTTTTAAGTTTATGATTTTATAGTGTTAATTATTTACCTTGTTGTGAACCAGATCTCTAGAACTTTTTCATCTTGCAATATATAGGTTTTAATTTAAATTTAAATTAAATTTAATTTAATTTTTTAAAAGTTTTTTAGCTGTAGTTGGACACAATATCTTTATTTTATTTATTTTATGTGGTGCTAAGGATCAAAACAAGTGCCTCGCATGTGCTAGGCAAGCACTCTGCTGCTGAGCCACAACCCCAACCCTAGGTTTTAATTTTTTAAACCAGTTTAGATTACAGAAGGGGCTGGGGATGTGGCTCAAGCGGTAGCGCGCTCGCCTGGCATGTGTGCGGCCCGGGTTTGATCCTCAGCACCACATACAAACAAAGATGTTGTGTCTGCCAAAATCTAAAAAAAAAAAAAAATATTAAAATTCTCTCTCTCTCTCTCTCACTCTCCCTTTAAAAAAAAAAAAAAAAAAACGGGCTGGGGATGTAGCTCACTGGTCAACCCCACTGAGTTCAATCCCCAGTACCAAAAAAAAAAAAAAAAGAGCACATGCATGCTCTAGAAAAAAAAAAAAAGATTACAGAAGAATTGAGCTGAGTACAAAGTTCCCATATTTCAACCTCCCACACAGGGAGTTCACCTTATTCTTAACAATTTGCATTAATGTTGTACATTTGTTAGAATTAATAAACCAATATTGATACGTTTTATATATATACATTATGTATATATTAATAAAAGCTTATAATTTATTCGAATTTCCTTAATTTTTACCTAATGTTGTTCTTCTTTTTAACTAATATTGTTTTCTTTTTTCTCATATAGGATACTACATTGCATTTAATTATCATGTCTTGTTAGGCTCCTCTTGTCTATGACAGTTCCTTAGACTTTTCTTGTTTTTGATGACCTTAACAGTTTTTAGGAGTACTAGTCAGGTATATTGTAAGATATTCCTTTATTGGATTTTATCTGATTTTTTTTTTTATGATTAGACAGGGATTATGAGTTTTTGGAAAGAAACCATTGAGTTAGAATGCCATTTTCATCACATCATAACAAGGGTACATATACCTTTTGATTATCTTTAATGTGTTTTTTCAGATGTGTTATTTCAACGTTTTGCAAAGATTTTCATTGGCTGTCTTGCAGCAGTTACTAGTGGTATGATGTATGCTCTCTACTTATCAGCTTACCATGAACGGAAATTCTGGTTTTCCAACAGACAGGTAAGAATAAAAAATTTTGAGCATATGAAAGATGTTTTAGTATATAATATTAATTTCAGTAATGTGTTTTCCTGTTTTTTTTTTTTTTTTGTTTTGTACTAGGTGTTGAACTGAGGGGCTCTTTACCACAGAGCTACATCTCCAGCTTTTTTCATTTTTTTATTTTTGAGACAGAGTCTCAATAAATTGCTTAGGGTCTCTTTAGTTGCTGAGGCTGGCTTTGAACTTGCAATCCATCTGGCTTAGTAATGCTTTACTAAGTATGACAAGTGCTCTTATTTATGACTATCAGAAACAAAATTTTAAGGTCCACAGTCACAGTGTGAACCTTAAAATATGTAACAAGATATTTTATACAATAGGAACTATGAGGGGTTGGGGTTATGGCTCAGCGGTAGAGTGCTTGCCTAGCATGTGCGAGGCCCTGGATTTGATCCTCAGTACCATGTAAAAATGAATAAAACAAAGGTATTGTATCCAACTACAACTAAAAAAATAAATTAATTAAAAGAAAAAAAGAATAGGAACTATGAGGGTGCTTTCCTTGTGCAATTAATCTATCCAGGACTATTCTAGAAAAACTTGGTCGGAGTGTATGAGAACTGGCTGTAAGATGTCATGAAACCAAAGAAAGAGGCAGGCAGGTCCAAGATTGCACAGAGGACGATTTATTAGGGGACTTATGTATAGGAGTTTGTCTTGGGCAGCAGCAAGACAGATCTTTGTGATATGAAGCAAAGGGAGCAGGCTTACGGGTCAGGACAAAAGTGACTCCATCCCCTTCAGAATGTACGTGGTCTATCTCAAACTAACATAGAGGATTTAAAATATATTGCTGGCACTTAAAAAACCAGGGTCCTCACATTGTAAAGTTCCACTTATCATTCTATCTGTATATAGTGTGCTGGAGAATTATGTGGGAAAAACAAACCAGGGTTATTCAAGAGCAATCATGATGGTTCTTTTAAATGGCTCTAGTCAGGTCAAGCTGAATTCCTACAGGGACTTTTTTTGGCAGGGTGTGTGTGTGCTAGGGATTGAACTCAGGGGCACTCGAGCCACATTCTCAGTCCAATTTTTTGTATTTTATTTAGAGACAGGGGTCCTATTGAGTTGCTTTTTGCTGAGGCTGGCTTTGTACTTGCGATCCTGGATCCTCCTATCTCAGCCTCCCGAACCTCTGGGATTACACTACCTGACCCCACAGGGACTTTTATTTTTTTAATTTTATTTATTTATTTTGTGGTGCTGGGAATTGAACCCATGGCCTTGTGTATGCACTTTACCAACTGAGCTGTATCCCCAGCCCTCTACAGGGACTTTTTTTTTTTTTTTTAACCATATGATTTATTTTTATTTTTTTTAGTCATACATGACAGCAGAATGTATTTTTTTTTAAAGAGAGAGAGAGAGAGAGAGAGAGAGAGAGAATTTTTTTAATATTTATTTTTTAGTTTTTGGCGGACACAACATCTTTGTTTGTATGTGGTGCTGAGGATCGAACCCGGGCCGCACGCATGCCAGGCGAGCGTGCTACTGCTTGAGCTACATCCCCAGCCCCAGAATGTATTTTGACATATAATACATACGTGGAATGTACATACATCAATCATAATGTCTATTCTATTCTGCTGCCCTTCCTATCCCCCTACTCCTCCCCTCCCCTCCCATCATTTCTCTCTATCCAGTCTAATGTGACACACTTTTTTTTTCTTTTTCTCATTACAACATCATACATGTATTCTGTATAACAATGAGTTTCTCCTTCCATCTCCGTGCAACTCCCCTTCTCCCTCCTTTTCCCTCCCACCTCTCTTCCCTTTTTAGTGGTAGTCTTCTTCTCATGCTCTTCCTCCCTATCCCATTTTGAGTCACCCTCCTTATATCAGAGAAGATATTCAGCATTTGTTTTTTAGGGATTGGCTAACTTCACTTAGCATAATCTGCTCTAATGCCATCCATTTGCCTGCAAATGCCATGATCTTGTTATTTTTTAGTGCTGAGTAATATTCCATTGTGTATAAATGCCACATTTTTTTAATCCATTCATCTATTGAAGGGCATCTAGGTTGGTTCCACATTCTAGCTATTGTGAATTGTGCTGCTATAAACATTGATGTGGCTGTGTTCCTTTACAGGGACTTTTAATAACAATGAAATATTAAGGAGTTTAGTCAGCCTTTTAGTTGTATTGGTAGCTCACATTTTAGAAATAATTTGTGGAAGTTTCAGCATTAAACTATTGCTTTCAAAGGTCGCTTGACTTTATAGAGTTTTTAAATTTTTGAGCTCAAACTGGATTTTGTCATTGTTCTTATTTTTTTTAATATTTATTTTTAGTTGTAGTTGGACATAATACCTTTATTTTATTTATTTTTATGTGATGCTAAGGCTTGAACCCAGGGCCTTGCACATGCTAAGCAAGCACTCTCCAGCTGAGCCATAATCCAACCCCACTGTTCTTATTTTTGAGCAAGTAGTTAAGCTGACTAAATGTTTTTAAACTTTGATTTATTTTAACACCACCAAAACATTTAACTGAAAGATTACTGACTATACTTGTATTAATTTAGCTGTAACTGTAGCATATACTTTTTCCTTAAAATTGTTATATAGATAAATAATTCTTAATACTAGATGTACAATGGAATCATCCAGGAAGCTATCAAAAAAATAACCTTCCTTTTTAGATTGTTGGGTTGGTAGGAAGGAATGGGGAGTGGCTAGTATCAGTATTTCAAAAAATATTTCTAGGCAATGCTATTGTGTAGCAGAACTGGGAACAACCAAAGGTTTGAAAATATAGCAGACACTCATCAAGAACCTTGTTTTTCAAAGTATTATGTATGGGCCAGAAGCATTAGCAGTGTCTGGGAGCTTGTTTAGAATTGCAGATTCTCAGGCCCCATATAGAATCAGAATCTACATTATTTGAAGGTCTATAGGTATTTCACATGTACAGTAAATTTAAGAACCACCAATTAAAAGTTTCATCTTTGAAATTTTGGGGAGAAATAAATCTTTCCATTCAAAAAAATCATTTCAATGAAATTTATTGAGGTTAGTAAGTTCTGTCTTAGTCCATTTGGGCTGTTATATAGTAAAGCATGATAAATTGGGACTGGATGTCCAAGGTAAGGCACTAGCAAATTCAGTGTCTGGTGAAGACCTGCTTCTTGTTTCATAGCCAACTATCTTTTTGTTGTGTGTCCTTAGGTAGCAGAAGGGAGAAAAGGTGAGGAATCTCTCTTGGGCCTTTTTCATTAAGGCACTAATTTCAAATGCCCACTTCCAGATAGCATTACGCTGGGGATTAGGTTTCAACATATCAATATGGGGTATGGGGGACAGAAATATCTGGATGATAGCATGCTTTCTTGCAGTCTTTTACTTATTTTTTGTGTGAGACCGGGGATCAAACCCAATGTCTTGTGTGTGCTAGGCAAGCACTCTACTGCTGAGCTATACCCCTAGCCCTCACAGTTATGCTCTAAATGGGAAATGTGTGTGGGTGGGGAGTATTCAGTGGTTAAGTAGACTTTGGAAAGACTTCCTCTTGGAGATTCATAGCATAATATATGCCCAAACTGAACAGTCTTGCAGTAAAGAAACTCATGTAACTTTGTTTGATCCAGCCTGTATTAAAACTTAACTACAGATTTTTTTTTTTTTTTTAAGTAGCACCAATTAACATCTTAGGAAATTCAGAATTTTTGAAAACTACTCTTACTAACTTTTTAAAATAATTGTATTAATTGATAAATAGAGATTTAGTATTCCTTATCTGAAATTCTCAGGACCAGAAGTGTTTCAGATGTTGGATTAAAAAAAAAATTTTTTTTTTTACATATACATAATGAGTTATGTATAGACTTAGGAATAGGACACAAGTTTAAAAACAGAATTTATTTATATTTCATATACATTTTATACACATAGCCTGAGTAATTTTAAACAGTATTTAGTGCGCCTCATTTTGACTGCAACTCATCACATGAGGTTAAATATGAAATATTTTACTTGGTGGCATTATGTTGGCACTCAAGGTTTCTAATTTTGAAATGTAGGATTTCAGATTTTTTGGAATCAAGATGCCTAATCTGTATTGTGCATGAAAATCAGGTTTTATTTTTAAAGATTGTAAAGTAGTTTGATTCTTCATAAAAAATGCAAGTCATTGTACATTTTGACTACTACATTCTTGATTCTCCAAAACTTAATATTGGGAATTTTAAATCTTACGTATATTTTTGAAAATTTATTTGAAAAGAACTGTTTAAATATCTGCTGCTCTTAAAAAGTACTAATTAAGAACTTTCTGTTTTGGATACATAGGGATATCAGTAGTAGTAAAAAATATTAGTTTCTTGCTGAGCGCGGTGGTGCATGCAGCTCAGGAGGATTTTGACTTCAAAGCCAGCCTCAGCCTGCTGGGGTTATGAGTCAGCAGTAGAGCGCTTGCCTAGCATGGGTGAGGCCCCAGGTTTGATCCTCAGCATCACATAAAAATAAATAAATTAATTAAAGATATTGTATCCAACTACAACTAAAAAAAAATAAATATGTATTAAAAAAAAAAAAGCCAGCCTCACCAACTGCGAGGCGCGCTAAGCAACTCAGTGAGACCCTGACTCTAAATAAAATACAGAATAGGGCTGGGGATGTGGCTCAGTGGTTGAGTGCCCTGAGTTCAATCCCAGAAGCCCCGCAAAAAAGAGAGAGAGAAAATATCAGTTTCTTCTTAAACTTATCTTTTTTTAAAAAATATTCATTCATTTTTTTATGCAGTGCTGAGGATTAAACCCAGTGCCTTACACATGCTAGGCAACCACTCTACCACTGAGCTACAACCTGAGCCTCTTAAATTTATCTTTTTATTATAGACCTCTGATACTTCAATTATCATTTGTTTTTACCGGCCTTATTATTCTTGCTGTTTTTTTTTTAAAGTTGTTTTTTTTTTTTTTTTTTTTTAAGAGAGAGACAGAGAGAGAGAAATTTTTAATATTTTTTTGTTTTAGTTTTTGGCGGACACAACACCTTTGTCTGTATGCGGTGCTGAGGATCGAACCTGGGCCGCACGCATGCCAGGCAAGCGCCCGACCGCTTGAGCCACATCCCCAGCCCTATTCTTGCTATTTTTAGGGCATTCTTTTGGTTTTCCTTCTATTTTTTTTTTTTTTTTTGGTTTTCCTTCTAAAGTTTCCTTACGTATAAAACAGATATTGACTTATGAGTTGTAATCCATTTGAAACCTCAGGTATTTCATTAAAATGACCCAAAGTTATTGAATAGTTTTAACTTCCTTATAATATGACCACTAGTGCTTAAAAAAATTCAAAGATGTTTTTTATTACTTTATTTTTGAGTATCAGGGATTAAACTCAGGGGCACTTGACCACTGAGCCACATCCCAGCCCTATTTTGTATTTTATTTAGAGACAGGGTCTTACTGAGTTTCTTAGTGCCTTGCTTTTGCTGAGGCTGGCTTTGAACTCACAATTCTTCTGCCTCGACCTCCCAAGACGCTGAGATTATAGGCGTGTGCTACTGCACAGGCCAAAGATGTTTTTTAATAAAAGAGTAAACAAATATCATGTTCATTTAGAAAGTGAGAAGGGAAGAAGACAGCTTAAACTTCAGATACTATTATTTAAATACTCATTTCATTTTATTTTAGGAGCTTGAACGGGAAATCACATTTCAGGGTGACAGTGCTATTTATTACTCCTACTATAAAGATATGTTAAAGGCACCTTCATTTGAAAGAGGTATGAATTTGTAATAACAATATTTTTCTTATACAGATCATTGTTCTTCAATACTGGAATCTCAGAGTATGGGGATTTGTCTCAGAATATAGACATTTCTCCTTATTGTACTTAATTTTTAAAAATTGGAAAAATAAAGCATTGAGCATTACATTTTCAAATCTTTCTTTATAACATTAAATATTTGATGACTAATTAAAGATATGTTTATTTGACTGTTGTAAAATAAAAAAAAATTTTCTGGAGAAAAATATATCTTTGGATTTTTACAAACAGATAAACAATAACAAAACTGTTTTTAGGTGTTTACGAACTGACACATAATAACAAAACTGTATCTCTGAAGACTATAAATGCAGTACAGCAAATGTCTCTATATCCAGAACTTATTGCCAGCGTTTTATATCAAGCAACTGGTAGCAATGTATGTATTTTTGTTTTGATCTTAATATCTATTTTCTCACATATTTACAAATCTTCAAATTATTTAATGTCGTACTATTATCACTCCCTTTGTTGTTTCCATTTAGGAGATGATTGAGCCAGTTTATTTCTATATTGGCATTGTTTTTGGATTGCAAGGAATATATGTTACTGCATTATTTGTTACAAGTTGGCTTATGAGTGGAACGTGGCTAGCAGGAATGCTTACTGTTGCATGGTTTATTATTAATAGGTAAGAAAGGTATTTTTAATTAATATTTATAATTTTTTGTGACAATAGTAGAGTTCTGAAAATGTTCCCTATCCCCCAGATTCCCCACCCTAATTCCCAAGTCTATGAATATGCTGAAGAATCATTCTTGTGATTGTATTATGACTTAGCTTACCACCTTAAAAGTGGAAAATTACCCTGTGGACCTTAAAAGCAGAGATCTTTCTTCATCTGGTATAGAAGGGGAAGTCAGAGAGATTCAAAGCATGAGAAAAATTTGCTGTGCGATTGCTGACTTGAAGGAGAAAATGAATTCTTTAAACAATCAGTGAACTTTTAAGAATATGGCAAGTGCTTGCCTAGCATGTGTGAGGCTCTGAATTTGATACCCAGCCTGAAAAAAGGACTATAATTCTCTGATGAGAGCTGTAGCTCTGAATGATACCTGGATTTTAGTTTAGTGCAACTCTGAGAATCCAACTACACTCTGCTGGCCTTTGTGACATAATAAATTTGTGTTGTTTTAAGTTACTACATTTGTGGTCATTTGTTACATAACAGTTGAAAAGTAATTTACCAGTTTTGTATCTCTCCTTTTATAGAAATAGAAACATTGGCATATATAGATATGTCTCTTCTCTTTCATTTAAAATTAATGGTACAGCTTCTTAGAAAGGAGGAAGGGACATCAAATACATTGCTTATTAAGTTAATTACCATAGATAAGGACTCTATACAAATCGATAAAGTTTTGATAATTAAAGTATACTTTTAATCAGAAGTACACTTCTAATTAATAGAACCATCCCTTTTGTTATCCAAGGAGTCTCAGCTCTTTAGTTGGGGAGGGGGTTTCAATGAGAAGGAAGGCTCATTTGTAATAATAAAATTTTCCTAGTATTGGTCATATCATAATTTATTGTAGGATAGGCATGCTTTTTTTCCACCCATAGCACTTCTACCCCCACCCATAGTACTTAATATGATTACATTTTTAGAAATGAGATGTTTTTTCTGTTATACATTTTCTTTTCTTTAGGCAGTTGTCAGATGATAAAATTGATGCTTTTAACTTTTAAGTTATTGAAATTCAACACTAAGAACTGTATTTCTTACTGGACTTTGTTTATATTTAGCATCATAGGCTGACAATAATGTATTATAAAGGATTTTTTAGATCTTCCTTAGAAGTTTTTAAGTATAGCTATCCAGCTTTGTGGGTAAAGTATGTTTCTTTTTAAAAGCACAGAGATACACTACACTTTATTATTTAAAAGAGATCTATGTATGATGTGGAAAAGGGAGACCAGAAAATATAAAACAATAACTTCACATTTCTACCGCCTAGAGATCACTTATCATTGTTTATAATTGAGGTGTATTCTTTTATATTCTTTTGGATTTTTTCTGTATGAATGTGTTTTTGAATTCTTGTATTTGTATCTATACATTTTTTAATCAAAATGTGATATAGGGCTGGGGCTGTAGCTCAGTGGTAGAGCGCCCACCTCACACATGTGAGGCACTGGGTTCGATACTCAGCACCAGATAAAAATAAATAAAGAGATTGTGTCCATCTACAACTAAAAAAAAAAAAAAAAATTAAAAATGTGATATGTTACACATACTGTTTCATGTGCTAATTTTATTCAAGTATTTACCTTTTTTACTTTTACTTTTATTTATTTATTTATTTATCTATCTATCTATTTATTTATTTATAATGGTGCTAAGGATTGAACCCAAGACCTCATACATGCTAGGCAAGTGCTCTATCACTGAGCTATACCTGCAGCTCACTTTTTATCTTACCTAATACTCAGTCCTTATTATAGTTTACCTGTTTGACTTCAAAATGTCCTATATAATGTGTTCATCTAAACCAGTAATTGATCCAGGACTACATATTACATCATTGATATATCCCTTAATTCTCTTTTATCTACTTTAGTTTTTTTTTTTTTTTTTAATGGGTAAGAGATCAAGTCAACTATTCTGTAGAATGTCCTACTTTCTGAATTTCTCTTGTTGGATCATTTAGTGTCATTTAGCACCCAACCACTGAGCCACATCCCAAGCCCTATTATGTATTTTATTTAGAGACAGGGTCTCACTGAGTTACTTATTAGCACCTTGCTTTTGCTGAGGCTGGCTTTGAACTCTTGATCCTCCTGCTTCAGTCTCCCAAGCCACTGGGATTACAGGCATACTCTGAAAATTTTAGTGGCTTTGATGAGTTCAAAGTAGTTGAGCCAGGCATGGTGGCACAGGCCTGTAATACCAGTGAATCAGGAAGCCAAGGTGGAAGGATCACAAGTTTGAGGCCTTCCTTAGCAACTTAGTGAGAACCTGTCTCACAATAAAATAAAAAGGTCTGAGGATGTGGCTCAGTGGTAAAGTGCCCCTGGGTTCAATCCCCAGTACCTAGCAAACAAAAAAAGGTGGGGGGAATAAACAGTTCAGGTTAGAATATATTATATTGTAGATTATTTTTCATGTTAACATTAAAAGTTATATGATATATAGTTCATCCCTCTTGAATATGAGGCTAGAAAATAAACTGTGGTATTTATGACAATAAATGAAATGTTCTTTTAGCTACTAACCGTTTACCTAAGGGTTGTGACATGAGTTGATAATCTTTGCCTAATGTAGTAGTTTTATTAGGGTTTATAAAATTACATTTTTCTGTTTTTTGGCTACATTATTCACTCTTCAAAAGTGTAATTTTTCTTCATAAGCAGAACTCATTGGTTACTTTTAACATAAATAATTATTGATTCATTTGAGAAATGTCTGTTTAATTCATTTGCCCATTTATTATTTGAGTTATTTGATTTTTGTTTTGGTGTAAAGCTTTTTGAGTTCTTTATATATTCTAGATATTAATCATCAGAGTAGCTAACAAACATTTCCATAGATTTTCTTTTCACATTTCTAATTGTTTTCCTTTGCTGTGCGGAAGCTTTTTAATTGGATGCCATCCCATTTATTAACTCTTAGCATTATTTCCTGAGCTTTAGGGATGAATAGTTAAAGAAAATATGGTATATATACACAATAGAGTTTTATTCAGCCATAAAAAATGAAATACGTCATTTGCAGGAAAATGGATAGAACTAGAGAGCATTATGTTAAGCAAAATAAGTCAATTTCAGAAGGCCAAGGGACTGTATTTTTTTTCCTTTTTTTGGGCTGGGGGGCGGTACCTAGGGTTGAACTCATAAGCACCCAACCACTGAGCCACATCCCCAGCCCTATTTTGTATTTTATTTAGAGACAGGTTCTCACTGAGTTGCTTAGTGCCTCGATTTTGCTGAGGTTGGCTTTGAACTGGTGATCCCCCTGTCTCAGCCTCTCCAGCTGCTGGGATTACAGGCATGGGCCATCATGCTGGCTTGTATTTTCTTTCATATGCAGAAGCTAGAGAAGAAAAAGGAAAAAGGTGAGGGTGGATCTCATGTAAAACAAAGGGAGATCAGTAGAGGAAAGGGATCAAGGGGAGGGACTGGAGAAGTGCTGGGGACTGATACTGGCCAAATTATATTCTCATAATGTGTGCATGTATAAATATGTAACAACAAATACCATCATTAAGTACGACTATAATGCAGCAATCAAAAACATGGGAAAGGGGCTGCGGTTGTGGCTCAAGCAGTAGCGCTTGATCGATCCTCAGCACCACATAAAAATAAAATAAAGAGGGAGAGAATTATTTTATTTTTATTTATTTATTTTTTATTCTTTATTCTAATTTGTTATATATGACAGCAGAATGCATTACAATTCATATTACACATATAGAGCACAATTTTTAATGTCTCTGGCTGTATACAAAGTATATTCAAACGATTTGTGTCTTCATACATGTACTTAGGGTAATGATATCCGTCTCATTCCACCATCTTTTTTATCCCCATGTCCCTTCCCTTTCCCTCCCACCCCTTTGTTTTATCTAGAGTTTGTCTAATCCTTCCATGCTCCCGCTCCCAACCCCACTATGAATCAGCCTCCTGTATCAGAGAAAACATTTGGCACCTGTTTTCGGGGGATTGGCTAACTTCACTTGGCATTATATAATCCAACTTCATCCATTTACCTGTAAATATGATTTTATTCTCTTTTATTGCTGAGTAATATTCCATTGTGGATATATACCACATTTTCTTTATCCATTCATCTACGTTGGTTCCACAGTTTAGCTATTGTGACTTGTGCTGCTATAAACATTGATGTGGCTGTGTCCCGTAGTATGCTGTTTTTAAGACCTTTGGTATAGACTGAGGAGTGGGATAGCTGGGTCAAATGGTGGTTCTATTCTCAGTTTTCCAAGGATTCTTCATACTGCTTTCCATATCGGCCACACCAATTTGCAGTGTCACCAGCAATGTATGAGAGTGCCTTTTTTCCCATATCCTCACCAACACTTATTGTTGTTTGTATTTTTAATAGTTGCCATTCTAACTGGAGTGAGGTGAAATCTTTTTTTTGTGTGTGTGTGTGTGAAATCTTAAGAGTAGTTTTAATTTTCATTTATCTAATTGCTAGAGATGATGATCATTTTTTCATATATTTGTTGATTGATTGTATATCCCTTGGCCCATTTATTGATTGGGTTATTTGTTTTTTTTAGTGTTTAGCTTTTTGAGTTCTTTATATACCCTAGAGATTAGTGCTTTATCTGATGTGCAAAGGGTAAAAATTTGCCATCTCTTTTACTTAGTAATGCACCAATTCTCGTAAATTAACAAAAAAACAAGCAAAAAAAACTTTGTTTTTGTGTGATAAATAGCCATTAAGTTGTAAGAGAGCCAAATTTGGTGATTTTTGGAAAGGAAGTCCCATTGTGGTGTGATGATATACGAAGGATACAAAAAGCTCTTAATAAAAATTGACAGGACGAACTTAGAAGGAACTTACAAAGACATTTCTATATCTTTGATTCTGGAATTTTTTTTTTTTTTTTTTTTGGTATTAGGGATTGAACTCAGGGGTACTCAACAACTAAGCCACATCCCCAGCCCTATTTTGTGTTTTATTTAGAGACAGGGTCTCACTGAGTTACTTAATGCCTAGTTTTTGCTGAGGCTGACTTTGAACTTGCGATCCTCCTGCCTCAGCCTTTATAGAACACAATTTTTCACTTGTGGCTCAGAGCTGCTGGAATTACAGGTGTGTGCCATCGCACCCCACGTCTCTGGAAATTTTAAAGTCTTTAGATGTTGAGAACCGCAGACAAGTCAAGATGGCGCCTGGCACTTTGCCAGAAGGAGTGGTTTGAGAAGTAAGCCAGCGAGCCATTAAGATGATGGAGATTCCTTAATGACTGACTGCTGTATCTAATGATGTTAAAGAAGTTAAGCTATGTATAATTATTAAGATGATGAGGATTCCTTAATGACTGATTGCTGTAACTGGATGATGCTAAATTGAAACAAGCTGTGTATTCAGTTAGGTCTAAATACCTCTGATATCTCACAATAAAACGGCTCCTGCTGTATCAACCTTCACAAGTTGCTTGTCACCCCCCGGTTATTTTGCCCAGCCAGACTTCGGCATTTAGATATATATATAAAAACTACTATGAAGTTAATTTCAGGTAGCCTGTTAATGGAAAACATTATTGAACTAGGTATCAAATGGTATGCATTATAATCCCATTTATGCCACCTACTAGCATACGATTAAGTCACATCATATCTCTGAGGTTCATATTCCTTTGTAAAGGCAAGTAAGAACTTTGGATCTGCCAGGCCACCAATTATGTAATGCAGATTGTGCTCTAGAGAAGGACAGCCATCTGGTTAATAGAAGGGAAGGGAGGGGCAGATCAGTGTGCTTTAGTTTGGGGTAATATCCACCCAGAAAAGGCATGCCGTTTGCACATTCTCACCAAGGCCCATCGGTTCACCAAGTAGAACACAGAAGCATTCTTCCTCTTGGTTGGGGAGTGGGGGTGGGGAAATCGTTAATTTGCCCCAAAATGCTATATAGGTAACCTCACAGTATTGTTGTTGAGAACAATGAGATATGTGTGAAAGTGCTTTGAAAAGTATAGTTTTACACATATACAATGTCTTATTTTGCTGTTCATTTGTGGTTTATTTTAGGGTAGATACAACAAGAATTGAATACTCCATTCCTTTAAGAGAAAACTGGGCACTACCATATTTCGCCTGTCAAGTTGCTGCACTTACAGGCTATTTAAAATGCAACTTAAATTCTTATGCAGAGGTAAGACACAAATCTGATCCATCATAGTTAATTCTGATGTATTACAAATGTGGTACATAATTTTTAAGTTAGTCATAATTAAGTTATATTAAGTTAGGCCCAGATACTACATAGTAAAGGATATAATTAGGTAGTTTTTGTATAATGTTGTTCTGTAATTGACTGACAGCAAATTATTTTTAGGAAAACAAAGATGTTATATTTTTTAATGTAGTTATTAGACAAATACATGAGGAATATCTTATTTTGAAAATCAGCCCATCTCACTGGTATTTTACTACTTCTCTTGGAACTTTACAGATATATAATTTAATTGAATATTATTAATATTTAAAGAAATATTAATGAAGATATGAAGAGTGACCACAGATTACAGCTGTGTAAACTTTGCTGATAGCACTGCATATTCTGTTTACGCACATGTTTTCTGTGACTGAGATGTAGGTAGAGTAGTGAAAGTTTCAGGCGAGCTGGGGTTGTGGCTCAGAGGTAGAGCACTCGCCTAGCATGTGCGAGGCCCTGGGTTCAATCCTCAGCACCACATAAAAATAAATAAATAAAATAAAGGTATTGTGTCCAACTATAACTAAAAAAAAAAGAAAGAAAGAAAAGAAAGTTTCAGGCAATTGTCCCAGATAGTTTAGATTCTTACTTGGTTGTTGCCACAAACCTTTTTGCAATTGAATGAAACTTACAGACCCTGTCTCAGAAAAAAGATTTTAAATGCATAAAATAAAATGAATGTGATTACAAAGGCAACTAGTAGAGACTGACTGAAATGTAGGGATCCTTTGTTCTGTTGATCTTGAGTTAAGAATTCCTGGCTATGAAACGAGACTAGAGGGACTAAGAAAAGGTCTCTATTAAGAGGCCTTTGTCTCAGACACAGGATGCACTACTGGTTCCTTTTTGAAATCTCTGAACAAATACTGTTCTTTCATTTCAGTGGTGACAAGTGTCCTGAGCTTAGCAAATTTTATTATTTAATTTCTATAACTAGTTTTCTTTGTATGTAAAGTAACATGAACATATTGCAGATTTGTAATTTTCCTTTTTTTTTTTAATAAGGAGCCTTTGAACAAGAATATTTTGTATAGAAGTTACAGAGTCTATAATTGAGTATTTTTCTGTTAGATTATGAGTTATCTCCTAAGGAAGAATAGTTCTTCAGTTTTTGAATAAGACAGTTTAGCACAGCAAAATGCCTATGCTCCTTTTACTACCTTTTTAGGTAACTTCTGTTGCCTAAAAAAGGTTTAATTATTTTAAAAGGAGTTTTTCCTAAACTATATTATTTTTCAGAATATCCTTTTTCATTGCCATATTATTGTGCTATGCATTGTCCTAATTTGTTTCCTTTTTGAGGGGTGAGGGGCACTATGGATTAAACTCAAGGGTGCTAAACCACTGAGCTACATCCCCAGCCCTTAGTTTATTTATTTACATTTGAGGCAAGATCTCATCAAGTTGCTTAGGGCCTTCCTGAGTTGCTGAGGCTGGTCTTGAGCTTGCAGTCCTCCTGCCTCAGGAGAAGCTGCTAGAATTACAGGCATGTGCCACTGTATCTGACCATTTGTTCTATTTTATTAACACAAAGTATAAATTGAGAGTTTTCAGATAGAGGTAGGAAGATCTCTACTCTCTCCTGCCAGTTTCTTCCATCTTCTAGCACAGTAATCTTCCCTCACATGTGGTTTCTAAATCCACCTGGAAAAGGACCTTCTGTGTTTAAAAGAATCCAGGATCAGTTTATAGTTTTATTTTTTGTTTTTCTTTTTTAATTTAACCACAATTCATTTTCGCGCTTTGAAAGTAATCCATAGTATCTCCAACTCCCCACTCTCTTTTTCTCTCTTAATGTTAAAATAATGGGGCAGGAGGGCAGAATTGTATTTATAACTTATATAACTAGCCAGTAACTCATCTGGTCCAGAAGAGTATACAATAAGAGCAACATATCAATATGTAAGTGTTAAAAGGATAAGAATAAGGGTTGTGGATATAGCTCAGTGGTAGAATATGTGCCTAGCATGCAAGAGACCCCGGGCTTAATCTCCAGCACTGCAAAAAAAAAAAAAAAAGGAACAGAAGAGTAAGAATATCAAGGCATCTATAAAAAATACAGTGCGGGGGGGGGGGGCTTAACTAAGGTATATTCTTAACTCTTTCAGTTTAACAACCCGGTTTTTCAAGAAACAAAACTGCCTAATATTTCAATTATGTTCATTCTACATCCCTCCCCTCTCTGTATTTTTAGCTTAAATAAGATTCACAAGAAATTACAAAAATAGTATGGAGAATTTTCATGTACTCCTCACTCATCTTCCCTCAATAATAATAACACAATACATTCTCAAAACCAGGATTTGACAGTGATACAGTACTATTAATTCAGGTACAGACCTTTGGATTTCAACAGGTTTTGCATGTGCTCCCTTTCGGGTGAAGGGTGCATAGTTGTATGAATTTTTATCACATATGTAGATTTGAGAAACCATCATTAAAAATCAAGGTACAGAGTTTTCCCATTATCCTCAAGAGACTCCTTCATATTACTTCTTTATAGTCACATGTTCTCACTCTAATATTGTCAATCACTGATCTGCTATCAGCATAATTTTGTCACTTTGAAAGTTTAGAAAAATGGAATCAAGAAGTATGTAACCCTTTGAGATTGGATTGTTTTTCATTATGCTTTGCTCCATCTGAGTTACATGTGTCAGTACTTATTATTGTCATTGCTCAGTAGCATTCCAATCACTTGAACTTTTAAAATCAAATATCTTGTGCTTTTCCTCTCATTCTTGAGTCTAGATCCTGTAATCCCAGTTGTTGCATGAGGTTATACAAGCTCAGATCTTTAGTGCAGTTATCTGGTTGATTACTGAAATCTATTTAATGTGTCACTTATATCACATATATGTGTGTGTGTGTGTGTGTGTGTGTGTATACACACACATACATATTATGTACACTTACATCATATATGTGTGCATGTATACATACACACACATACATATGTGCGTGTGTGTGTGTTTTCACACTCCAGGCACAGTAAGGAATACTTTTAAGAAATTGAGCAAGGGGTGAACAAGACTGTACAGAGAACTTTGAAACTATTCAGGGAAAGGAAAAACTTAGCTAAGTGTCCAAATGTGTTTGACAATATTTCTATGTGCATGGCTTATTTTTGCTGCATATTATTTGAGAATAGATTCTTAGCATCAATATTTTTGTTTATTGTGTTGTAGCTTTTCCCCAGAATCCCCAAAGTAATTTCCATATGGCCAGTAGGTTAATTGGGCTGGATCAAGATTTTATCCTTTATTGATTTCTGAAACTGGTTTCTCTGGGGTTGATGGTTTCAAGGCCTGGTTATTATAGTCCTGGTGATTCCACATTAAAAACTTTCCAAAAGACAGTGGTATAACTTTCCTATGTATATGTATGAATACACCATGGTAACTCTCAGCCTTGTGTACATGACAAGACTAGGATCCTAATTAGAGTAAGGTATATTCTATGTTGTATAAATATATCAAAATAGATTTTACTGTCATGTATAACTAAAAATAATAAAACAAAGTTTTCCAGGATACTTTTCCTATAGATAGCTGTGGTGATAGGAAGAACAGAAGCTTATGTGTTTTATCAATGTGGAGCCTTTCTGAACTTTGTAGTTGGAATTATTTGATCAGCAGATGGAATTTTGCCATCACTTACATTTTGATCTCTGGTCTTAATTCACCCTCTCCCCCTGGTACTGGGGACTGAACCCAGGGCCTTGTGAATGCTAGGTAAAGCATTCTACCACTAAGCTACATCCCCAGTCTTCTCTGGTCTTAATTTTTTTCAGGATACTGGAAGTTTGTTTTATCTGCTGATGACTGGGGTATTTCTTACTCCAAAATTTGTCATTGGGTATAGTCAGCTGAGTATGAAAAATTTAGTTTTAATGAACACAGTTCTTAGCCTTCTTAATTGACTTTATTGTCCTGTTCCTTTGATGTTCTTATCAGAATAAGATCATTTGACACTCCAGCCAGTGGAGAAATTGAGGGGGTGCGGAGCAGATTCATAGAGGAAGGAAAGACTGTTGTTTGAAATATGCTACATAACAATGGATTTGTCAAAGACTTGGTTACTCACTAAGGGATCATTTGGGAGATGGCATTGGAAGGATACAATTGATTTTATCCAGGAATATTTCAAGCAAGGGAAATGAAATTCCTGTTTAGTATTTGGTAGAAGAAAACAGCTGAGTTTATATGTTTTATAGTCCAAGCATTGGAAAAGATAAGACCATACTTTTGTTAAAAGGAAATGAAAAGAGTAAAAATCAGGGCTTAGTTTAGGCTGACACATAGATTCTTTAAATGATAGTTTTTAGGAAAATATGAATCTCCAAGGAAATAAAAATATTATTTTCAGAGCGAAAAGAGTTACTTCCACATTTAACAAAAGTTCACTATTCAAGTCTAATAAAAGCCACCATTTTCTTATATTTATTGCTTTACCTCTTTGGGAATAAAGGATATTTGTACTGATTTTTCTTCTTTTATTTTTTTCACTTTGTCATACTGAGATTTTTTCCACGTGATGTTGCCAGGCATGGTGGCACATGCCTGTAATCCCAGCGGCTGGAGGCTGAGGCAGGAGAATCGCAAGTTCAAAGCCAGCCTCAGCAACAGCAAGGCACTAAGCAACTCAGTGAGACCCTGTCTCTAAATAAAATACAAAATAGGGCTGGGGATATGGCTCAGTGGTGGAGTGCCCATGAGTTCAGTCCCTAATACCAAAAAAAAATCAATGGGATGTTGAAGGACAAATGGTTGATTTCTCTAGAGAGTGCCTTATTATTATTGTAAGGATTTAGTGAGAATTATGTGATTTAAAAATAGTTTGAAGAATTCATATGGCTTAAAGTTGACCCAATAACAGAAATGTAATTTTGAGGTAACAAACTCATGGGGTTTTATAATAATAAAGCTACTGATACATAGTTTCTTTCTTTTGTTTTTCCTAGAGGTTTTGCTACTTGTTGATGAGTGCTTCAACTTACACCTTTATGATGATGTGGGAGTATAGCCATTATCTCTTGTTTCTTCAAGCAATATCTCTGTTCCTGCTAGATATCTTTTCAATGGACCAAAGTGACAAGGTATGATGACATTTTGAAACGATGAATTTAAACCCAGAGAATACATTTTTTTGCAGTGTTGTGTCTTAACACCTTTCTTTTGTTTATTCATCCCATACACTCAGCTGGTTCAGAATCCTGATGAGTATCAAGATTTAAGTTATTTAAACAGAGGGAATTTAACATGATTTGTTAAACAAGTTGGAGATAACATTCAGTGGCAGAGGGTGTGCCAGGCAAGGCCCTCAGTTCACTACCCAACTCCAGAAAAAAAACCCATACACCCCCCCCCCCAAAAAAAAAAAAACCCCAAAACAGTTATTAAACAAGTTTAAAGTCATTTATTTATTAATTGATTGATTGAAATGGTAATAAGAGGTAATAAGTATCATGAAGGTATTCACTACAGGAAGTAGCTACCACCATTAGTGCTAAAGGAGTGAAGTGAAGAATATGGAGTTATTAAAGTGCAAAAAATTAAAGGAGGGACTCCAGGGAACTGAAACTCAGGATTCTGAGGAGGACTACTGCTTAGCTTTGGTGGTGTCTCTGGGCTCAAATAAAGGGCCTTTGTTGTTGGAGTTTAGGTCTCTGAAGATAGAGGTTTGGCCAGCAGGTCCTGGGTCTCTAAATCTGGAGGATGTGATGAAGTTGGTTTTTCAAGTGTTGGAACAACTTCAACTGCACTCAGAGCTTCAATAGGAAGGAATAGATGTTGGGATAAAGAAGTATTACATAAATGTGGCTCAGGGGAATCCTAAGACAATAGGAAGCAAGAGGGAAGAGCAGGCTACTCTTTCCTTGTCCAGCCTTGCACTTTGCTTCTAGCGTTTTCTATTGATGAAGGGGAACCAACTGGAAAAGAAGAAATGTAGATGTAGCATAAATGTAGATAAAAATAGTTTTCTGCAATGGCATATTCCATGGCCCTATATTTTCACACACTTGGTTAGGGTAAACAAAATGAAGAACCTTAAAGAAGGTTCTTCTAGTCTGATTTCAATATTTAGGATTTTGAAGTTTCTTACCTTGTTTCTGGAGAGTTCTAAGAAGAAAGTGACAAGGGTATTATAAGCCAAAACATTAAAAATACAAATTAAACATTTCATAACACTCTTAAGTTGTAGTATAGAATTTATGGTACAAATGCAGTCAGATCTATCCTAAACAAAACTAATAAAAAGAAATACAATAAAATTTACTTAATTCTCATTTTATTTTTGTTCCAACAGGTTCATGAAGTATATAAAATCTATATATTTTCTCTCTTTCTGGGATATTTACTGCAGTTTGAGAATCCAGCTTTATTGGTATCTCCTTTATTAAGTTTAGTAGCAGCCTTAATGCTTACTAAGTGCCTTCAGGTAATTAACATTGCCTTTCTATCATTCTTATTAAATTTTTTTTCAGTGGTACTAGGGATTGACTCCAAGGGTTCTTTACCATTGAGCTACATCCCAAGCCCTTTTTTATTTTTATTTTTTATTTTTGGTACTGAGCATTAAACCCATAGGCACTTAAATACATCCCTACTCTTTTTATTTTTTATTTGAGACAGGGTCTTGCTCAGTTGTTCTGAAACTTTCTAAGTTGCTGAGGCTGGTTTTGAATTTGGATACTCCTGCCTCAGCCTCTTGAGCCACTGGGATTATAGGCATGTGCCATTTATTTATTATTTTGAGGTGGGTATTTCTGAGTTTCTGAGGCTAGTCTCAAACTTGTGATCCCCCTGCCTCAGCCTCCCCAGTGACTGGAATTAACAGGCATGTACCACCATACCTGGCAGTTTCTAAATTACTAAGTCGTTTTTCATATTATTTTTTCCCCATAGCTGAATGTGAAGAAAGGAACTTTTATAGCTAAAATAATGAAAGTGATTAATTTTTACTTGGTGTGCACTCTGACAGTGACATTGAATATTATAATGAAGGTAAGTAATTCTGTCTTATTTTCATGTAGTAGAGTTGAAAAATGAAATATATTAATAAATTTTAATGAAAATAATAAGATAGCAAAGTAATAGAGTTTATATAGTATAATTTTCATTTATTTATTTGATATGGAGTCTTGCCGTGTTGCCCTTGCTGAACTCAAATTCCTGTGCTCAAGTAATCTTTCCGTCTTGCCTCCCAAGTAGCTAGGATTACAGGTGTGCACCATCACACCTAGTTATCAGCACAATTTTGAGTCGAACAATGATTATCACTAGCACATTGGGTGAGAAAATAGGATTCTTTTCTTTTCTCCATATACTTTAAACAAAGGAAGGAAGGAAGGGAGAGAAGGAGGGAGGGAGGGAGGGAGGGAGCAAGGAAGGAAGGAAATACACTTTGTTTTCAATTTAATTTAAAATGGTTATTATTGGGCTGGGGCTGGGGCTCAGCGGTAGCGCACTTGCCTGGCATGTGTGAGGCACTGGGTTTGATTCTCAGCACCACGTATAAATAAATAAAGGTCTATCAACAACTAAAAAAAAATTAAAAAGAAAAGAAATAAAATGTCAATATTACCCAATTAGTAGTAAGTAATTTAAGACAAATAAAAAATATTCAGAAAAGTTGATTAGTTACTTGAGTCAGGTGGAATAAGGTCGAAATATTCT
Source organism: Marmota flaviventris (assembly GCF_047511675.1). NCBI lineage: Eukaryota > Metazoa > Chordata > Mammalia > Rodentia > Sciuridae > Marmota > Marmota flaviventris. The sequence continues at coordinate 41,370,711 of NC_092512.1, read as the reverse complement.
TACTATCCATTATAATTTTTATGCTTAAGCATAATAAGGTAATATGATTGCTTTTTTCAGCAATCTAATCTATTACAGTAATCTTGCTTCATATTTTTGCCATGTATTATTTTAATTTATATTTTTGTAGTCCTGCTGTATTTTCTGTCTCTGATAATTAGGGAAAATGTATATTGCTATAACTATAGCTAGTATTTCTTTGTTAAACTACTGTTTTTCTCTTTTAGATGTTTGTACCACACAAAGAAAATGGACACATGCTGAAATTCCTTGAAGTAAAATTTGGACTAAATATGACTAAGTAAGTTTTAGATTATGTAATTTTACCTAAGTTTAGATTTTAGATTATGTAAGTTTACTTAGAAAATAAGGAACAAAATACTCAATAGAAGGACAATATACCTAATTATATATTGCTTAGAAAATGAGTAATTTGGGATATTATAATATATAGGGAAAAAATGGGCGTTGCTAAATTGCTAAGATTGATTTTGAACTTTCAGTCCTCTTGCCTCAGCCTTTCAGGTCTCTGAGATTACAAACCTGTGCCATAATGCCTGGTGCTGCAAGATATTTTGATGGTAACCCCTTTAAGACTGCTGTGTCTAAACTAGGCATGGTGGTGCATGCCTATAATCCCAGCAGCTAGGGAGGCCAAGGCAAGAGGATTGCAAGTTCAAGGCCAGCCTCAGCAATTTAGTAAGACCCTCAGCAACTTACCAAGACCCTATCTCAAAATAACAAACAAAAAGGGGGACTAGGGTTGTGGCTGAGCAGTAGAGCACTTGCCTGGCACGTGCGAGGCCCTGAGTTCAATCCTCAGCACCACATAAAATTAATAAATAAAAATAAAGGCAAAAAAAAGCGGGGGGAGTGGGGGCTGGGATTGTGTTTCAGTGGCTAAGTGCCCCTGGGTTTAATCCCTGACACCAAAAAAAACAAAGACAGCTGTATCTGATACATTGTTAAACTTTAAACTTCTATCCTAAATTCAGTGATTTGTGAAGTGTAGGCATTTTCAGTCCATTGAGCACTCCTAAACATCACTTCATTTAGGAATTGAGGATTGGAGGTTGGAGATGGATTAGAAGTAAGGATACATATAAAAATACATGTAACTAGGAGTGTTATTGATCATACTTAGCCTTAGGGTCAAAAAGTTTATCTTAATTCTTATAGCTCTAAAGAGTATAATTCAAATTTTATAATTTTTGTCTTATTAAATAGAAATCACTGTTTAAAATGGGTGCTTGTTGAGTTACATTTATCACTATGAACCATGTATATAATTGTAATTTTCTAATAGCCATATTAAAAAAGTAAAAGAAACAAGTGATTAGTTGTAATAATGTATTTTCTTTAAGCACATAGAAAATATCATATTAATGTATAAACTATAGGAATTGTTGTTAAGTTATTTTGTTCTTTTTTGCATTTTGTTTTCTTGGAAATCTTCAGAGTATTTTTGTATTTAAAGTATCTCTCAATTTGAATTAGCCACATCTCAAGTGTTCCATAGCCTCCTGTGTCTAGTAGCTTTCATATTGATCAATGTAGACATAGAGGTTGGAGTTTTAGTCAACTTTTTCACTGCTGTGACCAAAAGACCTGACAGAACAATTTGAGGAGGAGAAATTTATTTGGGGCTCACAGTGTCAGAGGTCTCAATTCATAAACGACTGACTGGGCTTAAGATAAGGCAGAACATCATGGCAGAAGGGCATGACAGAGGAACACAGCTAAGGACATCACACGAGGAAGCAAAGGGAAAGAGCTCTCTTGACCACAACAAAATATAAACCCCAAAGGCATGCCCCCAGTGACCTACCTCCTCCAGCCACACTCTACTTGCTTTCAGTTACCAGTTAATTCCTATCAAGGAATTAATTCACTGATTGGGTTCTCATAACCCAATCATTTCACCTGTAAATCTTCTTGCATTGTCTCACACATGAACTTTTGGGGGACACCTAATAGCTGAATTTTTTGTTGTCTTCTGGATAAAAATAGAAATCATAAATCCCCCCAGAATTTATTGGGCTTCAGAGATGGTTATATTATTTGGTAATAAAAATAAACAGTTTTACATTTATTGGAGCAGTTGTGATGAAAGTACGTGCTTTCTAGAGGAGGGTTATGAATGTTATCTTTATTTATAAAAAATGGAACCTTGTTATTGTAAGTAAATCAACTTAATAAATATGTTTTGTCTTAGTTTTTACTGAGATTTTAAAAATTACTTTTATATCCAGTACCTTAAACAATTGAGGTTTTAATATCATGCTTTTTGTCTTCTATAGGAATTTTACAATGAATTGGCTCCTCTGTCAAGAGTCCCTCCAGGCACCATCTCAAGATTTTTTTTTGCGATTGACACAATCTTCTTTATTACCATTCTATATTTTAGTCTTAATAATTTGTCTTCTTTCTATGACACAAGTTATTATTAGGAGAATTAAGTAAGTTCTTCTAAGAATCAATCCCATTACTAATATGTTATGGAAATATATGATATTTAAATTTATTTGGTTAGTTAGTTACTTACTGGGGGTTGAACTAAAGGGTGCTTAACCTCTGAACCACATCCCCAGCCCTTTTTATTTTTTATTTTGAGATAGGGTCTTACTAGGTTGCTTTGGGTCTCGCTAAGTTGGTGAGGCTGGCCTTGAACTTGCCATTCTTCTTCCTTAGCCTTCCAAGTTGCTAGGATTGTAGGCATTTGCCACCATGCCTAGCTAAAATATTTACTTTCAATATCCTTTCTGTATGTATGTGGGTGTGTATTTTCTAGTACTGGGGATTGAAACCAAGGCCTTCTGAATGCTCTAGACCCTACCTCTTTTATTTTTGATTTTCTTAAGAGATGGGGTTGTCCTGTGTTGTCCAGGCTGGCCTTAAATTCCTGGAGTTAAGTAATCCTCCTGCCTCAGCCTCCTGAGTAGCAGGGACTTCAGCTTCAGGTATGCACCACCATGCCCTCTAGTTCTATATTTGGTTTAGAGCTTCCAATTCTATTTTCTCTTCATTGGGCATTATTATTGATCAGAAAAATTTATGTTTAGTTTTATACATTTAGATATGTAGAGTCCTGGTTTCATATGGGAGTAATATTTAAATAATAGGTTAAATTTTTATAGACTCATTTAGTAATTTATTCAGATTTTATTGAATCTAAGAATGATTTCTTCTACTAATTGAAATGAACTAGTAGTTTAAGTGATTTTTGAATTGTTACAGTGTTTAACTATTTGTTTATCATATTTGAAAGGTTTTATGTAATTTCTTGATCTTAAGATCTTATTTATATTATTTAACTATATTGGCTTAGTAATCGTTAAGTGAGTCATAATTTGTCTTGGAAAAGGAATTTAAAATTCATATGTAGTCTGAAAATTCATCCACAGTCTTCTTAGAGTCAGTTGTCTTTAGGCTCTAAAAGATATTAACAGGGCCAGGGTTGTGGCTCAGTGGTTGAGCACTTGCATCATGTGTGAGGCACTGGGTTCAATTCTCAATACCACATATAAATAAATGAATAAAATAAAGGTCCATCAATAACAAAAAAATTAGAAAAAAAGATATTAGCAAAGACTTGGAGATATATGCTAGATATTTGACTAGCAGAATAGACTTTCAAATTTTAAGGACCATCTTTTTTTCTTTTTGGGGGGGGGCTACTGGGGATTGAACCCAGGAATGCTCTATCACTGAGCTATATCCCCAGCTTTTTTTTTTTTTTTTTTTTTTTAACTTTTTGAGATTGGGTTTCGCTAAGTTGCAAATGGTAGCTTCGAATTTGTGATCCTCCTGCCTCAGCCGCCCAAATTGCTGGCATTAGAGGTGTGCACCACTGTACCCAGCCACCTATACTTTTTTATTATAAAAAGCTTAAAATTTTAAGTATGACTTTCAAAGATGATAAATAGTGTATCTTTGATTTTTCAAATATATATTCTGAAGGTATTAAAAAACATTTCGTTTCTATAGTGGTAAATCCCTGAAAGAAACTGTTACTCTTGAAGATGGACGAATTGGAGAAAGACCAGAAATAATATATCATGTAATTCACACTATTTTATTGGGTTCTCTTGCAATGGTTATAGAAGGGTAAGTTTACTTTATCTGTTTGTTTTTTACGAAGATTTTTCTTCCTAATGATAATAAGTGGGTACATTCAAAAATACATTCATAAAACTTTGTAATAACTTAAAACTTGTAAATTTTCTTATATAACTGGAGTTTACAGGTGATCTTTATGGGATAGTGAACTGATGTTTTATTATTCATTAATGTGTTCAAAAACATTGAATGTTCCAAGGTAGAGCTGGGGTTGTGGCTCAGCAGTAGAGCTCTCGCCTAGCACATTTGAGACCCTGGGTTCGATCCTCAGCACCACATAAAATAAAATAAGGATTTTGTGTCCATCTACAACTAAAAATAAATATTTTTTAAAAATTTATATTATATCATAATGATTAAAGGAGAGGTAAATGGTGAGGTGAGAACGCTGAAAAAACAGAATTTGGTTTAAAGAGATCAGAAAGGCTCTCTTAAGGAAAAGATGCTTGAGGTGAGACCTGAAAGTTAAGAAAGAGTGAAGTTGGTAAACAGAAGAGGGAAGAGTATTCCAGGTAGAGAGACTAGCATATGACAAACTTTGCAGTGAGACGGAACATGGCACATTGTTGGGGGAAATGACATGGGGCTCAGTGTGGCTGAAGTGCATTGAGTTTGCAATAGAACTTGTTGAGGACTTTAGGGTTATTATTTGTTTCTTTTATCCTTTTACTCTCCTTATTTTTAAAAAATTGCTTTTAAATGGCAAATGAACCTTCAGTGAAATATAAGTGGGATTCCATTTAATGTACAATAAGATAGGATATTTCTTTCTTTTTTTTTTTAGGTACCAGGGATTTAACTCAGGGGCACTCGATCACTCAGCCACATCCCCAGCCCTATTTTGTATTTCATTTAGAGAAAGGGTCTCACTGAGTTGCTTAGCGCCTCACTGTTGCTGAGTCTTAGCTTTGAACTCTTGCTCCTCCTGTCTCAGCCTTCCATGCTGCTGGGATTACAGGTGTGCACTGTTCCCGGAAAGATAGAATATTTCCGTTTTATTTGCTTGATAATTTTAATGTTCTGCATACCTTCATAAATTTGTTTTGGCAAATCAGTATTTATATATAGTCATATGTCACTTAATGTCTGGGTGCATCCTAAGAAATGCATTGTTAAATTGTGCAAACTTCATAGAGTATGCTCCCACAACCTAAGCCTAGTATAATTTCTCTAGGTGATATAATATTACTGGATCCCTGTCATACATGTAGTCCATCATTTACCAAAACATCACTATGCAGCATGTGACTATATTCATATTCATATATGTTATATCATAATTCTTTAGGGGTTTGATTGCTTGGAACATATCTCACACTATTTTTAAATCTTTAATTTTCAAACTCCTCTTATTCCTGCTCCTATTGAAAATCACACCAACTTGTTAATAAATTTAATTAAAACATTGAAAGAGCAGGGTGCAGTGGTGCATTCCTGTAATCCCAGCCACCTGGGAGACTGAAGCAACAGTATCACAAGTTCAAGGCCAACCCCAGCAATTTAGTGAGACCCATCTCAAAGACTGGGGATATAACTCAGTAGTAGAGTGCTCCTGGGTTCAATCCCCAGGAAGAGAAAAAGAACATACTCACTGAACAGAAGTTTCTAGATTTCCAATAAAAGTCACTCTTAGCAATGGTGAGAGATATGAAAGTATATAAGATGGAATTCCTCTTCTCCAGAAGCTCACGGTCTAAGAGGATAAATGCAGCATTCAGGATTCCCTATATCTACTCTTACTTCTATGCCCAGGAGACACCAGGGCACAGAAAACCAGTTGTCACCTCCCAGTAAAGTTGTGCAGACAGTGCCTGTTTTTCTCAGGAACAGTGCATGACATTATACACAGAATATTGTCAATCAAGGAAATTCAGCTGAGCCATTGTTCAGTTTTTATTGAGGCTTTGTCACATAATGTGGTTGACTACCTGTGTGGCCCAAGGCCCCCACCATAAGTCACATTGTTAGCATAAACTCTCAGGTATACCCCAACATCCCAGTTAAACAGAGATACTCTAAGCAGATAAGAGGTTAGTTGCTTCCTAGGAGTGGAAGGCAACAGTCATATCTCTTCTTCGGGCAAGGTTAATCCTTTACTAGTGCAGTAAGAAGCCTGAAAATAAGTATAAAGAGGGCTGGAGTTGTGGCTCAGCGGTAGAGCACTTGCCTTGCACATGTGAGACCCTGGGTTCGATCCTAGGCACCACATAAAAAAAATAAAATAAACAAGTGAAATAAAGATGTTGTGTCCCACTACAATTAAAAAATTTTTAAAAAGTATAAAGAAAGAATACATGAGGCTTTTTGCCTATTAATTAGAGTTAGTTATTCTCATATTGTAATATCTGTAAATATAAGAATATCTCATCCCTTTCTTGTTTCTTTTTTTTTTCTGTGATGTTAGATTGAACCTGGGGCCTCTCGCATGCTAGCTCTACCATTGAGCTATACCCACAGCCCTCATCTTTTTTTTTAAAATGAAAGAGGGAAATGTTACCATCTTTAGAAGTTTCTAGTTTTTTTAAAAAAAAATAGGGATGGGTCTCACTGTGTTGTCCAAGTTGCCCAAATTCTTGGGCCCAAACTCTGGCACTCAAGTTATCTTCCAGCCTCAGCCTCCCAAGTAGCTGGGACTACAGGTGCCACCATGCTAGGCTACACTGAGGATTTTTTAACAGAAAGTATCTTAGAGTTGTTTGAAAAAGATTCATCTAGCATTTGGTTGAATTGGAGGACAGAGTAAAGATAAAAGATAGAAATGTTACTCTTACAATAAAATGGTACGGAAGGGAAGGAGACCTTCACTTCCATGGAACTGGCATCAACCAGTGGGTTTGGCACCAATGGACTGATCCTTAGAGCAGAGATGTATTGTATTCCAGGGATGGTAGTATACATATAACTCAGCGTGAATGGTGCCCTCTGTTACCGTCAAGCAACCCTAGTATTTATTCTAGCTAACTGGAAGAACAGGTTGATATTTTCGGAAGTGGTGAAGTTGGGAGGAGATATTGGTTGACCCTTCCCCCCAGAAAATTAATACAGTTTCTGTCTTTACTAGTACGTATTCTATGTGTGTCTGCCACTTCTCTCAAGGCCTAGGTTATGATACTTTTTGTGTGTGTGCAGTGCTGAGGAATTGAACCCAGACGTCACTTGTGCTAGGCAAGTCCTCTACCATTAAGCTACACCTTCAGCTCAGCATTCAGTTTTTTAACTATATTTATACTATACTATATTTATTTATATATTTTAACTATATTTATCTATATAAACTATATTTAGTTATTTCACTTTTACCTAACCCTAGACTTTATGTAATTTTTCTTATATCTATTTCCTATTTGCTTCCTCTTTTTTTTCATCTTTTTTAATTGGTGTACTATAGTTGTACATGCCCTGTTTGGTTTTATTTCATTTTGAGAAAGAGCTCCTTGAGAGCTATTGCCATGACTTTTTTGTCTTCTTTTCTGTTACTTTGGTTAGCTTACAGTAGATGATCAGTCAATGTTCATTATTAAATAAATGAATATTTTTTTATTTCATAGTTTTGCTGTTTTACAAAACCATGAGATTTGATTTTTATATCTGACCTCACATTCTTCTAGTCTTATCTGAGTTTAACACCAACAAATATTTCATGGAAGGGTCTGGTTGTTCTCCTCAGCATTAATTACCACAGTTATACTCTAGCTCTTCCTCTTCCATCTTCAGTTTTTACTATTTCCTCTGAAGACAGGCTCTTTTTGTTTTCTTTTCGGGGTTGAGGTGGGGGACTGGGGATTGAACTCTGAGGCACTCAACCACTGAGCCACATCCCCAGCCCTATTTTATATTTTATTTAGAGACAGGGTCTCACTGAGTTGCTTAGTGCCTCACTTTTGCTGAGGCTGGCTTTGAACTCATGATAGAAAAAGAGGGAGAACTTCCAAATTCATTCTACGAGGCCAACATCACCCTGATTCCTAAACCAGACAAAGACACTTCAAAGAAAGAAAACTACAGACCAATATCTCTAATGAACCTAGATACAAAAATCCTCAATAAAATTCTGGCGAATCGGATAAAAAAACATATCAAAAAAATTGTGCACCATGATCAAGTAGGATTCATCCCTGGGATGCAAGGCTGGTTCAATATACGGAAATCAATAATAGTTATTCACCACATCAATAGACTTAAAAATAAGAACCATATGATCATCTCGATAGATGCGGAAAAAGCATTATTTTTTTATTTTGAGACAAGGTCTTGCTTAGTTATCAAGGCTGACTTCAAACTTGTGATCCTCCTCTTTCATCCCCCTGAGTAGCTGGGATTATAGGCATATACCACCACAGCCAGTACAGATCCTTGCTTTTTAAAAAATTAATCTCAAAAGTAGCAAATAGATTATAATAAATATAGAATAATATAGAAATATATATAGTATAGAAATATATGAAGTTAGGAGCTGGGGTTGTGGCTCAGTGATAGAGTGCTTGCCTAGCACACATGAGGCACTGGGTTTAAACCTCAGCACCACATAAAGATAGAATAAAAATATTATGTCCACCTACAACTAAAAAATAAATTAAAAAAAAAGAAATATATGAAGTTAAAAAATAACATCCTACTTTCCAGGCATTATATCATATATCCACATTTAACAAAAGAAAAAGAAAACCAGGTGCAGGTGCAATGATGCACACCTATAATCCCAGGGATTTGGGAGGCTGAGGCAGGACGATTGTGAGTTCAAACACAGCCTCAGCAATTTAGTAGGCCCTAAGCAACTCAGACCCTATCTCTAATAAAATATAAAAAGGGCTGAGGAGGGCTGGGGTTTTGGCTCAGCAGTAGAGCATTTGCCTAGCACGTGCAAGGTCCTGGGTTCAATTCTCAGCACCACATAAAAATAAATAAGTAAAATAAAGGTATTGTGTTCAACTACAACTAAAAAATAAATATATTTTAAGAAAAAAGAGGGGCTGAGGATGTGGCCTGGTGGTTAAGCACCCTTGGGTTTAATCCCTGGTACCAGGAAAAAAAAAAAAAAAAAAAGGAAAAGCAAAAAACTAGGGAACGCTCTACATGAAGATTTTTATTTTGCTTTTTGTATTTTATTTATATCCAAGGACACAGGATTTTTCTAAATTTTCTATTAAAAATAGCATATGCTATAATTAAAACAGTTGCATAATATCTTTATATAGTTATGCTAGTATGTCTATAGGCTAAATTACAGAAATGGTATTGCTTATCTTAGATTACTTTAAATTTTCAATAAGTTCTGGTGAATTTCATTCTGAAAAGAGTTATATTCTCTCTAAGAGTACAATCTTGCTATACCTGCATCAATGTGAATGCTTTTATTTTATCCTCATTTGGTAACTCATGTTTTATTATGTAAGAATTGGGTAACAATCTATTGGTAATTTTTTTTTCTGTGCTGGGGTTATGGGTCAGTGGTAGAGCACTTGTCTATCATGTGTGAGGCACTGGGTTTAATTCTCAGCACCACATATAAATAAATAAATAATGTCCATTGTTTTTAACAATTTTTTTTTCTTATCTTGGCACTGGGAGTTGAACCCAAGGTTTCTTTACCACCAAGCCACATCCTCTACCCTTTTTATTTTTGTTATTTTGAGTAAGAGTCTCACTAAGTTGCTGAGCCCGGCCTTGAGATCTTTCTGCCTCAGCCTTCGAAGTTGCTGGAATTATAGATGTGTGCCATAACATCTGTGCCGACTAAGTTTTTTCATTCTCCCTTAATGTTTTGGTATTTTTGTTGTAATAGGAAAGAACTTAGAAAAGTCAGATAATGATGGTTATGGGATGCCTTATGTATTACTCTTTTTTATTTTTTCTAGCCTGAAATATATTTGGACTCCTTATGTGTGCATGTTAGCAGCATTTGGTGTATGTTCCCCTGAACTTTGGATGACACTTTTCAAGTGGCTTCGATTAAGAACTATACACCCAATATTGTTGGTGAGCCATTGTTTCTTTGTGTTAAATACTTGTTTCTTTTCCAGTTATGTAGTATCAAATGCTAATAAATAGAAACCATATTGAATACAATCCAATATAGTCTGAATAAGTCACGCAGTGACTTCCAGGTGGAAGAACAGGTCCTATGAAAAACATTGTTGTATAATTTCTGATTGTAAAATCAATGCATTTCAGTCTATACAACTTAAAAATATAAGGTAAAAATATAAGTGAATCAGTATTATGAGAAACCATAAGGAATTATTTTTATCTATTTTTTTCCCTAACTGCTCTTGAGCTGAAATGAATTAAAGTTTTTAAATTTATTAATTTATTTATTTTTCTGGTATTAGGATAATATACTCAGAGCCTCACACATATTAGGCAAGCACTTTACCCTACATCCTTAGCCATTTTTTTTTTGGAGACAGTTTTGCCCAGGCTGGCCTCAACTTTCCAAGTAGCTGCCCTGCTTAAAAAAAAAAAAAAAATTAAAGGTAATGTGGTGGTGGTCTTTATTTTATTTTTAAGAGGGTCTTGCTGGGTTGCCTAGATTGGCTCTAAACTCTTGGGATCAATTGATTTTCCTTAGTCTCTCAAAAAGCTGAACTACAGGTGTGCACCACCATACCCACCTTATAAAAATTAAAGATCTTTTTTGGTTTGATTTAGAACTATGGTATGTTTTTTGTTGTACTGAAACATTTTCATTGTGCCTGCTATATGCTTGTCAAAAGAAATAAAGATAAAACATAGTTAGCTTGAGGCTTTTGATTCTTTCCCCAGCATATCACAAAAAAAGTATTCGTAGGGTGCTATTAGAACATAGAGAAGGGTTAGTTTATTTATTTTTAGGGATTCAAAGGTGACTTTCCAGTTTGAAATTTGAAAGATGATGAGTTATGAAGCAAATGAAGAAAAAAAAAGGTATTCATGGTGAAAGGAATAAACAGAAGAAGATAAAAGAACATTGCTGCAGTCTGGCTGGGCAAACTAACGGGGGTGGGGTGACAAGGAACTTGTGAAGGTTGATGCAGTGGGAGTGGAGCCGTTTATTGTAGGATAGTAGGGGTATATATACATAACTGAATACACAGCTTGTTCTTAATTAACATAAACTAGGTACAGCAGTCAACCAATAAGGAATCATCGTCTTAATGATTACACAGCTTAACTTAATTGACATAATCTAGACATAGCAGTCAGTCATTAAGGAATCTCTATCATCTTAATGGCTCGCTGGCATTACTTCTCAAACCACTCCCTCTGGCAAAGTGCCAGGCGCCATCTTGGCTTGTTTACGACCCTAACATCTCCCCCAACAGAACATGATGCAATCAAAAGAAATAAATGAGCAAAAAAGTTAGTCTTACTGGCACAAAGCATGAAGTATAAGTGTGGTCAAATGATGAGGTTATGGGCTGGGGTTGTGGCTCAGTGGTAGAGTGCTCACGTAGTGCACGTGAGGCATTGGGTTCGATCCTTAGCACCACATAAAAATAAAATAAAGGAATTGTGTCCACCTACAACTAAAAAATAAATAAATATTTTAAAAATGATTAGGTTATGGTGGCCTCCATTATCATATAATAGAGCTTGGTCTTTAATGGGCAGTAGAAAGGCATTGAGATTTTGTTTATTTTGTGTGTGTGTGTGTGTGAGATGCTGGGGATTGACTTATCCATGTGAGGCAAGCATTCTACCAAATGAACTATATCCCCAGCCTGGCATTGAGACTTTTATGTCTCATAAGGAATAAGAATCAAACTATTTTCTCTTAGCTCACTCTTAAAATTCTTTAAGGATAGGCTTAAAGGCCATGTAGATGAAATTAACACAGGTATCAATTTATTGAAAGTTCACTATGTGTCAGATTCTGTTTTAAAGCATTTCATGTGGTATTCAGTACTAAGTTTTGTTATCTCTGAAGAAAAAGACACTAAGCTTAAAATTGTTTAAATAACTTGTTTAAGATAATATAGCTTTTATATGTGAAAACCATAAATAAACATCACATAACATTCACATCCCGGTTTATCTGGACTCCAAAACCTATTTGAGAGCTTGTTACAGTAGTGCATGTCTATAATCCTAGCAACTCATGAGACTGAGACAGGAGGCTCACAAATTTGAGGCCATCCTTAGCAATTTAGCAAGGCCCTAGCAACTTAAAATTTAAAATAAATAAATAAAAAGGGCGAGTGATATAGTTTAGTGGTAAAGTGCCCCTGGGTTTAAGCAGTAATGTCAAACAAAAGCCTGCTTGATTAACACTCTTGCCACATTGACAAAAGAAAAAATACTGTGCTATATTAGAATGAAAAAAAAAAGTAGTTAGAAAAAGATTAATAAGACTCAGTGCTTGATTAAGTATTGGGGGAATGAGTTGGGTGAGGTGGCACAAACCTATAATACTAGCAGTTCAGGAAGCTGTGTCAGGAGGATTGCAAGTTCAAGGCCAGCCTCAGGAATTTTAGCAAGGCCCTTAAGCAATTTTAATGAGACCCTGTCTCAAAAATTAAGAATAAAAAGGTCTGGGAGCCAGGTGCTGTGGCACACATCCGTAATCTCAGCGGATCAGGAGGCTGAGAGTTCAAAGCTAGTCTTAGCAACGGCAAGACCCTAAGCAACTCAGTGAGACCCTATCTCTAAACAAAATACAAAATAAAGCTAGGCATATGGCTCAGTGGTTGAGTGCCCCTGAGTCCCTGGTACCAAAAAAAAAAAAAAAAAAGGTCTGGGGATGTGGCTCACTAGTAAAGCACCCTGGGTTAAATCCCTGGTACCCTCACCCCCCCAAAAAAAAATAAGGTAGAAATGATGGTATTTTCTAGGTTTCTGGTTTGTATGACTGTGGATCATTGTTTATTAGGTTAACAATAGACAAGGGACAGTAGGAAGAACTGGTTTTGGCAGGAAGATGAGTTATGTTTAATAATAATCATGTTAGCCAGGTACATGTTAGCCAATGCATACCTGTAATCCCAGCAGCTCAGGAGGCTGAGACAGGAGGATCGCAAGTTCAAAGCCAGCCTCAGCAAAAGGGAGGTGCTAAGCAACTCAGTGAAACCCTGTGTCTAAATAAAATAAAAAATAGATCTGGGATTGTGGCTCAGTGATCTTGAGTTCAATCCCTGATACCAAATCCTCCCCCCCCAAAAAAAATAATATTTTGCCAGTCTTATTCCCAGAATTTATACATTCTTATTTTAACATACTAGTATATTTATTAGCTATTTTTTGTTACTTTCCCCCATACTAGGGATTGAACCCTGGGGCTTTTTAACACTGAGCTACATCCCCAGTCCAGCCCCTGCTTTTTTTGAAAAAGGGTCTCACTGAGTTGCTTAGGTCCTTGCTAAGTTGCTGAGGCTGGCCTCAAATTCGCGATCCACCTGCCTCAGCTTCCCAAATTGCTGGGATTACAGGCACGTGCCACCCTGCCTGGCTCATTGTCTTCTTATTGTTGTTGTTAGCTTTTCATATAGCAATTCAGAATTATTTTCAGACTCTTAATGGCATAAGTCCCTGACAAATTTTCAAATATTGATTGACTATTTGAAATATTATGAGCATTACTTTTTTGATGCTCTGCTATAAATTTATGTAGTAAATATGTGTGTCTCACTTTACCTCTTGGTTAGTGTTTGAAACTCTTTAATTATCCCTCATCTCACTGGCTTCACTTTCTATTATTGGAATTTTTATAACTAAAAGGATATTCAGTTGATCATAGAGTCATTGCTAGTATCTCTAAAGTATACTCATATTTACCTATAACCCTTTTTGCTTTGATATTTCAGGCTCTTATTCTGAGCATGGCTGTGCCCACTATAATAGGTCTCAGTTTATGGAAAGAGGTAAGAAAACCAGAAGCTTAAATTACTGAAGTGTACAAGATAATGTGTTTTTTTCATTTATTTATTTTTTTTTATTTTGAGACAGGGTCTGACTAAGTTGCTTGTGGCCTTGCTGAGTTGCAAGGCGGGCTTTGAACTTATAATCCTCCTGCCTCAGCCTGCCAAGCTGCTGGAATTACAGACATGCACCACTGTGCCTGGCTGGTAATGATAAATTTATATATGTGTGTAGGAAATTTTTATCAAGAATACTATTCTAAGCCGGACATGGTGGTAAACGCCAGTAATCCCAGCCACTGGAGAGACAAGGCAGGAGGATCACAAGTTCAAGGTCAGCCTCAGCAACTTAATGAAGTCCTACAAAATTTAGGGAGACCCTGTTTCAAAATAAAAAATAAGAACTGGGGGTATAGCTCAGTGTTATAGTGCCCCTGGGTTAAATCCCTGGTACCCCCCGACCAAAAAATAAATAAATAAAAAACTATTACAACAAAGTGTGATGTTGTTACTAATGCTTTTTTTTTTTTAAAGTTATAACAGAAGACCCACTACATTTTTAGAATGCCATGTGATATTGTTTTTTGTAGTCTAATAAGATTGTAAATTCAGTATCTAATTGGCAAAGGAAATTGCTGAAAAATAGGTCTTAATGTTTAAAAATATTCGCTTCATTTTAATATCTATAATATAATATAAATTCTTTGGTTTATCATAATGTAAATGAAACTACTTGCCAGTAAACTTACAAGTTTTATTAGTAAGTAAAATTTGTTCACTTGTTTAGTATGTGTGCATAAAATACAGAACTGATGATTAATTGTTTGATATTGATAAAATTATTTATTGAGTCTAGGCAGTGCATCAACCATAAGATTATTATTTGGATTGAGAAGAATGAGCAGGTCACTGAAAGAAAGCAAAGAGATCAATGACATTTTTGTCATGAAAACATTGTTGTATTATTTGCCTCAAATTAACTCTTTTAGTCTTTTGAGATACTTTGGAGAAATTCTAAACTTTCTAATTACTTACATCTTTTGGGGATTTGTTTTGCATTTTAGTTCTTTCCAAGATTAATGACAGAATTAACGGAACTACAGGAATTCTATGACCCAGATACAGTGGAACTTATGACCTGGATAAAGTAAGAATTGAACTATCCAAGACTGTTTGTTAAACTATTAACTAATTATTGCATGCTATCTAATGGATTCAAGGGAAATAATGAATTAATACTTTTCCAATTTCTCATAAAACTCAGCAATTTTATCACCATGATTTTTAGGCATACTTAGTGTTGACTGAACTTTGTGATTCTATTTTCTAATGAAACTGACTTCTGTGGACTTGAAAATACGACGTTGATAAGTGAGATTAGAGACTTCTAACATCAAACACCTAGAAATATGAAATAAAAAGGAATGTTTAGAAGCATCAAGAAAATGCTTCTTTTATTGTTGACTGGAGGTGAATTAACAGTTGATTGCCAGTCTTAGTACCAAGGGATTTATATTTTAATGCCTAAGCAGAACAGGTGGTGTGGTCTTGGCCTCTAGAAGCAAGAGAATTGGAACTGAGACCCCTGCTTAACACATTTATATATAACCCAGGGACTTTCAAAAGGTTATGCTGTCACTGAAAGAATCTAATAACAAAATATCCACCAAGTAATAGAAAAAGATAAGAAAGTATTTCTCTCTTGGCTTCAACTCTTGGTCAAAAAAATTTCCTTTCTAAATTTGTAGCAGTGGATCTGAATTCATGTGGACTTATAATTTGAAATTATACTTTTCTAGTCTAGGAAACCCCAATCAAGAAATTGGCATTAAAACTGGTACTGGAGTGCCAAGTGCAACACATGACATACCCCTGTATTTTCAGGGATTTGGAAAGCTGAGGCAGGAGGATCACAGATTCAATGCCAGTATCAGCAAATTAGCAAGACCCTCAAAATTAAAAATAAATAAATAAATAAAAGGACAGGGGGATGTGGTTCGGTGGTTAAGCACCCCTGGGCTCAATGTTCCCCAGTTCAAAAAAAAGTGGTCCTGGGTTTGGCTAGCATATCTGATAAATAAAACCCAGGCTGCATAGGATTTCATAAAGTTGCATGAAGGTGAGCTCTAAAGTTACAAAACACATGAGGTAACAATTCAACACAGCAAGTATCAGCTAATATTTGTGATAAACAGCAGCATTAGACCTCTGCCAATTTCTGAAAATGAAATTTGTGTCATCCAGTGTTTGTTATGTATCAGACTGCCACAAAACTTCTTGGCTTATAAGCAGTAAACATTTATTATTTGGCACAATTTTCAGAGAGGTTTCTCCTGGTCTGGGCCAGCTCAGGTGGAACTGGATAACCTGGTGTGAACTCTTTCACATATCTGGTGTTGACTAGGCGAAGGGATCAAATTAATTTGTCCATATGTCTAGTGTATTAGGATGAGTTTGTTCATAAGATAGTAGTTGTAGAGTTACCAAGAACAAAAAGAGAGGGCAAGTTTTAATGTCAAATGTGTTTTAAATTTGTATGTACATTGTGTTTGTTATTTTCTAATTGGCTAAAGCAAATTACATGATCAAGACCAGCATTCCCTTTATGATCATGGCTATAAGAAGAGGATTTGTTATGTCCATTTTTGTAATCAGCCTATCCCATGGTTAGAAGCTATAAGATAATTACATTGAAATTATTAAAGATGTAAACAAAGAAATAAAAATATCAAAAAGGAATGAAATACAGGAAAATACGAAGAAGAAAGACAAAAGATGTTTCTAGAAATAAGGAATCGGCTTATAGAATAAGTATGTAGATATGAGACTAGGTCTTTATAATGTCTTTACTGTAAAGATCTTCCTTGTATATATAAAAATATATAAAAATTTTCTTTTTTCCTTTTGGTACTGGGGACTGAACCCAGGAGTGCTTAACCACTGAGCCACATCCTCAGTCGTTTTTTGTATTTTATTTAGAGACAGAGTCTTACTAAGTTGCTTAGGGTCTTGCTGAGTTGCTGAGGCTGGATTTTAACTTGGATTTAACTGGATTTTAACTGTTCTCCTGTCTTAACCTCCCAAACTACTGGTTTTATAGCTGTGTGCCTGGTAAAGAATTGTTTTCTTTAAATCACCCTTAACTATTGCTAATTAATACCTTTTGTGAATTGTGATTACTATGAGGATGCACTGACTGTACAGTCTTGTGCTATCATTAACAAAAGAGGAAGTCAACATTGATGTATGTGATTTATTGTAATATTTTCAAAAATATAACAATGGCCTGGACAGTTGGATGTCTTTTTGTGGTGTAATTGTTTTGTCTTGTATGTATTTCCTCACTAATGAGTGC
Organism: Marmota flaviventris; assembly: GCF_047511675.1. NCBI lineage: Eukaryota > Metazoa > Chordata > Mammalia > Rodentia > Sciuridae > Marmota > Marmota flaviventris. The sequence goes on along the minus strand of NC_092512.1, from coordinate 41,353,404 downwards.
TCCCTGAGCACAGTGACAAGGTTCCATTTCTTTATTTTCAGAACTTGATACTATGCTTAGACATGGGTAGGTGCTGAACATTGAATACATGAAGTGAATAAATAAGTGAAGGGAGGGCTGGAGGGTACAGCTTAATGGTAGAGGTGAACCAGGTGTGAGGCCCTAGGTTTGATACCCAGCACTGCAAATATATATAGATGCATGCATTTAGGACCTGTTTGTAGGTTTCCCACCTTGTAAGTAGCATCTGTCTGGGCCTTTAGATGATGATTCAGGTTAGAGAGGTCCTACATATGTTATCTGGAATCATGTAGGGCAAAACAGAGAAAGGAGTAGGAGTGTAAATTAATCTGAAAGGAGTTATGTTGTGGTGGTTAATGTTTGCAAAAGATGAATTTGATAATTTATAGTGTTATCACTATAAATTCAATAGTATATTCTTATCATTATCTATTCTGGATTATCTTTTATAGCATTATTGCCATGTGACATAACTTTATTTTTATTGTCTCCTCCTCCTCCCTCTTTTTTAAAAAAAACTTCTATATTTAAGTATTCAAAACAGTGCTTGGCATATTGTAAGTGCTGAGTCTTTCTTTTTAAGGAATTCATAAATGAAAATTGATAGAGAAATTTTAGTGTTATACATTGTAAGTTACTTTGTATTTCAGAGTTGTAAATTGCTGAACTTAATAGTATACTTACCTTTCATTGTGTGAATCTTTTGGTTCTTTGCAGAAGGCAAGCTCCAATTGCAGCTGTGTTTGCAGGGAGTCCACAGTTAATGGGTGCAATTAAATTATGCACTGGATGGATGGTGACAAGCTTGCCTCTTTATAATGATGACGATCTCCTCAAGAGAAATGAAAATGTAAGACATTTTAAATTTGATATTTGGGTCTTTTTTACAACAATCTATATTTTAAATAGTTTCAATAGTGATGCATATGTTCCTAGTTAACTAGGAAAATCCAAATAATTTTAGAAGAGTTAATTAGCTTTAGTTTTTAAAAGCTGTATAATACATTTTTTTAACCTCGAGGAAACCCAATATTAAATTATTTATTTTATCAACACTATTGATGTTTCCAGGAAAAACATTCATTTTTCCCCCAAAATATTAAGGGAACTGGCATATAGTATTTAAGAAAGGGAAACTTATTTTTGAAAATATCTTTGTTCTCTATCTGGGTATGGTGGTACACACCTGTGATCCCAGCAACTAGAGAGACAGGAGGATTGCAAGTTCAAGGCTAGCCTCAGTAATTTAGCAAGGCCCCAAGCAACTTAACAAGACCCTCTCTCAAAATTAAAAATAAATAGGGATGTAGATCAGTAGTAAAGTGCCCCTGGGTTCACTCCCTAGCACCAAATACATATATGTGTGTGTGTCTGTTGAAGGAAAGCTGTCAATATCTTGAAATATTTTGTTTTCCCAAGCCAAAATTTTATTACTGATTATAAAAAACTAATTCATTTTTTTGGTATGGGCTTTTATTAATAATTCAATATAATATTAGAATGGCATCTAATCTTTAATCGTAAAGAATGTACTTTTTGCATATTGTTGCATTATAGTTGTACATAATGGTGGGATTTGTTTTTACATATTTATGCATACACATAATATAACAGTATAAATTGGCCAGTATTATTTCCCAGTATTTCTTCCTTTTCTTCCCTCCTCTCTCCCTTTGGGAGCATATATTGTTTTGAATGTTTGTTATAGTTTTAAATGACAACTTTATATCTGAAACTGAACCTGGATTTCCAATATCCTGTTTTTCAGTTTGCGAAAATTTCATATAGTTTGTAAGTACTAAAGAAGAAGTATAAGCAATTTAGAGGGTAAGAATACAGAATATGAAATTAGAATTGGACTCAAAAGCTCGTTCTCCCACATATTTAGCTTTGGAACCTTGTATATGCTACTGAATCTGGAAATAATATTAGTTTTCACCTCCTATTTGTGAGAATTAAATCAGATGATGTGTTGTTGTTAAAAGTTTGCTTTTGTTATGTACTATTAAATTGTAATTGTATATACATGCATGTATGTACATGTACACAAATTACAAATGGGAGTTCAAAAGCAGAAGCAATCAGTTCTGCCTATAGAAATCTTAAGAATTTATCATAAGGGTCATTTGCCTTGATGTGAGCCTGGAAGATTGAGTGGAAACTTGTTTGGAAAAAGAATCCTTATGATTCCAGGCTGAAAAACCAGTATAAGTAAATAATTTTTTTTTTTTTTTTTTTTTGTAGTGAGGATTGAACACAGGGGTGCTTGACCACTAAGCCACATTCCTAACCCTTTTTATTTTTTATTTTGAGACAAGGTCTCACTAAGTTGCTTAGGCTTTCCATAGTTGCTGATGCTGGCCTTGAACTTGTGATATCCTGCCTCAGCCTCCAGAATCACTGGGATATGCCTTGCTATACCTGGCACAAGTCCAAAAATGTATATGGCCATGAAATTAGAAAATAAAATTCTGGAGAGCCTGCAATGTCATGCTGAAGAATTTAGACTTATTCTTGAGGCAATTGGAGACATGAAAGACATTTAATAAGTTTGACAGTGGAGTGAGTAGGGCTGTTTTAGAGAGTTAATTATGGTCACAGCTGAGAAAGCAAATTGAAACAGGTGCAGGAAAGATCAAAGATGATGTCTACCTGAGGGTGATTTACTTGAGAGGCAACAGCCATTTCTGATTAGTATTTTCTGTGCTTCAAAGATGTAGAAATGTTTAGGCAGAATAGAGAGCATATTCCTGAACTTTTGTTTTTGTAGACTTAAAAAAAAAACAACTCTTGGGCTGGGGATGTGGCTCACGTGGTAGCGTGCTCGCCTGGCATGCGTGCGGCCCGGGTTCGATCCTCAGCACCACATACAAAACAAAGATGTTGTGTCTGCCGAAAACTAAAAAAAAATAAATATTAAAAAAAATTCTCTCTCTTTCTCTCTCTCACTCTATCTTTAAAAACAAAACAAAACAAAACAAAACTCTGTATTTTTGCTTTTGCTTTTGATAGTACTTATTCCTAAAACAGAATTTCAGAGTTACCTGTAATTAAGTCAGAGTTAAATTTAACATTTTAGCGTTTTAAGTTTAATGGAACTTGGCTCTGAGAATAAAAACAATGGATTTTGTTTTGTTTTTGTATTTCTTTCCAAACTTTTGCCTTTCTCTATAATATCTGGTACATAGCAGGTGCTAAATACATTTAATGTTTAATCAAAATCCAAATAGAACATCATAAATGAAATCATATCATTTAGATTAGATATTATCTCTAATTTATAGTATATGACTAATCTTTGTATAATTTCCTATGGGACATTTGGCAGTGTATGGAGACACTTTTAGTTGTCAAAACTGGAAGTGTGGGGTGGTTCTATAGGCATCTAACAGGTAGAGACTGGTTATGCTGGTAAACATCCTACAATGTGTAGAGCAACTTCCCTCCTATCTCAAAGAACTATCTGGCCGGAAATGTCTGCAATGCTAAGGTTGAAAAACTCTGCTCTAGGCTATTAGTGATAATATTGCTATTACACAGTCGTGGTTTTTTCTTCTTTTTTTTTTTTTGTTTTTTAATTTTAATATTTTATTTTTCGTTATCGGCGGACACAACATCTTTGTTTGTATGTGGTGCTGAGGATCGAACCCGGGTCGCACGCATACCATGCGAGCGCGCTACCACTTGAGCCACATCCCCAGCCCCTCTTCTTTTTTTTTTTTGTTTTGTTTTGTTTAGCTTGATTTGTACAGTATAAGGGAGTGAATCCAGGGCCTAGCACATGTTAGGCAAGTGCTATACTACTGATCTATACCCCAGCCTTTTTAAAATATTTTATTTTGAGACAAAGTCTCACTGAGTTACTTAGGCTGGCCTTGAGCTTTCGATCCTCCTGTTTCAGCTTCCTGAGTAGCTTGGATTGTAGCTTGCCACAGTAGTTTTTTTTTAATGCCATGGTAGTCTGTTTTAGTTTCCTAAACTCAAATAAAATAAATATGTATATAAAATAAATACAAATGTTTGTAAACTATCAGACATAAGCTGGGTAAGATAGAATCATTCCCATTATAACTTATTCACAGTACAATGAATGACCAATTTCTTTTGATGTATTAGCATTTTGTATAGCACAAACATCCATGGATATTGGACCTGAAAGGTGCTAGACAGCCAGCAGCCATGAGACATAGTAGGCAGCTATTGAGTATTCTACAAACAAATTGGAATCTTTTTTAATCACAACTTCAAATTTCAGTATTTTTCAGGACAAATAGTATGTGATACTAATAGGGTTGGCAGAGTTGTAATTAAAATGCTATGGAATCAGGCTGGGGTTGTGGCTCAATGGTAAAGCATTTGTCTAGCACCTGTGAGGCTTTGGGTTCCATCACCAGTACCACATAAAAATAAATAAACAAAATAAAGTTATTGTGATCATCTAAAAATAAAAATATTTTTTAAATTAAAGAATAAATAAATGCCATGGAATCAGAACATGAATCTTAAGCATCCTTGCTTGGCATTGTGTGACAAATTATTTTTTTTATTTTCTTGTGTCTCTCGTGCATAAAATGAGTATAAAAAACTCTGATACAGATTAATAAAAAATTTAAGGCCCTGTTACAACTCAGTAATAAAAAGATAGCCCACTAGGGGAGGGTTGAGAATTTAGCTCAGTTGGTAGAGTGCTTGCCTTGCATGCACAAGGTCCTGGGTTCAATCCCCAGCACCAGTAAATAAATAAATGGGGAAATGACTTTAGTAGACATTTGTCCAAAGAATTAATTCAAATGGCTAATGAGCATATGAAAAGATGCTCAATCTCAGTAGCCTTCAGGGAAATACAAATAAAATCCACAAATAGATACCACTTCAGACCTAGGAGAATAGCTAAAAATCAAAAGGACAAGTAGGGTTAAGAATGTGGAAAACTCTGAACCAAACCCTTGTACGCTGATGGTGGGAATATGAAATGTACAGCTGCTTTGGAAACATGAAACATGTCTAGCAGATTGTCAAAAAGTTACCACATGACCTAGTAATTCTATTCCCAGTTATATACCCAAGAGTAATGAAAACATGTCCACCAAAAAAATTATACACGATTGTTCATAGAAGCACTGTTCATGATAGCCTAAAGGTGGAAGCAACTCAGATGTTTATCAGCTGATGACTGAATAAGCAAAATGTGGAATATCCATGCAATGAATATTACTTAGCACTGAAAGGGAATGAAGTCCTGATACATGCTACAACATGAATGAATTTTGTAAACCTTGTGCTAAGTGAAAGAATCTAGTCACAAAGGAATACATATGTAATGTTCCTTTTATGTGAAATGTCCAGAATAGTTAATATTTGTAGAGACAAAGTAAATTATTGGTCTGGTACTTGGCACACACCAGATTGCTTCGGACCTTGATAAGTTGCTGGAACTGGCTTTGAACTTATGTTCCTCCTGCCTCAGCTTCCAAAGTTCTGGGATTACTGGTATGTGCCATGGTGTCTGGCTCAACATTACATTCTTTAAAAAAGAAAAATTCTACCTCTCATATCAGTGACCCTAAACAACTTTTTCAATTTTCTATGTTCCCTTCAAGTTTATATCTGTGAACATTTCTTATTTTGTATATGGTGGTTATCAGAATTACATCATATGATTTCTAATTAATTAGATACCACATTATTTTTACTAATTGTTTTATATTTAATTGTGATCACTGTGATACATGAGTATAAACTTCTCAAGGGCAGAAATAAAATCATAGTAAATACCTTTATTTTCTCCAAGTGTTGTGTACTACTAAGAACACAGTAGGTGGTCAGTTTGTATAGTTTTTTGTTTTTTTATTTGTTTTGGTACTAGGGATTTAACCTAGGGACACTTTATTACTGAGCTACATTCCCAGTCCTTTGAATTTTTTATTTTGATAAAGTTTCTAACTAAGTTACCTAGGGCCTCACTAATTTGCTGAGACTGACCTTGAACTTGTGATCCTCCTGCCTCCCAAACAGCTGGGATTATAGGCATGCACCATCATACCTTGCTTAGTATAGTTTTGATTAACAGGAGTTTACATATCTTTTAAGATCAGTTTTAATTATTTTCTTTCAGATTTACCAAATCTATTCAAAGCGATCTGCTGAAGATATTTATAAAATACTGACATCCTACAAAGCTAATTATCTAATTGTGGAAGATGCTATCTGCAATGAAGTGGGAACCATGAGAGGTTGTAGGGTTAAAGATTTGCTAGATGTTGCAAATGGCCACGTAAGTAATAATTCAGAAAGTTTTTTTTTTTTAATGACTTTATTTAAACTTAATCTCCAAGTTTTATTTTTAGAACTCAACTAAGACTTAATGGGAGCACTTATTACAATTAGTTTGAAATATTGGGGTTTTGGGGGTTTGTTACTGAGGATTGAATACAGGGTGTGCTTTAACACTGAGCTACATCATTGGCCCTTTTTATTTTTTATTTTGAGACAGGGTCTTGATAAGTTGCTTAGGGCCCCACTAAATAGCTGAGTTTGGAGTCTTCCTGTCTCTGCCTCCCAAGTCGCTGGTCTTATAAGGTGTATGCTACCACATCCAGCTGAAGTATTTTTTCCAATGTACAAAGAAAAAGTAAGGCATTTTTGCAAAAAAGAAAAATAATTACCAATATTCAGTCTTTATTCATTGCCTGTATTTGTGCATGTTTCATTCAGTATTTGTTAACAAAAGATTCTATAATGTGATTTAAATAATGGGTTTATTGTAACATATTATAATAAATTAAAGAGCCCATACCAGCCCGTGCAGTACCCAGGCTCACAGTAGGCCCTAGTTCATTGCTCCACCAACAGCACAGACACTGCCAGAGCCTAGCCTTTGGCATAGGACCACCCCTTCAGTCCAGCAGACTACCGCGGGAGTCAGGCCCGGCCCAGATCTGTCCACACTGACTTGTGCAGGACTCAGGTCCAGGGTTGGTCTGAATTCGCCCACCCTCCCACCTGGGAGCCTAAGCCTAACTCTAACCCACTTCCATCTTGGGACACTGCATTCATCGCCATAGCCTTCCCCACACAGTAGCCCCTAACTTTTTAACAATAGACAGGGCCTACAAGAAGCTGCATCTCAGAGCAGGCATCCCATAGGGAGTGTGAGGCCCACTCTTGCAGCCCCATCTCCATAAGACATTGCTTCCATCTTGGGGCAACTTAACTATTATCTCAAGTTACCTCTGCTATTGCCGCCACCAACCTTAGATGGAGTAGCATACACTAAGGGACACCGGCAGGGTCTGGAAGCCCAACATCAAGGTGAGGTACAGACAATCTGCACGGGTACTACAAGAATATAGGGAAGAAACTGTAATATCTCAGATCCACACTGCAAGAAAGGAAGATACATAGACAACATGAAAAAACAAGGGAGGAATTAAAGAATGACCTAAATGAGCAAATACAGGCAAAAATTGATCACTCCAACAAAGAGATAAGAGAGCAAATACAGGTAGCAAAAGATTACTGAGAGAGAGAGAGAGACTCTGAAAAAAAAAAAAGTCAGAAATTCTTGAAATGAAGGCTACAGTAAATCAAATAAAAAACTCAATAGAAAGTATAACCAAAGAGTAGATCACTTAGAAGAAAGAATGGCAGATAATGAAGACAAAGTATACAATTTGGGAAATAAAGTTGATCCCACAGTGAAGACAGTAAGAAATCATGAACAAACATACAAGAATTATGGGACAGCATCAAAAGACCAAATCTAAGAGTTATTGCAATAGAGAAAGGCACAGAATTTCAAACCAAAGGAATGCACAATCTCTTCAATTATTTTATAATATCAGAAAAGTTCCCAAGCATAAAGAACGAATTGGAAAACCAAATACAAGAGGCTTACAGGACACCTAATGTGCAAAATTACAACAAATCTACACCAAGGCACATTATAATGAAAATGCCTAGCATATAAAATAAGGATAGAATCTTTTTTTTTTTTTTTTTTTTAATTTTTTATTGTTGGCTGTTCAAAACATTACATAGTTCTTGATATATCATATTTCACAATTTGATTCAAGTGGGTTATGAGCAGGATAGAATCTTAAAAGCTGCAAGAGAAAGGAATCAGATCACATATAGGGGGAGACCAATCCGTGTATCAGCAGATTTTTCAACCAAGACCCTCAAAGCCAGGAGATCGTGGAACAACATATACCAAGCTCTGAAAGAAAATGGATGCCAACCAAGAATCTTATATCCAGCAAAACTAAGCTTTAGATTTGATAATGAAATAAAAACCTTTCATGTTAAACAAAAGTTAAAAGAATTTATAATTAGAAAGCCTGCACTACAGAACATCCTTGGCAGAATATTCTAAGAAGAAATGAAAAACAATGATGAAAATCAGAAGAGAGAGAGGTATTACACTAAAGGAAAATCTAATCAGAGGAGAAACCAAGTCACATTAAATACACGAAATAATAAACAAAAATGGCTAGGAATACGAATCCTGTCTCAATAATAACCCTGAATGTTAATGGCCTAAACTCACCAATCAAAAGACATAGGCTAGCAGATTGGATAAAAAAGAGAGAGAGAGACCCAACAATATGCTTCCTTCAAGAGACTCATAGGAAAAGATATCCACAGACTGAAGGTGAAGGGTTGAGAAAAATCATACTACTCCCATGGATTGTAGAAGCAATCAGAGATTTCCATCCTCATTTCAACTAAAGTAGACTTCAAATTAAAGTCAATCAAAAAGGATAAAGAAGGACACTACATACTGCTCAAGGGAACCATACACCAACAAGACTTAACGATTATAAATATATATGCCCCAAACAGTGGAGCATCTACATTCATCAAACAAACTCTTCTCAAGTTCAATAGTCATTTAAACCACAATACAATAAATTTGGGTGACTTCAACACACCTCTTTCATCACTAAAGAGATCTTCCAAACAAAAGCTGAAGAAACTATATTACTCAATAATACAATCAATAAATTAGACTTAACTGACATATATAGAATATTTCATCCTTCAAGGAGAGAATATACTTTCTTCTCAGCAGCACATGGATCCTTCTCTAAAATATAGACCTTATACTATACCACAAAGCAACTCTTAGCAAATATAAAAAAGTAGAGATACTGCCCTGCATTCTATCAGATCATATGGAATGACATTAGAAATCAATGATAAAAAAAAGAAATAAAATCCACTCCAACACCTGGAGACTAAATAATATGCTACTGAGTGAACAATGAATTGCAAAAGACATCAAGGAGAAGATTAAAAAAAATTTAGAGGTGAATGAGAACACAGATACAACATATTAAAATCTCTGACACTATGAAAGCAGTTCTAAGAAGAAGGTTCATTGCGTGGAGTTTACTCCTTAAAAAAGAAAAAGTCAACAAATAAATGACTTAATATTACATTCAAAGCGTTAGAAAAAGAAGAACAAATCAACACCAAAAGCAGTAGAAGACAGGAAATAATAAAAATCAGAGCTGAAATCAATGAAATTAAAACAAAAGAAACACTTGAAAAAATTGACAGAACAAAAAGGTGATTCTTTGAAAAAATAAATAAAATAGACCCTTAGCCATGCTAATGAAGAGAAGGAGAGAGAAAACTCAAATTATTAGCATATGTGATGAAAAAGGAAATATCACAACAGACACTACAGAAATACATAAGATAATTAGAAATGATTTTGAAAACTTGTACTCCAATAAAATAGAAAATACCGAAGGCATCAACAAATTTCTAGAGTCATATAATTTGCCCAAATTGAATCAGGATGATATATACAATTTAAACAGATCAAGTGACAAAATAGAAGACGCCATTAAAGAAGAACTAATACCAGTAGTCTCCAATTTATTTCAGGAAATAGAAAAAGAGGGAACACTTCCAAACTCATTCTATGAGGCCAGTATCACCATGATTCCAAATCCAGGCAAAGACACGTCAAAAAAAGAAAACTTCAGACCAGTAAGTCTAATGAATATAGATGCAAAAATTCTCAATAAAATTCTGGCAAATCGAATACAAAAACATATCAAAAAGATCGTGCACCACAATCTAGTGGGATTCATCCCAGGGATTTAAGGTTGGTTTAACATACAGAAATCAATAAACATAATTCATCACATCAGTAGACTTAAAGATAGGAATCAAATGATCATCTTAATAGACGCAGAAAAAGCGTTTGACAAAATACAGCACCCCTTTATGTTCAAAATACTAAAAAACTAGGGATAACAGGAACATATTTTAACATCATAAAGACTATCTATGCAAAGCCACAGGCCAACATCATTCTAAATGGAGAAAAATTGAAGGCATTCCCTCTAAAAACTGGAACAAGACAGGTATGCCCTCTTTCACCACTTATATTTAAAATAGTTCTTGAAACACTGGCCAGAGCAATTAGACAGATGATAGAAATTAAAGGGATACACAAAGAAAAAGAAGAACTCAAATTGGCACTATTTGCTAATGATGTGATTCTATACCTAGAAGACCCTAAAAGTTCCACCAAAAAAACTTCTAGAACTAATAAATGAATTCAGCAAAGTAGCAAGATATAAAATCAACATCCATAAACCAAAGGCATTTCTGTATATCAGTGATAAATCCTCAGAAATGGAAATGAGGAAAACTACCCCATTTACAGTAGCCTAAAAAAAATAAAATACTTGGGAATCCACTTAATGAAAGGCGTGAAAGATCTATATAATGAAAATTACAGAACCCTAAAGAAAGAAGTCAAAGAAGACCTTAGAAGATGGGAAGGATCTACCTTGCTCTTGGATAGGCAGAATTAATATTACCAAAATGACCATACTTCCAAAAGCACTATACAGATTTAATGCAATTCCAATCAAAATCCAATGACATTCCTCTAGAAATAGAAAAAGCAATCATGAAATTCATTTGGAAAAATAATAGACCCAGAATAGCTAAAGAAATCCTTAGCAGGAAGAGTGAAGCAGGTGGCATCACTATACCAGACCTTAAACTATACTACAGAACAATAGTAACAAAAACAGCATGGTATTGGCACCAAAACAGACTGGTAGACCAATGGTACAGAATAGAGGACAGAGACCAATCCACAAATTACAATTATCTTATATTAGACAAAGATGCCAAACACATGCATTGGAGAAAAGATAGCCTCTTCAACAAATGGTGCTGGGAAAACTTGAAATCTGTATGCGACAAAATGAAATTAAACCACTATCTCTCACCATGCACAAAACTCAACTCAAGAGGGATCATGGACTTAAGGAATAAAACCAGAGACCCTGCATCTAATAGAGGAAAAAAAGGTTCTTCTCAGCAAAAGAAACAATCTATGAGCATTGGGAATAGATTTTTACCCCTCACACATCAGAGCACTAATCCCTAGGGTATATAAAGAACTCACAAAGTTAAACACCAAAAAAACAAATAATCCAATCGATAAACAGGCCAAGGACCTGGACAGACACTTCTCAGATGATGATATACAATCAATCAACAAATATATGGAAAAATGTTCATCATCGCTAGCAATTAGAGAAACACAAATCAAAACTACTCTAAGATTTCATCTCACTCCAGTCAGAATAGCAGCTATTAAGAATACAAACAACAATAAGTTTTGGCAAGGATGTGGGGAAAAAGGTACACTCATACATTGCTGGTGGGACTGCAGATTGGTGCAGCCAATATGGAAAGTAGTATGGAGAATCCTTGAAAAACTGGGAATGGAACCACCATTTGACCCAGCTGTCCCTCTCCTTGGCCTAAACCCAAAGGACTTAAAAACAGCATACTACAGGGACACAGCCACATCAATGTTTATAGCAACACAAGTCACAATAGCTAAACTGTGGAGTCAACCTAGATGCTCTTCAGTAGATGAATGGATTTTTTAAAATGTGGCATATATCACGATAGAATATTACTCAGCAATAAAATTATGGCATTTGCAGGTAAATGGATGGAGTTCGAGAAGATAATGCTAAGTAAAGTTAGCCAATCCCAAAACAACAAATGCTGAATGTTTTCTTTGATATAAGATTCATAGTGGGATAGGGAGAGGGAGCATGGGAGGAATAGATGAACTCTAGATAGGACAGAGGGGTTGTAGAGAAAGGGAGGAGGGGGCATAGGGTTAGAAATGATGGTGGAACATGATGATCATTATTATCCAAAGTACATGTGTAGGGCTGGGGATGTGGCTCAAGCGGTAGCACGCTCGCCTGGCATGCGTGCAGCCCAGGTTCGATCCTCAGCACCACATACAAAGATGTTGTGTCCGCCGAAAACTAAAAAAAAATAAATAAATATTAAAAAAAAAAAAAAGTGCATGTGTGAAGACACGAATTGGTGTGAATATACCTTGTATACAACCAGAGATGTGAAAAATTGTGGTCTATATGTGTAATAAGAATTGTAATGCATTCTGCTGTCATATATAAATTTTTAAAAAAGGAAAAAAAGAAGACAGATGCAAAATGAAAAAATAAAAATTAAAGAGCCTCTGGTTGCATTGTTTCAAGTAATTTGATTCATATCTAGAAAAAGATGATTGCTAAATCAATACAGTGCCTATTTAATGAGTCCTCGTTATCCACAAAAATTAATGTAGTCAGTGCTACTTTAATTGGTAGGATCTAGCTGGATCTTAATTTTTACATAAATTTCAGCTATTTTTCCAAACTTACTTGCTTCTTAGCCTGCAGTGGATGTACTGTATCCGTTAAACAAGAAGACTGACAGGGGAGTTTGTATATCTGATAATTAGTATTGGCTAGAATGAATGCCTTTGCTCCTGAGAAAAGTGGAGAGAGGGGGCTTCAGGAAAAACTTAGCAGGTTGTCCTAAGATGTAGTGCATATTCTGTTTATGTTGCAGCCAAGATTTTTTTCTGTCTCTTCCTAAATAATCATAGCTCTTTGTTATACCATCCAAGACCAGGTTGGAGAATAAAAATTAGTTTTAGAGATTTCCATCTTTTTTTTTCACGACCCTTAAGCTTGCATTATAAACTTCCTCCGTTGTATGTTCCATACATATTTTGTGTGTGTGTGTGTGTGTGTGTGTGTGGTGCTGGGGATTGAACCCAGGACCTGATACATTGAGGCAAACACTCTACTAACTGAGCTATATCCCCAGCCCCTGCACCATTTTGAGTTTTCTTTTTTTTTTTTTTTTTTTAAAGAGAGAGAGAATTTTAATATTTATTTTTTAGTTTTCGGCGTACACAACATCTTTGTTTGTATGTGGTGCTGAGGATCGAACCTGGCCCCCATGCATGCCAGGCAAGCGCGCTACCGCTTGAGCCACATCCCCAGCCCCTTGAGTTTTCTTTATTGATACTTGATGGCTATATTCTTTGATTTATTGTGACAGGGAAATGTAAGTAAGTATTAATATTCAATAATTGTTGCTGTGTGGAGCCTTTCTATTCTGCTTTTGGATGCTCTGTTTTAAAGATTTAGCCATGTCTTTTATGTAATGTCCTGCATAGACTTAAGCTAATCCATTCTTTTATTTTTAAATTTGTCTCTCTGTCATCTTTCCAAAGGCATTAGAATAATATTTAGTATTTTATTATTAAAAATAAAAGTCAAGGGGCTGGGGCTGTAGCTCAGTGGTACAGCACTTGCCTCACATGTTGAGGCACCAGGTTTGATCCTCAGCACCACATAAGAGTAAATTTTAAAAAAAGTCAAGTGAGTTAAGCTGTTTTAGTGAACATCATTAGATAAGAATATAAAGGTTTGCACTTTTATAGAAAAGTTTATGTAGACTTACTTGCTTACTGAATAATTATGACTCAGTTCTGCACAAGAAGAGTTTGAATATACATTAGGAGTATGATATGTTCATTTTTCAGCCTTAGTAGTCTCTATGGTATGATTCTTCAGAACAATGATAATGAATTAAAAAAACAACACTTGCCAAATTTTAGGATTAAATCTTTTAAATATTGGAGATAATTTATACTTTTATAATCTGATGAAAGTTAAAGCATTTAGTGGGCATGGTGAGTCACTTATGAAGAGGCTTGTGTTTGCTAACAATGGGACATATTTGACAGTCCATGTTTAGAATTTTTTTTTTTCATGTAACTTTGGTCATTTATACATGGATTACATTTCTCCTTCAAGTTTAACAAGTTTTTTATCTTTTGATAGGTGGTTTGTGAAGAAGGTGACAAGTTAACCTACTCAAAATATGGACGATTTTGTCATGAGGTCAAAATTAACTATTCTCCATATGTGAATTATTTTACTAGAGTATACTGGAACAGATCCTATTTTGTTTATAAAATCAACACTGTGATATCCTTTCAATCTTGAAAAATAATAGAGCCTTCATTTCAAAGACTTATGCCACCTGAAGTAAAATGAGATTTTCTTTTACCTATATGGTGTCTGTTGCAAATCAGAGTATGGACATTTGAAATGCTGCTGCTCCTTTTTCCCTCCTGCTGTTAACTGAGTCCAGGATTTTGTGGGAAACAGAAAAATGTCAAATCTATCACTCCGCAATATTCCAGGCAGGTTTTTTCCTTAGTATTACATAGTCTTTAAAGATTTACCTATTGCAAGTTTCCCCATGAATCTTTCTATCATAGTATTGATCTTGAATTTGAATTTGTCCTATGTCTCAAATGTAATATTTAATTAATACTTAATGTGATATAGTTATATAATACAAGGAAAGATTATTCTTCAACTTTCTGAAGGTATTTGTTTAGTGGCTTATAGCAACTAAAATTTGACAATAAAAACTAATTTAAATGTTAGTTGAAAATATGTAACATTTAAATTAAAATGGAAATTATATAAAAGAAAGTGATTTTCAAGGATATACATAAATATATCCTGAATTTGCCATGATACTGCTTTCATCTTCTGCTGCTTATACAAGTGAACACTTTCTTTGTAATACAGGCGCATGTTATTGCATTTTGTTATTTTATAACTATTAAAACAATTATCTTTTTTCACTTATGTCCTTTAATTTGATAACACTTAAATCATGATAAAACAGTAACTTTTGTTACATATATATTTTTTTTTAAATAGACCTTGAAAAGAATGTTTAGAATTTTTTTAAAAATACGAATTTAGGGTATGCGATCTATTCACATGGTTTCTATGGAAGTATTAAGTAAAAAGTTAAAGCTTTGTCAGAATTAGAATATGTACACTACAATGAGCACCAACTTTATGAAGTATGTGTGTGTATACACACACACACATATATATATATATGCAGATGCATATAGATATGCATATAGATATGTTTATTATAGAACGCAAGCAATGTTATTTAAGAAACTGTGGTATGATTTTCATCATTAAGAACAAAATGACAGTTATAATAAAATTTACAGCACTGTTTTACAGCATAAATGCTTTGTTCCTTTGAGTATTTTAATATTTGTAATCATTTATTAAAATAAATTCTAAGCCTGACACAGTGGCGCACACCTATAATCCCAGCAGCTCAGGAAGCTGAGACAGGAGGATCAGGAGTTCAAAGCCAGTCTCAGCAAAAGTGAGGTGCTAAGCAACTCAGTGAAACCCTGTTTCTAAATAAAATACAAAATAGTGTTGGGGATGTGACTCAGTGGTCAAGTGCCCCTGAGTTCAATCCCCAGTACCAAAAAATAAAATAAATTCTAAAATAATTAATTTGACCTTTTTAAGAAGATTTAGTATAGATGTATCATTTTGATAAGATGAGTACATTTTCACTTTTACCTTGTATTACCTATTCAATGAACAGGTTTTCAACTTTTCACTTGTTAGAGGACTGTATAAATTACATTTTCAGAATTCTAAATTACTACATTAGAAGGGACTATCTTTCCATTGTCTTTATTTTCTGTTTTTATACACACACATATATACATATGTTATATATATATATATATATATATATATATATATATTTTTTTTTTTTTTTTTTTTTTTAAGTACATGCATTCTTAGAGTAATACTAGAATGCTTTGCTTCATTGGAGCTTAAGAATTATTTGACAGTAGTGTCGTATCTGATGTTTTAGTTTCATTGGTTTTCATTTCATTATTGTATATAATTGTTTTAACTATGTTATGATAGCCACAGGAAACGTATTTCAGATTGACTTTGTACATTTAGTAGTGAGTCACTCATATTTAACATCAAGCTTTATGAAAATATTACCACGGTTACGTAAGTACACAGTGAATAGTACATGGTAGTGCTTGTGATTAGAGCATGTAAAACATTGTACTTTAAAAGCCAGCTTGCAAATTTTGAAGAGAACACAGACACCCTACTTTCAATGTAGTGTGAAATATTTAATTGAATTTTTATTGATATATATTATGATTACATTCTGAATTAGTTTGGTTGTTGTGTTTTATTTTGTTTTCTATATTAGTTGCTTTTTGCTTCTGTCAACTAAATTCTTAAATAAAATAGACTTGAAGAAATTTTTAATCAAAATTTTTAAATAATGAATTTTCATTCAGCATAAATTGAAAGGGAAAAGTAATATGAGAGATAAACTTATTTGCTTTCAACTGTACTGTATTTGCTTCAAATATTTGTATTTAAAACAATAGTAGTAGAAAACTTTGAATTGGAAGGATTTAATTATTTCCTTATTTGTAGAGTAATAAAAATTAACAATTCTGCAAGTAATTATACTTTGGTAGCTTATAGCTGTTAGGTTTGACAATAAAGATCTGTTAAGTGGGCTGAGGTTGTGGCTCAGCGGTAGAGAGCTTGTCTAGCACATGCAGGGCCCTGGGTTCGATCCTCAGCACCACCTAAAAATAAATAAACAAAAGTATTTGTCCATCTAC
Organism: Marmota flaviventris; assembly: GCF_047511675.1. Taxonomy (NCBI): domain Eukaryota; kingdom Metazoa; phylum Chordata; class Mammalia; order Rodentia; family Sciuridae; genus Marmota; species Marmota flaviventris. The sequence continues at coordinate 41,336,510 of NC_092512.1, read as the reverse complement.
AACTAAAAGAAAGTATTTTTTTAAAATCTATTAAAGGGGGCTGGGGATGTGGCTTAAGCGGTAGTGCGCTCGCGTGGCATGCGTGCGGCCCGGGTTTGATCCTCAGCACCACATACAAACAAAGATGTTGTGTCTGCCGAGAACTAAAATAAATAAATAAAATAAATATTTTTAAAAATCTATTAAAGGATCAAAGTTAATGGGTTTTGGATGGAAGGGATTTCTCAGAGAAATACAATATATACCTTGCCCTGGATTTTGCAAACCCATTGAAATAAGTGCCTTAACTTCTGTATTTCTAAGTTTACTTTTTTTTATTTTCCCCAAAATATTGCATGTTTTCTTTTTTCTAAGAAAATGATGGTAACTTTTTCCTTATTAATGATAAAAGATTGGAGCTGGGGCTGTAGCTCAGTGGTAGAACACTTGTCTAGCATGCATGAAGCCTTGGTTTCTATCCTCAGCACTACAAAAACAAACAACAAAAAAAAAAACCTAAAAAGATTTTTTTAAAAAAAAATCTTTCCTCTTTTATTGTTACTACTAGCTTCAATTCAGTAATAAATCTTTGTTAAGGATTTCTAGCCTCCTTAATTAATTTATTTATCTACCCAAATGCCAAACCAACCAACAAATAAAACTACTTGATAAAGTAATTGTAATATTGACTCAGCTGGTTTGGGTTTTTTCTAACTTCACCATCTGCATCTTGGTGTTTATTTTATTAACCTGGTAGAGTTTTACAACCTGAGTATGTATTGTTCTTTAGCACTAACTTTTTTCTTCATTATTTTCTATGTATATACAGCATTTTTCTTTCAGAATATTAATTCAAATTACCAGTAGGCTCAATGTTGTAACACTCTTCCATATTGATTCAAAAAACAATAGAAATAGAAGGCAAAGTGTGATAAAATTTGTGACTGAAAAATGTGCATAAAATAGATTATAATTTCTTAAATAGCCATCTTAATACATAGAAGCTTTGTTTCTAAGGAGTCAATTGTTTTGGACCCTTTTTATTTTTAAACTGTTAAAACATTTGGATGCCTTTTGTGGATAAAAGTAGTGCCTCTCTCTTTTTTTTTTTTTTTTTTCATTTGGTAGGGTTTTTAAAAATTGTATATAAGTTGATTTTTTTTGTAAATTCATTTTTAATGCTTGAATATTGAAAGAACATACATTACTAATTCTGTATATTTAAGAATCTTTTAGAAAATACTTTCTGATTTATATCTCAATATATGCTCTCTTCATTTGTCCAATATTTAAAATATGTAGTCTCTATTATTGCTATTTCCTAATAGCTTTTAGATTCCAATATGTATTAGAATTTTGGCTCTCAAAGTTGCAAGTAAAACTGAACAATTTCTTATTAAAATTATTGGGTTTTTATGTGTAATGTTAATACTTTAAGTAAAATTAGATGTGAAAATAGCAAAGGAATATATATGACTCAACTATTTTCTGTCAAAGTTTCTAAACATGATACTCTGTTTGCCATAATAAAAAAAGTTCATTCTGAAACCAAATTTGTTGAATTTAGTAAAAGGTATCTTTGAATCTTTTCTGTTTATAAGTCCCATACATCTTGGCATATATACTCATAAGTACAGTTTTATAAGAGATACACATGTGGCCACTATATATATATATATGTGTGTGTGTGTGTATATATATATATCTTAGTGGAATAATAGTCCATATGCTGTGAACTTATAGTTTGAAATATTTCATAAACTACCCTCTCATAGTTTAAGTTAATAGCTTTGTAAGGCTATTGCAATTTCATTTTAATATTTTATAACTAGTATCTTTTTTTCACTTATGCCCTTTATGTTGACATCTGAGTCATATGTATAACTATGTGATTTTAGATTAAATATGTTCCTCCTGTAAGGAAAGTTACATCTTTGCAAAAACATAAATTTAATTTCAATAAATGCAAATATCTTTTAAGAGTTTATTACAAACTAGTTTACTTCAGATTTTGTAACTTTCAACATAGTTCTATCAAAAACCCAATACTCTATAGACAGTAATTTGAATTCACAGAAGAAATAAAGAATATGAGTAGGTAATTATGTATGTAGAAAAGATTGCAAAAAAAAAAAAAACCCAATACTTTCATATACCCTCCTTATTTTGTTTCTGTAATTAGATTCCTTTATTCATACATGAACTTTTTTCACACTTTTATAGAAATATAATTCATTTATAGTTCACCCACTTGAAAGTGTACAATGCAGTGGTTTTTAGTATGTTCACAGAGTTATGCAATTATCACAATCAATTTTAAGATGTTTTATCACCCCCAGAAGAAAGATCATACCCTTTGTCTACCACTCCATCCTCCTTAGCTTTATACAACTACTACTAATCTACATATTATCTCTGTATTTGCCTATTCTGGACATTTCATACAAATGCAATCATATAACAGATATTCTTTGTAACTGGCTTCGTTTTCCTATCCTAACATTTCCAAGGTTCATACACATTGTAGCATGTATCATTCCTTTTTAGTGCCAAATGACATTCCATTATATGAATGTACTGTTTTCTTTATCCATTCATCAGTTGATGAGCATTTTGAGTTGTTTCATGGAGACATATTTTTGTTCCTCTTGGATATATAAATGGGAGTAGAATCCCTGGGTCAAATTTTGAAGAACTGCCTGACTAGTTTCCAAACTGACTGTACCATTTTACAATCCCTCCAACAATGTATGAGAGTTCCCACTTCTCCACATCCTTGCCAACACTCTTTGCTCCTGATTTCAGCCATCCCATTGGGTAAGAAGTGGTATCTCATTATGGTCTGTTTGTTTTTGTTTTTTTTGTTTGTTTGGTTGGTTGGTTGGGGGGAACCAGGGATTAAACTCAGGTGCACTCAACCACTGAGCCACATCCCCAACCCTATTTTGTATTTTATTTAGAGACAGGGTCTCACTGAGTTGCTTAGTGCCTCGCTTTGGCTGAGGCTGGCTTTGAGCTTGGGATCCTCTTGTCTCAGCCTCCCAAGCTGCTGGGATTACAGGCATGCACCATCACACCCTGCTCCCACTTTGGTTGTTTTTTTTTTTTTTTTTTAGTGGTTACTCTAGGGCTTGTCATATGCATCTTACTAATTACTTTAGATTTATACTAAATCCAGTGTGATATAGAAACATTGGTCCTAAAATGCTCCATTCCCTTTTCTGCTTTGGAACTATTATTATACTGCATTTACATGATATAAATCCAGAAAGTTGAAAAGGGGGGGGGGGGGAAGAACATGTTTTTAGTATTTGTTGTAAGTCTTATTTACCATTTTTGTTCTTTATGGTTCCTATGATACAATCTAGTATCATTTTCTTACTGCAATACAGCTTTGTTCCTACTCACCTCCTTTATATTGTTAAATACAAATAGTTCCTAATAGTATAGTCCCTACAGTATAGTTATATACAGATTGTTTCATACAATTGTTCTAATAATCATAATTTTTTTTTTTTTTGGTACTGGGGATTGAACCCCAAAGGCACTTAGCCACTGAGCCATATCCCCAGCCCTTTTCTTTATTTTACCTTGAGACATTCTTTCTGAATTGCCCAATTAGCCTTGAACTTGTGATTCTCCTACCTACCTCAGCCTCCTGAGTAGTTGGGATTACAAGTGTGGGCCACCTCCCACCCAGTTCAGTAGTTGCCCTTTGATCGATAATTTTAAGTGTCTATTTGACTGGATTAAGGACTACCCAGAAACCTGGTAAAACATTTTCGGGGAGAGTTGTAAAGGGGTTTCCAGAGGTTACCAGCATGAATCTGAATGAACCAATATTGGGTGGGCACCAACAATTAGCAGGGTCCAGGAGAGAAAACAGAAAACGCAGATGTGTCTGCCAGTAATCCCAGCAGCGTGGAAGGCGAGTTCAAAGCTAACCTCAGCAAAAAGTGAGATGCTAAGTAACTCAGTGAGGCCCTGTCTCTAAATAAAATACAAAACAGGGGCTGGGGATGTGGCTCAAGCGGTAGCACGCTTACCTGGCATGCGTGCGGCCTGGGTTAGATCCTCAGCACCACATACAAAGATGTTGTGTCCGCCGAAAACTAAAAGATAAATATTAAAAAACTCTCTCTCTCTCTCTCTCTCTCTCTCTCTCTCTTTAAAAAAATAAAATAAAATACAAAACAGGGTTGGGGATATGACTGAGTGGTTGAGTGCCACGGAGTTCAATCCCTCTATTCCAAAAAATAAATAAATAAAAACAATTGTATCTATCTCTGGAGCTGGGATACACTTTTTAAAAATATATATGTATATTTTTTAGTTGTAGATGGACATGATACATTTTTATTTATTTTTATGTGGTGTTGAGGATCGAACCCAGGGCTTCACACATGCCAGGAGAGCACTCTACCACTGAGCCACAATCCCAGCCTTGGAATACACTTTTCATCCCCTTTCCTTGGACATCAGAACCCCATGTTTCCCAGACCATGAAGTTACAGAACCAGCACCTTCCCCTGGTTCTGAGATCTTCAGTTTGGACTGAAGCTACCGACATTATAGGATCTCCAGCTTGTTGATCCTGTCATTTGACCTCTAGAAAACCTTAATACTGGGCCCAAATGTGTACTAAATAAATCTTCAGACAGCTAGCTATTCCCTTGTAGGAGCTAAATCTGGTTTCTTTTTTCTTTTATTGGTACCAGGGATTGAACCCAAGGGCACTTAATCACTGAGCCACATCCCCAGCTTCCCCGCCACACACTTTTTTTTTTGGAGACAGGGTCTTGTTAAGTTGCTTATGGCCTCCATAAATTGCGAGGCTGGCTTTGATCTGCCTCTGGAGCCACATAAATCACCACTCCTTGCTCAATCTCGTTTCTTATCTCTTGATTTTTTTTTTTTAAGCATGGCTGCTCTATTCTCCTCTCTTCCTATATTTACAAATATCTGTGTCTAGCTAGGTGTGATGATGATGTATGTTTGTAGTTTGAGGGACTGAAGAGGTTGAGGCAGGAGGATCTCAAGTTCTAAGCTAGTCTCAACGACTCACAGAGGCCCTAAGCAATACAATAAAAATGGCTGAGGATGAAAGTCAGTGGTGAAACACCCCCAGTTTCTATTCCAAACACACACACACACACACACACACACACACACACACACACACACATACTACCTCTGGCCCCTAGTACTCATCTTCCAGTGCCCATGCAAGTTAGCCTCAGCTCCGGAGTTCATCTGATGAAAACTTGTGGCCAAAATTGTAGACTGCTGGCCAACCAGATGACTTCCTGGTTCTCCCAAGGAGCTCTTGGGAGGCAGCAAGCTCTAAGCTGCCAGTGTGGCAATCTCACAAATGACCTATGTCTATTCTTAGCACAGATGTAGATACCCAAATAAGTAAATCTTTGTTCCTAGTTAGCCAAGAGCAGGGTTACACGTTTATTTGCAAAAGAGATGAGGCTCTTGGTAGTCAGTAATGTTGAGTCTGAGTCATTGCAGCATCCAGGTTTCTTGTTTTCCCTCTAGTGACTCATCTCAAGTCCTATATTATAGCTCATTGCTTACAAAATTTTGCCACTGTGGGCGTTCCAAAACAGTTAAAAACAGATAATGCCCCTGGTTATACTTCTACCTCTTTTAAATAATTTTGCTCATCATTTGGCATTACTCATATAACAGGAATCCCATACAATCCACGGGGACAAGGCATAGTTGAAAGAGCTCATCAAACTATTAAAATGTACTTATTAAAGCAAAAAGAGGGAATTGGGAAGGGGTATATATTCCCCAAAGATAAACTTAAAATAACCCTTTTTACTCTAAACTTTTTAAATTTGGATTCATCAGGGCTTAGTGCTGCGGAAAGGCATATGTGTCCAAAAAATGTACATAAGCCCAAGGTACTTTGGAAGGATATTCTAACAGGACAATGGAAAGGTCCTGACCCAGTGATTGTCTGGAGTTGGAGGTCTGTTTGTGTGTTTCCACAGGGAGAACAGCAGCCGATTTGGATTCCAGAGAGATTAACTAAAGCAATTTCTACAGACCAAAAAGAAGATGATTTGGCTCAAATCCATCACAGCTGATATCCAGAACTCCAGTTTGGCTATCCTTACATCTGCGACAGAACCAGGATGCTTTTTTCAATATCAATTTTATTATTGCCCTTTCCCACATTCTATTTCGTTTTTTGAGCTCATACAGACCTAGGTTAATGTTTTGCTGATCAGTTCTATTTTTTGACTATAGAGTTTTTAAACATTGCAATGGAGATTTCACCTGTAAAAAGTTATAAGGCCTTTACTATTATGTGTTGTATGTATTATATTATGTGTGCACACTCGTGTTTTGTGTTGTATGTTTGTATGTACGTATGTCCATACATCATATATGATGAGTGCTCATGAAAAAATGGATCCAAATTTTTTTTTTATTCACGTGATTTTAATGGTTTAATTTAAATTGGGTAAACAGCTGTTGAGGATAGTTTTAATATGTGAACAAAAAAAGGAGGTTAACAGATCTGTTTGTTTACTTTCACCTTTCCTTTTCATTATATTTAATAATTCTATTCAAGATAATGTAAATTGTTCAGAAAATTGTTTTCTTTTAGTGCCTTCTGGAATGTTACATAATTTTTTCTTTAGCCATTATTTCCAGAATTCCTGTCTTCATCCCAGTGCTGGTGAAGACAAAGATAAAACCAGTCTACAGCTTCTGCAATAGCTATCACTGAACTGCTTGCAGAACTTGCCTGGACTATGTATCACTTGTATGCATTGTGAACTCACTTGTATGCATTGTGAACTATCTGTTGGTGCAGTGACTTGTGGTATTGTTGGGGTATTTTTGCTGATGGTGTCATCGGTGGTACAATTTTTCCAAAAGGAGCCGTCAATTGGCTTGGTGTATCCTCCTCTCTTCTGCTTGTGATGGTCATTCAGCTAAAATTTGGGGGCCAACAGAGGTGAGGCAAAGAACCTCACCCCCCCCCCCCAGTACAAAGACCTATCCACAGATGTGGCTGTATGACGGGTAAGATCCAATTGCAATGGTACCAACCTAAGACAGGAGGCTGACGCCTTGAGGTCAGCTCATCCGATGACGGGTAAGGACCAAATGTAGTATTGGACAACCTAAGGCAGGCATGGTCCGTAAGCCACATGCTTGTTGTTTAAACAGAGAGGGGGAGATGTTGAGAGCCACAGCCGAAGGGGCCCCAGCAAACTTCCAGCTGCCAGCAAACTTCCAGCTGCCAGCTGATGATTGGCTCACAGCGGCCCCAGCAAACTTCCAGCGCCAGCTGATGATTGGCTCACAGCGGCCCCAGCAAACTTCCAGCTGCCAGCTGATTGGCTCCTCTACGGTGATGCTCATTGCGCTGTTTCCCCGCCCTTTCAGACCACGGAGCAGCTCATTGGGGGACTTTTTTGGCTCCGCCCACACAACCCAGCCAATCGGCCTCAAGAGCAGGAGGAGTGGGGGGGTTGAGAGGTTTGTGGGAAGCCAGTGGTGGCAGTTGGGCTCTGAGGGAATTCCTGAAGAGCTCCTGTGGTGTGGAGTGTGTGTTCTAAAAATAAAGTTCATTTCTGCTTGATAAGTGGCTCCTGAATTGTGCCCAGCCAGACTGTGGCACTGTGTTTCTTTCCCATAATATGGGTTTTGTGTGTGATGCGCAGCTGGAATGGAAGAACTCTCTTGTGTGTGTGTGTGTGTGTGTGTGTGTGTACGCGCACACACACACGCACGTGCAAGTACATACTGGGGTTTGAACCTAGGGCCTGATGCAAGCTAGGCAAGTGCTCTAACACTGAGCTACACCCTCAGAAGACCTTAGTCTCTTTACAGTAAGAATTTGGAGTTTGCTGTGATCTTGTGCAGATGGAGCATCACATCTGATTCCTACTCTTCAGCCTATCCGCTACACTGTTAGGATTCTTTTTGCTGTGTGCACTTATGGCAGCAGGGTAAGTGCAGAAACGCAGGGCATGCTCTTTCCTTCCTCTCTCCCAGCCTTGCCTCCAGACCAAGTTAATATGATTCCCAAAGATGTCTATGAAGGGATTGTATCAGTTTCTGTTTTTTGCTAAAATGACAATTACTTTTTTCCATAGAAATCCTTCATAGATTTTGTTGTTTACTGGGTATGAGGAATTTCAGCTTTGTTAAGTGTGGCTGAGAATTTCTTTCCCAAATCTTAAGACAGTGTTCCTAACTATGATGAAGATTCTGTTTTGCTTTGTGTTTCGTTATCCAATTTGTTGCAGACTGATAGGTGGTCCTATTGTTTAGGACTAGTTCACAGCTCATACTGCATGTTGAACTCACTACCCAAGTTACCCGACACCTAAACTTTTCTATATTAGACATGACCATTGATCATTGACTTGGATGTGAGGGCAATGCAAAATTGCTATAAGAATTTTTAAATTCATACTCTCAATACTAGTACTTTATCTTGACCCAGACCAGGAACTAACAAGTTACAGGTTGACACTAGTTTGTAAACAATACTTAAAATATCTCTATCCTCTGATTTTGTGTATGTGTTCTAAAACTTTTATTTTTCTGTTTTGATATTTTTGTTTTGTTGTTGTTTTGCAGTATTGGAGATTGAACTCAGAGCATCTCACATGTTAGGCAAGCACTCTAAGTTATTTTTTCAAGATTATTTATTAAAGAAGTCACTTTATTTGCTGGTACATTCTCATGTGTACTAATATTGAAATTGTAAGTGGGGCGGGGGCAGCTGTAGCTCAGTGGTAGAGGGCTTGCCTAGCACATGCGAGGCTCTGGTTTCAATCTTAGCACCACATAAAAATAAACAAATAAAAGCATTCTGTCCATCTACAGCTACAATAAAATAAAATAAAAACCTTTAAAAAAAGAAATTTTTATGGCTAATACTTTGAAATCCAGCATATCCCATAGCTTGATAAGAACAGTGTATCTGCCTTAGACAATTGTGATTTTTTTTTTTTTAAACAGCATGGAGAAATAGAGACGGAAGTAAAGGATGTGTGTAGCGGTACTCTTAATAATTACTCTGAGGCACATATTCAACCACACCAATCATCAAATATAAACAATTAATGCAAAAAGTGGTGGATGTGTGGGAGCACCCCAACTAGCATTCAATGCACACCAATTAAACACTATAAGCAAATCACACAATGCTAGGGCAACCACGAGCCCTAAAATACCTCTGATGCCACGCGACTTCTCTTAGCCCAAAGAGCAGATGTTGTCCTTGTCTGATGATTCTCTCCAGCCAATGACTGGACGTCAGGGAATGGTGGAGTCGGTCCAGGGATGGACAGCAAGGCAGCCAGTCTCACTGATGTCCTTAGAGCAAAACTCTTCAATGTGGCAGGAGCAGTAATTTAAATACAGTTCCAAGTTGGTGTTGTATATTGGTGATTGGTTACATCCAGTGAAAGTCAATGTCCATTGGTTATGTCCATCGAGGTGATGTAACGCAGCCGGGCATGTTCTTTGTGCATGTCCATGGAGCTGTGCTCCCTATCAGTTGTAACCAGTCATTGCTAAGCATGCCTATGGCTAGTGCCCCTTATAGCTCTTTATCAATTGCAAGCAGACATAACTAAGCAGTACAATGGCTGCTGTTCCTTATGGCTACCAACTTAGTGAGTCCCAGCATGTCCCAGCATGTCTATGGCAGATGCTGCTTACATTGTGGTATACAAATGATATATTAATATGCCAATATTTCTCTAGCCACTGAGAACATAAGTCCTAAAATCAAATTCTAAAAGCACACCTTGAATTTTTCTCCTATCTGTATGCAGAGTGGGTTTTTTAAAAAGATATTTTGTTTTTCTTTATTTATTATGTGGTGCTGAGGATTAAACCCAGTGCCTCACACATGCTGGGCAGGCGCTCTACCACTGAGCCCCAGCCCCAGCCCTGCAGAGTGGTTTTTATGTTTTAAAAATCTCTAATGTAAAAGTATAGTACTTGGAAATAAAAGCAAAAAGAGAGACAAATGCAAGTTTGTGATTTTTGTTTTCCAGATGCCTGGCTGACAGAATGAAAGTGATAAACATACTCCCAGCCAGTTGGAAAGAATTTACTCTTTCCCCTGAGACCCCTGGCAATGCAAAATGAAGGCACCTGTCTGCCCCAGCTTACTGTAGAGGGTCTCCATACTGGAGATTGAACTCAGGGGTGCTCTACCAGTGTTGTACATCTCCAGCCCTTTTTATTTTATTTTGTGACAGGGTCTTGCTAAGTTTTCCAGGCTGGCCTGGAACTTTCAGTCCTCTACCCCATCCTCCCAAATTTCTGGAATTACAGACTTACACCACCAAGCTGGGCATGCCACTGTAGAGGGTTTATAAAGGAAGGTGGTAGAAGGTCACCATGTGAAAACAAATGACCTCAGAGACTCAGCACTGGCTCCATCATGACAACCAGCATATGGCTGTTCTACTTCTTAGGCAAATTCTTCATTCAGTAAAAAGAACTACTCTTTGTCATCCATTCAGCTAGACAGATATTTGCTGAATGTAGTGGCACACACCTGTAATCCCGATCCTGGTGACTCAGGAGGCTGAGGCAGGAAGAGCATGAGCTCAAAGCCAGCCTCAGCAATTTATCGAGGCCTGAAGCAACACAGTAAGACCCTGTCTCTAAATAAAATATAAATAAGGGCTGGGGATATTGTAAAGACAAATGACACACACATGAAACAGAAAACCTCAGATCAGCAGGCTTTTCTTTATTCAGTATTTAGGGGCAGAGTCAATTGGTATAACCCTGCTGTGGCTCATTTTCTGGGCAGAAAATGGTGATGGGCTGAAGCAAGGATCTGGGTTATATAGGCTTCATTTAGGGTGGGACAGGTGGGCAATTCCTGGGGTTCATTATATTGGGACTGGCTGACCCATTAGGGCGGGACAGGAAAGTAAATAGGGAATTTCCTGGGGCTTATTGTATTGGGGTCAAGTGATCCATTAGGGTGGGCATCAGGTGCCAGTCAGGTGCAAGTTCCTTTGGTGTTCCTTTGGACTAGCAGATGCCTGAGTTTTGAAATGATAAAAGCCTAAGGGAAATGTTCTTGGACTTATTTCCCACATCCTTCAGATGCAGCTCAGTGGTTAAGTGCCTGCCCCTCGGTTCAATCCATGATACAAAAGACGGGGTGGGGGCGGGATTTGAAGCAAGGACACTGTTTTATAAGCTCTTTAAGTTCATTGCTGATTATAAAAACCTAGAATATACTATGAATCACAAGTACCTTAGGAACAGTTTAATATTGTTTTGAGGTTAGATAAAGGAAATATTAAAGATCTATAGCTCTGGTTTGTAGGGGAGGATTTGTATGTAGGTGAAATGCGGGGGTTATATGTTCAATAAAGTGATTTATTTAGGAAACATTTATTGGGTGTCTGCTGTGTACCAAAGACTTCGATGTAAACAATGTAGCTACCGTCCTTCCCCTACCTTCCCCAAGTCCCTATGCCAAGAGTTTAGACCCCACAAAAGAAGTTAGACAGTTCCATAGGTAATTACAAGGGGGGCGAAGAGGGCCACAACAGGGATGCCCAGTGCTATGAGAATAGACAGCAGGGTGACTGGTCAAGGAGGCAAAGAAGGTTGCAGAGAAAGTTAATATAAAAAGAAAATAATTTTGATAACTGTAGGACTCACTACCTCTTGAAAGATCTGTTTTGGGAAATACTAACATGTGACTTAGTTAGATATTGAAGAATAGCTTAAACAGAAAATAGATACTTCCACAATAAGCCTCATGTCATATTCTTTTTTTGCTTGTTTGGTTTTTTGGTACTGGGGGTTGAACTCAGGGGCATGCGACCACTGAGCCACATCCCCAACCCTATTTTGTATTTTATTTAGAGACAGGGTCTCACTGAGTTGCTTAGTGCCTCTCTTTTGCTGAGGCTGGCTTTGAACTCACAATCCTCCTGCCTCAGCCTCCCCAGCTGCTGGTATTACAGGAATGCGCCACTGCACTCAGCTTAGATCCTATTCTTATACTGGGAAGAGGTGATTTTGTCTAATCTTTATTACTGGCAGATACGAACACTACCCCAAGAGGCCACAAGATGGCAATGTAATCATCAGCATAGTTCCCTCCCCCAAAATATTAAATAAAATTTCAAATTCTCTGTTGATAACAATTCTATTTCTTTTTCTTTTCTTTTTTAGAATTCTCAAAGAGGGCTAGGGACATGGCTCAGTTGATAGAGTGATTGAGTTGCATACACAAGGCCCTGGGTTCAATCCCCAGCACCACCAAAAAAAATTCTCAAAGAAATGAAATGAATCCAAATTTATTTTTTTTTATGTGATTCTCAGGGAACTTTATGTTTTAGAATACAGAAAAGTAAAATTATGCATTGCATACTTGCATTTTGTTTTTCCATGGTAATTCTTCTGGTTTCCTATACTGTGTGTTGGCAGTGTGAGAGGTCCATATTTCAGAAGGGAAGAATTTATGCCCTAACAGAAGTTTGGGAATTTGGGAATCATCTTGTCATAATAGTACATTATCAGTTATGAATAGTCATTTGTTCTAGCTGGGCATGGTGGCACATTCCTGTAACCCCAGTTATTCAAGAGGTTGAGACAGGAGGATCAGAAGTTTGAGGTCAGGGACTGGAGCTGTGGCTCAATGGCAGAGCACTTGCCTGGCATGTGCGAGGCACTGGGTTTGATCCTTAGTACCATATACAAATAACATAAAGGCATTCTGTCCATCTACAACTAAAAGAATTTTTTAAAAAAAGAAGTTTGAGGTCAGTATGGCCAATTTAGTGAGATACTATCTCAAAAAAAATCAGAGCAAAAATCATAACTCAGTGGTTAAGCACCCCTCCCCCTGCAAAATCATTTATTACTTGTTAGCTGTTTTACCTAATGGTGATATAGAAACTCTTCCACCTGAGCTTTGTCTGAGCACAGTTTGAATCATTCCTGTTTTAGCTCTCATTTTGTTATTAAATCTCTTTCTGAAGACTTGAGGAAAAAGACCTTCAAAATTGTTGCACGTGGTCCTTCCTTCCTTCCATTTGTTGATTCCTTTCTTTTTTCTTTTTTTTTTTTAATATTTTTTTAAAGAGAGAGACAGAGAGAGAGAATTTTTTTTTTAATATTTATTTTTTAGTCATCATTGGACACAACATCTTTGTTGGTATGTGGTGCTGAGGATCGAACCCGGGCCGCACGCATGCCAGGTGAGCGTGCTACCGCTTGAGCCACATCCCCAGCCCTCCTTTCATTTTTCAATGGAGGAAACCTGTAGAGATGAGGTGAGACACTATTCCCTGGAAGGGAAGATGATTCATAGGCATTGGCAAAATGTCATGACCAAGGACATGAAGAAGAGGGCTGGGGGCCCTTAGAAAAAGGGCTTATTTTGAGAAAACAGAGCCATAAGAAGGGACACTCAACTACCCTTCAGCTAAGTGAACAGCCTTCCTGAATCTAGATGCTTCCTTTCTACTCTAGGGAAGACACATCCCTTCAGTTAATAGCAGCCTCCTGGCTTGGTAGACCGTCTTCTCACCCTCTTGTGCCTTTAACTGTTCCCTCTCTCCTGGATCTTTACCATCCACAAATCTTTCCTAGTAAACAAGAAAAATAAGAAGACAAAGAAGAAAAAAACAAAACAAAAAAATCCCTTAACCTCATAAATTCTTCTTTTTTTTTGGGGGGGGGGGTACCGGGGATTGAACTCAGGGGCACTCAACCACTAAGCCACATTCCTAACCCTATTTTGTATTTGAACTCGTGATCAAGGTACCTGTCTTAAACTACTTACTCTTTTTTTGGTACTAGGGATTTAACCCAGGAGCGGTTAACCACTGAGCCACATCCCCCCAGCTTACCCCATCCTTTTTTAAATTTAGAAACAAGGTTTTGCTAAATTGCTGAGGCTGATTTGATCCACCTTTTTCAGACTCCTAAACCTCTGGGATTACAGGTGGGCACTACTACCTTTGCTTTTGGTACTAGAGATTGAACTCACAGACATTCAACCACATCTCCAGCCCTATTTTGTATTTTATTTAGAGACAGGCCTCACTATTGTGGAGGCTGGCTTTGAACCCTTGATCCTCCTGTCTCAATCTCCCAAACTGACTGGATTACAGATGTGTGCCACCGCCCAGCTCAAAACTTTTTTTTTTTTTTAACATTTTTATTTTATTTTATTTAGAGACAAGGTCTCACTGAGTTGCTTAGCATCTTGCTTTTGCTGAGGCTGGCTTTGAACTTGAAAGGACACTTGCAGAGTGCACACGAAGTTCAAGGACCACACCACACACACAGAACGTCACGCAAGAGATTTATTGTCAGTAACAGGAAGCATACCGACAAGGCTGTCCCTCCAAGGAGAGCAACAGCCTGTGGGCACTTACAGAGCAGCTTTATAGCCTGCAAGAGGAATCTCATAAGCTGTTCAGGAGTTTAAACTGGGGTGAGGTTGATCGTTTTACAGGCACACGTTCTTAATGAGAAGTTAAGCAGCAGTGCCTCAGAATCAAAACTTTGGAACCTCTAGATAAAATGGCTCCTGATCTAAAATGGCAAATCCAATGACAATATTGATCTGATGTCAATAGAACTCGAGATTCTCCTCCCTCAGCCTCCTGAGCCACTGGGATTATAGGCATGTGCCACTGCCTGGCTCATACCTTTTTTTTTTTTCTTTTAGTTGTAGATGGACACAGTACCTTTATTTTATTTATTTTTATGTGGTACTGAGGATTGAACCCAGTGCCTCACATGTGCTAGGCAAGTACTCTACCACTGAGCCACAACTCCAGCCCCACAACTACCTATTCTTAACACATTCTAATTCATTGTTTAAAGAGGAACCCAAGACTGGTTGGTTAGTCATGGTGCTAGCCTGCAATCCCTGCTATTCAGTAGACTGAGGCAGGAGGATTGTAAATTCAAGGCCAGCCTTAGCAATTTAGCCAAGACCTGTCCAAATAAATAAATAAACAAATAAATAAATAAAATAGGACTGGAGATGTAGCTCTGAGATAGAGTACCCCTGAGTTCAACTCATTACAAAAAAGAAAAGAAAAAAACCAGAGTGTGCAATTTAAAAGATTAATTTTATCTTGTCATTTCTTTCTTTAAAACATTCCAGGGCTGGGGTTGTGGCTCAGTGGTAGAGTGCTCGCCTAGCATGCATGGGGCACTGGGTTCAATCCTCAGCACCACATAAATGTAAAATAAAGATATTGTATCCACCTAAAACTTACAAAAAAAAAAAAAAATTCCAAAGGCTTCCTGCTCACTATAAATAAGCCCTGCAGAATTAGCTCCTCTCCTTCTACCTGGTCTTTTCTCTCCCTGTGAGTTTCAGTGTACCACTGCCTCATCTGTTTCTGGAACTTACCAGAATCTTTTTCACTTTTACTCTTCCCTAACTTGTTCTTAATATTGCAGCCATAATCGACTTAAAAAAATTAAAAAAAAAAAAAGTCCAAAATCTTAACATGGCCTATCTTGGCCTCAGAAAATTTAGTCCTTACTGACCTCTCTATTCTTTCCCCATTCCATGCTCTTTATCTCCATGGTCTGATTCTATCTGAATTATTTTATTTTATTGGTGCTGGGGATTGAACTCAGGGGCACTCAAACACTGAGCCACATCCCCAGCCCTATTTTGTATTTTATTAAGAGACAGGGTCTCACTGAGTTGCTTAGCACCTTGCTTTTTTGCTGAGGCTGGCTTTGAACTTCAGATCTTCCTGCCTGAACCTCCCAAACTGCTGGGATTACAGGCATGTGTATCCGAATTATTTTGATTATTCTAACAGTTCAGGCTTTTGCCTACCGGAGCCTCTATACCCGAGCCTCTATAAATTAGGCTTGGGATGTTTTTACTGCACACACCCCTATCCCAGCAGAAAGCTCTTCCTCTCCCCTTTCAGTTTAGGTAATTTCCACTCATTTTTTCAAATTTCTTCTTAAACTTCCACACTCATCATTTCCATTTACCTCCACTCCTCAGATCTAATTGATTTAGTTAGTATAACATCCTGGGCTTCCTCTTTGTTAGAACTTCACAACTTCAGATTCATTTCGAATGACTGGTTTTCCCATTACATTGTGAGCTCTATGATGGAGGGACCCCATCGACCATATTATTTATCATCTACATGGTGCCTGACCCAGAGTAGCTGCTCTATCTCACCTTTTGTTGATGAATTGATCCTTCTAATGCCCAATATATAAAAAAATAAGCTATGATTGAAACCGAGGGGAGTCAGCCTACAGTACATCACTGTATGCACATGTTCTTCCAGACACAGTTTTTTCCTCCTCTAAAGGGCCTCCAAGGAATCCTCTGGCTCTAAATAACAGAGTTTGGAAAACATGAATTAGACTCTCAAAATTTGAAGAGCCTAAATTAACAAAATACCAGTAGGGAGGTTAAATTGTTATTTTATCTGTGGAAGGTTTGGCATCTTTTAGTCCTCAACTAGGCATAAAAAGTGACAGGAAGATGACACTCATGTTTCTGACTCCAGTAACAGAATAGATTATAGGAACATATTATAGTATAGAGAATATCTAAGGGACAGATTTGAAACTCATTTTATAAATGTTGAATATATGCCACCTCTGAGATGGTGAAGTGGAAATATCCAGAAGTCCTTTGTTTTTTTCATTGGTTAAAAGGTATATAACAGTTTTGCTTAAAGGACAGAATTAGAATAACGTATATGAAAATGATTTGCAAATACAAGAGTTTTATATATTAGCTATTACTTACCAATTTTTTTTCTAGGAAACAGCCTCTGTATAAAAAGCTTCCCTGTTGGGCTGGGGTTGTGGCTCAGTGGTGGAGCATTCAACTAGCACATGTGAGGCACTGGGTTTGATTCTCAGCACCGCATACAAATAAATAAAATAAAGGTATTAGGTCACTGGGGTACTGCCCTCAGATGGGATTATGGAATGAGTTTTATAAATGAATTTTCATAAGAACAAGTTGTTACAAAAAGGCCAAACCAGACCCCTGAATCTCTCTGGCTTCCTATTTCCTGTGATATCTTCTCCATAGGTCCTGTCATCTTGGTGCCATCTTCCATGAGACTGTCACTGGGAGTCAAACTAATAGAGTCATCAGACTTTCAGCTTCCAAAACTGTGAGTTAACTAAAAATCTTTTAAGTACCCAATTTGGGGTATCTTGTTATAGCAACAGAAAACTGATTAACACACGGGTAGTATCATTTACCTGTACTTCCCTTAAGTTTGACCTCTTTTAATTCTGTTATCAACCCTGACTTAGGCACTATCATTATTCCTGCTTTCAAACGTGGAAACTAAGGTGTGAAGAGGTTAAATCTCTTATCTCAAGTGTTAGCCAGGCGTTTTGGCACATTCTTGCAATCCCAGCTACTAGGGAGACTGAGGCTGGAAGACTGTTAGTTGGAACCAACCAACTAGGCAAATTAGTTAGATGCTGCCTTTAAAAAAAAGAATAAAAGACAGGCGTGGTGATGCATGCCTGTAATCTGTAATCCGAGCGGCTCAGGAGGCTGAGACAGGACGATTTTGAGTTCAAAGCCAGCTTCAGCAAAAGTGAGGCCCTTAGCAACTCAGTGAGACCCTGTTTCTAAATAAAATACAAAATAGAGCTGGGGATGTGGCTCAGTGGTCGAGTGCCCCTGAGTCCAATCCCCAGTACCAAAAAAAAAAAAAAAAAAAAAAAAGTTTTAGAATGGTAGAGTGTGGTCAATACACTCTAAGTCAGTCTACGATCTATGATTAATTCTCTTCGGTTTGTACAGTTTGTTAATAAAATATATAGAAACATTACAGAATGGAGTAAATGTAAAATGGGTTTACCATAACCTCTAGTGGGGATATCAAGAGGATTAGCCCTGAGGCGCTAAATACTGAAAGCTAGTCATGAGAAGTAGTAGAAAATTTTGATCTCACTGTATACCGTCATCCCTCCTGGAAGATGTTGCGGGCTGGACGTGGGGTGGGATGGGGTGGGGTGGGGTGGTAAGGGGAGCGGTGCCTAAGGTAGTAGGGGACAATTGCAGAGCAGAGGTAGATGGGAGGAAATCTGAGAAATGGAAAGCACCAAACGTAACTTTCCTGAGTCACAACTAGAAACTGTCCTCTTTGTGTTTACGAAAACATTGAGGCCCACTGCACCCCCAGACTAGGTTACTAACTGAGGAATTTCCATAGAACTGGGAAAGCGCCTCCGCTACCTAGCGTCAAACTGAGCCTTCTCTCTGGGCAACCCAAAAAAGGCGTGGCCTGAGGATTAGTCCCGCCCCCTTATCACCAACTTAGACGACGATTGGTCCGGAGGTGGGTGGCGCCTCAGGGAGGCGGATCTAGGAGCTCAGTTCCGGCTCGCGCCGCCATTTTGGCTTGTGTGAGCTTTTTGGACGTTCTGATTGTGTCCTCTCTCTGGGTTGGTTCTGCAGACCACAGGCTCCGGGCCCGCGTTCGAGTGTCAGGTTGGAGCCGGGAAACGCCCCTAGTGGTAGCGGCGGCGGGGGCAGGATGAGCGCGGAGGCGGCGGACCGGGAAGCGGCCACCTCCAGTCGGCCCTGCACCCCGCCGCAGACCTGCTGGTTCGAGTTCCTGCTGGAGGAGTCGTTGTTGGAGAAGCATCTGCGCAAGCCCTGCCCGGGTAAGCGTGGCACCTGCATCCCTGGGGGCGGGACACGCCCCGGCCTCCCTCAACTCAGGTTTTCTGGGCCCCCGAAGCTTGTCAGGGCCCCTAGCGAACCCCCTTATATTAAATATCCCTGTGCCGGGGTGCCGCCATGGGGCGCTGCAGAGGCCCTTTCGCCCTCTGTAGGTCCTTTTTTACTGTTTGGGGTTTTAGTACGGGTCTGGCGGTGCTTTGGGTCGGGGATGCTGGCCGGAACTCCCCACCCGCGGTGCTGGAGGTTGAACCTAGGGGCGCTCAACTCACTGAGCTACGTCCCCAGCCCTGTTTTGGGATAGGTTGTCACTAAGTTTCCCAGACCGGCCTCGAACTGAACTTCTGATCCTCTTGCCTCAGCTCCCCGAGAAACTGGGATTACGGGGTGCGCCACTGCATCAGGAACCCGAACCCTCTTTACGAAACCTGGGGCGGTATAAATTCAGGGAGGTGGGGAGGAATCCGTTCTGATGCTGAACCTGACGCTAGTTATTTTCTTGGGTTCTTGTTTAACTCTTGTTCTTCAGTGAGAGAATTTTATATTCCAAAACTGGCTACGTGTTAAAATCTTTGAAAGCAGGTACTGCTACATAGTTGCAAGGTGGTTATTACATAGTGATGATAATACTTAATATCCCACTTAAATGGGCTTTATGGGAGAAGGAGGAAAATTTCAGGCATTTCTGGAAAGAGGTATTGGTATGAAAACCTAAGTTTCTTCCCTTAGTTCAAATCCAAATATAGATTGAATCTAACAGGCAGTCCTTAACTAAATAAAGGTCGTCTTCAGAGACTAGTCTGAGAAGTTAGTGTACTTTAAATAGGCAGTTTTATTACCTGTGCTATGTCTTTTTTAGTTCATTCCATTTGACAAAAATTGCTTCCCAGAAGCCAGGCACCGTGCTTAATTCTTTATATGTGTTATCTGGGTTAATTCAGTCTTCAGAATAATCCTGCCAGGTAGGTGGTATTATTCTTTTTTTTTTGCATTGGAGGGAGCAGGTGCTGAGAGGTAACTTGATGGAGATTCCTCTAATTGTCAACTCATTAGTTTACAGCCTGCACCTCTTTCCTCTAATTGGCATTGGTCATTTGCTGAACTGGGAATAACTACTAGGTTCTTCCCTGTGAAGTGTTTCTTCTGTACTAATGTTTTATCCCTTCTTCCTTACCCATTCTTCTAGATCATTTCCTTTAGCCCTCGGATGTATTTCTTATATATTGTATTCCTTAGTCTTTATAGCTGCAGAGTTGTTTGGATTCCTTTTATGGCATAACAAAACAGTACAGTGAATTCTTTTTGTGTATCCATAATTAAAACTTAAATTTAGAAATTTATTTTCTTTTAAATCCTAGATCCTGCACCAGTTCAACTTATAGTTCAGTTTTTGGAACAGGCTTCCAAACCTTCAGTTAATGAACAAAACCAGGTTCAACCTCCACCTGATAACAAGAGAAATCGTATTTTAAAACTTCTTGCTCTTAAAGTTGCTGCACATTTGAAGTGGGACTTAGACATATTAGAGAAAAGGTATAAAGATTTACATGAAATTTCATTTGGAGTACTATTTTGATACTTTTGTTTATTTCTGTGTATGTGTTTAGGATATTGGCTTTTAAAATGAAAATTTTCTTCCTGTATTTTCTTGGTAAAATATGCAGGTATTTTTCAGAAAGTACAAAAAATATTTAAAGCAGGGTGTGCCTTGAATCCCAGCATTTGGAGGCTAAGGTGGGAGGACCAGAAAAAAACAAAATTATTTTCTTTCATCCCCTTCTTCTCAGTTTAAAAAGAAATACTTTATAGGAAATAGGGAAAAGTTCAGAAAAGAAAGAATTCTAGAGAGAAGTACTTTTTAACATTTTTCTTGTTCTTTCTATGTTTTTGTTTTATCAGTGCTGGAAATTGAACCCCAAGCATGTTAGGCAAGTGGTCTAAACTACACCACGCCCCAGCCCTTTATATTTTTCTCTTTTTGGTACTGAGGATACCCAGAGACACTTTACCACTGAGGTACATCCTCAACTCTTTTTTATTTTGAGACAGGGTCTGACTAAGTTGCTTAGGGCCTCTGTTGCTGAGGCTGACTTTGAATTTATGATCCTCCTGCCTCAGTTTCCCAGTCTTTGGGATTACAGGAATGCACCACTGCGCTCAGCTCCCATTTTCGTTTTTGTGATTATATCTTGTATACTGTCTTTTTTCTTCACTTAACATATCATTAACTGTTTCTTCATTGACAGTCATTTTGTTTGTTTCTAGTTTTTCACTAATATAAATCCCAAGCCCTTAAATATCTTTGCCCACAAACTTTATCTGTATTTTGAGTTATTTTTTAGGATTTTAAATTGCTTGATCATGTGATATAGCCCGCCACCCCCCCCCCCCCCCCCCCCCCGCCCAGGATCAAACCTAAGGCCTCTCTTGTGCTAGGCAAGTATTCTATCACTGCATACAACCCCAGCCCTCCAGACAAGATAGTTGGATTGTTGATGATAATAAGCAAATTTAAAATATTTAGATGTGGAATTTGTACTGTGATTTTGTTAAAAGTTCATTTTTCTGAGATATAGTCTAAAATATTTGGGAAGTGGAAATTAGAGTAGAAATGAAACATGATGGTCTTTAGTTGATAATTGTTGAAAGTGGATGATGCGGATTCATTTTATTCTACTTTATGTATATGTTTCTTTTCTTTTCTTTTTTTTTTTTTTCTAATAATTTAAAGTTTAAAAAGTTCTTTTGAAATGTGATAGGCAGACCTGAAGATTTGACCTTTTGGAACAATGTAATTATTTTTAGTGATGATTTAGAATTGTGTATTTGTTGCTTCTTAAGCACTAACATGCAAACATGTATCTTTTGCTTCTTTTAAGTTTGTCTGTTCCAGTATTGAATATGTTACTAAATGAACTGCTCTGCATCAGTAAAGTTCCTCCTGGGACAAAGCATATAGACATGGATCTGGCCACGTTACCCCCAACCACTGCCATGGCTATACTTCTCTACAATAGATGGTAAATTATTTCATAAACCCAAAATGTGCTGGGAAACCTCTGTTTAATTGCACTCTGGCTTTCAGGCGTGTCTTTTTAAGGTTCTCCTGCCCTAGGGGATTCTCAGAGGATCTTTCGAGCTATGAGTATAGAGCAAATTTGTGAATGTGTATATTAAAAGCATGCTGCTTAAAATGTGTGTGTGTGTATGTGTGTGTGTATACATAAATAACATGTCAAAGCTTCAGAGAATTTATGCTACAAATCTTCTAAGTAGTATTTGAAACAATAATTGAAGTGACATTTATTGGTATATTAAATTTTATTTTTTCTTGTCTTCAGGGCAATTAGGACAATTGTTCAAAGTAGTTTTCCTGTCAAACAAGCAAAACCTGGACCCCCTCAGTTAAGTGTGTAAGTTGGCGTATATGACCTTTGTTTGACATTTTTTAAATCAGAATTTTAAAAAATTTAGCAAGTTTTAAATAACCTGTGTTATAGAGGAAGCAGAGCAGAGGGCCTGCATAAAGGTTTATTTGGAGGAGTTAGAAGGTTGGAGAATCAAATAGTGCTCTAGAAATCTAGGATAGAGAGCTCTGAAGAGCATTTTAAGAATTGCGCCATTCATCAGAAAGTAGTGTTTATTTTTTTGTCAAATTCAAAGCTTATTACAAAAATTTGAACATGAAGTTTTAATTCTTAAGTTTCAGGTAGCAGTTTATCCTCATTTACTGATCTAAAGCACAGTTTCTAACTTTATAGAAATGAACTTTTGTTAGTAAGTTTTGTCTTGAAAGTTTAAAAAAAAATTTTTTTTTAATGTCTTTTTATTTATTTATTTATTTTTTATGTGGTGCTGAGGATCGAACCCAGGGCCTTGCACCTATGAAGTGAGTGCTCTGTCGCTGAGCCATAACCCCAGCCCTGTTGTTTTAAATAAATATTTTTTAGTTGTAGTTGACACATTACTTTTATTTTATTTATTTATTTTTATGTGATGCTGAGGATCGAAACCAGGGCCTGGCACGTGCTAGGTGAGCGCTCTACTGCTGAACCACGACCCCAGCCCCTTGAAAGTTTTATTATTCAAGACAAATGAGAAAATACTGGTAAATTAATGAGCTTCCATAAGAGAAAGTATTTTTTTTGTGTGTGTTTTTTTAAGCATGAAAAGTAGTAGCATTAAAATACTTAAGCTCACCTTAAAGAATGATGCTTTTCAATTCAGAATTTTTTAGTCTTGAGAATAACATTTGAATGATTTTCAATCATTTCTCTTTTAGTATGAATCAGATGCAACAGGAGAAAGAGTTAACAGAAAACATTTTGAAAGTGGTAAGTATTGGCATTAGTTACATTGTAACAGTCGTGGAACACATTTTTAGCATGTATAGATGCATCTTCTAAGGTATGTGAGAGTTGTCAAGGTCTAGGTGCATTGACAGAAATTTTTACTGCCAGAATATAGGTAATATTGCACTGTAAATTAAACAAGTTTTCAACTCTAGTGGTAGAGTACTTTTATCACCAGTTCTATTGTTGAATATTTCATGATACTAGAAATCAGTGTTTTAGGTGATGTATTTATATTGTGTTTTCTAAAAATTCCACAAGAAATATATATAACTTGTATTTTAAAATTATTCAATAATCAGAAAACAATTATTTTTATTATTATTTTTTTTTGAGATGCTGAGAATTGAACCCAGGGCTTCACTCATGGTAGGCAGGCACTTTACCACTGAGCTATATACCCCCAGTTCAGACTATTTATGTTTAAGATGACCTACAGGAGGATTTCCTGTAATTTAAATATTATCTCTACTTTTTAATACCTACAATATCCCAGAAATGTCATGTAAGGTACAGGGGATGGTGGGGAGAGGGACATTAAATAATCTGTATCTATATAAAAGAAATGTGCTGTAGTATTTTGAATATTGGAAACAAAAACCCTGAGTCATTTTATTGTTATCCAGTGTCTAGTAAAGTGACTGGCACATAGAGGCATACGGATATTTCTTGAATAAATCAAAGTGAAGCAATTCAAATTTGTATTTATTTTTTTATTTTTGGTACTAGGGATTGAACCCAGGGGTGCTTTCCCACTTAGCCACATTCCCAACCATTTTTTATATTTTATTTAGAGACAGGGTCTTGCTGAGTTGTTTTGGGTTTCACTGAGTTGCTGAGTCTGGCTTTGAATTTTGCCTCAGCCTCTTGAGCTCTCTGGGATTATAGGCATGCTCCACTGCACTGGCTGCAAATTTTTATATTTTATTTCTTTGTATTGTGGATTGAACCTGGGGTGCTTTACTACTGACCTACATTCCCAGCCATTAAAAATTATTATTTTTTAAAGTTTTGAGACAGGGTCTTACTAAGTTGCTTAGAGCCTCTCTAAATTGCTGAGGCTGACCTCAAACTTGGAATCCTGCCTCAGCCTCCTCTGAGTCTCTGGGGTTATAGACATATACCACCATACTCGGCAGTGCAAATTTTAAAATAATTTTTATTAACTTTTTATGAAAAAAAATCAATGTTTCTGATTTTGAAGTAGGAACTTAAGTTTTTTCTTGGTGGATTTTAAATTCTTTTTTCCTTTAAGATAACTTCATTTCAACAAATTTAATTGTACTCTTGCTGTGTAGGAAGTTTTTTATTTTTGTAACTAGTTCAATACACTAAGCTACTAAGTATTATGTAAATATTTTTTGGTTAATAGCTATTTTTGCATTTTAATTAATTTATTGTATTTTTGTAGCTAAAAGAACAAGCTGCTGATTCTATTTTAGTACTAGAGGCAGCCCTAAAATTAAACAAGGATCTTTATGTCCATACAATGAGAACTCTAGATTTATTGGCTGTGGAACCAGGCATGGTAAATGGAGAGACTGAGAGTTCTACTGCGGGATTGAAAATCAAAACTGAGGAAATGCAATGCCAGGTATTTATTTCTGTATTTATTACTGCATGGCAAAATGTTTTGTTTCATAGAGATCATTCTGATACTTTTAATTGAATTTATTTCTGCCTTTTCTCTTTGGTTTTGAGTTAAGATGTTATTAAGTTTGCATTTGTATTTTGCAAATTTTATAAGACTTCACTTGAGATTTTTCTAAAAAGGAAAATATCATGTGATCTATTGTATCTGAAATAGTTTTCCAGTTGAATTTAGAAGACAGTTTAAATATAGAGAATGCAATGAGTATACAATTGATTTGCGGTTTATTCATGTCATTAGAAGTCTTAATTGGATCAAAACCAAACAAAACCCTCAACTACTATTGTGCTATACTGAAAACTAGACTCCTAAAGAAAATATCTACTTTTTGTTGTTGATGGAATACAGGGGTGCTCTACCTCTGAGCTATATCCCAAGCCCTTTTTATTTTTTAAAAAATTGTTTTTGGTACTAGGGATTGAACCTAGAGGTGCTTTACCACAGAACTACATCCCCAGTCCTTTTTATTTTATTTTTTTTTAAATTTTAAGACAGAGTTTTGCTAAATTGTTGAGGCTGTCCTTGAACTTGTGATACTCCTGCCTTAGCCTCTTGAGTCACTTGGATTACAGCGTTTACTACCTTGCCTGGCTTCTGCATTTTACTAACACAGAACCTTGAGTACAGTAGAAATTTTAAAGTGTTCATTGAGTATTACCTAAAGAGGTCCATTAGATTAGTACATTTAACCTATATTCTTTGTGTAAATTGGATGACTTTTTTCATCACTAATTCTGGAAAAGGGCAGAAATAGTTAACATAGTGTTTGAAAGGGGTTTTTCAGATTTGCTGACTCCACAGTTGAAGGTAATAAGTTTTTCAAAACCTGGTGAGATAAAGAGTTCATAGGGGGAAAAAAAATTGCAATAGTAAGGTATTGATACTTGGTAACCTTTTAAAATCATTGATGAAACTTGCATGTGAGAGTATTTCTAGTGCTATGTATCTCATAGTATTTCAGAGTCTTTTTAAAAAGCTGTTGCTGGTGTGGTGGCTCACGCTTATGATCCCAGCGACTCAGGAAGCTGAGGTTGGAAGATCGAAGGTTCAAAGCCAGCCTCAGCAACCTAAGCAATTTAGTGAGACCCTGTCTCAAAATAAAAAGTAAAAAAGGCCAGGTATGTAGCCCAATGGTATAAGTGCCTCTGGATTCAATCCCATAAAAAAACAAAAACAAAACAAAACAAAAACACAAAGCTGTTGACAGCACTTCTGATCTAATCTTCATAACATGGTGGTTGACATAACCTGAAAAACAAGACTATAAAACACTTAGATGTGCTAAGTTAGCTTTATCAGATATTCTTTTATACATAGCTGAGTTATAATTCCTGTTTTCTGAGGAATCTGTTGGCTAAGTTTGGTTTGGCAAATTAGTGGTAATACTTATTTTGGGACATGGCAATGTTTAAAGTACATCATTATTAAATTACATTTACATTACTAAAATTCACCTAAAACTCAAAAGTATTTACATCATTTACCATAAAACCAAGTGTTGCTGAACTTAGTGGTGCACATCTGTAATCCTAGCTACTCAGGGGGCTTAAGCAGGATCGCAAGTTTGAGGCCAGCAACAAGCAGCTTCGACTTTAATATGTATGAGGTCCTGAGTTTAATCCCCAGTATTACTGGGGTGTGTGTGTGGGGGGAATGTGTTACTGTCCAATGCAAAAAGTTGGTTTCATTATCTCATTTTTGTTTTGTTTTTCAGTCCATTGACCACCTTTTAACTGTAGGATGTTAACTCATTTTAATGGCTTGTCAGTTACTGTAATAAAACTTGAAAAAAACCCTACATTTTTTGTATTTGCCTGGGAAGGAGAATTACATATAACTATAATATATACGTGTGTGTGTGTATGTTTTTTAATCGTTCCTTTAGTATCCTTCACTCCAGATGTAATGAGCTCTCTCTATAATGAAAATCAGCCAGAAATTTAGTGTGGGCTAAATAGTGCAAAGCAGAGGCTGATGAGAATCAATCTTGATTCACTGAACAGGATAAACTATATAAAACATAACAATGAAGTGAGGTTCAATAATGAGTACCAGATACTATTATAGCTTAGGTATTTGAAAGAGGAATAAGCATCTGTTGGCTAAGTTTGGTTTGGTGTAAATGGAAATAAAGTGTGTAGAATGAAGTTCACTCATTTCTAGGATACCATGTGAATGGGAAATTGAGAAGACTGGTGTGATTAGAGGAAAAGTAAAGACACTTTGAGAGAAAAATTAAGATAGATGGAATTCTTAAAGATTGGATCAGTGAGATTGTACTTTTTCCTATTTGGAGAGAATAATTGATGAATTTTTTTTAAAAGATATTTTTTAGTTGTTGATGGACCTTTATTTATTTGTATGTGTTGCTGAGAATTGAACCCAGTGCCTCACGCATGCTAGGCAAGCGCGTTACGACTGAGCCACAACCCCAGTCCCTAATTGATGAATTTTTTTTTTTTTTTTAAAGAAAGAGTGAGAGAGAGGGGGGGAGAGAGAGAATTTTAATATTTATTTTTTAGTATTTGGAGGACACAACATCTTTGTTTGTATGTGGTGCTGAGGATCGAACCCGGGCCGCACACATGCCAGGCGAGCGCGCTAACGCTTGAGCCACATCCCCAGCCCTAATTGATGAATTTTTAAGTCGGCTCAAGTAGACTTATTTGGGAATGGGTAAGCTCAGTGGTAGAGTACATGCAAAGCACTGGCTTCATTCTCTAGCACCAAAACAACTGCTTTCTTAGCCATGTGTAGAATAAACGTGCTGCATAGGAGTCTTCTTCCTAGATCTGAGTTTAAGCCTGGCTCTGCCAGTGTTTGGTTCTGTGTTTTTCATGTCACTTTCTGGAACCTAGTATTCTTGTTTTGGTATTGGAATTTGAATCCAGGGCCCTTTGTCACTGTGCTACATCCTGGCCCTTTTTATTTTTTATTTTGAGAAAACATCTTGCCAAGTTGCTGGCTTTAAAATTTGTAATCCTCCTGCTTCAGCTCCAGACTCACTAGGATTACAGTTGGGTGCCACTGCTCCTGGCAGGATCTTAGTATACTTTCTTTTTTTTTTTTTTCCTATATTTAAAAAAAAATTTTTTTAATTGTAGATGGACACAGTATCTTTCTTTTTTATTTATTTGTTTTTATGTGGTGCTGAGGATCGAACCCAGGGCCTCATGCGTGCGAGGCAAGCACTCTACACTGAGCCACAACCCCAGCCCAGGACCTTAGTAGTATTCTTTAAATGGCCAACCTGAGTAAATCTGAGTTGTCTTTTGATTTGTGTATTCAGTGAATCTGGGCATCAATCTAAAAAAAGTTCTTGGAAAAATGTAGAAATTCTGCCTTTAGAAAAAGACAGTTGAAAAAGTAGTGTCATTTTTGGCCATCAATTCAAATTCCTCAGTTTATTTAGTCTATTATGATAGATTTTTGCTTTCCTCCCCATTTGGGGGGGATCCCCAACATCTGTTCTCCTCTTCTATGTTAGAAGAATTCCTTACCTTTGGGACTTGGTGGAAAGCACACCCTTCTCTTAGAGTAGAAACTCAAAACTAAATAGTGGCTGTGTTAAGCCTCTTCCAGCTTGAGGGTAGACATATCACAGGTGAATACAGGTATTTAAACTGAATTAGCATCCTATAGGTCAAAGTGGGACTGATAGAGAATCTGTTATGGTGGTGGTTAGTAGCAACATCAACAATTAAATTTAGTTTCCAGGGGCAGTATTTGGGGAATGCAGCTGTTGCTTTGGTGTTAAGTACTGGTGGCTGCAGGTGACATAAGTTGTGGTATCTAGTGTTGAGATGGGCTACAGTGGTACCTGCACCAGTTTTGGATCTTGTCCTTACTACCTGCCTTCCTTGCCTCTTTTGTTTTCCTCATCTGATTCTTTGGCCTTCACAATAGTTTTACAGGCTATCTGAAATCTTATCATTAAATGGTTTTCTGCTTAAGTGAGTTGGAGTTGGTTTCTATTTTATTGTTCATCAAAAATTTTTTTTAACCTCATTTTTTCCCTCTGTTTTCCTGACATAAAGATCATTTTGAATTCTATCAACTCTAAAGTCCATGGAAAATTATTAAACAACTTTGGTATTCATTCCATTTTAGGTATGTTATGATTTGGGGGCAGCATACTTCCAGCAAGGCTCCACAAATTCAGCAGTTTACGAAAATGCCAGAGAAAAATTTTTTAGAACCAAAGAACTAATTGCAGAGGTAAATACAATCATAATCTATACAGTTTTTTTGGCTTTAATTTTTCTGAAGATTAAAAAAACACTGTATTTTTGGGGAAAGGGATTGTAGCTCAGTGGTATAAGGCATACGTAGTATGGGGAAGGTCCCTGGGTTCAGCCCCCAGCAATACCACTAACAAAAAACACAAATGTGTTCATTGCACTAGATTTGGAGAGTTCAAAAAGTACTAAAAACTGGTTTTTAAAAAAATCTATATTGGTGGAGTTAGGGTGGTGTCTCAGTGGTGGAGCCTCGCACGTGAGGCACTGGGTTCGATCCAAAGCACCACATAAAATATATAAATAAAATAAAAGTACTGTGTCCAACTACTACTAAAAAGTATAAAAAAAATTTAAAAAATCTGTATTACTACTACTTGGAATTAACTTCTTTTATCTTTTGATCATATTTTCTTTCTGTATATTCTTAAACAGTTCAGCTCATACATACTATTTTGTATCTTGCTTGAGTCTTTGAGTAGGCATTTAAATTTATCATTCTATTATGTGGGTATCCTTTTTTTTTTTTCTTTTGGTACAAGGGATTGAACTCTGGGGCACTTAACCACTGAGCCACATCCTCAGCTTTTTTTTGTATTTTATTTAGATAGGGTCTCACTGAATTGCAGTTGCTGAGGCTGGCCACTGGGATTATAGGTGTGTGCCACCTTACCCAGTTTTGTGGATACTCTTTGATTGACTATTTCCTTTATATTTGGGCACTTAGGTTATTTAATCTCTATTTTTTTTTTTTTTTTGATATTTGGGGTTAAACCCAGCAGTGCTCTACTACTGAGCTATATCCCCAGCCCTTTTTAAATTTTTGTTTGTTTGTTGTTTGTTTTTGAGACAGGGTTTTACTAAGTTGGCCAGGCTAGTCTTGAACTTATGATCCTCCTGACTCAGCCTCTCAAATTGCTGGGATTATAGGTGTGCACCACCATACCTGGCTAGGTTATTTACTCTTTATTATACTAGTAGTATTATTATACTACTCTTTATTATACTATATTACTAGGTTATTTACTCTTTATTTATTATATTTTATATATAGCTTTATTGTAAAGCTATATTTATGTCTTAAGAATGAACTTCTGTTCAGACTTTAGAACCTTTTAACTACTATAGACTCATGTCATTTATTATTATTTAATTTTTTTAGTTGTTGATGGACCTTTATTTTATTCATTTATTTATATGTGGTGCTGAGAATTGAACCTAGTACCTCACATATATGAGGCCACAACCCCAGCACAGTTATTACTTTTTAAAGGCAATAAATTTATAAAACCAAATTGCTTTCTAGCTTTATTTTTCTGATCAGTAGTGTTTTACTCTGTATTTACTTGAACTGGTATATTTAATCAGTAGTATTTAAAAAAATATTTTTTTTATTTTGTTAATATGATGGGTGAAATTCAGTATCTTTAAAAAATTTACCTTAATTCCTACTAAGGACAAATTTTTAAAAATTCTGATTCTTGCTGGGCGTGGTGACATATGCATGTAGTCCTAGAGACTGGGAGGCTGGGGCAGGAAGATCAAAAATTCAGGACCAGACTTTGCATGTTAGCAAGGTTCTCAGCACCTCAAGGAGACTCAAAATCAAAAGGAATAGGATATAGCTTAGCGTTCAATCCTCAGTAGTAGAGCTCTTGCCTAGCATGTATGAGGCATTTTGCAGTATTGATTCAGGTGTCTACATTTTAAGGTTTATACCTAGGTTTTTGATTGCCATATGCTGGAAACATCCCTGCTTCAATTTCTTCTTTCCTTAAAGAAATTAAGTGACTTAGAAATTGAATTTAGTTTATTCTTTTTTTCTTTTTGTGTGTGTGCTACTGGAAATTGAACTCAGGGCCTCATGCCTGCTAGGTTAATGCTCTCAGACTAGATCTATTACAAATTCCAATTTAACCTTGCCCAAGGAACTCTTCAGATTTCTGATTTCATTGTGTTTTTTAGTATAATAAAGTAAAACTCTTTCTCAATTGTGTCGTTTTAAAAAAATCTTTTTGGTAAGAGCATTTTTGTTCTTCCTAATTGAAGAGTTTTCTATATTATCTCCTTTAAATTTCTGACTGATATATGTATTTCAAAATGTTTAAGTTTTTTTTTTTTTAACATTGTTCACTCTTTATTAATGTCTTACTTGTCGTATCTGGATAGAGAGATAGATAATAATGTTTATCTTTTGTAATTTGACCCAAAAACTTTAAACCAGGGATTGGCAAAAATATTTTTTTTGTCGGGAGGTAAAGGGCCAGGTAGTAAATACATTAGACTTTGTGTTCCATATTCAGGTTTTTTTTTAATTTTATTTTTTTAGTTGCTGATAGAACTTTATTTTTATTTATTTATATGTTATTGTGTTGGGAATCAAACCTAGTGCCTCACACATGCTAGGCAAGCACTCTACATCTGAGCCACCACCCCAGCCCCCAATATTCATTTTTTTCTGATATTCTTTTTGTTATAATTTACAGTTTTAAAAATTGTTTTTGAAACAATAGATAATAGGCTGTATTTGTCCTATAAACAATAGTTTGCTGACCCTTTCTTTAAATATATAACCTTTTCATTTAATGTGGTGCTGGGGATTGAACCCAGGTCCTTGTGCATGCGAGGCAAGCACTCTACCAACTGAGCTGTATCTCCAGCCCCAAACCTTTTCATTTTTTAATGATTCCTCCAGATTTGAATTTTCTGTTATCATTTTCTTGTACTGTTAAATACATTATGGGGTACTAGATTATTGTTTATATTACATTAATGGATAATGATATATAACTCTTACTTTACAGATAGGTTCATTATCTCTTCATTGTACCATAGATGAGAAGCGGTTAGCTGGTTATTGTCAAGCATGTGATGTTCTTGTACCTTCTTCTGATAGTACCTCTCAACAGTTGACTCCATATAGTCAAGTCCACATTTGTTTGAGATCTGGCAACTATCAGGTAAGATATATGATGGGAATGCACTGGTGTAACTGAAAAGTTTTGGAAGCCAGACAACACTGAGTTCTAGTCCTGGTTCTGCCATTTACCAGTTGTATGATTTGGGCATATGACTTAAACTCACCAACTGGCCTAAAAAAGTAGTGGTAATGGTTGTCACATTTCAAGAATTGTAAGAATCAAGTGAGAAGTGTTAACTACACAGATATTCTTTATTATTGATACTATCCTTTTTTGACCCAGTAGAATTTGCCCATCATAAATTGATTGTGTAAGAAACTCTATGAACATAACTTTAAGTTATAGGTAGATAGCTTTTAGTTTTATGGATCCTGAAGTTTTTAATTCATTTTGAAAGTATATTCTTGTATCATGGCTTTGTTCATCTTTGTAAATATTACAGCAGGAGGAGAATGTGAACTAAGTGGTTTTGTTAGGTTGTGGTGCTCATTTGCAAAACCCTCTTTGCTACTGAGCTTGGTTATCATCTCAGGATGTTGAGATGTCTTGCACCTCAGTGCTTGTCTTTAGCTTTGTAATGAAATCACTGGTAATTAGAGTGTGTACTTTTAAGTATTTATTGGAAAACTTCGATTCTTGAGAGTACACAGTGCCTTCATGTTATTTAACTCACAACTGAAATCATAAAACAACAAAGGTGTAATTTACTTTCAGTTTTGTGTTTCCATAGATGAGGGAGGAGACGATGCTTTCTTCCCTTGTCCCTGATTATTTTTCTAATATTGCTTTCCCTTATGTTAGAAAATTAAATTTTTATTTTTTGTTTTTGGTGCTGGAATTGAACTCAGGGATGATTAACTACTGTGCCACCTCCCCAGCCCTTTTTATTTTTTATTTTGAGACTGGGTCTTGGTGAATTGCTTAGGGCCTCATTAAGTTGCTGAGACTGGCTTTGAATTCTCCATCCTCTTACTTCAGTCTCCTGAACCTGAGGGATTATAGATCTGTGCCACTGTGTCTGGCAGAAAATTAAATTTTCCTGAACATGAATTATAGATATGGGAGAATTTACTTAAGTCTAGAGATCTTTCAGTTAACCACTCCCTAAAACAGGCTTATAGGTGAGGGTCCATAAGGTAATACATAGAATTTTTTTTTTCCTCTGGGGATCATTGAACCCAGGGCCTCACACATGGTAGGCAAGCGATGTACCACTGAACTACAACCCCAGCCTTCCCCACCCCACAAGTCTTTTTTGTTTTGTTTTGTTTATGGAGACAAGTCTTAGTTGTTTAGGCTGGTTTTGAACCTGTGATCCTCCTGCCTCAGTCTCTTATGTAACTGGAATTTTAGGTGTGTATTGCTGTTTTTGGCACATATAGATGCTTAAGAAGCTTCTGGAAACCACGTATGGTGGTACCTGTCTGTAGTCCCAGCTGCTCAGGAGGATAGCAAATTTGAGGCCAGCCTGAGCAAGTTAGCAAGACCCTGTCTCAAAAAATAAAAGGAAGAGCTGGGATATAGCTCAGTTGTAGAGTGTCCGGGCTTCATACCACAAAGGGAAAAAAAAGAAAGAAATCATGTTTAGCCTTTATTTGAATAGATTCCCTTTATATGAACTGTTTCATTTTGTTTTGTGCTGGTGAAGCCTTAAACAGCTGTAACTGTCTTCTCACACTTGGAAAGTGGTAGACTTGATCTTGAGGAGCCTTAGGACATTGTTCATATTTTGCTGTAGAGGAAAACAGTAGTTGGCTGTGTAGTTTATTTTTGTTGGTACAGGAGATTAAATCCAGGGCCTATAGCATGATAAGCAAATGTTCTACCAATAAGCTACATTCCTAGCCTTTATTTTATTTTTAGAAGGGCTCTTGCTGAGTTGCCCAGGCTGACCTCAAATTTGCTCTCCTCCTTTCTCAGCCTTGCCAGTGTTAGAACTATAGGTGAGTGCTGGGATTATAAGCATGTGCCACCATGCCCAGTGGTTCTACAGTTTTGAAACCACTTTCATCAGCACTTTTGTGGTAGTGGCTGATTACCTTTGTTTTCAGAAATCCTCTTCCCATCTTCCCACCCCCGTCACCCATTCTTTCTTTTCTTGTTTTCCATTGCTTGACAAGACTGAGAAAAAAAAAAAATCTGTAAGTAATAATGTGGATGTTTTTGTAATTCACTTAAGTAACACATTTTAAACCAAATTTACTATAGTTGTTTCTTAGTATTTTTTTTCTAGCTGATTTATTTAAAAATATTTATTATTTTTTTGAAATTTGTTTTATGAAGGAAACTTAAAAGTTTGTTTAAAAAACATTTTTTTTTAAAGAGGTTGCATTGCTTCTTACTGATTTTTTTCCCCCAGCTTTTATTTTTTTATTCATTATTTTCAGTTTTAAAAGGAGGATGATTTTTTTTTGGATACAATTTTTTATTTGATCTTTTTAGATATACATGACAGTACAGTGCATTTTGACATACATATATGTAGTATAATTTAGTCTAATTAGGATTCCCTTCTTGTGGTTGTACATGATGGGGAGTTTCAGTGGCAGATGATTTTTATTCTTAATCTAATTTTAGAATTTTAGAAAGAGAATGTTTTCCCAGTAAGGTATTTTTATGATTTTCTTCAATTTGTATTTTCCAAATATAGAAAGACTTTTTTAAAGTAAAAAAAAAAATTGCCATGATTTTTGAAATGAATATAATTTTATATATATGTTCTAGGAGGTAATACAGATATTCATTGAAGATAACTTAACCTTCAGTTTACCTGTCCAGTTCCGCCAATCAGTGCTAAGAGAACTCTTTCAGAAAGCTCAACAAGGGTAAGTAAATTGAAAAATTACTTTCAGGTTTTGAACAAAAGTGCGGGTCCTTTCTGGTTCATCTCCAACTTACCTACAAATCTTTGACATTACTTTCACTTTTGTTAATATAAGGGAAACTAACATAATCAAAGGATACATTATGAAGTTGTTTTTTCTGGTTTATTTTAAAAGTGATTTCAAGGAGAAAGTTACACAAAGCAGAATTCATTCTGTTGCCTAATCTGTAACTAAATTATCCCTTGATAAATTCAAAACCTGTTCCCTTCCCCGCTCCTGACTTGGTATATGATATTTACTAGTGTGTTTGAATATCCTAAAATCTTTTCAAGTAAGATTGCCTGGACTGGGGGTGTAGCTCAGTGGCAGAAGACTACTTGCTTATCATGTGTAAGACACTGAATTAGATTCCCAGGGCTGGAAAGGGAAAGATAAAAATGAAAAAAGGAATAAATGTCTCATTCTTGTAAATTTATTGTTGTAATATACGCCTTTTAAAAAATTATAAAAATAACAGTGGATCTACTTTTTTACAGAAATGAAGCTCTAGATGAAATCTGTTTTAAAGTCTGTGCCTGCAACACAGTCCGTGATATATTGGAAGGCAGAACAATTAGTGTTCAATTTAACCAGCTGTTTCTTAGACCTAACAGAGAAAAAATAGACTTTCTTCTTGAGGTAAGATATTGTTCCCCTTTTGATTCATAATCAATTAGTTAATTAATCAATTTGGTACAGGGAATTGAATCCAGAAGCACTTTACCACTGATCCATATACCCACCCCTTTTTATTTTTAGTCAGGGTCATGCTATGTTGTTTGAGCCTTGCTTAATTGCTGAGGCTGGCCTTGAACTTGTGATCCTCCTGCCTCAGCCTCCCAAGTTGCTAGGATTAAAGGTGTGTACCACCATATCCAGCCATAATTGATAATTTTGCTTTTAAGTTAACAGTTGCCTCTTTACTGCCTTTATGTAACTTCCTTTTTTGTGATGGATGGTTGATGCTCTTGACAAACAGTACCCTTTAACTTCATCTTCATCGTAGCTCTTTGAGTACCCCTTCTCCATATTTCTTCTATAGTTTTTATTGGATTTTCTTTGTTCCTGCATTGACTTTTGGCCTCTTTAGTGGTTTGTTTATACAGCTTTCATCCTTGGCTCATTTATCTTCTCAAGCCATATTTTATTCTCATACAGAGCTTCAGTCACCTGTTGTCATTGTGCACTAGAAACTCTCAAATCATGCCTCTAATGTATCATGTGAGCTGCAGAATCCATATGTTTTTGCTGGATTTCTCTACCTCTTCTTTTTTTTTGGTATCGGGGATTGAACCTGGGGACATTAAACACTGAGCTACATGCCAGGCCCTTTTTTATTTTTAATTTTTTGTTACCAGAATATTGAACCCAGGGGCGCTTAACCACTTTGCCATACCCCCAGCCCTTTTTATTTTTTATCTTGAGACAGGGTCTCACTAAGTTGCTTAGAATATTGCTAAATTGCTGAGGCCAACTTTGAACTTGAATCCTCCTATCTCAGCTTCCCGAGACACTGGGATTATAAGTGTGTTCACCACCATACCTGGCCTACCTTTTTATTTTTTATTTTGAGACAGGGTCTCACTAAGTTGATGAGGCTGGCCTCAAACTTGAGATTCTCCTGGTTCAGCCTCTGAAATTGCTGGGATTGCAGGTGTACAGTACCATGCCTGGCTGAATTTCTTTACCTCTTAATGATTTTGATATAATAGGAACTGAGAGAACTCTGTGAAAAATAATACCACTTAATCAAAAACAGAGCATTGCCAACATTCTAGAAGCCCTTCTTATGCGCTTTACCAAACCCTCAGCTTCATCTTGAGGTAACCATTAGCCTTTTTTGTGATAATCACTTTCTTGCTGATCTTTCAAAATACTTGAAAGCATATTGTTTGTCTACTTTGAACTTCATGTAAATGAAATCATACAATATGTATTTTTCATCTTTTTTACTGAACATTAAATTTGTGGGATTTATTCAAGTTGTGTTTAGATACAGTTTTGTGTTTGTAGTTTTTTTTTTTTTTAAAATTCTCTTTCTCATTCTTGGAAGGTGTTAAAACTTTATATGGACCATGCCATAATTTATTTATCAAACGATGATGGACATTTGTGTTGTTTGAAATATACTGCACATATACGCAGGTGCACACTTATACCAGTTTGTTACACATTGAGGGAAAGTATGTCTGCAACATTATAATATCAAAGTGATATGTATCATCAGCATTTATAATTATTCTCATTGGTCAATATCTTTGCCAGCCCTTTATAGTGTGTGATTTGCCTATCGGATGGTTGTTTAATGGTATCTCATTGAGATTTTAATTTCTATTTCAATATTGCTGAGATTGGACAACTTTTCATTAATTTATTTCCATGGTTCTATTGACTGAACCCCAGGCCTCTTGCATGATGGGCAAGCATTCTACCAGAGGTGTATCTCCTGTCCTTATTTTTGTTTATATAAATTTTGTCTTTTGAGATAGCTGTTCCAAATGTTGTTCCTCATTTTTCTATTAGGTTGTCTTTTTGGAAGGAGGTTTTGTTTCTTGTGTTTTTTTTTTTTTTTCTTTGTAGGAATTCTTTATTTTCTTTGACCAGTTTTCAGTGTTGCAGGTATCTTCTCTGAGTTTGATTTCTTTCAGTCTTAACAATGTTTCAAAATTTTAATATAGTTAGTCTTACCAATCTTTTCCTTTTTGGTAGTGATGTCTGTGTGTTCAAGAAAGCTTTTCTGGGACTGGGGCTGTGGCTCAGTGGTAGAATGCTTGCCTAGCACGCACGAGACACTGGGTTTGATTCTCAGCACCACATAAAAATAAATAAAATAAAGGTATTATGTTCATCTACAACTTGGAAAAAAAAATGGTGTTGAAGTTGTAGCTCAGTGGTAGGGTGCTTACCTAGCACATGTGAGGCCCTGAGTTAAGTCCTCAGGAAAATAAAGTTCCAAAACATTTTTAAAAACGATAGTTTTTCCTATCCTTGGGTGTGAAGATAGTCTTCTGTTTTTTTTTTTTTTTTAACATACATATTTTTTAGTTGTAGATGGACACAATACCTTTATTTTTTAAAATTTATTTTTATGTGGTGCTGGGGATCAAACCAGTGCCTCACGAGTGCAAGGCAAGCACTCTACCACTGAGTCCTAGCCCCAGCCCCTCAGTCTTGTATTTTTGTCTTCTAAAAACTTGTTATAGCTTTCCTTTCACATTTAGGTGTTTTTAATCCAAAAATCTTTGGTTTTTCTGTATCATGTGAAGTCAGAGGTCAGATGTCATTCTTTTCTTTTTTATATGACTACCCATTTGTTCCATCACAATTTATTATTATTCTCTTTATTATTATTATTATTATTATTTTTAACTAGTTTTAGGGCCACTTCTGTTCTGTACCAAGTGTGGGTTTGTCATTGAGCTCTCACTTTTTTTTTTTTTTTTCCCTGCTGGGGATATAACTCAGGACTTTGTATGTGCTAGGTAAGTGCTCTGCCATTAAGCTATACCTCAGCCTGACTGATTTACTAGTTAATATTTATTGTTAGTTTTTCTTATAATTATTCCTTATCTGATTATGAAAGTTCCTTTGTATCCTTAATTCACTAAGGATTTTTTAAAATTGTGAATGATTTTAGATTTATTAAATACTTTTCCTATGTATATTGAGATGATCACAAAGTTTTCTAGTTTATAGTTTATTAATTAATTTACATGTGTTATATAGATTAGTTCATCTGTTCATGTTTTTATATATATATATTTGTAAAATTTTTTAAACATTCACGTGTGAGATTGATACATATATTTTTATTTTCCTGTTTGATTTAGTGTTAAATAATATAAATCAGGGCATGTATCTTTTTTTAAATTTTTTTAAATGGAGTGTATAAAAATGAAGTCGCTGGTTATTTTACTGTATTTTTTTCTTCAGTATTGGATAGAATTTACCAGTAAAGCCTGGGCTAAGGACTTTTTGTGATATTTTTGACATTGATTCAATTTCATCAGTGATTGTAGAGCTATTGTTTTTCTCTTTTTTCTTGGGTTAGTTTTAGGAAGTTATTTTCTAAGAATTTGTTCATTTCATCTAAATTTTAATCTTATTAACATTTTTATTGTTTTATAGCATTTATAGATGTCCACTAATTCATGTTCTTAAATAACTTTTAAAAATTAAGGTGAAATTCTGCTGGGTGGCACACACCTGTAATCTCAGAAGCTCAGGAGGCTGAGGCAGGAGGATTGTGATTTCAAAGCCAACTTCAGCAAAATTGAGGTACTAAGCAACTCAGTGAGACCCTGTCTCTCAACAAAATAGAGTTGGGGATGTGACTCAGTGGTTGAGTGTCCCTGAGTTCAATCCCTGGTACCTTTAAAAAATTAAGGTGAAATTATCATAATATATACTTATTTATCATGCATTAAATATGTCCTGTGTTGTTCCATGATACCTGTACAGTACATCTCTGAATGGGACCAATTATTAAAGAAAATTCAAGTGTTATTTTCCATCAGAAGATATCTTACAGATGGCTGCAAACAATAGAAGTTCATATATACAATGGAGCAAAATTATTAGTCTAAGTCCATTGTATATAATATTCCAAGATGCTCAAAAATGATTTATACTGATAATTTAACCAAAAAAATGGTATTGAGCATAGTACTTATTAAGTACTGTTTTTTTGTTTTATTGATACCAGGGATTAAACACAGAGGTGTTCAACCCCTGAGCTTCATCCCCAACTCTTTTTATTTTTTGAGACAGGATTTCGCTAACTTGCTTAGGGCCTACTAAGTTGCTGAGGCTGGCTTTTGAATTCATAGTCGTCCTACCTCAGCCTCCCAAGCCACTGGGATTACAGGCATGTTCTAGTGAGCCCAATTGCGGTTTTTTTGTTTTTGTTTTTGAGACAAGTCCTCAGGATGTTGCTCAGGCTGGCCTTGTATTTCTTTCTCTCTCTCTCTTTTTTTTTGATATCAGGGATTAAACCCAAGGGCACTTAATCACTGAGCTACATCCCCAGCCCTTATTTATTTATTTATTTATTTGGGCACCAGGGATAGAACTCAGAGGCACTTGACCACTGAGCCACATCCCCAGTGTTTTTTTGTATTTTATTTAGAGACAGGGTTTCACTGAGTTGCTTGGTGCCTCACTTTTACTTAGGCTGGCTTTGAACTCCAGATCCTCCTGCTTCAGCCTCCTGAGCCTTGGGATTACAGGTGTGCACCAGTGCCCCCAGCCCCTTTTTATTTTTTACTTTGAAACATGGTGTTGCTAAATTGTTTAGGGTCTTGCTAAGTTACTGAGGCTTGCTTTGAACTTTCGATACTCCTGCCTTATTGGGATTACAGGCATGCAATGCTGTGCCCAGCATGGCCTTGTATTTCTTGACTCAGGCAATCCTCTGCATATAGTTGGCACTACAGGCAAATACTACCATGCTTGGCTTCTGTTATTTTAATAATAGTTTCATCGAGATATAATTCACATACCATGCAGTCCACCTAAAGTGTACAATTCAGTAGTTTTAGTATATTTTTAGGATTGTGTGACATCACCTCTTTTCTTTACCTCCACCAAACCTCTTACCATTCACTCCTCAACCTTAGAATCTACTCCTCCTACCCTTTTTTTTTTTTTTGTGGTGCTGGGGATTGAACGTAGGGCCTTATGCGTGAGAAGCAAGCACTGTACCAACTGAGCTATATCACCAGTCGTCCCCCCCCACTTTTTTTTTTAACCAGTACATCCCAGACCTTTTTCTTTTAAAAATATTTTTAGTTGTATATGGACACAATACTTTTATTTATTTATTTACGTGGTGCTGAGAATCGAACCCAGTGCCTCACATGTGCTAGGCAAGTGCTTTACCACCAAGCCACAACCCTAGCCTCCCTGCACCCCCCACCCTCCCCTTTTTGAGATAGGTTCTCACGAAGTGTCCAAGGCTGGCTTTGAGCTTGCTATCCTCCTGCCTTAGTCTCCTAAGTTGCTGGCATTACAGGTATGGTCCACTGTGTATGACTGTCAGAATCTATTTACTTTATAGATTTGTCCTTGTTGGACTTGTCATATAAATTTATTTATATAATAATTGGTCTTTTTTAATTGGCTTCTTTCACTTAGTTTAACATTCTCATGGTCCATGTTGCAGCCTTTATCACATTCCTTTTTTAATTAAATAATATTCCATTTTTGTTCATTTATCCATTTGCAAGACTTCAGGTTGTTTGGTTATTTATTTATTTCAGTTTAAAAATATTTGACACATTGAGGATAGGAGCTTTTATATTAGTTATATTTTATTTTGACTTCTTGTAAGTACTATTTCAGGAGAAATCGTAAACTATGAAATAAATCTAGAATAACATGAAAATATTGTGTGTACATAAGTAATATCCACTTAGTTTCTATTATTATTTTCATTGTTTATATTTTCAGCTGTGGTTATTTTCTTAACTGTTGGTTCTATGTTTCTATATTCATTAGCTGTTACTGATCATTGTTTTCAACTCTCTTTTCTGACAGGAACTGTTGATTCCTAAAGCTTTATCACTTCATGTAATCTGGTCATACACCTTAAAAATTCTGAGAGAATAACATGTTAAATTATTTGTAGTAAATTATTCTTTACTACCTGTATGTACCCGCAGTTATTAGAACAGTCACATTCCATTACCTTTCTCTAGTGAATTCTTAGCTCTTGTCTTAATCAGACCTGTCAGTACTATAATGTTGAAACAGGGAAATTCGATTGTTTTAAATCAACACTTTTCAACCTGATCTACCTTTTTAAAAGCACTTATATTCAATTGAAAATTACTCAAATTCCTAGGTATGTTCAAGATCAATAAATTTAGAAAAAGCTTCAGATTGTCTGAAAGGAAATATGGCTGCTTTTCTAAAGTAAGTACATTTTTCTTTTTTTAACCTTTGAACTTAGTCCCATGAGAAGAGTATCTTTTATTACCTTTTTGTATATGTCCTCCATATCTTATAATCAGGCAATAACATATTGGAAAAACCAGTTAAGTTCAAATTTGTGTAGCCAACTGAAACTTTTGGATTATGTAGTTACTTTTCTAGTATATTGTAGCACTGGTATTAAAATTTTAAATAACAATCAAAGGCAAATTTTAATATTTAAAGATATTGTAATATAATTTATGAAATGATTAGCTTTTTAAATGGTTTATTAATATAAATTGATTCATATGATTTTTTCCTCAAACTAAATTATACGCTTTTTTGTTTTATAATATTTCTTACTGATCTAGGAATGTGTGTCTGGGGTTGGAAGATCTGCAGTATGTTTTCATGATTTCTTCACATGAGCTTTTCATTACATTGTTGAAAGATGAAGAACGAAAGCTTCTTGTTGATCAGATGAGGAAGAGATCCCCTAGAGTAAATCTGTGCATTAAACCTGTAACTTCATTTTATGATATCCCAGGTTAGCTCTCCAGTCTGCCAGCTAGACTGTTGGCACATTTTGCCCCTCTATTCAAATTAACATTGAAATATATTTAAGGATTCCCTTTTACTTGTTTTTGTTTATACTTTATAGATATTTATGTGTGTGCTCTAGTTAGATTTCTGTATGAGTCGTTAAGTGCTAGGACTCTGTTGAGTATATGGTAAATAAACAATCTTTTATTAGGCCAAGATTTTGGATAAGTATATAGAATATTTTAGATGGGGAAATAGAACAAGACAACCCTACTGCTAATAAGTTGTTGGAGGTAAAAACAAGAAGGGATGGGGCTGGGATTGTAGCTCAGTGGTAGAACGCTTGCCTAGAATGTGCGGGGCCCTGGCACCACATAAAAGTAAATGAGTGGAATAAAGGTATTGTGCCCAACTACAACTAAAAAATAAGCAAATATTAAAAAAAAAAAAAGGAAAGGGAAATAGGGATAGTGGACCCAAAAAGATGAAAATTTTGATTTTAGCCTTTATCATTGTGCTGCTATGTGTTGACTAAACATTCAGCTTTGGCAACATTTTCATTTTTGTTTATTTATTTAATGAATTCTCCAATTTTTGCCCTTATTCATAAAAAGTGGAAAATACAGTGCTCTTTATTAATAAGAAACATAAGCTTCAAAATTTAGTACAGATGAGACAAAAGAATTCAGTTGGTTTAACATAAGCAAAGTTTTAGCTACTTTGACCCTCACTAGATGTAAACTAGTTGGCTAACCAGTCATAAAGGAAAAAATACTAAGATTAATATG
This sequence comes from Marmota flaviventris, assembly GCF_047511675.1. Taxonomy (NCBI): domain Eukaryota; kingdom Metazoa; phylum Chordata; class Mammalia; order Rodentia; family Sciuridae; genus Marmota; species Marmota flaviventris. The sequence continues at coordinate 41,293,556 of NC_092512.1, read as the reverse complement.
CATGAAATGCTAGAAATACATTATTGAAAACTGTCTGATAGCTGAGCTATAATTTGGGATTTTAATGATCATTTTTGGCTCTCTTCCCTCTCTTCCTTTCCCCTCAAAGCAAAAAAACATGTCTTTATGTTTATTATTAAATTTTATAAGTGCTTTCATTAACACATTATGTTCAAAAATAGGAATCTCTATATGAATTAATTCTTTCCATATATCCTGAATATTCTTTCCATGAACCAGTTATTGACTTTAACTTTGTTTATATCTTCACTGTTTTTCAAATGGATTCACTTACTAAATTCAGATGTATTTCAAATTGTGGTAGGTTTTGTGTGAAGATAAAGTTAATAAATAACTTACATTACGTTGAGTGAGTCAGTTCTCAAAATGATAGCTGCTTTCAACTTCGAATACTTACAAATATGTTTCAGTTGTCATTCTCGAACGTTTACATATATCTTTGAGTTAAATCATTATTAAAATGGAACTCTTATCTTTTTTTAGCCTCAGCAAGTGTCAACATTGGTCAGTTGGAACATCAACTTATATTGTCAGTGGATCCCTGGAGGATTCGACAGATTTTAATTGAATTACATGGTATGACTTCAGAGAGACAGTTTTGGACAGTATCTAATAAGGTAAGAAACTCTCTCAAGAACAGGTGTCAATTAATTTTAATTTTCTAATCTAATTTATTAGAAGGGCTGTTCCCTGGTCTTTTTGAGAAAAAGGATCCATTTTACTTATAGTCGTCACCCGACCATAATTGTACTTTTATTGTACATTGTCAGAAAAAATTGAAAATGGGGAAAAAAAAAAACTATTAAATCAGTAACATCTAAAAATGTTATATTGTTTGTTACTGAAGTGTCTACATGCATTTTAAATATAGCTGTAAATATATGTGTAATGTATACTACCTATTAATATTACTGTTCAGGGTCCCTTTCTCTCTGACTAGTCTGGTTATCAAACCCAGGGATTTGCTCTTGCTAGAAAAGCACTCTATCACTGAATTGTACCTCGGGTCTTTGTTTTTACTTTGTTTATTTATTTTTAAATAATTTTTTTAGTTGTAGATGTAGATTTATTTTTTAATATTTATTTTTTAGTTATAGGTGGACACAATATCTTTATTTTATGTGGGGCTGAGGATCCTACTGCCTCATGCATGCTAGGTGAGCGCTCTACCTCTGAGCCATAATCCCAGCCCTTTATTTATCTATTTTTATGCTATATTGAGGATTGAACCCAGTACCTCACATGAGCTAGGCAAGAGCTCTACCACTGAACTACAACCCCAGTCCCTTATTTTTACTTTATTGTGTGTGATTTGTATATTGGGCATCAAACCTAGGAGTTCTCTACCTCTGAGCTATAGCTCCAGCCCTCTATCTTATGATCACGAGTAACTGAAATTACAGGCATTCACCACCTTGTCCAGCTTGGTTTGCTTCTTAATACTGTCTTCAAATCTAAAGCCTACACCATGGAATCTCAAGTGTATTAAAAGTTCTTTTTTTTTTTTTAATTTTTTGTAGTTGAGTATGGACAGCATACCTTTATTTTATTTGTATGTGGTGCTGAGGATCGAACTCAGTGTCTCACACATACTAGGCAAGAGTTCTGTCACTGAGCTACAGCCCAGCCCTTAAAAGTTCTTCATAGAACATTTTTTTGCTTTCAGTGTTCTTTTAAGGTCCCACCTAATGTATTTACCTATTTCTGAGGTTATCTATTTATATTTCTTCCATGGAAAGTGTAAGTGAAGATAGCTTTTAAAGTCCCATTTCAGGTGTCACACACCTGTAATCCCAGCAGTTTGGGAAGCTGAGGCAGGAGGATTGTGATTTCAAATCTAGCCTCAGCAACTTAGGGAGGCCCTGACGAATTCAGTGAGACCCTGTCTAAAATATATAAAGGGTCTGGGGATGTGGCGAGTGGTTAAGTGCTCCTGGATTCAATCCCCGGTACCAATAAAATGAAAAAACATCATTTCAGTGAAAAATGATTAGAGATAAAAGGAAATAAACCATAGATATAGGAGAAGTATGTGGCAGTGCTTTTAATTAACTGCATAGTGCCCCTCCTGCTGAAGAAGTAGTGGAAAAGCAGCCAGAAATTCATTTATATTTTATAGGAATTAAGCATACTTAATTACAGTGAAATGAAAAATTTTTTTCTTTGAAAAGGATCTGTAAATGATTTTTTTCCCTTCCTGTACTGGGTCTTGAACCTAAGGGTGCTCTACCACTGAGGTATATCCCCAACCCTTTTAATTTTATTTTGAGATAGGGTCTTGCTAAATTACAAGTGTCTCACCAAGTTGCTGAGGCTGGCCTCGAACTTGGAAACCACTTGAGTTGCTGATTACAGGTGTGTGCCTGGTTTATTAATGATTTTTTAAAAAATGTGTTTGAATGTTATTGAAAGAGTCTCATCTACATTTGGCTTTCTCTGTGTGTAACATATTTTTATTTCTTCTAGTGGGAAATACCTTCTGTGTATAGTAGTGTAATCCTGGGAATTAAGGACAGTTTAACAAGAGATTTAGTGTATATTCTCATGGCCAAAGGCTTACACTGCAGTACTGTTAAGGTGAGTAAAAGTGTACATCAGTGCTTGTTATGAATATACTTTAATAATTTTAGCAAGTGTCAGGAATTAAAACCTGTTATCTTTTCCTTGTCTTAAAATCAAAGTATAGGCCTAAAAAGATTGGCCTAAAAAGTCATTTGAAAAGGCATTTTAGTCAGTTCTTTTTCTTTTGCCTTTATAATTACATCGCAATGGTCTCTGACATATGGATATCATTCTATACCTTTTTTAAAAGTCTAGAAATCTGGCATGGTGGTGTGTGCCTAGTCCAGCTACTTAGGAGGCTGAAGCAGGAGGGTCACTTGAGTCTAGGAGCTCAGGGTTAGCCTGGACAACATAGTGAGACCCCATCTCTTGAATGAATGAATTTAGAGAGCATGAAAAGTTATCATTTGTATTCTTTAGGATTTGGTTAATAAAGATTGTATAAAAGGATTAAAAAATTAAAAAAATGTTAAAATTACTTTTGTAGTATATTTTATTTTTTTAAAGAGAGATTGAGAGAGTTTTAATATTTATTTTTTAGTTTTTGGCAGACACAACATCTTTCTTTGTATGTGGTGCTGAGGATCGAACCCGGGGCGCACGCATGCCAGGCGAGCGCGCTACCGCTTGAGCCACATCCCCAGCCCATGTAGTATATTTTATATAAGGAATTTGCAGTCTGGGAAGTTAAGGCATAAGCATAAATCATATAAAAGTATAATTTTGAAACTAAAAGTTTTTCTGTTCTATAGGAAGCTTAAAGATAGCATTTGGAAGGCAGAACTCCTAAGCTAAAACTGAGGTTTAAATCAGGTAGCTGTTTAAAGAAAGTGAAAGATATTGAAGGCAAGAGGATGATACCATGAGTAAAAGTTGGAAGACAAGAAAGGACGGTATATGAGGGGATTGGAAACAGTTCCCTTTGATTATAGCATTGTTAGGTGAGACGGGCAATAAGGCATTTCTGGGCCAGCATTCCTACCTGAATCATACAGCTAGAATTAGTCTAAGATATAGACATTGTAGTTTAAGAAGCAGTTCCTAGTTTCTCAACTTGATACTCCTTCCTAAAATTGGCCTGAAGACACATACACGTATAGTCCACATGTAATGTCAGTTCTCCATTTCCACCTCTGTTTTCACAGGTGTCCTTTTCCTGTTTAGTAAACTAAATTGGGTGGGAGAGCAGCATAATATACAAGTTTTGAAACCAAGTGGTTTAAGTCCTCTGATTTTGTTGTATTTGAAAGTTATATTAACTATTATAGGTAGCTTGCTTTTTCATGTAAATTTTAGAATCAGCTTTTTAGTGGCTAAATAGAGTTTTCTGTAATTTTGATTCAGATTGTAATAATTATAAGTAAATTTGGAGAAAATGGCTATTTTAATATTGATTCTGTTCGTGTACATAGCATACTTCTTTTATTTATGTCTTTATACTCATCAGTTTGTAATTTTCATTGTACAAATCTTGCACGTTGGATTTATCCCTAAATGTATGTTTTTTGTTTTTTTTTAAATTTTTATTTAGAGACAGGTCCTTGCAAAGTTGCTTAGGGCCTCACTATGTTGCTGAGGCTAGCTTTGAATTTGCACTCCTCCAGCCTCAGCCTCCTGAGCCACTGGGATTACACGTGTGTGCCATCACACCCGGCTCCCTAAATGTATGTTTTAAAAAATAAAAAGTATAGGGGCTGGGGCTGGGGCTCAGTGGTAGTGCACTTGCCTGGCATGTGTGAGGCACTGGGTTTGATTCTCAGCACCACATATAAATAAATTAAGGTTTATCAATAACTAAAAAAAAAGTTTTTTTAAAATATATAAAGTATAATTAATTATTCAAAAGCCAGTATTTTCACTACACCAGAAATAAACCCTTTGCATTTCCTTAAACTTATGTTTAAAGTTCACATTCATATAGTAAATAAATACTATTTTACAATAGTAGGAAGTGAGTGAAAATAATCAATCTTTTTTTTTTTGTATGGTATTAGGGCTTGAATCTAGGGGCACTTAACCATTGAGCCACACCCAGCCTCGCCCCCGCCCCCATCACCATCCCTTATGAGTTTATTTTTTTAAGGTATAATTTGAGGCTGCAATTGGAAACATAATCCTGGAGCCTGGGGAATGGTCTGAACTAGAGATACCATTGTGGGATTCTGGAAGATAACCCAGGAATTCACAGAGTCTGGAGCTCAAGGGAATGCAACATTGGGTCCAAAAACGAATGGTGTAATAGTTATAGGGACCAGATATGGAAAGGGAAAAAAGAATGTTTTTTTAAAAACGTAGTGCACAGCCCTGGAAGGTAACTGAAAAATGTTTAATTGATTAGAAAATCTTTGGCTTGTCAAAGTTATTTCTTTGTAGTGATGGGAGTACAGCCAGATTGTTAAAACAAATAAGACACTTGAAGAAAAATAATGCTTGAAGATTAGTCTTTAGGAAATTTGGGATAAATAAATGATAGAGAAAAAGATAATCTGTTCTCACTCTCTGAGATAAGCCTTGCTAATCATTTAAATTAATTCTTTGTACTGAAGATACATTTTTTTTTTTTTTTTTAACTCTAAGAAAAGATGACTCAGGGTATTCTGTCATTTCTTTTATAGGACTTTTCCCATGCTAAACAGCTATTTGCTGCTTGTTTGGAGTTGGTAACAGAGTTCTCACCAAAACTTCGTCAGGTCATGCTGAATGAGATGTTACTTTTGGATATTCATACACATGAAGCTGGAACAGGGCAGTCAGGGGAGAGACCTCCCTCTGACCTTATCAGTCGGGTGCGAGGATATCTGGAAATGAGGCTTCCTGGTAAGACTGGTTCACAAAGTCAAATTCAGAAATTCAGTACTTAAGTGTGGGAAAAACACTAAAAAAAAAAAAAAATTGACTTTTTAACTGTCTATAAAAATTATTTTTCTAACAGGATTTGGATTTGGCATTCACTTGAGAACATTGGGGAAAATGGAGGAAATATTTCCTAGGATTTCTGTAACACAGTACCACAAACTGGGTGATTTTACAACAAAAATTTACTGTTAGAAGCTAGATGTCTGAAATCAAGGTGTATCAGGCCGTTCTTCTAAAGGCACTCTTACCTTTTCCTAATTTCTCGAGGCTCCCAGCAATCTTTGATCTTCCTTGGTTTGTAGCTGCATCCAGTCTCTGCCTTTGTCTTTACATAGCATCCTCTCTTGTCGTTGTTTATTTCTTCTCTTCTTACAAGGATACCAGTCATTGGATTTGGGGCCTGCCTTAAACCAACATGGCCTTATCTCAATTAGTTATATCTGCAGAGGCCTTGTTTCCAAATAAGGTCACATTCTGAAGTTCCAGGTGGCCATGAATTTTTGTGGCACTATTTAATGTGCTATAAAAGCTACATTGCAGGGTTTTTGTTGTCATTTTGTTTTGTTTTTGAAGAAGGGTCTTGCCATTTTGCCCAGGTTGCTCTGGAACTCCTGGGTTCAAGTGATTTTCCTGCCTTGGCTTCATGAGTAGATAGGACTGCTGGTATGTATTACCAAACCCAGCTTCTACTGTAGTTTCAAGATAGTCTGGTAAAGAATCATAATGTCCTTACGAATACAGGTTGAAGGTTTGTTTCCTCATCACTGCCCTAAAATGTCCTTAAATTGATTGCCAGTGGGTCAGGAGTTCACTTGTGGCCACTTTAGAACACAGCTTGAGCACTCAATTTCATTGATAAATATCTTTTAGTGAAAATGGGCATATTAGGCCAGATGTGGTGGTACACACTTGGGAGGCAGAAGCAGGAATATCACAAGTGTTGAGGCCAGCCTGGGCAACTTAGTGAGACCCTGTCTCAAAAAGGGGTGATGTATAGCTCAGGTGTACCTCAGGTATAGCATGGTTGCCTAGCATGCATAAGACCTGGATTTAGTTTCTCTTCACCTCTCCCTGATTTTTAATTTTATAGGTTTTAAATTTATTTAAAGGAATTAAGTCATAATCTACTCATTTAATACTATAACTAATAAAAATTGAGTTGTAAAGAAACGTACCCATACAGTAACAACTGTTGGCCAACTAGAGGTCTTATGAGTTAATTACATTTTAATTTCCCACAGGGGCCATGTAGTTATGAATCACAATTTTTTTTTTTTTTTTTTTTTTAGCATTGTAGGTAGAATACCTTTTTTTGTTTGTTTGTTTTTGGTGCCAGGGATTGAACCCCAGAGGTGCTTAACCACTGAGACAAATCCCAGCCCATTTTTATATTTTTATTTAGACACACAGTCTCGCTAAGTTGTTTAGGGCTTCACTAAGTTGCTGAGACTGGTTTTGAACTTGTAATCCTCCTACCTCAGCCTCCTGAGCTGCTGGGATTAGAGGTATGTGCCACCACGCAGGCATAGGTATGATACCTTTGAGACATTTAATGTATCAGTCCTCTTTGATATCATATGGTGTTTTTTTTTTTTTTTTTGTATTGAGGATTGAACCCAGAGGGGCTTTACCACTGAGCCACATCCCCAGCCCTTTTTATTTTGAAACAGGTCTCACTAAGTTCCTTAGGGCCTTGCTAAGTTGCTGAGGCTGACTTTGAATTTGTGATCCTCCTGCCTCAGCCTCTGGAATTGCTGGGATTGTAGGCATTTGTCACATGCCCAGCAATACCATGTTTTTATAAGAATTGATCTAGTATTATGCTGGCATTAAATCTTGATGGACACATGCTTGTTATGTACATGCTTGCTTTTTAAAGATAATTGGTTTTCATACATGATTTTTCTTAATGAAAAGTTTAAAACCTTAATATTTTTTAGTGTTAGCTACATGTCAAGACATTGCTCTAAGAACTTTAGTTGCATAACTCATTTAGTCCTCATGGCAGCTTTGTGAAGAAGCTACTGTGCATTATCCCCATTGTGTAAATAAAGTAATTGAGGTGCAGAGAGTTTAAAGCATTGCCCCAAATCACACAGTAAGAGAGTGAACTGGGTGTGATTTTATTAACCCCTGAGTCCAGTTTCTAAGTCTGTGCTCTTACTTTTTGAAATGGGTGGAAGTGACTTTAATTAGTAGTCTATTGCACAACGCTTTTTTGTCGGGGGCTGGCTGGTGATTGAATCCTGGACCTCCCACATGCTAGGCTAACGCTCTGCCATTGAGCCACCCCCCCATTTCCTTTATGACTTTTTTGGGGGAGTGGGGGTAATCAGGGATTAAACCCAGGAGTGCTTAACCACTGAAACATAGGCCCAGCCCTTTTTATTTTTTTACTTTGAGACAGGATCTCATTAAGTTGCTTAGGGCCTCACTAAGTTGCTGAGGCTCTCTTTTGAACTCCTGATCCTCCAGCATCAGCCTCCCAAGCCACTGGGATTACGGGTGTGAGCCACTGCAACTGGTTTCTTCTGTATGACTTTTTTTTTTTGGTAGTTGTAGATGGACAGCATGCCTTTATTTTATTTGTGTATTTTTTTATGTGGTGCTGAGGATCAAACCCAGTGCCTCCCACGTCCAAGGCAAGCACTCTGCCACTGAGCTACAGCCACAGCCCCCTGTATGACATTTTTGATTTAACAGTTTGGCAGTCATATCACTTTTTTCCATTTTGTTTCATAAGAGGCTTATCACTCTGCATATAGTTTATGTAATTTCTTAATTTGCTCAATGTTCAGCTTGTCCTATTCTTGTGCTAGTTACCTGAGTTGAGCATAGACTCCTGCCTCTGCTGTTCTATCTCTGTACCTCAATGCCAGTGTAAGAGTTGATGTTGATAGGCATGCTTCCTCCAGAGGTCAAGAGAGGGAGAGGAGAAAGTTGTCATCTGCCACCTTCTCTTCACTCCTTTTTAAAGGAAAAGAGGCCAGTTTTGCACAAAGTAGATGCATACCTTCTATAGAACACAGAGAAGCACTCTTTTACATGGGTTGACCTGCTTTTATTTTAAGGAACAGGAAGTGATCTTAACTGACAAGAGATCCAGCCTTTCAATTATAGTAGAAATAATAGGAAGATATTAATTTTTCTAATACTACTAATGTCTTTTGGGAGAGAGCCCTACTTTTCTGTAGCCAAGTAGGTTAGATTTCTATTCCTTTTTGTTTGTCAGCTGCAGCTAAATTGAATGTTAGGGCAACTCTGGCTGTTAAGAGCTTATGACAAAGCACTTGACTTTGCACTTTTAATGAATAATTCTATTGCCAGTACTTTAGGGGAAATTTAATCTCTAAATCACTGACTCTCAAGCTGAATCAGAATCCAGCTCCCTAGGTTTAAGCATCATTCCTCTGGCAAGCCAGTATTACTGATGAAGAGGTCTGAATAAAGGAAGCCTTGGAGCCAAGTCCTCCCTTCAGCAAAATGCATAGAGCAGTAATAGGCATGTATTTGGGGAACTGATTTCACTTTTTTCATCATTCTATCTTTAGAAGATGATGCATATAATGTATTAATATTTTATTTTGCTGTGTTTTGCATATTTTTCATCATCTCACATCCTTTTTTGGAATAAAATGTGATAAAAATAGCCATAGACAATGTCCAAGAAATATAAAAAGACTGAGGAATACAGTTATCTAGAAAAGGGGAGCTCATTTTTCCCATGTTGTATTAACATTGTTAGTTGGGATTTAATTTGGTTTCTTTTTCCTAAAGTATCTTAAAATTTGAAATTATGTACTTTAAGCTACAAACTTTTGCAACGTATTAGGGTATATTTAATTATTTCAAAGGAAATGTTGAAAATGACTGATTTTTCTTGCTACTTTTTTACTTGAAATTTTTTTGTAGAACAGTAAATGTTTTTTGAATGAGTAAATGACTTTTATGAGTATTACATTTGAATCAAAAAATTTAAAATGATAAATAGATTAACAGATTTATTGCTATTTTATATAGTTTATCTATTTTCTGTAAACATGCTAAAAATTTATATTGTACCATTTTGTACTTGTTTTACTTGTATAATTATTTTCTGCTCACTTGAATTATAAGTTTCTATAGGACAGGTATCAACTTTTAGACTTTCACAGTGGATTTTTGGGCTCTAAGGGATAATTTGCCTGATTAATAATAATGGAGACCATGGACATGTATTGTTGGGAGATGTTAAGCTTTATAGAGAAAAGTATAAAATATTAGCATTACTTTATTTTTGTTCTGTAGCTTTTTTTATTAATCATTTGAAATCTGAGCAGATATTATGATGGTTATTCCAACCGTTTGGTTTTTTTTAGATATTCCTCTTCGTCAGGTAGTAGCTGAGGAATGTGTTGCTTTTATGTTAAACTGGAGAGAAAATGAATATCTTACACTGCAAGTTCCTGCATTTCTACTTCAGAGTAATCCATATGTAAAGGTAATTAAGGTTTTTAATCTCAACAAAGTGATTATTAGAATGTTGTTGTACCTGTTTTTTTATACTACTTTGGGAATTTGCCAAATTTCTGTGATACAGTGTAAGATGGGACAAATGCTTGTAGTTAAAATCATAGTATTTGACAATACATACACTTGACTTTGCCCTTTTGACTATTTCTAATGCCTTATAACTCTTGAAGATACAAATGCAAATAATGATGTTAACAGACAACATTTTGGTATAATCATAGTGTAGTGCGAGGTTAGTTAAGTTTTGCTTTAAGTTCTATGATTAAAATATAGAACCAGTGATGCTTCTGTACATTTTCTATTTGAACATCTTACCTTTTTTTTGAATCAGTTTACTGTTCTAAGTTTGATATTCCTGAATCTATATCATCTTTGTTAATTAATAACATGTTTTGTATATACCAGTATGAAAGAATTTACTCATCTAGTCATGGTGGCAAATACCTCTAATTCCAGCAGCTTGGGAAGACTGAGACAGGAGGATGGCAAGTTCAAGGCCAGCCTCAGCAATTTAGTGAGGCCCTAAGTAACTTGGCAAGGTCCTGTCTCAAAAAATGAAAAGGATTGGGCATGTGGCTCAGTGGTTAAGTACCTCTTGCTTAAATCCCTGGTCATCCCCCGTGGTCTCCCTGCCCGCCTGCCTCCCTTCCGCCCTAAAAAAGTTTGAGGCCAGACTCTGCAACTTAATGAGAGCCTTGGTAACTTAGTGAAACCCTGTATCAAAATTAAAAATTAAAGGCACTAGGGTTGTAGCTCAGTGGTAAAATACTCTGTGTTCACTCCCTAGTACTAAAACAAAACAAAAACATTGTTATACTTTATCCTTTTCTTAGGAATTTCGGCCGTTGGATCATATCTCTCTGTTGAGTGAACTTTCTGGGGTATGAATGAGTCCCTGATATTTAGGGTACTGATGTGACTATGCCTAACAGTCTATGCTTAATCTTTAATAAACTCTCAAATGAGAGTTGTTCCAGGCTTATTATCATTTCCACTTGTAGTTTGCTGCACAGTGTTAAGGCACTGAGAACTCTGTGGAGTTGTATACTAGAATAGACGGGCAAATGTTTATGTAATGAATATTTGAAGGCCTGTGATGTATAAGAATACAGGAAATTGTGTTGTAGGCTAGGTTATCTTGCTGCTTCCTGCAGTTCTCTGGTGTGGCCCAAAAGAATGTGTGGTGACCTTGCCAAAAGTAGTTACAGATGCATCTCATCAAGTCATCTGATGATTGGGTTTTGTATACCTCCTTCCATAGTTGGCTCCTGCCTCTCTGGATAATGTTAAGGCCAGAGGACTCTGAAGTTCAGAGTAAGAAGGGTTTGTTCTTTAAAAGTAATAGGAGAAGTTAATAAGTACTATATTTTGGGAAAGCCTGGCAAAATAACATATTTTCTTGATATTGGAATATAGGGTAATTTTAACCAATTTTATTTTCTGCTTTACATGTTTTCTTATTTATTTAATATATATTATTATGTAATCACAGAAAAGAAAGGAAAAATTGTAAGCATGTGACTAAATAATACCCTTTTGCAATAATGCAGAACTGTCTAGTCTGCCCCGTGGATCAGAATGGGAGGCAGTGTGGCTGGTGGTAATAGTAGATATAGTGTGGGATAAAAGTCCAGGTTTTTAATATGACCTACAAGACCTTTTAAGGTATGAGTGCTTCTCCTGTAGGTGTGTCTCCCTGCACCTTGCTATGCCTGCTCCAGTGTCCTTGCGTGATGTTTTCTAATGCTTTTGTACTTTGCGTGTGTGTTCTCTGCTGGGCTGTCCTTCCCATTTTTGCCTGTTTATGTAGTTTCTCATAAGCTTTCCTTTCTCCCTAAATAAGTAAATCACTTGCTGCAGTCTGGCTGGGCACAATCAGGAGCCACTTGTCAAAAGAAACAACCTTAATTTTTAGAACCACACACGCCAAACAAAACAGCCTCTCAGGAAAAACCCTCAGAGCCCCAACTGCCACCACCGGCTTTCCACAAGCCTCTCTCTCCAACCCAAGCCTCTCTCTCCACCTCCCACAATCCTCCTGCTCTTGAGGCCCGTTGGCTGGGTCACATGGGCGGAGCCAAAAAAGTCCCCCAATGAGCAGCTCCGTGGTCTGAAAGGGCAGGGAAACAGCCCAATGAGCATCACCGCAGAGGAGCCAATCAGCTAGATGTTGCTGGGGCCGCTGTGAGCCAATCATCAGCCGGCAGCTGGAAGTTTGCTGGGGCCCCTTCGGCTGTGGCTCTCAACATCTCCCCCTCTCTGTTTAAACAAAAAGCATGTGGCTTAGGGACCGTGCCTGCCTTAGGTTGTCCAATAGTACATATGGTCCTTACCCGTTAGGTTGCAATTGGATCTTACCCGTCACTGACTACCGGTCCAGTATACAGCCACACCTGTGGAGAGGTCTTTGTACCAGCGGGGGGTGAGGTTCTTTGCCTCACCTCTGTTGGCCCCCAAATTTTAGCTGGACAATCATGACAAGCAGAAGGGAGGAAGATACACCAAGCCAATTGATGGCTCCTTTTGGAAAAATTGTACCACCGATGATATCATCAGCAAAAATACCCCAACACTACCACAAGTTGCTGCACCAACAAATAGTTCACAATGCATACAGGTGAGTTCACAATGTGTCCAGGCAAGTTCTGCAAGCAGTTCAGTGATGGCTATTGCAGAAGCTGTAGATTGGTTTTATCTTTGACTTCACCAGCACTGGGATGAAGATAGGAATTCTGGCAATAATGGCTAAAGAAAAAATTATGTAACATTCCAGAAGGCACTAAAAGAAAACAATTTTCTTAACAATTTACATTGTCTTTAAGAGAATTATTAAATATAATGAAAAGGAAAGGTGAAAGTAAACAAACAGATCTGTTAACCTCCTTTTTTTTTTACATATTAAAACAATCCTCAACAGTTGTTTACCCAATTTAAATTAAACCATTTAAATCACGTGAATAAAAAAAATATATATATTTAGATCCATTTTTCATGAGCGCTCATCATATATGATATATGGACATACGTACATTCAGACATATAACACAAAACACAAGTGTGCACATATATAATACATACAACACATAACATAATAGTAAAGGCCTTATAACTTTTTACAGGTGAAATCTCCATTGCAATGTTTAAAAACTCTATAGTCAAAAAATAGAACTGATCAGCAAAATATTAACCTAGGTCTGTATGAGCTCAAAAAACGAAATAGAATGTGGGAAAGGGCAATAATAAAATTGATATTGAAAAAAGCATCCTGGTTCTATCGCAGATGTAAGGATAGCCAAACTGGAGTTCTGGATATCAGCTGTTATGGACTTGAGTCAAATCATCATCTTTTTGGTCTGTAGAAATCGCTTTAGTTAATCTCTCTGGAATCCAAATCGGCTGCTGTTCTCCCTGTGGAAACACACAAACAGACCCCCGACTCCAGACAATTACTGGGTCAGGACCTTTCCATTGTCCTGTTAGAATATCCTTCCAAAGTACCTTGGGCTTATGCACATTTTTTGGACACATATGCCTTTCCGCAGCACTAAGTCCTGATGAATCCAAATTTAAAAAGTTTAGAGTAAAAAGGGTTATTTTAAGTTTATCTTTGGGGAATATATACCCCTTCCCAATTCCTTCTTTTTCCTTTAATAAGTGCATTTTAATAGTTTGATGAGCTCTTTCAACTATGCCTTGTCCCTGTGGATTGTATGGGATTCCTGTTATATGAGTAATGCCAAATGTTGAGCAAAATTGTTTAAAAGAGGTAGAAGTATAACCAGGGGCATTATCTGTTTTTAACTGTTTTGGAACACCCACAGTGGCAAAATTTTGTAAGCAATGAGCTATAACATCTTTAGTTTTTTCTCCGGCATGAAGGGAGCCCATCAAAAATCCAGAGGAAGTATCAACTGTAACATGCAAATATTTTAATTTTCCAAATTCTGGCAAGTGTGTGACGTCCATCTGCCAAATATGGTTAGGTATCAATCCTCTAGGATTGACTCCAAGATTAACTTGTGGTAAAAAGGTCACACAATTTTGACATTGTTTTATTATTTGTCTAGCTTGTTCCTTAGTTATTTTAAAACACTTTTGTAAAGTATTAGCATTGACATGGAACCTTTTATGAAAATTTATAGCTGCTTCTAGTGTAGAGAAAATATGTATGTCATGTGTAGTTTTATCTGCTAAATCATTGCCCAAACTAAGGGCTCCAGGCAATCCTGTATGTGCCCTGATATGTCCTATAAAGAATGGATCTTTTCTGTCCCAGATTAGACTTTGTATAGTGGAAAGCAAATAGAAAACAGTAGAGGAAGGGGAAATCCTACCAGCATCTTCAAGGGATACTATAGCGTTAACTATATACTGACTATCGGAAAATAAATTAAATACAGAATCTTTAAACATCACAAAAGCTTGTAATACTGCATTAAGCTCTACCTTTTGAGCTGATTGTTTGGGTACTAAAAATGTAAAAGTTTGATCAGGTGTAACTATTGCTGCTGTACCATTATTTGACCCATCAGTGAATATATTTGGAGCATTCATGATAGGTGTTTTTCTTGTCATTTTTGGAAAAATTACAGGATGCGATGACCAAAAGGACAATAAAGGATTAGATGGTAAGTGGTTATCAAATGAAACATTAGATTTGCACATGATTATTGCCCAAGTATTTAACTCATTAGCTAACTCATCAATTTGATTCATAGTATATGGAGTAATAATTTTATTGGGAGAAATTCCAAACACTCCCTTTGCTGCTTTTATTCCTTTGAGTATTAATTGTCCTACAGCCTCAGGATACCTAGTAAGAATAGTGTTAGGAGAATAAGATAAATGTATCCATAATAGTGGACCTTCTTGCCAAAATACTCCTGTAGGAATATTTTTTGTTGGTAGTACAATAAATAATAAAGGCAAACATATCAATTCTATCCAAATGCATATTTTCCATATATGTTTCAATGATTTTTAATGCCTTTCTTGCTTCAGGCGTTAACATTCGGGGTGAATTTGGATCTGATGGACCTTTTAGGATATCAAATAAAGGTCCCAACTCTCCTGTTGGTATACCTAAATAAGGCCTTATCCAATTTATGTCTCCTAATAACTTTTGAAAGTCATTAAGTGATTTGAGTTGATCTACTCGTATTTGAATTTTTGGTGGACGGACCATGGTTGAGGATAATAGAACTCCTAAATAATTAATTGGAAAATTTAATTGTACTTTATCTATTGCTATCTCTAGATTATAATTTTTTAATAAGCTTGTAAGTGTGGCATAACATTCTAGCAATGTGTTTTTATCTTTGTGTGCTAATAATACATCATCCATATAGTGAAATATTTGTAGTTCAGGATTTTGATTTCTAAGTGGCTGGATTACTTTGTTAACATAAATTTGACACATAGTTGGGCTGTTAGCCATCCCTTGAGGGAGTACTTTCCATTCATATCTCTGATCAGGACCTTCATGATTCAGTGCAGGGATAGTAAATGCAAAACGTGGACTATCCTCAGGATGAATTGGAATTGAAAAAAAACAATCTTTAATATCTTTAACTAAAACATACCAGGTTTTTGGCAAAGCAGACAATTGAGGAATCCCTGATTGAGCAGGTCCCATAATAACCATCTCATTATTAATGGCTCTTAAATCTTGCAATAATCTCCATTTACCAGATTTCTTTTTGATGACAAAAATGGGAGTATTATGGGGAGCTACAGAAGGTTGTATATGTCCTTCCGCTAATTGTTGTTTGACCAGGTCATGGGCTGCTTGTATCTTTTCTTTAGTCAGGGGCCACTGAGGAACCCATACTGGTCTTTCTGATTTCCAAGTAATTTTTATTGTCTCAGTGGCCCTTTCTGAAAATCCAACCCATGTCTGTCTGTTCCTTGATCTATTTGTATTGGTGCTGCTATACCTTGTTCTTGTTTTTCTAATCTTTTTCCTTTCCTAAAATCTTGTCTAGCCATAATAGTGGGTGCATTTTGATTGATGTTATTTGTTAATGTCAAACCTAATTGATCTAGGACATCTCGTCCCCATAAATTTACGGGAAAATGATCCAATACATATGGCTGTATAGTTCCTTCACATCCTTCAGGATCCTTCCAATCTAATACCATTGCACTTCTATGGGGATTAGTCGCCACTCCTAGGCCTCGAAGCGTTTGAGTGGCTTGTTGTAATGGCCAATGTTTTGGCCACTCTTGACGAGAGATGATGCTAAGGTCTGCGCCTGTATCCAGTAGCCCATTAAATTCATGTCCTTGAATATTTAGTTTTGGCATGGGGCGAGAATCTAAATTTAAAGAAAGCATAGCCCAATCTACACCTGTGGAGCCTAATCCCTTGGAACCTCTTTCTACAGCACGACTGGAAAATTTATCATGTAGGCTGGGTATTATTAGTAACTGTGCTATTCTATCTCCTGGTGAAATTACTGATATACCCTTTGGAGAACTGGCTATAATTTTTATTTCACCTTCATAATCGGGATCAATTACCCCAGGACTTATCATAAGTCCTTTTAGAGTAGAAGAGCTGCGTCCTAATAATAAGCCTACTGTTCCTTTGGGAAGAGGTCCTTTCACCCCTGTGGGAATGATTTGAACTCCCATCTCTGGAGTTAGTACTGCTCTGGCGGAGGCGCAGATGTCCAACCCTGTGCTCCCTCTGGTTTGTCTGATGAGGGATCTGATGGACAATGTGTCCTGGGAACTACCCTGATGGTGTTGCTGGGTTCCTCCAGTGCTCCGTATATTTGTGGTATTGGTCCCCCCTGTCCATTTTTTGGCAACGGAGCCTGATGCCTTTCTCCACGATATCGTGGATAAACACCTGGTCCTTGTTCGTTTTTTGATAATGGAGTACCCTCTATGGTGGTTTGAGAACGGCATTCATTAGCCCAATGTCTCCCTCTACGGCATCGTGGGCAAATACCTGGTATTCTACTCCTTTGATACCTAGTTTTGTTAAACCCTCCTCCTATGGGGCAATTCCTTTTAAAATGTCCTGTTTGTTCACAATTGTAGCATGTTCTTGGCCTGGCATCTAAAGCCTGTTTTACTGCAGCTGCCACAATTTGCCCTTGTTCATTAATGTCTCTGGAATCTAAAGCCTGTTTTACTGCAGCTGCCACGACTTGCTCTTGTTCATTAATATCTCTACATAATTTAATATATGTGTTTAAATCTTCATGTTTCCATGGTCTAATGATATCTCTGCACCAACGATTCGCTTGCTCATAAGCCAGTTGTTTTAGTAATGGCATTGCTTGTTCTGTATTCCCAAAAACTCTGCTAGCTGTTTGAATAAGCCTATCTACAAATTCAGCATAAGGTTCATTAGCTCCTTGTATTACCTTAGATAATTGACCTTGTAAACCTCCATGTCCTTGTAAAGTCTTCCATGCCTTAATTGCATCTACAGCAATTTGTGCATGTACACCAGGATCATATGCAATTTGTTGCTGCTGATCCTCATAAGGTCCCTTTCCTAACAACATATCTAGATTTCTCTGAGGATAACCAGCTGTTGCATTTCGCCTAGCCGTCTCCTTGCAAAATTCCTCATTGGCAACCTTCCATAACAGGTATTGTCCTCCATTTAGCACAGCTTTACACATATTAGCCCAATCTGCTGGCGTCATGTTCAAGTTGTTAATGGATTCGACCATGCTTACAGTGAAGGGTGCTTGAGGACCATAGGTTGTTACAGCCTCTTTTAGCTGCTTCACTGTTTTGAAATTTAAAACATGGTAAACTCGCTGCCCTCCTGCCTCAAATACAGGGCATGTTAATATTTGAGATCTTGTCTCAGGATCCCAACTATCAACTGCGTGGGTTGGGGACCTCCCAGCATATGGAGGAGGCCTTGTTAGTTGGACACTTACGTCCTCTGGTGATAGAAAGGTGTTAGTAGCAGTCTCCTGTAGAGGTGGTGCTGTTGGTTGGACACTTACACCCTCTGGTGATAGAAAGGTGTTAGTAGCAGTCTCCTGTTGTAACTTTCCCCCTGATGGCTTTTTCTGTTTTACACTTTCTTTCTCTGTCTGACTAGCTTGAGAGGCCTTCTCTTTTACTTGAATTTTTTCCTCTGTCTGACTAGTTTGAGAGACCTTCTCTTTTACTTGAATTTTTTCCTCTGTCTGACTAGCTCGAGAGACCTTCTCTTTTACTTGAATCTTTTCCTCTGTCTGATTAACTTGAGAGACCTTCTCTTTTACTTGAATCAGTATGTCTTCTCCTTCCTCTACCATTGTCTGAACTGAAGGCTTTGAACTAAGCAAACAAGATATGAACGTCCACAATGGCAATGTGCCAACTGGCAGAGTCCCTGGGCTTTTCTTTTCTATTCTTTTTAAATCTTCACCATGATGGTTCCATTGTGATGTATTTAACAACTCCTCCTTAAAAAGCCATGGGCTACATTTTTGTATTGTATCAACGTATGCCCTGACTGCTCTTGATTTTACTGGGATGCCTCCTTCCTCTAACAATTTACTTAACACTCTTTCGGTTTGTTTTTTACTAATTTCTGATCCCATATTTCTACTATAATACAACCCAACAAGATAACACCAAACAAAACCGAGATAGAATGAAATAAAAATGGAACAACAAAAAATCATTATAACCTTTCTCCCTATCTGTTCCTCAGATGCAAATAGTTTTTCCTCAGATGTGAGCGGTTTTTCTTCCGTCTCACTCATCTCCAGGGACAGGCAACTTAAAACAAAAGTGAACCCAAACAAAAGAAGAATCTTAAAATGGCTACCGATCCTCTCGCCCTGCCCTCAGGGGCGAGCAGTTTACCTTATCACTTACCCTCAGTCGCTCCCCGTGCGAGCCACCAAATGCCGCAGTCTGGCTGGGCACAATCAGGAGCCACTTGTCAAAAGAAACTAACTTTATCTTTAGAACCACACACGCCAAACAAAACAGCCTCTCAGGAAAAACCCTCAGAGCCCCAACTGCCACCACCGGCTTTCCACAAGCCTCTCTCTCCAACCCAAGCCTCTCTCTCCACCTCCCACAATCCTCCTGCTCTTGAGGCCGATTGGCTGGGTCACGTGGGCGGAGCCAAAAAAGTTCCCCAATGAGCAGCTCCGTGGTCTGAAAGGGCAGGGAAACAGCCCAATGAGCATCACCGCAGAGGAGCCAATCAGCTAGATGTTGCTGAGGCCGCTGTGAGCCAATCATCAGCCGGCAGCTGGAAGTTTGCTGGCAGCTGGAAGTTTGCTGGGGCCCCTTCGGCTGTGGCTCTCAACAATCACTTTCTCCTCTTTATACTAGTGTGAGTTGTACTAGTCCTGCTCTTATTATTGTTGACATATTTCTTGTGTTTTCATGCTTTCTTTGTTTTTGTTTTTGTTTTAGTTGTAGATGGACACAATATCTTTATTTTTATGTGGTGCAGAGAATCAAACCTGGTCCCTCACACATGTAAGGCAGGCACTTTACCACTGAGCTGCAGCCCTAGCCCCTTCTTTTGTTTTCATAGTATATAAAAAATTATTTGTTCACCTGTTTTTTCCTATAAGATAGTGAGTTTCATGGGCAGTAATTTTTATATTTCCATGCCCTACATGGTGCCCAAAAATACTAGTACTCAAAAAAAAAAAAAAAAAATACTAGTGCTCGAGGAGGTTTGTAGAATTTAGTTGATTTGGGGGACTTAAATCCTCTGAACCCCTGATCCCCATCAGAGCTATAGACGTTGTAACAAGGTTTAGATGGAGGCCGTCTCACACAACAGCATGAACACCCTATCATCACACTTGTGAACTGAAAATGATCTGAAAGTTCTTACTTTCATTTTGAATTTATATACTTAGTAAATTTAGTGATCTTCAGGTAAGCATATAATCCCTGACAATAGATAATGAATTTGAGATAAGGAACTATAGTAACCCTGGCATGGTATTGCATAAATAGCTGCATGTATTGTGATTCCAGTAATTGGAGAAGAATCTGTGCAGTGGGCATGCAGGATGAACTGTCCTGTGTGTGCCTAATATCTATCACATGGTTCAAGTAGTGTTTGTACATCATTTTCACTAGATTTAGAAAGCACCAGTATTCTTTTTTTTTTAGTTGTTGATGGATCTTTGTTTATATGCGGTGCTGAGAATTGAACCTAGTGTCTCACATATGCTAGGCAAGTGCTCTACCACTGAGGTACAACCCCAGCACCAGTATTCTTGTTAATTTTCTTCAGTGTAATCAGAGTTGTGGTTATGTAGGACAATGTCCTTGTCTTTAGAAGATGTATATTGATGTATTAGGGTTGAAGTAATAACCTCTAACTTACTAGTTTAATAAAACAGTATATGTAGATAAAAAGCTAACTGGCATAGTTTTCACAGTGTATCATTTATTGAATTAAAGCACTATTTTTTTTCGTAATCTGTCCCCTCCTAAGAGAAGCCACCTTAAGCAGTGGGGACCTCATTAGAATACTTTCTAGGTACAGTTTGGTGGGAACTGGGGTTTTCAGATGAACTTGAAATTATTCTTGTCACTGAACCCCCTAAACAGAGCTGTGATATATAAAATTTAATGAGTAAGGACAGAGGGCCCTCTTTTGTTTGAAATTATGGAAAGAAAATGCTAATTTGATATAAACCTGGTTTTCTCCTCTGTATTTTGGGCCTTTCTCTTCTCTGCCTGTTGCTTTCAACCCTTTCACTATTTTGGAGTTTTTCTTTTGTCTTAGGTCATTAAGGTTAATGAGATCAACCACTTTCTGTAATCTGTCTTTTCTTAATTCTGGCTCAGAATAACAGTAGGTCTATCCCCAAGTGCAACCATTTTTGTTAGAGAAAAGTTGCTCTAAGGGCTGGGGTTATAGCTTTGTGATAGAGGCTCTGGGTTCAGTTCCCAGCATCAAAAAGAAAAGAAGAACAAGTTGCTTATTCCTTTTTCTGCCAACTTCAATTTCCTTCCTCATGAGTAAGGGTAACAAATGTGTTTGTGCATATGTGTAAGCGTTATTTTAATGTCACCTTTGGACTTTCACCACAGTTAAGGTCATGGTGTGTGCTTTCCATTATAGACTTTATTATTTTTTTTTTAAATTGTGCTGGGGATTGAGCCCAGAGCTTCATGCATACCAGGTAAGCACTGCCACTGAGCTACATCTCCAGCCTTTTTTGAGACAGGGTCTCATTAAGTTAACCAGGTTGGCCTCAAACTTGGGATCCTCCTGCCTCATCAGGCTCCCAAATAGCTGGGATTACAAATGTGTGCTACCACTCCCAGCTTCATAAATTTTCTTTAAAAGATGCATCATACTATGTATATTGGGCAGTTTTATCCACACTTAATCACTTACCTTTTTGTATTCATTATCTCATTTTTTGTTCTCATTAGCTTAGTTTCTATTCTCTTAGATTATAATTCTTCAGAAATGATGAGGTTTATAAGGTAGAACTAATGGATACTCTTCCTCAAATTCAGTGAGGAATGACAGTGAGTCCTGAATTTCTCAGAAGTTTTATTGAATGCATAGCATAAAATAACTGCTTGGTATGTTTGGACAGTTACCATCTTTCTTCAGTATAACCTAATAATAGGACTGTCGTGACAGTATGATATAATGGATTATCTTTGTTTGTTTTCTTTTTGTTTTTCATGTTATAGCTTGGACAGCTTTTAGCAGCTACATGCAAAGAACTTCCTGGCCCTAAAGAAAGTAGACGGACTGCTAAAGACCTTTGGGAAGTTGTTGTTCAGATCTGCAGTGTGTCCAATCAGCACAAACGAGGAAATGATGGCAGAGTTAGTTTAATAAAACAGAGGGAATCTACATTAGGTATAATGTATCGGTATGTGTTGGTATGTTTCTATCAGTTACAAGTTTTTGCATTCTCTTTAATTTATACTATCTGAACATCTTCTTTTATTCTGTATATCATAAAGATGAATAATCTTAAGGAGTCAATGGCTCTCATTTCTGATGGACTTGTTTGCATAGCCACCTTTGAAAATATTTTCTGTTTAGGAGGACAGCCTATCAGTAACTGAATAATCAGCTAGAACTCAAAATCTGAGGTTGGATAGTACTAAATGTCTGATGTTGGATGGTATTAAAGAATTCTATGACTGGGTTATGAAACATGGTTTTAATTTTTGCTTGAAAATATTAGTGTCATTTATTTAATGGTCATAACTTGGGTTTCATTCTTTAAATATTGTAAGAAATTAAAAAGTCAGTTTTTGAGGTAATTGGAAGTACTAGTTGGAAAGAGGTCAGAAGTCATGAGGGAAGCTGCAGGTATAAGTCAATGGTGGAACACTTCTCTTGCATGTTAGGTACAAATCTGTGAGGATTATATAGATAACTTTTTGTTTCTCTATTAAAACTGGAAGAAATTTTTACTAGGTTATGACAATAGTATATTCCTTTTCATACATGTAGAATTGAACAGTTAAGAATAAACCTTCCCATATAATTTTCATACTTGAGTTTATGTTTTAAAATCTGATATTAATTGTGTATACAAAAAATATTTGTTTTTGTAGGAGTGAACTGCTTTCTTTTATCAAAAAATTACGGGTAAGTTTTATTAAAATCAGTCTAATTACTTTTGTTGATTTTTGTAGAATGCTAAAAATACATTGAGTGCCTCAAATGGCTGAATAGTTACTTGTTAATGTGCTCATCTGCAGCACTTCAATTCTTATTAGGGATGAGATAATCTGAATAAAGAAATTTACTTTGAATTTACCATGTTTTAGTAGTAGAGCAGGTGTTTTTTAAATTGTAAAGAACTTTCCAAGTCAGGTGCAGTGGCGCACACCTATAATCCCAGCAGCTTGGGAGGCTGAGGCAGGAGGATCTTGAGTTCAGAGACAGCCTCAGCAAAGGTGAGGAGCTAAGCAACTCAGACCCTGTCTCTAAATAAAGTACAAAATAGGGTTGGGGGACCAGGGTTGTGATTAGTGGTAGAGCGCTTGCCTAGCATGAGTGAGGCACTGGGTTCGATCCTTAGCACTACATAAAAATAAATAAATAAAAATAAAGTAATTGTGTCAACCTACAAGTAAAAAAATTAAAAGAAAAAAAATAGGGTTGGGGATGTGGCTCAGTGGTCGAGTGCCCCTGAGTTCAGTCCTACAGTAGGGCTAGATGTGTTAAGCCTGGCTTTTGCTTGAAGGATTAGGTGTCATATTTATCTAATGGTCATGACCTAAGATTTGTCCTTTAAATGTTAGGTAAGGAATAAAAAGTCAATTTTTTGAGGTAGTAGGAAGTACTAGTTGGAAAGAGATCAAAAGTCATATGAGGGTATAGCTTAATGGTGGAACACTTGCCCTGCAAGCTGGAGGCCCTGGGGTTGATCCCTAGTACCACCCAAAAGTGAGGATTTGCTTCTGGAGAGAGAACACCATAAACCAAACCTCTAAATATGGTAATTGTCATGTAAATTGTGTTCTGATTTTTTTTTTGTTTGTGTGTGTGAGATGGTGCTGGGGATTGAACCCAGGGCCTTGTGCTTGGGAGGCAAGCACTCTATCAACTGAGCTATATCGCCAACCACTCTTGGTTTTTTTTTTTTTGTTTTTTTTTTTGGTGAGATTTAAAAATAAAGTTGATCTTGGGCTGGGGCTCAGCAGCAGAGTGCTTGCCTAGCACGTGCAAGGCCCTGGGTTCAATCCTCAGCACCACATAAAAATAAATAAGTTGTTTGACTACAGTTAAAAAATAAATATATATATAAAAAAGTTGATCTTTAATATACTCTAAAGTAGATGCTAAATTCCAAAAGACAAGGGTCTTTTGAAAAAAAAAAAAAAAAATACTTGGTGTCCCTGAGATTGATACGAGAAATATTAAAAAGATTTATTTATGTGTATAGGGTGGGTATGTGTGTGTGTGTTGTGTGAACATATGCACATTATTTTAAGATTTTTTTTCCCCCCTTCTAGGAACCATTGGTTTTGACTATAATCGTATCACTGTTTGTGAAACTTCACAATGTTCGGGTCAGTATTATTTATTTATTTATATGTTTATTTTTGGCGGTGCTGTTCCAAAGCCTTGTGCATACCTGGCAAGCACTCTACCAACTGAGCTATATTGCCAGTCCCCCAGGGTTAGTATTTTGTAATTTCATGTTTAAAAGTTTTTGAAAGACATTTCTTTTTAAATCACACTTTTGGGGACTGGGATTGTGGTTCAGTGGTAGAGTGCTTTTGCATAAAGCACTGGGTTTGATCTTCAGCACTATAGGAAAAAAAATAAAAATAAAACAAAGGTATTGTACATCTACAACTAAAAAAAAAAAAAAATCACCCTTTTTGTTTTTAAAGGAAGACATAGTGAATGATATCACAGCTGAACACATTTCTATTTGGCCGTCCTCCATTCCCAAGTAAGTAATCATTCTGCTTATGATAGATTAAATTAAATTACTTATATGTTTAATGTATATATTGTACATCATACATATAATATATATTATGTATATTTAGTGTATATATTGTACATTAAATTAGTTATATGTTTAGAAGTCATCCTGAGTTTTGTGGATATCCTTAGATAATTTTATGGATATCCTTAGGATTCTACATACAACTTTGTGTTTCTCTATTATAGTAATTGTCTTTCTAAAAATTAGGTAGAAGGCCCTAGATAGAACATCTAAGAATTTCTGATTTTCAGTGAATAGAATTGGAAAGTCATCTATCCATTTGAAAATCATGTGTTGTTTCATAATTCCTTATAGAGCTCTTCTAATACTGTGATTATCAAAGGCTTCCAGTCCCTTCAGTTGCCATAGGAATTTCTTTAATTACTTTATGAAATCTCTCTTACTTTTATCACCTGAGAATCTCAATAAAATTATGAGATGATTTTTTAGGAGAGAAAATAATTTTCATTTTTCTGAAAGAGTAAGCTTTACATTTTTTTCTTCCTATATGTAGCAACTTTTCATACAGAAGAGTTCATTTGTTTCCTGTCAAAACTTTTTTTCCTTCCCTGTCATCCCTCTCAGTTGGCTTACTTTGTACTTGAAGGGTAGGTCCCTCCAGCCTCATTTGATTGCTCTTAATGGCATCTTTGAAGAAAAAAAGATTTTAATATGTAGGTAAGCAGGCAGTATAATGAACATAAATAATTTGCTTTCATCTCAATCTTAGAGATTGGAAGCAGCTCTAAATCTCATACAGGGATTTGGAGAGTCAGAGTGGGTGAGTGTCCCTGCCCTTGACTTAATAAGGGTTCTTTTTCCCCCAAAGGATACCATGCTTCATGAAGGAAATGTGCATGCTCTGTAGCATTCTTACTGCAAATTCTATCATCGTATCTTTCTAATTTTTGTGTAAGATTCAATGTGTTAGATAGCAGTTCAAGAATCAGGTAAAGAGAATTTTGTTTGGTATGGGGGTGGGGTACTGGGGATTGAACCCCAGGACCTCACACACACTAGACAAGTACTCTATCACTGAACAACAGCCCTTAGTTGTGCCTTTTTTTTTTTTTTTTTTAATGGTACTGAGAATTGAAGCCAGGGGAATTTTACCTCTGGGCTATACCCCTGGTCCTTTTTATTTTTTATTTTGAAACTGGGTCTCACTAAATTGCTGAGACTGACCTTGAACTTGTGATCCTCTGTCTCAGCTTCTGAATCCCTGGGATGACATATATGTGCCACCATGCCCAGCTGAGAGTCTCTATTGGTTCCAAAAATAGCATTCCAAGAATAATGAGAATGGCATGGGATTAAGTATTAACTATTTTAAAACTAACTGCTGTGTAAATAAAATTCTTAGACTTAACATTTTGTAGATATCTGTAAAATATAATCATAAACTAATTTAACTTATTGTAAGTAAATAGGGATTTGCTGCTAATGCCACATTTCCCCCCCCTTTTGGACAGTGGTATTATGGTAAAATCAAATGCCTGTGGGCAACAGAAGTACTTTGTCCAAATTTACCTTATATATGATAGAACCATGACTTGAACCTTTTGTGTGTCTGAATCAGAACCTGTTTTCTACCACTGAGCCTTACTGCTTCTAGGAGGGAGGAGCCCTCAGCTATGTTTCTGACTTTTATCCTCACTATTCTGTCTTCTGGTTCTGTATTTCCAGATCTCCCCTCTTACCCAGGTTCAAAGTGGCTGGCCCTATTTCCTACCCTTTTCTTGACTCTTGCTACTACCAAAAGTACCAAAGTGTTATACTTATCACAAAATAGCTTTTCACCCCATTAGGAGCAGTATAACATCTAATCCAGGAATCATTTATTCTCTCGCAAGAAGCCATAGGTAGATTTAAGGTTACATGGCAGTATTAGTGTTTGTTTCTTCTAGAAGAAGCCCTTGTTTTTTGTGGCTTCTTCTAGATAACTAGAACTTAAAAAGTATTTGGGGAAATTTTATGAGCCTATCTCTTTTGTTGACTATAAATTATCCTCTGATAGGTAAAGGTAAGGATTTATCACATTTATGGCCATAGAAGTTTAGGCTTTGTCTTTTTGTTTTTAGTAGGATATGGTTTTTGAGGTTGACTTTTAAAATAAAGATTAATGTTAAGTATCTTTCCTTTAGCCTTCAGTCTGTGGACTTTGAAGCTGTAGCAATCACAGTGAAAGAACTAGTTCGATATACACTTAGTATAAATCCAAACAACCATTCCTGGTTAATTATTCAGGCAGACATTTATTTTGGTAAGTAAAACTTTTGGTTGCCTATTTTGCTTTGGTAACACTATTAGAAGTAAATGTAAATATATTACACAGTTTATTACAGTATTTATTAAACTCTCTAGGTACTCTTGCTATTATTTGTATTCTTGGAGATAGACTCCCCTCCCCTTTATTGATTATATGCTAAAATTTTCCAAGTTGATATGAAGTTTTTAGTATTTTTTTCACTGTATAGATTGAATAAAAATTCAGACTGGTATCATTTCAGGATCTTTTTCTAGAAGTCAATTTTTTAAAAGAGAAAATTCAAAATTTAAAGGTGGAAGGATAGTATAATGAACTCCTGTTTATTTACCTTTCAGCTTTCATAATTTACTCATGGTCAGTCCTGTTTCTTCTGTACCCTTATCTAGATCTTTCCGCTCTTCTCCAAATTATTCTGAAGTAAATAATTGCTAACTTTAAAAAAATTATTTATTTTTAGTTGTTGAAGGACCTTGGTTTTTTTTATTTATATACAGTGCCTAGTCAAACCCAGTGCCTCACACATTCAAGGCAAGTGGTGCTTTACCACTGAGCCACAACATCAGCCCTAATTGCTGATTTTTAATGTTCATTTTCACCCCAGCCCCCAAAGAGTTTAATCACCAAGACCTTAATGTATATTTACAGAATAAATATATTGATTCTGAATCACCAAGACCTTAATGTTTATTTGCAGAATAAATATATTGATTCTGGGGTCTGCAGTTATGGCTCAGTGGTAGAGTGCTTGCCTAGCATGCATGAGGCAAACTGGATTTGATCCTTCGTACCACATACAAATAAAATAAGGATACTGTGTCCACCTAGAGCTAAAATATACATATATAATTCTGAACTACCTCAAAAAATTAGGATATGTTTCTAGTTTGAATATTTAGGAAATAAATACCTCCAGATACTGAATTCTGTACTAGTAAACTTGGTGAGAAATTCTAAGTAAATTTTTGGTTTATCAGTTTTAGGAGGCAGAGAATCTACTGAATCACTTTTGTTTTGGGTGGTGATGATACTAGAGATTGAACCTAGGTACTCACACATGCTGTACAAGTGTTCTACCACTGAGTTACATCCTTAGCTCTGTGTTTTTGGGGGTACCAAGGATTGAATTCAAGGATGCTTAACTATTCAGCCACATTCCTAGCCTTTTTTAAATTTAGAGACAGAGTCTAAGGTGCCTAGGGTCTTGCTAAGTTTCTAAGGCTGGCTTTAAATTTGCGATCCTCCTGCCTCAGCCTCCCAAACTGCTGGGGTTATGAGTGTGCATCACCACACCCAGCTATTAATATAATTGATTTTTTTTTAAATGTGGCTAAAAAAAAGGGTTTTCTTGTTATTTTCCTGAATAAGTACAAAATTTTATCCCCAGATCTATCATTTGAATCTGCTTTTGTTAACTAATAACTCTTCACAAAAGAGACCTTTTTTTTCCCCCCAATCCTATATCTAATGACAAGTAATTCTTTATCTCTGTTTACTTCTTCAGCAACAAATCAGTATTCGGCAGCTCTTCATTATTACCTTCAGGCAGGAGCTGTGTGTTCTGATTTCTTTAATAAGGCTGTGCCTCCAGATGTTTACACAGACCAGGTAAGTTATTTTGTGTGCTTCCTTTCTTCTTACCTACCTTTACATAGTTTTCTTCCTGGCCTCTTTTTGACTAAATTTAGCCATTTCCATGTACATGATGGTAAATTCCCAAATTGATGGGTCTAGACCAGATTGCTATTTTTTTTTTTTTAATTTTGTTGCTGTCCATGTTTTCAGTGCCCATATTTCCAGTGCCTATTGGTGTTTTGATTTTCCCCAAACACCTCAAATTTAAATCTATCTACAATTTGGTTGCATTTCTTACTTTACCAGGCTCCTCTCCTAATAAATTCACCCCTCCTTCAAACAAACAAACAAAAACTCTCCAGAATACCAAATACTTTTATTTAAACTTTTGAGACAACTAAGCTCAAATCCTTAGCATTGTACTTGGCTTTTTTCCTTACTTTCCTTTTACTGATCTTGCCACCAATATCTATTCAGCTTTCAAATCATATTGATTCTCTTCCCTAAATCCCCAATTCTTTCCCTCTTGTGTGTGCTTAAGTCATACAACACGAAATACAGATATATTAGTCAAATCCATTATCTTCCATAGTTATTCCTCCCTATTTGTGCTAAGAGCATCTAAAATCTATTGTATTAGCAGATTTTTAACTATATATTATTATTTTTGTGTGTGGTGCTAGGGAGCAAACCCAGGCTTGCATGAGCTAGGTATGTGCTCTACCACTGAAATACGTCCCTCCCCCACCAAATGCTATTATATGCCTTATACATAATATTAGATCTCTAGACTTATTCAGATTGCAAATTTGTGCTGTTTGACGTATTTCTCTGTATTTCTTTCTGTTCCTTGATTCTGTTATCAAATTTTGTTCCTTTTCTTTTAATATGTATTGCTGCTTTTTCTGATTTGGCCATTAGTATACTTGACAAATGTGTTTTTCAGTATTCATATAGTTTTTGAAATGATTTAGCATTTTTATTAATTTTTGGGTTTTTTTATATTAACAGCAAAATTGAGTAGAAAGTGTAGAGTTCCAATATACCTTCTGTCTTCTCCACTTGTACAACTTGTCCTCTGTTGACCTCATACCAACATGGTGCATTTATTATAGTCTGTTATTAATAGTTTCTTAAAGTAATCAGTTTTGATTTTTATAGGTGATAAAACGAATGATCAAGTGTTGTTCTTTGCTGAATTGCCACACACAGGTTAGTTTATAATATGGCATTGGCTTATTTTCATATATGTTAGTGTTTATGATAAGTATAAAGCATTGTATTGGGAAGCAGCTTTTTTTTTAAATTTCTTTTTAGGGAAGCAGCTTTTATTATATCAGAGTTACTTAATTTTATGGTGTTAGAAGTTTTGCATAATTACATTTTTTTAGTTTATAGAATTTTAACTAAAAGTATGAAATAAGAAAGCGTTGACCTTTGAAATCTTGTGAATAGAAAGAGCATTCTCAAGTATGTATTCTTATATTTAAGATTAGATTCATTAGCCATTAGGGAAATGCAATTAAAACCACAATAATAAGATACCACTTCCCACCCACTAGGATGACTGTAATCAAGATATTTGACAATAGCTGTTGGTAAGGTTGTAGAGAAATTAGATTCCTCATGCTGGTAGAAATATAAAGTGGCACAGCCTCTGCAAAAGAGTTTGGCAGTTCCTCAGAATGTTAAATATAGAAGTTGGGTGAGGTGGTGTATGTCTATAATCCCAGTGACTTGGGGGGGGGTGAACCAGGAAGATTGTAAGTTCAAAGCCAGCTTCAGTAACTCAGCAAGAACCTGTCTTGAGGATTAATATTAGAATATATAAAGAACTCAGGCTGGGAATGTGGCTCAGTGGTTAAGTGCCCCGGGGTTCAATTCCTGGTAACCCCCCCCCCCCCCAAAAAAAAAAGAGAATATGTAAAGAACTCAAAAACTTTGCACCAAAAAAAATCAAGTAATCCAATTAATAAATGAGCAAATGAATTAAACCCACACTTCTCAAAAGAAGAAATACAAATGGCCAACAAATGTGTATAAATGTTCAAAATCATTAGCAATTAAGGAAATGCAAATCAAAACTAATACTCAACACCAGTCAGAATGGCAGTCATCAAGAACATAATAATAAATACTGGAGAGGATATGGAGAAAAAGGATCACTTTTACACTGTTGGTGGGATTGTAAATTAGTACAACCACTATGGAAATCAGTATGGAGATTCCTCAAAAGACTATGCCTGGCACTACCATTTAACCAAGCTATACTACTACTAGGTATTTATCCTAAATTAAAGCTGTCATAGTACAGTGATACTAGCATACCCATGTTTATAGTAGCTCACTTCATGATAGCCAAATTGTGGTACCAGCCTAGGTGTCCATCAACAGACGAATGGATAAAGAAAATGTGGTATATATATATATATATACAATGGAGTTTTATTCATCCATAAAGAAAAATGAAATTGTCATTTGCAGGAAAATGGGTGGAACTAGAGAACATTACATTAAACAAAATAAGTGAAACTCAGAACGTCAAGGGACTATGTTTTTCTTTCATGTGGAATCTAGAGAGGAAAAAGAAAAAGGGGGGGGGGGGTTGGATCTCATGGAAATCAAAGGGAGATCAGTAGAGGAAAGGGGTCAAGGGGGAGAATTGCTTAGGAATGGCATTGGCTTAATTGTTATATTGTGTGCATGTAGACATATGTAACAACAAATCCCATTATATGTACAACTATATTGCACCAATAAAAGTGGAGGAAAAAAACCTGTCTCCAAAAAGAAAAAAGGGCTGGGGCTGTGTCTGTAGCTTGGTGGTAGAGCCACCCCTGTGTTCAGCCTTCAGTACGAAAAAAAAAAAAAAGACATAGAAATGATCACATGACTTTAACACTTGCATTTCTATGTGAATATCTAAGAGAATTGAAAACATAAATCCACAGAAAAAGTTTTTTATATGAATGTTCATAATAGCAGTATTTATAGTAGCCAAAAAGTAGAAAAAACCCACAGTGTCCATCAAACAATGCATGGTTTAATAAAATGTGGCATACAATGAAGTACTATTCAGCCATAAAAAGGAATTAGTTATGGCTACATCCTACAACATGGAGGATTCTTGAAAGACTATGCTAAGTGAAAGATAAAAAATGCCACAAAGTGTATGATTGCATTCATATAAAATATCCAGAACAGTCAATTTTTTTTTTTTTTTTTGTACTAGAGATTGAACCCAAGCTACATCCTTAGCCCTTTTAATTTTTCATTTTTGAGACAGTGTCTGGCTAAGTTGCCCAGGCTGGCCTCAAACTTGGCAATCCTTCTTATGCTCCTTACCTGGCAGAATGGGAAGATCTTTAGAGACAGAACATAGATAAAAGATTATCAGAGTCTTCAGGGATGAGGAAATGGAGTTACTGCTCATGGGTGAGGAGTTTTTTTGGGGGGTGGTGGTAATGAAAATATTTTAGAATTAAATAGATAATGGTTGTACAGTTTTGTAAATATACTAAGAACTATTGAATTGTCCTTTTAAGAGGGTTATTTTTGTGATATGTGAGTGACATCAGAAAAAAATATTTCTGTTTTTTTTTTTTTTTTTTGAGATGAACATTATGACATATATACCTGATTGAAATGGATGTTTTTTATGTTAAGCAGACTGGCAGCCTATATCTTGTCAGAGTGAGTGTATATACTTGCCAGCTGTGAAGGCTTAATTTCATGTTCTTCATGTCCTTGAATGTCATGATACTTTGACTTGGAATTTTTCTTTCCCATACAGTTTAGTTTTCTGATCTGGCTTTTTGCCAACTTATTAGAATTTTGTGAGCTAGGTCACTGATGAAAAAAATGTTTGATAAGACAGACACTTGGGTAAAGGTTTTTGAAATTAAAATGAGATAGAATTAATAAATATGAACTGACCCATTTGGTGTGATCTGCAAGGCTTCTTAAAGAATATGTTCTTCATAAATAATTAAAGGTTATCCTCCAAATCCAGGAGTGTCATTTTTAAATGAAACCATTTTCAAATCTTTGTAGGTAGCAATTTTATGTCAGTTCCTCAGAGAAATTGACTACAAGACAGCCTTTAAGTCACTACAGGAACAAAACAGGTATGAATGATTTTTTTAAATAATAGAAGTTGAAGTTTTTCTGCTTAAGGAAAAAATAATAGTAACTGAATTCTATTTTTTAGTCATGATGCTATGGACTCCTACTATGACTATATTTGGGACGTTACCATCTTGGAATACTTGACCTGTATCCTTCCTTCTACATATTTGATATTAGAAGCCAACTTCTATGGATTGGATTTTCATTTTGTGTATTTTCTAAATAAACTGAAAACCAGATGAGATTCTATGATATTTAATACTATACTATCAGATTTATTATTCTTAACTGATTCACGTAGATCTTCATCATAAGAGAGGAGAAACAGATAAAAGACAAATTGCGGTAAGTTACCTTATGCTTTTCTTCAATGATGTACTTAATTTTCAGAATGTTAAATAATTAACATTTATACCACCAACAACAAAAACTTTAGTGTGCCCAATCACTGCCAGAATTTGGTTATCAGTGTTTACTTTTTAAAAGATCTGTCTTTGATATTTTGAGCTATTCCATCTCAGTTTCTTTTTTTTTTTTTTTTTATTTGGGGGAGTGTGGTATGGAGGATTGAACTCAGGGGCACTCAACCATTTGAGTTACGTATCCAGCCTTATTTTGTACTTTATTTAGAGACAGGCTGTCACTGAGTTGCTTAGGGTCTCACTTTTGCTGAGGCTGGCTTTGAACTCATGATCCTCCTGCCTCAGCCTCCTGAGCCACTGGGTTTACAGGCGTATGCCACTGCACCTGACCTGTTTCTTTTAAAATGTTAGATCATATTATTTCTGTTGGAAATCTTCAAATGGCTTCTCCTATCACACAAAGTCCTTAAGATGGCCTACAAGGCCACATATAACGTGACCTTCTGCTTACCTAGCTGACTTCCCCCGCTCCTAATTTCTGCCACAGATAACTCTACTGTTCTTTGAACACTGATTCCCTAAAGATCTTTGGAGTTTTCTCTTCTAGGAACTGTTAACTTCCCTTATGCCTATCCTTAATTTGTCACCTTCTTAGTAGTCATTCTTTACTAATCATCTTATACCATGTCCCTCTTTTTCCCTCTAATTACTTTTATTTTCATTCCCCTTA